>NC_042512.1:15483970-16206043 GCF_900963305.1 Echeneis naucrates | reverse complement strand
GAGCCAGGGGGTGGAGATCTACGCTGGTTGGCATACAGGAGTGATCTACACCCACTGGCATATGATCTGTGATGAATGAGAATTAAACTTCCCCATAATATGTCCATGTTGGGTTATACTATTACTCCTTCACCATTGTATAGATTAAAAGTAAGGAGGAGATATGGAGAATACAAAATAAAATACTGAGCTCAACATAATCAATATTCTCTGTACAGTATAAATAAAACTGCTGCTTCTTGGGTTTGTCTAGTTCTGGAAAGGATTAGATTTTCAGAGGAAGGGTCAGGGGATTTAATCTTTTTTCCCTTTTAAAGCAAAATCTGGATCAATTGTGTTTTCTCTCACCTTCTTCAGTTTTTATATCTATAAGGAGATATATGTGTGTTTACGAGGCCGTCTAAACGTTGTTTTGTGTCTGCTATCCGAGGTATTTCTTTGGATTCCAACAATACGTGGCAAAGAAGGCTACAAGTAACAAAAGGCAGGGGATTGTTTCTTGTGTTATACTATATGGGCAATTTTTTGAAATGTCTTATTTTCCCTTCAGTGGCATGATGGACGGCATGTTCCTTTATATTCACTGCCATCATGTGCTGTAAGGGTGGAAGTTTAGTTCAACACTTGCTGGATCCTATTCAGAATATTCCACTTGGGAAAAATCTGTCTTAAGAGATTTCTGCAAAGCTTTTCATCTTGCTATGACCTCCCACCCAAAGCTCCCAACTCCATGTTAAGCTGCATCATAACAAATTTAAATGCAAGTTCCCAATATAGCAAACCAGACTGCATGCAGTAAGCCAGAGGGGAATACCCTTTCAACCAAATGAGACATGTATGTTCACAAACCAACATCATAGGCCACTCTGGTACACATAGATAAGGAAAAGAAGAAATGATGGGGAGTAATGAGCACAAGAGGTACTAATCCTTCCCAAATGGTATATGCAATGCCATAAATTTTCTCCCAGCATCCTGTCAAGATCCTCAAATGCCATTAATTATGACCACTGTGAAACATTGATTCACTTGAAATCCTTCATGTCCTCAGTACAATGTATGCAGGCTGACCAGCAAGCAGAAGATATTACTCTGCAAATCTTCCATACAGCCTAAATCTGTCAAGAAAGTTTTGATAAGGGCCCCTTTGTATTTTGTCTTCTTTTATTTTCTTGTCTTTCTCCCTACCAGCTCTTGTCTGTGGAGGGCTCTAAAATAAGAAATCCCTTTCCGCAGATATAATTAATCACTCTGGGAGAACAGGGCGTGTAATTATTTAGGTTACCACAGAGCTCTCCAAACCTCCCCCACCTCCCCCCGCCTTCACTCTACATCGAAGTGAGGCTTTCAGGAGACACATAACCAAACCAGACCTGGCAGCAGATGACAAAAGTATTTTGCTGAGCCCTGTTTTTTCTTTGAAGGACAAATGCATGGCTGCTATGCAGACAAAATTGAAAGAGCTTAAATATGCAGTATGTTCACAGTGACACAGTAAGTGATAAAAACCACAACGAAATTCAGTTTTATGTATTTTCTGGCAGCAAATGTTCATTGGCATGTATCACTAGTCCTCAGAAATATTTGATTTGCATGATTTCCTGTTTGTCATGAATGTGCTTGGATTTATAGTTTATTCAACATGACAATGTAACAAGAAATGTTGAGACATGACTTTCATAAAGGTTGACGAATCAGTGATGAAAACGTGACATCTCACACTTTTTTATTTTTCGCACCTAAAAAAGTGCTTGCAAACAGCAGACAGATTTGTTCAGCATGAACAAAGCTAGAGATAGCGAAAGAGGGAGGTGGGCTTGCCTCACCTCTTCTTTACTCCCTCACACACCCTCCCCCTGGCTGATATAGAGTTCAGAATCAGTTCACCATGAGATTAATATGGCACGATGAACACACCCCTTTGGAAGGGTCCTGGCCGATTCAGAATTAGCCCGATTAGTGGGACCTCAGCTACAATCCCCCCGGTGGATGAGTCCAGCAGCCCATTGAAAGTTGCGATTGTGCGGCGTCAGCAGATTTGCATCAAGCCGCCAGGAAAGGCAGAGGCCGGCCAATAATGTGAGCAGTGCCAATTGGATAGCATGGGTGTCCAAATGAGAGATGGCAGCAGTTGTCAGGAGGGTGATTGAGCCGTGCTTTTTAAAAGGAGCAGAGATGGTTAGCGTACTTGGCACAGTGCGCCTCACACAGGGAGCATTACACTGTTGCACTAAACCAGACATCCACACGCATCCAGCCCATTGTGCTGATGAAGTGTGTTATTCAAGGTTCGTCATGATGCTACGCTGCTCCTCAGCTTTCATATTTATTTTCGAGTTCAGACAGCAGACTGCTAATTTAAACATAATTGTTAGGTAGGTAGTGCTCCAGGGTTTGACACACACGCAGCACAAAGAGGTTATGTCCAAGCTCTTATCTCTCTGAGGCTGTGCTCAGGAACACTGCTTTTAGGTAAATGCTAACATGTGAAACCTAATGTGCTCACAAACAAGCATGTTGATGTAGAGGCAGTATGCTTGTCACTGGCGTTAAAACTAAAGCCCAAACGCAGACCAACAAAAGGGGTAAAATGTGTACTCAAGAGCAAAAAAACCCAAACACACAGGTGAAACGCACGGACATCAGCAAGGAGGGCAACGGAAGTCAGGGAAGTGGCCAAACAACTACAACATTTGCTACCTCCCATCAAACTTTCAGTGCAATTGAGATTGATATAGTTTTTAATATCTTTTGCAATTATGCAAAATATCTTACAGCAGTTTGGCAGTATAATTTGGTCAAAAACCAACATATTTCTTTACCCGATCCAGGATTTTATTTCACAAATTTCTGGCAGATCATAGGGCAACCTGCTGTATTGAACAGTTATAAAGGTATTTCAATATTAACCAAATTCTTCTTCTGCTCAGCGGCACAAGATGTGAAGCCAGTCAAACTACGTTAGTGTTGTTAACTAAGTTAGGGTGGTTTATTCTCTGGAAACCTTGAAATTATGAACACAGTTTTACGTTGGAAAGCTTCAGTCTGATCAAAATATGGACAAAGCAACAGACAAACGTTGACATTGCTATAATATAACATCCAAATCCTGAAAGAACATTTAAGTGATGGAGCAGAGGCAGAGATCAGCATCAGGACAAGTGAACCAGACAAGATGTTTTGAGTCCTCATGAGGAAATGGGGCTCCTGATGGCCCATCATATTAACACTGCAATGACAATTTTAATCCCTGTTTAACTTGCCATAAAGATGCAAAACAGAATTGCTGCGCCTGATGAGCGGGCCCCCAGAGTCCACGATTGCTAGTCAGCAGAAGTGGATACATTTTGAAAGTAGCCTTGCCAGCTTGCTGGTGTAATGTGTGGTAATGCATTTTCCGCCACACTAAAGCAAATCCAGGATTATTAGTAGGAACGTGAAAACAAAAGAAACCCTGCCAGTTTTTGAGTGATTGTGAATCTCCTGGTGGTGTGATTTTCTGAATGTGAATCAAATCAGCTGTGCCCACAGAGGGCAGCATCCAAAAAGGAAGATAAAATGAATAAATATTTGCATCCACAAGCTGCCAGGCAAGGGTTTTAAAATCTTATCTCTATGTGGGTGATTTTAATAAATATTGTGTACATTAGGAAATGCTCCTCTGGCGTTATCATGCCTGTGTGTTGCTGAAACACACATGCAAGCCCATGCAGTCAGTTCCCTTTCATTTCTCTCCCACACACTGTCTCTGTGACAGCGCAACTCCAAAGTGACTAATACTTTATAAGTTCCTGTAGCCAGGGGAAAGAATGTCAAGCAAAATTATATGTTGGGAAGATCTTTCATCATTGTGAATATTGTCATTTGCCTCGGCAAATAACACAACTTTAAAATCGGAAATAAACTGTAACATTAAGGACAAAATAAACGCAGGAATACTTGGCTACAATTTGCATAAACCTTCACAAATGTACGAGAAGTTGGGATTAATTTATTCTTATTAGCAGACAGCAAACCTTTCAAAATGAATATATTAATGTGATGTGACAAGACAAAAATAACTTGAAAAGCTCAAATTTGACAGCTGCCAGTCATGTGTTCTGACTGTTCGTTGTCTGGGGATATGATGCACCGTTACATAGGACCACCTTTTAAAGTTGCTAACGTTTCTCAAATCCAAACCAAGGGACCCATCAGTCAGAATGACTATCTGCTATTACCCAACGCCAGCTTTGCTGATGTGCACTTTATCGTACATTTACTGCATACTATATGCAAATCTTTTCATCAGGTGATTAGAACCAGCAATACTTAAACAATGAGCTTCTCTATTCTTCCTCTTTGTTCTGATTGTGCTCCTGATAATTGCCCCATTAAAACTTTCAGGTACTCAGTGATTAGACTTGGTTTTGAAGTGTTGCTGTTGGTCTAAAAAAAGCCATCTAGACACGGTAAAAGGTCTTCATAATGCCACGTGGATGATATTAAAAGAGGTCAGATCTCACCGAACAAACTACTTAGTGAACAAACTCCTATATCATCAGTAATCTTTTTATTGTCCATGCAGCACTGTCAAATGTCACCTTGGCATTTTACAGTTCATGTGTTTGATTTCTTATTTTCGTGCAAAGGCTAAAGTAAAATTGTGTAAACATAGTTTCATTCAAATCCCTTTTACCGAATACTGATTTACTGACTTAAATAGAAGCCTCACATAACTCAGGTCCTTAACAGGGAATCACAGATCTGATCTATTCAATCAATTGCATTAATTCATGTACTTGGTAAATGCACCAAAGAACGAGGGCAATTTGCTGAAAGCTATAAGAGAAATGTCTTTCATAACATTTTGTAAATGCCCTTTTTTTGAGCTTGAGCGATCACAGTAAACAAACTTTTGTTCCATTAAAGTCGTACAGTACTTAATGAGCTACACCCCCCCCCACCAGCAAGCCTGGAGGGCCTCTGTCCTGCTGTTTTAGAAAACACCTGATTTAAATGATCAGCTTGTCAGTGAGCTCTGCAGAGGTCTGATAACGACACACATCTGACTCAGGTGATGGCCCTCCCATGATAGTCTGTTCGTTTTTGACTGGACCCCAAATATTTGAGTCAAAGTCCCCGAGAGACTGAATGATCGTATTTCCACTATCAGGGTTGTGTTTGACGCCTGCACCGTGTGCTACTTATCACATTGTACCTCCCTGGTTTCCTCATACTTCTTGCTTCTCAGGAAGTGGAGGAATGCTTCCAGTTCACTGAGCCATGCTTCCATTATGGCAAATAAAGTACTTCTGGTAAATGTTTATTACTAAAGAGAATGAAGAATAGGGAAGCATACGGAGAGCTGTAATGGAGAGAAGTCATAACTAACGGCTAAGCTAAAGGAACTGAGAGAGCTGAGCAGAATATAAACAACTGAAATGGCAGCAAGTTGAAATGAGACGGTACACTTACTGCAACACAGACATACACAAGCACCCCTCAAGAAATAAAAGGTTGCTTTCCATAAGGTCTTCACACGAGGACCCTTTGTTAAGGTATATTTGAACTTGAAAATTTGCAAAATGTTGGAATTTAGAGATCATGAATAATTACTAAGCAGTATATTTATGCTCTGACACCTCTTAGGTGTGCTTCTAGCATGACACGGAAAATGCAGTGATCTTTTTTTTTGCAGAGTGCTGTCTGTACTTGTCAGTATTCACCCTCAGCAGAGGGACAACTAATATTTTATGGCAATAACTTTGTGTTCTTGCAAAGTGATTCACATTAATCAACATGAGTTGGATGAATAAAAGGATGCATAAGCCAAAGAGTTTCAATAGAAAACTACGCTTTTTGTATTGCTGCAACATGTAACATCCAATGCTGCCATTGTACAATTGGGGAAATTATTTGCAGTCTATACTATACTAATAGAATTTCTCTCCTAAATCACATCTGGAATGTAATTTTCATCATTTTAATCTTATGTTGGAAAGAAGAATGCAATTGTTCGGTCTGCCATCGAGGGCTTGCCGGCACAATCAATATGTTTCATTCAGTTGGCGCCATGTCCTGTCCTCACTGTTCATGAAGGCCATGCAAGAGGCAACAGGACTCAGCAAGGTGATGACTAAATGTTAGGGTAGCCGGAGAAGTCAAGAGAGAGGGAGAGCGTGTTCAAGGGTAAGTAAGGAAAGAGTGGGGGAGAAAGAGAAGAAGGGGTACCTGACCGAGTGCAAACAGATGACAGAACACACCGGAAAAAACAAAGTCAGGATAAGAATGTGAGGAGAAGGACGAAGAAAATAACAATATGCTCTTCTCTCTTTGACAGGTTCTTCAGTGTATGACAGGTTCTCCAAATACGGTGCAACAGAAGAGGGCAAATGCTCACTAAATCCCTGACCAATGTTATTTTTAAGGTCTCAGCATCTGCGGATTATTTTACAGGTGAACAAGCAGAGGTTGGAAAATGAGATTTAAGGTCATCAGGAGCAATGCACAGTCATTCTTGCAGTAAAGTCTCACTGTTTAAAAATAAACAAGATTGATAGATCTCACAGGAGAGAACTGCAGTATGAATATAACATTACAATTACAGATATGGAATGAAGAGAAACTAATCTATAAGGATCAGTATTGCTGTTTCATTTCATTGACTTTTCTTGTTCCAATGACTTTGTAACTGAACTCTTAAAAAGAAAAAGAAAAACTTCCACAACCTCACAGGCTTAAAATAGGCTTTGTGCTGAGTTCAAGAACACCCAAACCGGCAATCAAAAGGACAGCTTTTGGAGCATGACTCAACCGTCAACCATGGCCACTTCAATTGGACTTCTCACACAATTAAATAGAAGCTCCTGCTGGTTGCTATTGTCAACTTTTGGCAAGTACTGTTGTTAATTATAGATCAATTTCAGAAGGGCAAAGGACGTTTAGCCAAAGCAGCTTTGTAAAATGACATTTTTCTTTGTTCAAAGTTTATCCCTGTCCGACAATTTGATTAGAACCTGTTTGGTTCTCTTTTGTCAAGCATGTGAATTGCTGGCTGGATGTGAAGGTCTAATCAAAAGGCTGGGTGCTTTTTGGGCCGCATCAGCCACTGTAACTGACAGGCTACCAAAGACTCTTTGGCAGGTCCACTCACCCATTCACAGCAGTTCTCAGACAACCGACAGCCTGGGAAACAAAATGGCTGTATTGCCTTCTGATGATAAGAACCAAATCACTTCAAACTGAAAAAAAAAAAAAGGCCTGATTTTACTTTCTCACTGTTTCTTGCGACAATTTTCTTCCTGTGCAGATATTACAGCATTCTCGTACTCCTGAAATCAAATGAAACGGGAAAACAGTAGAGTGATAGAATTTAGTTTGTACAAAGGACATTAAACTTTGTGTGCTCTCCTGATTTCACACCTTCAATCTGTCTGCAGCTCAATTTTCTTCAATTTCTTCCATTTATCGGCCACTAGAAAATGTTCCCTCCATCTTTTAATTACAAGGTCAAGTAAATCTTCATACATGCCCCCCCCCCCCCCACAAAAAAAAAAGAGAATAACACTTTAAAAGTAATAAAAAGCCTGTGACAGCAAAGATCAAAGATCCGTTAAAAAAAAAGAAAAGAATTACTTCCATGTCTCTGTGGGATTTCATTGAATTGCTCCATTATAGGAGGAATGTGGAAGAAGCCAGAGAGAGGGCAGGCATGATTGTGGACGAGCGTCTGCTGAAATTTCTCTTCCTTCTATCATAGACTTTCAAACTTGCTCTGTCCATGTGGTGAATTGTTGCCTGTTGGATCTCTGTTCCCCCTTAATGCTCCCGCTCTTTTTCTGATTATTGTATCTACATTCGCCCAGAATACTAATCGAGCAAATAAATGGTACCACGTTACTTGGAGTAAAGTTCAAGACCTGAGTTAATTTGGTTTAGCGTCCAAGTGGAACAGAGTTTAATAGGTCTCAAGTACAGCAGCTCATACACAGAATTAAAACCGACATTAATTCTGGACCCAACAAATACATGTATGTCAGAGCATGAAATATATGTGGGCAACATTGCATTCAGATTACTAAAATGAATGTAAGACAATCAACATTTTGTTCATGTGCCAAATGAGTTTGGAAGCTTAAGTCTGTTCCATGAATTGTAACAGTCTCATAAATTCATGAAGTCTAACCTGATGTGGCATCCAAAGATTTTTTGATGACTTAATTACTGGAAGACATAATGGCCAACAATATGATGGGATAAAAGCTCAGAGGATCCTCCGTTAAACTGCAAACTAGTAAAAGAACAATTTAATTGCACATGGCTCACAACCAATGTTAGATTTTGTCCCTTTTGCTCTGTGTCAAAAAAAATTTGGTCAGCTCTGCCAGACAACTGTTCTTTGTGAATACCTTTTTGGACATCTCCTAAAACACTCTGGGTGACACATTTATGCATTCAGTTCACTGAAAGATCACCAACCAGGGCCAATATCTATTACCATTTGGCTCGTGGGCGGTGTTCATTTCATTCCTGCCTTTGCATCATTCTAAACCTCAGAGATCTAATCACACTCCACATTACATTTAGCATTACCTATGCCTCATCGTGCCATTTGGTGCTACTAAACAGTAAAGTTATTAATTGTTCTTGACAGCACGTCTAAAGGTCTCTCGCAAACTGTGAAGTAATTCCTGGATGGTTAATTTGCAGCTGTAGGGTTATTCTTGTGTTCTGCTTGACATTTGATTTTTATATTCATCACCAATGTATCATCCCAATATGATGAGATATCTTTCACCATAAATAGTGGAAGATAGAGACTTGAAAAGGACATTCCTGCTGCAAGGGACATTCTGCTCAGTTCATATGTAACCCCCTGTGGGTTTACCTACCAAAGGTTGGCCCTGCAGATATCAAAATGCCATGGACAGCACTTGAGTAAGTGTCATTTTTGGGGATGCCAGAGGAGGATTTAATTATGAATTGACCTGTGGAAATCTAAGGATCTGAGATCTAATACAGTTGTGGGGAACACTACTTGCCTTGAGCAATAAAAAAAGAACAGGATTCTTGGAGCAAGCTTTGGGTCTCCTGTGGCAGCCTTAAACCAGCTATCAAGACATTCACAAACCTTGAGAGCACAAGCCAGAAATAGATAGTGATGGCGGTCTTTGACTGGAACAGTCGAGTTTCAATGGCTAATTAAATAACCCACAGATTAGTTCTCAGCTTCGAGACACGAACACTGGATCATAAAGCCTGTCTTTGTGGCAGGTAACAGTGCTAGCCTTTAGAAAACTAGACTGCACTGAGCTTGAGATTGGAAGCCTTCTTTTACTCCCGAGTCTAATGGGACGTTATGTTTTAGCATTGTAGTTCAAAAACTTGTGGACCTGACTTATGTGTGCCTGCAGAAACTAGTTTACAAAGTCAACATGCAGCCATTATTGAATTTTTATTTTATGATGTCATCATTCAAAATTATAATTATAATTATAATTATCAGTATTATAATTGACCTATTAGTCAAATACTGTATATTTTTAGTATTCAGGAAAAAAAAAACAACAGTCAACAAATGGTGATGGAATATTAAATAGATGAGTACCCCAGCTCACGGTCAGAGTGTATGGTAGTCTGAGTGATTGTCGACATGGCTGGTATGGCCTGTTCATCAATTTAGAAAATGCTTGCATTGCTCAAATGATCGACTTGAACCCATTGCCTATCAGTTGTTGACAGAGAGGCCTTGCTTTCACCAGAAGCAATCAATATTTTTTGGGACTGAATTCTGGAGAATCTTTTCGCTCTGAGTGATTTGAAAAGCTCACAGGTTTGACTGTGTGGTGCTTAAAGGTTGCTCCTCACTTGAGTGAAGGAGACAAAGCAAGCAGCTCTTCACATGCACACACCTTCCCACTCAAGGCTTTACTGTTTGCCACATTCAGGCCTCGCCATTTCCCACATTGGCCTCTGTCTGAGCGAGAACAATAACAGTCTGGAAATAGTCTCTCCCTGTTTCGTCATGCCGTGGGCTTAATGCTGTCAACAATGTCCATGTTATCTTTGAATGGCTGCAGATTGCAGGTGGCAGTGGGGAAGACTGGGCAGCTAACTGGTCCATTGGTTGATAGGATACATTTCCCACACTTGTTTTTAGACTGTCTGGATTAAAAAGAAATATGAGTTGTCTATGTTTTTAAGGAGGTGGTTGTTGAGGATGTAAACTGAGATGTTGATTACACTTTAAACAAAAGCAGCTCATTGGAGAATATTTATTATTAAAATAAAATATCCTCTGATATTTATAGTACACACATTTGTTTGTGATTCAATCAGTGTCATGCAAAGGAAACTGGATAAGCATTTCTTAATGTGTATTGTGACTCTGTTTCCACTGCTATTGCGTAACGCTTAAAATCTGCGAAGACCCTGCAAAATCAGTAGTTAATAAATCATTTAAGGTGGAGTCAAACTGCAGGATTTAGAGATAAGTGCTTCTCTGTTGCTGAGGGTTTTAGAGAACAACTAGAATACGGCTTGGTATATCATTTGTTGAAAGAGCCTGGCATCACAGTAATAGACTGAAATAGTGCGTTTTGGAATACAGACACTACATTTTCTTAACATAAAAGGTCACAATGATGTATGGCTTGGCTGGGATTTATCACTTTGTGGCTTTTGTAGCTCTACAGAAAGATCCTTACTGTATGTTCAACAAACTACATTCAGAGCAGTTCATGAGAAATGCTTTTAAGATGACATCTAAGGACAAACAGATCAGTTAAGACTTAAATAGGTCTTAGCAATATCTTTAGGAATGTGGAAGAACCTATATTCTCTGCAACCAACAAAACAACAATCCTCACTGCGATAATCAGGTTTCCTGACACCCACAAATTAGCATTGCATAAAATGTGATTAGATGATGATTTCAGCAGCAGGAATACGCTCCGATTAGAATCATCCTGACGATAAAGTAATGCATAACAAGTCCAAATAGACTCAATTAAAATGCAAACTTAGCCATGTGCCACAATCTTTTTGTCACAAAAACAACTGGTTGCTGAAAAGTGTAAAACTGTTGCCCTGACAACCCAGCAACTGTGCCAATGTAACTCAAAGAAGCAGTTTAAGGGGGTATTACAGTTTAGGATAATATGGGCCATAATACAAAAGGTAGACCTAAAAGCAATATTACTCCCCTTTTGTATCACCCCTGCTCAGGTTTTTACATCAAGGTAAAATTATGCAATCTTTTTCCTGAGGCTCTTCTTTGCTAAACCTCATTTCGCCTTTTACGGCAAACTTTCTGAGTGCGTTTTTGTTCCCTGAAGGCCAGCCATAAGCAAAGTGGTGTTACTTGATGATAAGTACTTTCCTGCTGGAAATACACCAGTGTTGGCAAGCAAAAGGTCATTTTAGATGATTTGGAAATGCAAAAGGGATACATACAATATTATAAGGATCCCAAAAGTCTACTCAATGGGTAAGACATGATTTTCCTTCTGCTACATGTGCCGCCTTCGCAGCCATCTCTTTGTACTCTTAACAGCAGTAATGGTTTATTTGAACTTCAGTGGCATAACTGTACAAATTAGACACACACCAAATTGTCCCTGAGCAAGTCTCCACTCTTTTATATTTCTTCATTATCTTAATAGACTCTGTTGCAATCAAAACTGTTCAGTCAAAATCCAATCTCGTTCTCCCTATTGTTGAGTTTTCTTTGAAATTTGTTTCAGAATGTTTACTCTCCCATATTATCTTTCCACAATTCCCCAGCCGAGCTTCAAGAACGTTTCAGAAATATATCAATACCGCATATTGAAAATGTTTCATCTTAAAGAACAATGTTATTTCTTTCTACCATCAGTATCGTATAATTTTGGTCATGTCTGTTCCTCTGCAGACCTGGAGATAAGTACTTTTGAGCTGCCTTTTTCACCCCCTGTGAAGATATCTGGAACATCTGTTTGAACACACTTCCCCATTAGCATCATAGGGTGACAACTTCATCTTATGGCTAAGTGGTTCAATGCGTGTCAGTCACAGAGCTTTTGGGGTGTGATAAAATTAATATCAAGAAAAACAAGCTCCTCAGAAACCTTCCACTGAAGTTTATATAAGCAGTCATAGAAGAATCAAGCACCCACAGCCAGTACCTTACTTTGATGCCTGGGCCTCAGTACTGGGCCTGTCATTGGACCAAAAGGTGGGAAATAATTGCTTATTGTTAAGAGGCAATGTTATTTCTAAAGACACTGACCTTCTTCTGGGTTACTAATCCCATTGAATACTTCACTCCTACGACAAGTGCTTTATTGCTGGTTTGCAGAGTGTGCTTCTTTGGCTTGAGATCAAGGCTCTTGGCCTTGGTAGTTGAATTATCTGAATTTGCTTCATGAATTGTCCAAATCTCAGGCGGTTGACAGGTTTGCCACATGAGAGTGAGTCATAAAAGAAATCAGTAATGGGACGGCCGCCATTTCAACTTTCCACATGAAAGGAGCTCGAATAACGAGAGAGCCATAGAAGATAGCCACACATAATCTACACGATTTCCTCCTTTCAGTGGCAGAACACAGGGGAAAAGAGATAAAACTTGTAAACTCACACTTGCATAAAATTTTTCACTTGTTAATGGGATGGTACATTTGCATCTGTTCAACGACTGGTCCTGGATTTACATTTCAGGATAAATTCATTTTACTAAAGTGATCACTGACATACCACACTTTTTATGATCAAACACTTGGACCAATTAAACGCAAGTGAACATCAGTATGTGGCATAGCCATTGTAAGCATCGCAGCTGGTGTTGCCATTTATTTTAGGTGCAGCTTGATTGCAGACTTTCAACACAGTTAAGTTCGGCTATATGGGTAAACATGTTCACATGGTCATCACTTCTGAACTAATGGTGACAAACTGTGTCAGTTTGTAGGCCAAAACCTCCAAGGTGGGACCCTCCAAATTGGGACACAGTTAGCAATTCGTTCTTTGTGGCATTGTTCTGTTTTTTTTTTTTTTCTAGATGCCAGCAGAAATCCACTTAATCCTCCTTCGGAGAGGGACAGTGGCATGAGTGAAAGTCATGTGAAAACAATTGCTAATAACTGCACTGGCTGATAATGTGAGCACATGCTGATTATTCTAGTATTTGTGTCAGAAGTTGATGCCTGTGCTATGCAAATTGGAAAGATTCGGTACATGCATTACAAATACTGACTGTTACTCCTTGTGCACAGTTGGGATTGCAGATGGAATAATATTTGTTGTGTTTATGTGTGTTTGAGTGAGCCATGAGTAATTCCCTCGACAAAGTTATCCTGGGAATTGATGAGTTAAAATTATTTCAGAAATTACACATGGCAGCTCTGTTGTCTCTCTTTTTAAGTCAGTGTATCTCTGTGACTTCTCATTATCACATCGTTTTTCTCTCTTGTCATTGTCAAAATTATGCACCAAAATGTTTGGGATCAGTGATGTAGTGCTCCATTACTGTATAGCAGAATATCATTGTTTCAAATCCAAGATGAGCTGTAACATTTCAAAATGGATCACTGAGTTCCTATTATCGTTTGTCCTTTTATCCCCTAAAATGTGAAATTACCAAAATAGCTCATTTGTTCAATTTACAGTGTCAGTTTAATGTCAGTTTTGTTTCCTTGTTATCACTCACTCTAATTTTTTACGCCAGTATTTGGGTAAGTTGTGGATTCTTAGCCGTGTTGCCCTTCAAGCTGTTGTCCACACACTTAACTTTGCCTCAGATATAAATCGGTGCAGCACTGTTTCATTGCAAACGGTGATCATATCTCCCGACATCAAATTATTCCTTTCATCCTAAAATGATCATTATTATTTTCATTGTTAATAGTAAAACAAAACTACTTACTAACTGGGGTTAATTTTGCAGCTCTTATTTGAGATTTATTCATTCATTCATTCATTCATTCATTCATTCAGCTTCTATCACCTATCCGTTTCCAGGTCACGGGGGGTTGCTGGAGCCAATCCCAGCTCATACTGGACGAGGGCGGGGTTCACACCAGACAGGCCACCAGCCCATCACAGGGCTATCTTATTTGACATTTACACTAAAATAGAGTTATCCATTGGAATGGGCTTTACTACCTTTGTTCCTGGCACAAACCTACAGCATCAAACATTTCACCAAATTACTTGTGTTTATGGCCATTGTAAATTTATAGATAGGCTTGGGCTTGTTGAGTGTTTGATGAATACTGGACGTGAATCTTGAGTATGTAAGGAGATAAGTTTTGCATCACAAAAGTATGTATAGAACAGTGTTAACTTGATACAGAAAAACAAATTTATTCAAAATATACTTCTGTAGTGTTCAAGGCAAAGTCAAATTTCCAATATACCAAAACTAACTTTGAATTGATAACAGCAATGAAAGTTAGCTGGAAGGCAAGCAATATGACGTATTCTAACTTTTCTCAATTAAGTTAATTTCATTCCACCATTACGCATACAGTCATTTCCTGAATGGCAGCTCGCTGACGTGCGTATGTGTTCACCCATCATAACAGTAGTAATGAAAATAGTAATGAAAGCAGACTAAAGTGCAGAATGTGTGACAATCCAGTAAATGCCTTTCAAATTCACATCCGGCTCCCCTGCAGAGTCATTCTAACAGGTTACAATGAAATCTACATGCAATCATGCCTGCATTACATAGGTGTCAAATGCTGTTTGAATACATCTACTATCTATTGTTTTCAGAACAATCGAGCTCAATGCCATGGATATATTCCTCCAACAGAGCTATTTTGGATGGAAACGCTTTTTTTGTTTTTGCTTATCACCTCTTACAAAAAGAAAAAATCCTTTAGATAAATTTACAAGATAGTCAATATGTCCTTATTCAAACATAACCCTTTATCTTCTTTAGTTCAAGGTCCTTTAAAGTTATGATTTGAGAAGAATACGTCTCTAAAAACACATTGAAATAATCAAAAGCATAAAAAAATTAACTTTTTAAATTCGTCAAAGGCGTTTTATGCGCTTTATAATCAAGTTTGATAAAAGGGCTTATTAAAAAAGATGTGCAAGAGAAATGAAGTCCTGTCTGTGTTCCTCTAAGCGACAACAACATATTCAGGCTACTTTGTTTTTGCAAGTACAAGATTATGAGTGGTTGTTTGTCTTGATCTGTCTCTGTATGTTGGCCCTGTGATAGACTGCTGACCTCCTCCTGGGTGGCCCCGCCCTCGCCGAACGTGAGCTGGGATTGGCTCCAGCGATCCGTGACCCAGATAAGCGGTCGAAGATGGATGAATGAATGAACGAACAGAGAAAGACACACCCCATTGTTTGATGAGGCAGTAGTTTTCATTCAAGTAAGAGGAAAGAGGATTTTAAGATCAGATAGAAAGTTGTTTTTCGGGATATTTCTATTGCTACAGAGGAATCACCAAGCAGCTATCTGAGCCTGTAATCACCAGGATGCAGGTGAGCACCTTCGCCACTCACTCTGATAGTGTTGTCTCATTCCAATAAAGTTGTATGGTTCCTTGTCTGTAGATACCTTCCTGAATGACACACACAAACACCAATGGGTAGGTCAACAATAAGGTGACCTAGCGAAGCATTAGGATGAAATTACGGGCTCTTACACAGCCCCTGGCGCGGTGCCTGGTCCAAGCGTTTGTCACTGACATTGTGCTGTGTGCACTTGTGTGTATCTATATCACAGATAGTCACAGAAGCACGAGAGAGAGTCACCTGCATCGAATATCAAGTAAATGAATAATTTTTCCATGCTGAAAATAAAGACATGGGGAAATTAATCTGAGGAGCCAGCCATGTGCCCTGTGCACTCCGCTGATGATGAATTCGCTTGTCTGACAAAAGGAATAGAATGAGTGAATGAGAGCTTCATTCTCTGCAATGAGAATGTGTGTTTGAGAGGCTAGAAGGTCAGCCCACTTCATTTATTTTTGACTTTAAAAGGAGCAAAAGGAAAGAATCGCATTTGTTTGGGATCATAGAGCAGTCCATTTCTTAAGCTTATAACGTTGAACTTATTCTATGGATTCTTTCAAAGATTGGCCTCAAAGAACAGTGATGTAATGATTCAATGTTCTGCCAGTGAAACGCTTTCATGGTGATATTCTTCACGATATGTGGTCGAGAAATGATGAAAAATTCAAGGCATGCAGCGATTAGCTTATGATATGTACTATTAATCCTGTATATTCAATATTTTATCAGCAAAAGCCGGGAAATTCAAACCCAGAGTCCCCCCCCCCACCTACAGCTCAGCATGTCCAGCAGTCAGCTTTGAAACCAGCCTGAGTCCGATCGTACGTAGTTACTTCCAACATGGCTGCACCGCTGAGCTGGTTGAGTCAACTTTGAGAAAGAGCATAATTCATGCTCACATTTTGTTTCTTCAAAATGCTGAAAATGTCAAGTGAAAAAAATGAAAGCAAAAAACAAGGTCCATTTAAGTACCTTTTTGGTATTTCAACACCTTAATGTATTTTGCTGCAGTGACCCCAGGAGTTGTCCCTTTAGACAACAACTTACATTTTTCAATCCTCTCAGGCTGAATTATGATATAAACCAAGAGCCAAAATGGCTGGGACTAACTTCCTGACTGGAAAGCAAACTGGCAGAGGGATTTGGTGTAAAATGGGTATTTCTGAGCTCAGTATCCTTCAAATTCTAAATTCCATATTTATGGCTACTTGGAGTCTCACTGAGTATGGCGCTGCACTTGGACTGTGACTGGCCTGAATACAAGTGAAGCTTGAATACTCACAGGAAGGGAGAGCTTCTGCTGTCAAAGGTGCACATTTTTATATAAGGTCCATTTTGCAGTTCAAAATGTATCTCCTCTTTTAGAAGTCCATCAGCAGGACCTGATCACCACTCTGTCCTGCACACCTGCTCCCAGGACCTTGTCGGCCCAGTGGTCATTACTCTGTTATACCTGCTGGTGATAGGACTCTACCTGGTTTCGGCTTTGCTCAGGCAGCTGTACCCTTTATCAGTGTCAGCTGACCTAATCTGACATGTTCACAAGAAGTAGTGTGCTGTCCCAACTTATTTCATGGGGACATTTAAATATCTGACAGATTGAACGCCACCCAGCCACATTTGATGTACTTTTTATCTATTTTTTGTTGTTTTGTTTTTTTTACCTTCAGAACACACTGGTCAGCTGTGGAGCAATAAATACAAAAACTGACAATGATAGTTGTGTATGCTGTTTCTGTGTTGGTGCCCCCCTCTGCATACCAAATAGATCAGTCTCCCTCTCTCCCTCTATTTTTATTGTCTGTCCAACTCCTCCAACTGGTCCTACTCTGTTACTGGATAGATTGCTTTTCAATTGAATCTTCAGACACCAATAATTACTGTGTGGTGCCTTTTTGCTGCTATAGGATTTGTTCAAACAGCACAATTAACACACCTTACTTGTCAGTGGGGGGATTCGTGGCAGGGTATGTGTGCACATGTATTATCGGGCTACTTGATTCCACAAGCACAGTGCTGTGTAATAATAACCAGCTCTCGTCACAAGTCTGTGATTTTCAGTCAATGATTTTGGAGCTCTAGTTTTGCTCCAGAAGATTCACTCGAATGCCAAATGATAACATTAAGATAGTAATTCCCACTGAACCACTTGAAAAGGCATAGTTATTTTTATTTTATTTTTTTTTTTTTAAACATGCAACACAGGTCCCGTTACTTTCCAATCTCACTTCAAACATTTTACTTAGATTTGTTTTGCACCAAACCATAAAAAGCATTATCTCAAGGTACTCCTCTCTAGATCTTAATTACAACAATCCTCACGAAGACAAGCGCTTGGCAACATTTGTCGAGAAACCTCAAATGGAACTGGACTTGGGTGGGCAGGTGTCTGCCTCAGCTGGCTGGGTTTGAGATAGGGAGAGACCAGGAACAGCTGTAGATACTGGTGACTATTAATCTGTGAGATGAGGATATTAATGAGAGCGGAAAGAAGTACTGAGCAGTTGCCCCTAAATAACCCAAGATAAAGTAGTTAGAAATCTGTGGTCATCCATGGTTATGTGTCAATGCAAAAAGGCTAAAAGCTGCCTCAATACATACTGTTTATTTAAGCATGGCTATCATACAGGACAGAATGTCTAAGCACACTTGATTGAGTGCCAAATGCCCCTTTTAAAGGTCTGTAGCTTATTTGCATCAACCTGTTCCTCTGTGAAGGCGCTCTGTGGGGAGCCGCCAGGAAGCACAGATGAGTCAAAGGAGGTAGTCAATTGAATGGCTGCATGAAATTAGTCAGGTGTTGGCACTGCATGGGGCATATCAATAGCACATCTCCCCTCCCTCTGCCCCCGCCTTCCTCTCTCCAGAAATGTGAGGGGAAACAAATGCATCTCACCAGACTCATCATTCCACCCCAATGATGTTTGTTGAAAGCCTAATGACTGTGTCTGCGAGAGCATGTGCAGTCCTGTTCATATTCACGTGTGCGTTTGTTTGTGCCCGTGTCAAATTCAACCTGTCTAAATTTAGTTTTCTCCTTTCAAAACCTTCCATCTGCGGTGCCAAATTCAGCACCGGCTCTTTGCCACTTTGTCCTCTAAGGCACATTTCAACATATTAGCTACACTCTAAAAGAGAAAAAGAAAGGCATTGGCACTTTAATCAGTTCTATATTTCCCTTGTAGGTAAACCCAAATAAGTGTTGTATTTATTTTAAGTAAAAATCTGCTTCCCCTCATATTCATCCACACGTGCATAGTTCAGTCATGAGCCTGTAATGCATGTGAACTGGAAATCGATCTTGGCCAAAAATTTTGTAGCATTTGTCAGGCTTTTAAAGGTAACCACTAATGAGTGTTTTCTGTTGTGTACCAGTAAATATATGTTTGATCATGGAACAACAACTGCTTTCAATACTTCCATTAGCCCATCCATCAAACTTGGAGTAACATTCTGAGGATTCGTTGGACCTTGACTTGAAAAGCTCTCTCAAGTCACCACTTTCACAAAAGCAACATCATCATTAGTCCAAACATTTAAACATGACCAATGTTTAGTTGACTGAGAAACTCCCTCCACATTACATTAACATTTTGGTGTCAGTATAAAGGTAGACACAGCGTGATACCATCTGCTTACATAAATGGTTTTGAAAGACACATGTGAAGATTGCAATGGTGTTGATGGAGCCAAAAAGACTGGGACCATATTTTCTTTAATTTGGAGTGTGGCGTGTAATATGATAGCCTAAATGTTTTCCTGTGAGACTGAAACGATGTAGAAAAATAGATTTTCAAAAAAGACAGAAGGGGAAGTTTGTTGACAACAGCTGGCAGACAGGAATACATCTTCTGAACGTCTTCATCCAAAGGCTGATGGATGATGGTGCGAGTTGGAGGGGGTCGGCATGGCAGACGTCTGTTTTTCCCTCCATTATATGAAAACCTTTTTTTTTTTTTTCATTCATCCATTTGTTAGTTCACGCAACAGTGAGCATGCTCCTCAGTTTGGTGGTCCACTCCGGATCAAATTCGTCAACCTATGACATTGCTACTTCTGTGCTTTGCGCTAACATTCATCAAAACTATTAGATTTCACTATTTGCCCATTCTTCAGCAAACTTACTAGACTCCTAATTCAAACCAATATTTATCTGTAGAAATACTTAAGTCCAAGAAATCACTGTAGCCATGGAAACAATCACAAGAAGAACTGAAGGAGGACACCATTCAATATGCCACATGAGCCTGAACGTGCATTAGAAGTAAGGAACAAGAAACATAATTGCCCAGTTTCAACAGAAAGGCATTCTGTTTGTGTTGCAATCTGAGTGAATGATGGATAGCAGCTGGGAGAATGCATCCAATAGCCTAGCACTCTGTTTGGGAGGCCTTTTTATTGTGGCTGCTCACACACTGGGTTTGTATCTCAATAAAATAGCAGGAAACTCAAAGGTTGGAAATTCACCTAATTAGACTGACGGGCAGTTAACAATATTCTTTTGATTCTGCTGATTTTATTATGATGAGGAAAAAAATATTCTGAGGACCAAATTCATGGAGGGCATTTCCTTCTATTTTCTCGGCTCGAATAGAGGAAATAACAGATTAATCAATAATGAAAATAAATGATGGAGACATTTGATAGAGACATCCGTTAAAGACTTTGAAGCCAATGTAGATATAAAGTTTAAAGTAAAGATTAAAAACAAAAACAATCATCAAGCAGTCCTTGTGTGCAACTCAATGGTGAGAAATAAAGTTACACTGGAAGGTTTAACTTAAAACAACAATTTCAATCGAGTCAACAGAAGAACTTTTGCTCATGTCAAAACAACTTGGGGCCTTTGAAGGTACAGCAGCCTGAGCACCAGTTTTACTGCTGAGATCTCGGTACGCTGAAACAATTCACTACAAAGTCAGTCCTATGTCAGAATGTGAAGGATCATTAGAGGGAATATGAATCAGATTTGAGTCAGATTCAGTGGGTTGGGTACCAAACAATGAGAAAGTAGCTGGAACATGTGAAGTACCTCCCTTCCTGTTGCGGAGAAGTAGTCAGACAGCAGAAGAGACCCCGAGGGAATCAATAATCGTTGTGGACAGTGGCAGACAGTGCAGTTGGCCTATTCCAGTCAGCTGTGCTGGCATTGCTGTTGGGCAGCAGGAGTGATGTGTGGCTTAAAAGAAACAACTTCTCCATCTCATCCACCTTCTTTCTTATTCTTTAATTAGGAACGACTTTCATCAATAAATGAGTGGCTCAGTGACCTCACTGCTGTCAAGATGTCTTTTCAGTACAAAGTCAATATTTGCCTCTCTGCTTTGTGCATCATGCCATAGGAAAATGGAGCCTTGCATGGCAGGGCGATATTTAATGGTCAGCGATTTGAGCCATTAATGGTATTATATCAGTACGAGTGGAGCTTATGTCACTGTAGTTAATTGTTAACTGCATGCATGGCTCATTCAAGTTACGACCACAGTTAAAGTTCTTTCTATCTTCAGCTCTTTCTGCAGCTTTGTGTTTAATGGCATAATGTTGCTTTATTTGACTTTTTAAAATATCAGACCAGCAGCAGTTTGTCTGCTCAGACTGGTTCATTTATAGGACAGAAATCTTTGGTTGTCTAATGATGGACTTAAAATCTGCATTTTCTGATCTCTTTGTGAATGAATAATCTCACCTCTCTGAGTCAAAAGCCCTCACTAATGTACCAATTGCAACATGTCTGACGCTATCAACAATGAAACATATGTTATAATATCCATTTTCGTACAAGGATGAAGAGCTGTAATGTGACGTATGGTTTATATAAAGACACTAATGGCTGAGTTTCCTCATAGAAACCACTTTACATAGAACCTTTCATTACATACAATATCTAACATATGGTAAGATGTACATCCATTGATCTACCTAGTGGAAACCCAACTTGGCAGTCAGACATTTTGACATGTGCCAAAGTCCTCAAAACCGCCTGTCTGCTATGTTCCCACTACAGTGGATGTGTTGAAGACCGTTTGTCATGATGATATACACACAGAGACGGGTAAGATGAAAACAATACCAGCTCTGCTGTTGCTGCTGATAATAAATGATTCACTGAATTGATGATCGGACAAAGAACAATAAACCAGTGGGTAATGAAAACCACAACAGCAAAGCTGTGCATAAACAAAGGATACCTTTTGTTTTTTTTGTGCCTACAACAGCATTTGGCTACAGAACCTACTGCTAAGCTGTAAAAGGCCCTTAAGTGCCACCGAACATCATTATCTGCAGACTGGAGGTGGTTAAGGTTGGGGTTTGGGGATGACAATCTTGGCAAACTCAATAGGATTTGTGTCCAGGAAATCCTGAAAAAAATCCACAGGATTATAGTATTGGAGTCAAGGATGTAGAGCGATTTCCATCATTGCACTACACTATAAATGTGAACGTGGTTTCAAGTCTGATTTTGGTGGACACAAGGCTATAACAATCATCATGCAGTATGTGGCAAACAAACAAAACAAAAAACTAGCACTAAATTAACAAAATGTCATAAGGGCACCTACGGTCATCGTTGTGACCTGCACTGCACAAACAAGGTCTTGACCCCTTAATGCTTCTTTGTGCCTTGTCTGCAGGCTTCAGACAGTGCAGTGTATTTAGTGTTGTCTTGTGTTTGCCCCTACCTTCTTCCTCTGTGCTTGTAATTACTTCTACTCCATGATCCCTTAATGCCTGCAAGTGGGCAAAGATATCCCCAGGGTATCTGTGAGTGTTGCACCTGTCCATTCCCAAGTGAGTCAAGTTTTGTGTGTGTGTGTGTGTGTGTGTGTGTGTATGCGTTCTAGTGAGATTCCTCTGGGGCTTTTTGTGTGCCGGATAAATAATGATGAATTACAGATTGATTACCCAGGAGTGAAAGCTTTGGTATTAAACTTGTTATGAAAGGCTGAAAACTGAGAGTTGTGTGTGTTTGTGTGCGCACACACAGTGCACCCTGAGCTCCTGCTTTGCTCATAATTAACAGAGTAACATATCTGGGTCATAAACACAAGGATTGGCAGCAGAGGGTTTTTAGACTATATTGATTTGATATAGTTTGTGTGCTCAGGGCAGCTTTACAGAGCATCAATATTTTACCTGTAGACTTCATAGACAAATTGAGTGGGTAGTGGAAATGATGTAGATTTTACAGCCAAAGCAGAGTAATAACCTGTGTCGACCTACATTGAACAAAATGAGAAATGTGTTGTTTTTATGCCAAGATGCGTCGGCGAATTGAACAATTGAGCGCAAGTTGTTTTAAAGTAGCATGCTGATAGGTTTAAGTAGTAGCTTAGATTAATGAAAAATGCTATAAATGTTTGCTGCACTAGCTGCCACAGGTCTGTACCAGGTGGCGTTTGCTGAATCCTTTATTTCTGAAGCAGTGATACATGATACATGTTAGTGGCGGATGAAAGTTCACATCACTGAATCAGTTGTGCGATGACAGACTCCGTGGTGTAAACACTGGCACAGTATAAGACCAGAGCTATTGCATTTGGACCTGTATTAGTAAGGGCTGAGTTTGATGTATTGGAATTGTCAGAGATGTCATCATAATTACAAGTTAGGGGTTGATGTTCCAAGTCAGAGATATACAATTATGGAAACACTGCCGAAATGATTCGATCCAACTTCACACAAGAAAATTTTCATCATTATTTTTGGAGGTATGTTTTTCTCATTTTCAGTGGACATTTAAAGTCAATGAACACTGATTAACATGGGCCTGGAGCAAAACAGAAATAAATGAATTTGAACGCTTAGCATGTGAATTTGTCACATTCTGGGAGTGAAATCCTGATTACTTTGCTGCCTAGAAAAATAAATGTGATGAAATGAGATGAAAGGGACTTTTTGGTAGGCGGATTGGGTTGCAATGATCCCTGCACTGTCCCGGCTACACGGTGAAGAGATCTAAGCCTGAATGCTGGAATCTACATTGGTCACCTGTGGTCAGAATCCCCCAGGAGGAACTCAATCACGTGGCTAGGGTAGGAGGCTTCTGCCTTGCCTGCTGCCATTGCTGAAAAAGATTGATGGCCGGATAAAAATCCGCCTTTTGAACTGTTGCCCCTGTAGCCTGTCCAGTTTTTTTTTTTTTTTTTTTTTTTTGGATCAGTTTTTCTTCTGACATTTCCAAGCAATCAGTGTAATGTGCACCATTAACCAGTCTGTTGCTCAATTATCCTTTTAAAGGGATGATGATGTGCCTCTCTGCTCCAATAGTTGGTCAATACAATTTTTTTCATCTCACATTATATTAAGCTTAGACGAAGCACATTCAAATCACAGAGAGGCTTCAAATTTTAAATGACTCAAGTCTTACAGGAAAAATTAAAAATCAATTTATATTGAAAGAAAAATATATAAAAAAATATGTATTGACTTTGTGTGGGGAGGTTTTTCTAGATGAATAATGACTGAATAATCCTGTAAGTGTAAGAGTCTCCTTCTTATTTTGAATCCAATCTATATTTAAAAGCATTTTACCACAAACACATGGAAAATATAGCCTACATATTTTCCAGCAGATTCCAGCACACATAACGGGGCACCCATAACTCATCCAGCATGGCTGTTTTTATATTCCTGTAACACCTACACATTTCCTCAAATCCCATAACCTCCTATCCACCGCTGAATTTAGCACCCTTCAGAATTGTTGTTCACTTAATTTAGCACCCTACTGCTTCACCCAGCAGAATATAATCTTCACAGAAAAGGGCATGTATGTTTTCCTCAATATGTCTCACTCCATATCACTCAAGGCAGACAGTGCAGTTAGCCAGTCCAACTCCAGTTAGCCAAAGTTTTAAAACTTAACTCTTACAAGCTTAATCAAGAAGAACTTGACAACTAATAGGTATACAGAGATATATGATGAATATTCTCAATTATGTCAGTGAAATACATCTAAACGCCTTTTTGTCATGATGGAAGATTCAATTTAGATTTTGTCTATAGTTCTACAGTTCTCTGTTTGGCTACATCATTGCACTATTATCTGCACCACTGCAAAATGTGGGAAACAGTATTTACCCAATGGGGAGCAGATGCTTTAAAACGGCCTCGTCTTCTTGAGGCATAATATCATCATGCAGAGCAATCATCAGGCCTCATGGCTCCCTGGAAGGCTGTTCACGTACAACATGTTCACCATCATGTTTAACAGTTAGCAAGCCTTTCTCTTTTTGTTAAAATAAAGGCATCTGGAAAGAAAACACAAGGGCTTCTGGCATTGTGCTCTCCACTACAGGATTTGCTCCTCTTAACTGTATCGTGGATACAAGTGGTTTCCACACATGGCAGCTTTGTAAACATTGGCTC
Organism: Echeneis naucrates; assembly: GCF_900963305.1. Taxonomy (NCBI): domain Eukaryota; kingdom Metazoa; phylum Chordata; class Actinopteri; order Carangiformes; family Echeneidae; genus Echeneis; species Echeneis naucrates. The sequence continues at coordinate 16,181,176 of NC_042512.1, read as the reverse complement.
ATAAAGCTTCCCCAGGAAGAAAGGTTCAGCATTCAGTCAGGTCTGCAGTTGCTGCAATGGTTTGTTGTTTATCAACCATCACAGTTATGTTTCCCTGTTTCCCGATGCACTTGCCAACAGTTTTTTAGTCTGTGGCCAAATCAAACTAATTACAGGTTCAGTGGCCAGTGCACCTATAAAGTAAGCATTCTGGCTGCTTTGAAACTCTTGCTGCCTCAATGTTGCTTTCAAAAGTGGCATAAGAGATTGATGCAGTGAGAAGAAGAGAACTAAAGAGCGATTAATTTGTGCTTCTTAGCCAAATGGGGACAAAAACCACCCCCAAGGCTATTTTTTGTTTCAGGTGTTCAGGTTAGGCTGTTAGAATGTCCACAGGAAATGAGTCCAAGTCTGTGTAATGTCCACCTGTGAAAATGTGTGTGAACTGAGTGTGGCACAGGTTTACATTTTTCTCTCTCATGCTCAATAAGGAAGTCACTCAATTTTCTCCAATGAATGCTGTTAACTCACTGAAGTCATCCGCAGCATTCTTGATGGGACAGAAGGCAGTCCAGTTCCCCTCAAGCATTGTCGCTTCATTGATATGGTACAAATGGTACTAGGCAAACGGTGATGGAGAAATATGAAATAGCCGCAGGAGACACATTTAGGCTTACTTGTTTATGAACCCAAGTGCAGCCACGGGCAAGTGGGTGAGAAAGAGTGGCTCTATTGTAGGTTCAAGAGGAATGCTAACAGAGGTGGGGATGGGAGTCAGCCCGAGGTAGAGGGCAGGCCAGTGACCTGGAAATACACAATGGTGTGGTCTAACAAGGTGATGACTCCAGAGATTTGGGAACAATCTGGGCCTGATTGGGTGAGAAGGGTTTTTGTATTGCTTTGGCTTGTTCATGAGAACTGGAAAAATACTCTGGACCTCATGATAACCATCTGCATGATGCATTCTGTGAACACGCAGTTAAAATAATAATTGCAAAAAGACTGTCCAGGGAGAGAAGGAGCAGTAAAACAATTAGAGCATAAAACCTTGACTAAAATTGTTCACACTATTTTTGCTTTATGTCAATTCCTATGAACTTGCAAGGCTCATATGGCCTTTTAAGGCATTGGCAACCCTATTTGTGTGAGACATTAGGGCCGCCATTAAAAGAATATATATTTATATTTACTATATTATTTATCAGATTGACCTGAGCCCGAAGTTCTTACCTGTCAGATTAAGCTGAGGTCGGAGCAGTAAGGAATGTGTAATGGATTAACTCAGCAGTTTGAAACTGCCTCTGTTTGATGGACTGCAAGAAAATCATGAGGACGTGAAGGTTGGTCTCCTGCTGCTCCGGCTTCTCGCCTGACGCTATGCTGGCTTCCTAGCATTAGCATCTTTCCACAGCCTACTGAGTGTGTGTCTGTGAGCACTGAGCTCTCCACTTGGACCACTTCAGCGAAGGGTGAACTTTAAGTTATTTACAGCCCACCATACTTGCAACAGGCTGTCTTATTAAGCGATGTGCAGGAGTAGGGAGCCAAACTGCTGCAAAGCACAGCCTGAGTAAAAGCTAACTAATGATATGGAATTATCAGCTCACACACTACATTAGCACAGCACACCACTGTGATCTAACAGCACTGTTAACAGCTTCATTTAATCTGTAAATTAATTGTTAATTTATTCAATTTCATCAGGCATGTTTTTTATGTGTCAGTTAAGGTATTATCAGACACAGAGGGGCCTGTGCCTGCTGCCCAGTGGTGTCCTTGTTGTTTATTTTTAATGGACAGCAGCAGATTACAACTGCTGCCATGGATACCGGCTAAATCTAATCCTACACCACAGTTTACTGCAGTACGCTTCCTCTCATCTTCACACCTTACTCTCCATTTTAAAATAGGTGTCCTGATGATATAGCACAATAAATATAGAAATGTTCGCTTACTAATAGGGGCGTAATAATACAAAGCAAAAAGCAAGGCAGAGCTACTCGCCCCTCCTTGTTTCATCTGAGTGATGGAACACTATCGCAAAGCCCTTTATGTTGTCAAGCCATCCTACCAACCTCGTTTAGCACGTAGCACAGAGCAGCCTCACTGAGCTTGAGCTCCGCAAGTAAATTTAAATTAATTAATCGAACTAACGACCCAGTCTAACGTTAGCAACCACAGAAGCAACAGAATATCTTTGGCTGTGACTGTGAAAATACTAAATATGATCAATCTCATCCTTGATCGTCATCAAACCTCATCTGATCATCCTGATTACTTTTGCTGAAACATTGTCACATTGTTGCGCTGGTTTTGAGTCAAGTCAGTGCTCTATGATTTGAGTGCAAAATCTGTGACATTCTGGGAGGAATCAATGTAATTATATTGGCAGAAAACAAACGCCCTCTGTCAGTATGTTTCCACATTCAAACTGAGACCCAACTTGCTGCCAACTCTATAGTTCTGCCAAGTGAGCAGGAAAATATCAATGCCTGCTTTTTTATGAAAACAATTGCAAACAAAGAATTCTGCTCTCCTTTAAATATGCTTTTTACCTCACACTACACTTTTACATCTCACTGACCAATTTATCTTTTGTTGTTAATTTGGCACCGAGCTCTGACTTGCTTGCCCACCACACTTTGTGATTCGCTGTGACAGTTATGCAAAATTTCACCTCTGCCTTTGGCACCGGCTCCGTTATGCCTTGACAGTCAGGAAAAGACAGTTTTAATTGAATTAATTGTGGGATTTAAAAAAGGGATTCTGGTGCACTGCGGAGCAGGAAAACGGATGCTGAGACTCTTGACAGGCAGCGCCAGGCTTATATCTGCCTGATGTTGACGATAAGCAAGCAGGAAACACTGACAACTGACCAGAAGGCAAAGAATCCACATTCGACATTTGTACAAGGTTTCAGTGGAGATAAATACACACATTCCCTCACATGGCCCTGCTTGCTTTCGCTCTCTTCCCTCTCTCTCACACACAGTCGCATGGCTCTATCCCCAGGGAGGCATCCACTGCCTTGAAGTCTGCTGCACCACCAATCGCAATCTTCCAAGGCTCCAAGAACAGAACGACTGCACCCTGCTGTAACTAAATATCACTACCACTGTTGGAGCATGTATTTGTGTGTGTCTTAGTTTCACAGATACTGGCTCATAGTGCAACTGACAAATTATTAATTCTTTTCCCAGGATTTTTGGTTGCCTCTTTTTGTTCACAACAATTACGGCGTCACAGACAACACAGACTAGCTGTGCTGCTTCGCCAGCAGCATCCAAGACAAGCACACGGATATATTTGCAACACCCGCGTATGCACACATCATATATAGCAGGAAAGCCTGCTGACATCATCCCACCATGACCGATCTGAACAGAGCCTTGTTACTGAGAGTAATAGGAGCAACAGGATGAAGGAAATCCATCGAAGGAAGTAAAAAGAAAACTAGAGACTAACAGACATTAAACAGAAGAGAAGAGAGAGGCTACGGGGGGGCAGTTTGACGGAGCAGAAGGCTGTTACGAAACAGCAATAGGCTGCATACTGACTGGCTTCTCAGATTGATTTATAAATGTGAGCTGACAGCTGAAGATGAGTGAAAACAAACTTTCTGGTTTTGCTGCCAACAGTCGTCAGAGACTTGCAGGCATATTATTCACTGTCATGTGATGCAAGCTGTAACAGTGACTCTGGCTCCTGGGGGATTCGTCTGAATGAAATGAAATAAAAATGGGTTCACCGGATGAAGTCCTTGTTTTTTTTTGTTCCGGGTTTCAACAACAACAACAACAAAAAAAAGGCTTCTCACTGTGTATTTTACATTTCTTGATGAGATTTTATGAGAAATGTTATTTTTTGAAGATGGAGGAATGCTCTGGAGTAACTGAATTTCAGATTGAATGGAAAGCGTCATGGTGAAGGTAAATGGTGTCTGAACCAAGGTGCAGATTTGCACAGATCTACGAGCTGGAGTTTGGGTTGTTGTTGTTTGATGACAAGCTTTGTCAGGGTGGAGATGGACTGAGGGAGGAATTCTAAGGGGTGAAAGATCTTGGTGGTGGCAGGAGGAAGAGTGGGGAAGATGGCTGACATGGAGCAAAACCACAGACTTTTATTTATTTATTTATTTATTTTTCAGAGGACCAGAGAGTGACAACATGAGCAAACAATCTGGGGATGAGTGAACAAAAGCCAGTACTCTTCTGCTGGGTTGATTGTGAAATGGGCATCAGGTGAGCCAGGCAAGCAGCGCTGCACCACACCCCTGCTGAGAAGCCCACAGTCACACACAAACAAGGGGGAGGAGACCCGTGGAAAGAGACAGGGAGAAACAAAGACAGGAAACACTGAGAAATGGAGTCACAGCAGGGTTGTGACAGTTAGACTGCATATATTTTGTGAGATAAAACTTAAGTAACTTTCAGTCAGGAGGAACCGTGAAAAGTTTCTAAAATGTCCAAATGTAGCTATTTATGATGGAGCAAAATTGCATTAAATGGAAACCTGCACCCTTAATGTTCTTCTAGCAAAGACAGGCAGAATGTTGTTACTGCCTTTATAACTAAGTCTCCCGTTAGTGCTTCCCTGCAAAGGAAGGTGCAACGATATAAAGACAGAAGACCAGTCAAACCATTCCAAATGTGACCGCCTTCGCCTCAGTCCACACAGATCTCATGCTTTCATCATTTACGGACCTTTGATTCTGACATCTTCCAGGCACAAAAAAAATAATCCAAAGGCGAGAGCAAGCATACCCATATCTGTGCCTTTACCTTTCAGTCCCGACTGCTTCTACAATATATATTTATCTTCATTTGGCAGCTCACCAGGTTTACAGATTAGCTACACTCTGCAACATGGGATATATGAACACATCGACACAAACAAAATAATCAACATTACCTTGTGCCACGTAAACATCTCACTCACCTCAGACGAGTCTTATTACTTAAGTGTACGTACATTGCCAAACAAATGTCAACAGCCTTTACTCACCCCTCCAGCCCACACACACACAAACAAACACACACTACCACTTCGACCCTAGCTCCCCCCTCTCTCTCAACAGGAGACTGATGCAGTGGCTGATTGTGTGGGAAGTTCCTCTGTCATCGTTAGCAGGGTTGGAGACACTTTTCAAGAGCCACATTAGGAGTTACCTCTGGACTCCCTTTTGCCTTGCCAGTCATGAGGAAACACCAACAAGGGTCAGCGATGCGCTCATCTTATTGAAGGAATACGTCAATGAAGATTGCGGAGTGCAGCAACGTGGAACGACTCATTTCACACTGCATGTGTCATTATGTGCAGCGCTTGGGGGGGGGGAGAAAAAAAAAAGGTTGAGCAGATTTAAACTCTGGCTAGCTGATTATGAGGCAACAGATAAAACATGCCAGTTCACTGGGCTAAATTAACTGCCACTGCTTTGCATCAAGCAAAGCAACAGGCAACCAATCATCGACGCATCTGCTGAGGAGCCATTTCTCTTCCTTAAACTGAAAGGAGCAAATCATTCGTGCTGAAGTTTAACAAGGATCAGCAAGGATTGAAAATGTTACTCTGAAAAAAGGTTAGCTGGGTGTGTCTGTGCATTATTGATTGATGCACGAAAGACACCTTTTATTGGCATCTGGCCTTTCAGAGAGATGGTGGTATGTCAGGAATTTTTAATCCATACTACGGTTTTCTTAATACTGTAAAAGCAAAATAGAAATGAGTAACTCTTTTTCGAACAACCACCACTAGAATACCCTTGAGCAAGGCAACATGTAGTCGGTTGCATGAGAGGACTGGAGTCGTACTGTAAAGCTGTAAGGCAAGAATGCAAATGAGAGTGCTGCTGAACCAGCAGCAAAATTACCAGACTATGCAAAGCAGCATTAAACTTCAGAGGGAGCTCAGAAGAAAAGAAAACAAGAACCTGCTGAATGGATATTATATCATGATCAGATCATGAACCCTGCATACTTGTCAGAATCTCTGATTGCATAGTTCCCGAATGGAAATGCATTAGCACAAACATCACCCATTTTTATCGCTCAGCCAAGCTGAGCAATCATTATTATGCAGGATGAAACTGGCATGAAATAATTCAACTGTTCCAGAAAACACTGTTTGCCCACAGTGAGCCATATATCACAATGTAACGGAAGATTAGAAAGCAATAGAGAGGAAAAAAAAAATTTAATAGTAACCATATTCTTTGATGGCACTGGCTTTGTGTCATCATAAAATTGCCCAAGGAAAATGTCAGCATTGGTGTGAGAACTGATAAAATATCACATGATAATGACTAGTGGTAAGGATGTTTTGTGTGACGAGACTTGGGTGGCCAAAGGTCACGGTCACTGTCATGGCACAAAAGAGTTTGTCACAATTCAAAACTTGAAACAACATTTCAAACAGATGTCTTATAATTTATTATTCTAGGTAAACAGAGATGTAACCTTTAATGATATTTGGAACACACTGACAACCACAAGCTGTACATTTAATTATTGCTGTCCTTAAGTTAACACCTCGTGAATAAAGTGAAGCCTGTGATTCAGTGAAAAAGGAGGCAGATATTTTCCTCAGAAGGGGGTGAGGGAATTTGCATTGCATTCACATCTACTGTCATGTAAAAATTGTGTTTTTCCAACCAGGAATGTCTTCATCGTAAAATATAAAATTTCTCTTTCTGCATTCATTAAAAGCTGATCCCGTCTATATTTTTTTTATACGAGGGTTGGTTTTTGTGACCAATCCACAGAAAAGCATCACCTGGCTTTGTAGACCCCCTGAGCTTTCTGGAGAGTTTCCACTCATTGTTTCAGTTTTACGGTCTGCAACTTTAATAAGATGCCAGCGCTGCATTTGCAACTGGTTTGTGGTGCCCCAAAGGCTGAAAATGAATTCAATTAATGCAGGTTTGATGTATGTTGGTGTAAGTGTTGTGTTGGTTTATTCTATATTCAGCTATGCTTTACTGCCGGACTGTTGATTTTGATTAATATTTCCATTGCAGCAATAATGTACCACTTCTCTTGTTTAACAAGAGCAATGTATGCCTTGTAAATTCGCATTTACACGTCACATATTTAAGAATGTATGCACAATACTTTTAATACCAATTCTGTGTAAAACAGTTGCAATGGTGAATTTTCCAGTGCGTGTCAGGAATGGTAATGCGGATTCAGAGTATTACTTTTAGGCAGATAGCGGGCCTCTTAATAGGGGAAGTGACTGTTTTAAAGCCTAAACTCGGCACGTCAAGGAGATTAATATGCTGCTATTGTCTCCAGCTCTCATCTGAAGTCTTTTATCTGCAGAAAATGACAGAGCTTGCACTTTTCATTATGCATGTTAGGTAGCGAGCTGCGCCCCATACCCCTCTCAGGCCCCCACTTTCCCTTGCAAAAAAGCAAAAAACAAAAAAACTGCACTGGAGTGGGTTAGATGGGATTTTATGGGTGTATATAAGCAGTGTCGGCAATAGGAGGGGGGAGGAGGAGTTGTGTTGATGACCCTACATGAGCGTGTGTGTGTGTGTTTCCAGGCCTCATTTATATGCCCTACTTGTCACTCTTGACATCTGAATAAAATTTGACAAAATAATTGATGTTTTATGTCTTGCAAACATGGATATGGAGAACATGTATTACTCTGGAGACGGCATTGATTGTTTAAAGTGTCTCTGAAAAATGGGATGACAACTGCTGAGCCAGAGTGTGTGCATGTGTCTTTGTTCTTTCCGCCTCAGTCCCTCCAGCTGAGAGACTGGTGTGTGCTGTTTCTGTGTAAAATATAAAATAAAACTCTACGCGTTGTTGACCTAATCAAAGGATAAAAGCGTTGCAAAAGCTCAAATGCATCCAACTTACATGACTGGTAGCTTTTTCACTTATTCACGAATAGTTAAAACCTAATTCTACTTTCGAAAAACACTCCTCAAATTCTAACATGTCCATTCTAACAAGTTTGGTTTTTGCAGGGTTTGAAAAAAATATAATCGACGAAAAATCATGTAAAGTTAATTATCCAATAATCAGTTTGATCTACTTAGTCTGCTTCAAACTGATGTGACCATGAGAGAGAAGAAATTAGCCACACAAGGCAATACAGGAACTGTCATCAATTACAACCTCAAAATCAATAACGATGTGTCAGATATTAAATGCTTCCTTGTGCCGTGACTTTCAGAAATCATTCACTTTCATTAGGAATGGTATTGTTGCTACCATTCACACTAAGGTTGAGCTGAAACATTTCAAATAACTTGGTTCAGTTTTCAATGTCTCAAATCCAAAGAATATCCAGGTTTGTTGGCCTTAGGTGTTCAGGACATTTGTCATCATGGGAACAATAAGACAACCAATTATATTTTTTAATTCAGTGCTCTGAACTTAAACCTGCAGAGAATGGAGTGAAAAACACGCATTAGATGGGATAAGAATTGAAAAATAAACCTTTCAGGTCTCGGGCAAGCATCACGAAAGGGGAATGAAGTGAAGTAGGAATCACTACTGCAAAGCTAATATTCAGAAGGCCATAGGCTAACAGCTAAAGCAAATGTCTCAGTTCAGAAAAGGCAAAAAGCCCAAAAATGTCTTGTTGCACCTTGAGAGAACTTTTTTATAGGTAGCTGCTCACTGCAGTCTTCTATGACTGATGCTGAGGCTATAAAGAAATCAGTATACGCATCAGTGTTAGTTGTAAATGAGATCAAGATGTCAGACAGGGACATGAACAAAGCGAGCACTCAGCTGCAGTCAGTCGCAACATCCATTTGATCAAAGGTTTGAGATTTAATGGCAGAAAACTTTGATGCTGCCACAACAGCCACGGCAGCCAATCAATCTCTTTGACAGTGATCATCATGCTTCATTTTTGGCCAATGCACTTCTGAAGGCACTTTTCAGATCGCGACCATTTGTTCTTCTACCGTAAGAGCATAAAAACTCTTAGGCGGATAATAGTGTAGACTCACCATTTTAGAAGAACAAAGAATCCTTTAAAAAGAAATCTGCTTCTGTGCTCTCCCTCAGGCTTGATACAGCACCTCTGATGGAATGCATCACTTTCCCATAGACTGGCATTTCAGTTAATGCCGTGCAGAGGCCAAGCCAGTAATAGATCCATTTAGGTAATTATTTAGAGATGGAGAGGGAGGCAGAGAGGGAAGCAAGAGCAAGAAAATCAAAGAGGGAAGCAGACAAGCAGGAGCGTACTTAGGATGCAAAGCTGTTGATAATTATGTGTTGCTGCGAAATCCTGAAGGTATGCAACAGGCAGAGAGAGTTGGACAGATGGGCATTTTCATTTGAAAAAACATTTGAACATCCTGATTTGCGATCAGCTTATCCATTATCCTGCGCAGATGCAGTGCAACTGTATGTATTGCTAGTAGTCTCAAGACTGACACGCAAACAACACCAACAGTGCCATTATGGCCATTTTGAATGCCGGCAACGTGAACAGGTACAGAGCCCTGACTTGATTAGATTTAATCCTGACAGTGCATATGTCTTCCTCCAGCCTGGCAGAGTGTAGAAATTGAATTGAGTGGGAAAGCGCATTAAATTGTGTCTGACACTGGCAGAGTCTAGATCGGACGTTTACAGAAACATGCAGCTGATTTCTACATTGTAATGTCTGCACGATTAAACATTGTTTATTGTGGGATTTGACATCTTCCATCATTTGAATTACATTCTTTAAAAAGTAACTGTGTGTTGCATCCACATACTGGAACAGTAACAGCATCAGTTTAGGGATACTGAAAGCTTGTATCAACATGTTAATGTCATACTTGAGCTAAGGATACACTTTTTTGGCGCCAGAGGGGCTTTAAAAAGACAGAATATAGCCTGTTGATGTCTCAGTTCTTTTTCAAAAGTATTTCACTTTCGGGTTAGTGAGATGGACTATTTAGTTTTTATTTAGCTCACTTGTGTCACGTCCTTAATTGCAGTTTTTAAAATGTAGTAATTCTGAAAGTTTTGACATTTGAAGGAGAGATGGTGTTTCAGTATCTAGAGAGCAGCTGCTGACAGGTTTACTGTATCCTCCTCTTATGGTTTACTAATGGACAGTTGAATATATGTGCATTTGCGTCATCTGACGCCTGAAGTCCCCTTAACTGTTGAAAAAATACCTTTGTGTTTATCTGCAAACATGTGCAGTCCCCTTCCCAGCTGTGTTGCTGAATGCCAAATGAGTGCAAGGGGAAGATGAATGGAGCAAACGGTATACCTCAGCAGGCAAATGAATCCTTCTTAGCTTATTGCACAACTGAACTGGGACATGCAATGTCAGCCAGTCATTTAATTCCAATTTAGCAAGGCCTGTCATGGGTTATATAATAATTAATCATCCGTGCCAATTAGTCCAAACAAACTGCTGAGTGGGGACAGCAAATGGATGGATGCTTCCCTTTATATCTCCGTGCATCCCATTTACCAACAAACACATGCCAGGGCCAAGCGTAGAATTTTCACTTTGACTTTTATTTACACATCGAGCAGCCGTGATTGGATGCAGCCCATTGGAGAAGCACTGTAATCTGGGCAAAGGCGAGTGTTGAGGTTGATCAGCCTGACACTGTCAGGCTCTTAAGGCAGTGTGGACCGGCTAATCAGGAGGACAGGGAGGAATCCCAGCGGGCTGGTTGGACCAGTCTGGATAGAACAGATTTATGAAGCGTCCAGGTTGTCTTGCTGTACGAGACCACTGCTGGTGGTCCATATGGCCAGCTGTCATTTTCGGTGTGCCTGGCACTCACACACACTGCCACATAGATACACATGCTGCTACCCTGTTGGTGTTCCAAACCGACCGGACCAGATCAGACTGCACTCCCCTTTTACAGCAGCATCAAATTAAAAGTAGAGCAAACTGGGGAAAAGGAAGAGTGTGCCATACTGACGTTAAATGCCAGCTGACAGCTTTTTATGTGATGAGACTGTCACTAATGAAGAGGACGGAGATCCTCTCCATGTTAAAGGCCATTTAGACTGGTGACCTCTGTCTTAATTCATCGATTAATCGAGTCATTGATTTCTAAGCCGAACTCACCTCTATCTTTATCATGTTTACAATGTTAAAATATAATCTTGTTTGAATTTGATCTTATTTCTGCTGCCGGAGAGGCAGCCAGTTATTTATGCTGACGCTTTTGCATTCATTGGACAATTTTTGACTTTTCACACATTTTTTCATCTCCTCTGTTAGCTTCAAAGGGTCAAAACTGAGGAGACCTCCTGCATTCGCCGAATGCATTTCAAATTAAAATGTGATACATTGGAGCTGTAACCTTCGTTCTCACTAGGAAGGATAAATGACTGTGTCTAAATGTTTTGTCTGCCAACATAATTGTACAGAATATTAAAGCCATCAAGGCCATGACACCAAGAGGCATGGCTGTCTCTTGGTGTCATCATGGGGAAATCAGAATGTAAGGCCTCATTTTTTCCTTTTGATGGCATTTGCTTGATGCCTAACGTGGCGTGAATGCAATGGGATAAATGGCATTCAAATGCAAAATAAGTTCTAAAATCTCCCATTTAGGCAGCTTGTGAGCTCATAATTTTTGCTACACTTTCCCTCCCTCCAGCAGCATTTGTGGAGGCGTAAAATCTTTTGATCATTTCAGGTAATTTTCAGTCTAAATTTAGATTGTGGTGATTATTTTTTCTCCATCAATGTCACGATTCAATTCAGCCCAGAAAATCTGTTTTAAAAATTTTGGGAAACTCTTACCAACACGCATTTGTCAATCATGCTCCAACTATGTCTCCCTGCAGCAAAACTTTTACGCAACATGACATTACATTTGGAACGAATGAGACACTATCTTGTACAGGCTCAAACACGTTTCTCTGGTTTTTAACTTGCCAAAGTTGTCGCTTCACCAAGGGGGAAAAAAAAAATATATATTTCACTAATGCAACTTATCTTTTAATTTCAAGCTTTTATTAGCTTAAATCTGATCAATTTATCGGCAGCCATATTCATTTTTCTCAGTTTTGAGCGATTTAATAAATTTTGTGGGGGGAAAAGAAAAAAACAACAACAACAACAAAAACAGTAGCATGCGGAGCAGTAATGTCAGTAATTGAAAATGGGGAAACTGATTGAATAGACAAGCTTTACAAGGGTGCATATTTCATGGCTGCCCAGATGAGCAGCTTTGAAAGAGCCATTGAACCCTGAAATGGGATTTCTCCACAGAACATTTTAAATACTTGTTCGACAACGCTCATATGCTGAAGCAAAACCAATGCTAAATGTCAAAATGTTTTCAAATAAAATGCAAATAACACTCGGGCTGCCACTTCAGAAACGTGCAGATCCACATCACAAATGCCTTGTTGTAGAGTGACTTCATCACATCTCATCCTTTTTGAACAGCCTAAATTATACACTCCTATATTGCCGACCGATGAAATAATTGTCTGGAAATCACTAAAGCAGCACATGCAGGACATTTTCTCAGTCTGCTGTTGTGCACTGTACATGGTGTGAGCCTCAGCCTGATACTGAGTAGTTGTATCAATTGGCTCAATCAGGGAGAGTTTGCATTGAACAAGTGTATCTAATCCCCAAAGCAAATTGGATCAACTTGAAGATACAAGGCCAGCAAGTCATTAATTGTTATCCCAAAAAAGAACATTGAACCTCTGCCACCAGTGTGGGTATCTCCGCGGGGAGAGATAAAGAAATGGCCAAATTAAGATTCAGGATGTTAGCAACTATTCCTCATTGGAGGAAGGGAGTTCAGTTTGGGTCTTTGGGGAGGTAAGTGGATCACAGTCTCACCAGTCTTTTCCCACGTGCCACTGGATTCTGAGCAACCACAGGGACCTCCATTTAAGGCAAACCATTCAGGGCAGCACTGGAGAGAGAAGAAACTGAGACGGGGGGTAAAGACAGGAAGAATCCTACATGGTCTGTGTGCAGCAAAGTGGTCTGCAGGCAAAGAAAGAAGTTGTTCTTTAAAATAACTTTTTTGTTTTGCAGTTTGGAGAATTCCTCCCACGTTGAAAGGAGTACCCCCATACAGAAAGAGTGAAAGGCCAGCTCAAACTTGAGGAAAACAGGAGGAGTAAAGCTCTTCCAGGCAGAATTCACTTCTTTTCCTCGCAGTGGTGCAAGGATAAATGTTTGTTTTAAAGTGAATCTTAAATGCTTATGGTGCCTGAATATTCAAGATAAATAACAGGCATGGATCCTATGATGCCTCCAAGTGCGAACATAAAATGATAGGGAAGTAAAGGGTGCATCACAGTTCCTTCGTAATTTATAAAACAGTACCGAATCTGATCTGTCTCCTTTATCTCGATGCTATATTTTTTTTTTTTATAATCTTTTGATCAGAGTGGCTCAGTTTTTAAAGATGAGCACGAACAGAAGAATTTTGGCAAGAATGACACATCAGTATTGAAAGTTTGGGATGAAAGGAATTTCTGAATATTCAAGCAAACATCTAAATGAAAGAAAGAATGCTAAAGCAGGCTCATTAATGACAAAGCCTTTTTGAAGTTTTTGACAGGAATAGGCACCATACCCTGCCTTGGGTTGCCTCACACAGCAAGTGTTCACGCTGAGGTTTCCGTGTTCAGGTGAGATCAGGAATAAAATGGGAAAATTTATGGCTCGGGCTGCCTTTGAGTCTGCCTTTGTAGCTATTCAGAGGATTAATGCAGTTTGATCAGACACTATACTCCATTTTGGGATTTAACACTTAACAAGGTGAAGGTGAAATGAAACTCAGGAAAAATACCTTTAAATGGCTCCTGGTTCAGAAACTAAACCACAACAACCGCTACTTTATAGCAACTAAACCAGGGTGCCTAATCGCATTTACAGAACAGTTTTAACTGAAATATTCGAATGTTGACTTGTGATCAGCGTAAAATCCGTCACAAAATGGAAACAGAATGCATGAGGATCTTTGTGTGCGCATCATGTGGCAGCTGCCCTACACACACCTGTGGCTTAATGTCTGGGACTCGGCTCAACATCTCCAGTTAATCAGACTGAACTATTTAGGAATTGTTTGCACAGGCGGAGAGCAATTGTTTGCCCAGATGGAGGACCCATCCCTCCCAAAGTAACCCAGCGCGCTGAGAAATTCGATCACAAATTAAATCTCAGTTTAGTTTGTGATATCTCGTTCTTCTACCTCATCTTATCTATTGTTCCCACTTAAGAAGTTGCCTCAGAGCGTTGATAAGAGGAAGAGGGAGCGGGAACACTGCAATCCTGTTTCTGACAGATTAATTCATTGGGGGGGAATAATATGGCTTTCTGCTAATGTAGTGGCTATGAATGTGATAACGCTGTGGGGCAGAGAGAGATGAAAATGTGCCACAGTCCATTGACTTGTACATGAACTTGCTGAATGTGTTTGAAAAACCAACACACACACACACACACACATATATATATAATTCTTTGCATAAAACGACAAAAAAAGGGAAGTTTCGTCTAATCAACTTTGACGACCACTTCGACTGCAGCTTTAACTGCCCGACTACAGAAGAACTACTCCGCTGTGTGCTATAATAGGGTGGTGTTCACTATGAACACACTTTTCAGAGGTGAACCTAGAAAACTGATCAGCAAAAAAATTTGAAGTTAGACTTGCAAATTATTAACAAATGCAAAAAGGAAAGAAAGAAAGAAAGGAAGCTATTCCAAACAGAACTGCTCTCAGAAATGCAAATTGAGTTTGTTTTGATAATGTCTGATTATGATTGAAAGTAGCACACCACTCCATTATGCAGTCAGCTCACTCATCACATGTCTTTGGGAGAGCTTTGTCATCATACACATTATATCTTGGGATTCAAGACAACAAATTTACTAAGACACAAAAAGCCTATGTTTGCTATGCAGGGAGGAGCTGTCAGAGAAACAACAGAGCAACAACACAAAATTGGGACATTTCAAACTCTCTGCCTTCTATTTGGAACAATTTGGAACTTCTTATGAATCTGTCCACCCTTGAATTCTACATTTAATTGGCGTATTACCTCTTTAGATTTCTGAACTGAATTTCGATGAACGCCGTCTTCCGTTGCCTAAAACTTAGACAGTTTTCTCACCCTGTTTAGTTTTTTTTTCCCCCTCAATCGTCAGCTGTCTTACAGCCAAACATTACGCAGTGTACATCGGCCTTGAATAAGGAATTTAATGTTTGCAGGGCATGTCAAGTCAAGTCAATTTCATTTATTTAGCCTAAAATCACAAATCTGCCTCAGAGGGCTTTGGAGTCTGTGCAACATAAGATACTGCCTATCATCAGCTCCCTTTGTGGGCTCATTCAGTATACGGTATAATGCATTCTGACATATTGATTGTTGATTTATTACCTACAGTGTGTAGGAGATGTCAGCAATTCACTTTTGTCTTTTGTGAAAAGTACAAGCGTATACTGCTATATGAAAAAAAAAAAAAAAAAAAAACATCTCCCTTTCTCTTTTTCTGTCCTCTCTCCAGATATTGAGCTTTCAGTAATTCCTGTTTCTATGGCAACGTGAGTCAAGTTATCCCGTAGATGGCGGAGGGAGGGGGGGGGCGAGTAAGAGAATCAGCGGGTAAGGGTCTGAGTGTGCAGGCAGTTTGAGGAGTTCACTTTTTGTGTGTTTAAAAACTGCACCATTTCTATTTTAAATTCCTCTCTTTAATCATCTTAACCCTGAAACAAAACAACGATCCACATTCTCATATCCTCATGCAGTGAAAGAGAGTCTCAACACGAACAAAGCAACCTGCTGATGCACAATGAAATCCTGATTTTTCCAACAACGGAGTACATTTATTTGCAAGAGTAGTTAAGGAAAGGAAAAAAAAAAAAAAAAAAAAAAAAAAAGACACCTCATCAATGACCAAATGTCCCTGATGTGTTTATGCTCATGACACTCAGTTTTGACCTAAAATGTCTTTGAAAGGCACTGATTTGGATCTCTAAAGTGGGTCAGCAGGAAGGAGAAGAAGAGAGAGAGAGAGAGAGAAAACTATCCTCCAGTCAATTTAAAGCCATCAGTCATTTAAGACTTAGAGGTTGGAAACAATTTTTTCATGAAATTCAACACAGAGCACAATCACTTGTGTGTAGCAGAACATCGTGGACTACTTTCTTTTTTTTTTTTTTTCTGCACTACCATTCAAATCTAACAATAAAATGATGCTATTGTCAGCAGCGCAGCATGCAGCAGCACTATATGTTTCAAAAATGCAAGCATGTAGCAGCTCTCTTCCCGTCTTCAAATGACATGACATACTTTCACATGCCTCCACAAGCTGAACTGTCCCCAAGCTTTTGACACGTCATGCTGTGAGTTCTTCATTTATGAAGGGAGCAATTCCTAACTCATTCTCCTGAGTGGTGGTGGGAGATGCACACAGGATGTCGCATGGAAACAAATTTATGAAAGCTGATATGATATTCCACATGGTGTGTGACAATGATAATAATAATAATAATCATAATGCTACAGTAACTTGAGTCATGTCCAATGAGCAACAACTGTGACATTTGAAAACCAGTGACTCAACTCTGTCCTCATATCTACATGACATTCCAGATATTTTAAGACACACACATTTGCAAAGGCTGTGTCATACCAAAAGCCTTTTTTTATTGCTTTGATAAGCTCAGTTCCTAACATGTGCTTTATCTTCAAAAACAGCCCAGCAGAGCTGTAGATTAAGAGGTGTTTTCTGAAAGTTACAAGATTTCTTTTTCCTCTGACAGTGCAGGTTACATTTATCTGTGTCTGGAGACCGCTAAGGTAACACTAATGCTGGCTGATAACCCATCAGAGCTTCATGATTGCAAGGTGATTTTTTTAAAAAAACCTGAAGGAAAAGGACTGGCTGTATATTGTATGTTGGAATACAATGGGTTTCTTTTTGCTCAATTCTCTTAGTTTTCTTTTTTTTTTTTGTCCACCATTTTTATCGCAGTCCAAAAATACATACAGCAGGTACAATGGACAGATTACTCCTTCCATATGAATGCATATGGAAGTTGAAATTGTACTTATGCACAAAACCTCAAAATGGGTGGCAGTTCAATGTGTGCCGGAGCCGGGATCACAAGTAACCAGGTCGAACTGAACGTGTAGGTGTGCAGTCGTAATATCAGATCTCAGCAGGGAGCCAATCAGCCGCTGTAGAGCTCACCCCGAGGCTTCCTCAGTCCACCCGGCCCGTTAAAATCACGATGCTCACAATGCTTATAATACTTTTGCGCAAGGTTGCAATGTCTTAATTCCAACCCCTTGCAGATAGCTTGGTAATGGATAACACCTGGCTGGCACACCAAAATCCCACATTAACACCTGCTGCTAATACAGTGTGGGATCTTACCACAGACCTGCTCAATGAATGTGACAAGAATGCAGTCCACATTCATTGTCTAGAGAGGACAAGTATTTATCAGAAATAAAAAGTTCGATTAACAAACAGTGGGTTGTTGAAATCAGCAAACTTTAGCAGAAAAGCACTGAGTGAACGAGCGGCAGCAGGTAAAAGGGAAAGGCAAAGAGAGTACATGGTACATACAGCTGTTATTGTGAAGCTCATCAGCTGACGACCCATGATGAGGGGCTAATCTGGACCCATTATCTCATAATAATTAATTCTGAATCATGAATGTTTTGCATTTTCCTTTGTTATCAGTAAACATTCTTGTTATCTTGATTCTTCCTGCATTCAGATTAGTCAGGCAGGGCTTCAGAACGTATAAACAAATATCAGGGAAACTGATCTGGCCCTCCCATCCATTTTTAAATTATATCAGGTAAAATATATTCAATATCCTTACATCCCTGCGCCCCGACCCCGGATAAGCGGATGAAGATGGATGGATGCATGGATATCCTTACATCCTGCTGAAGGTAATTTTCAATAACCAGTGTGACACAGCATGCACACTTCAGGCTGGACTTTTCCAGAAGCCAATTTAAAGCTCCATCTTTTTAATCTGCTGAGAAAACTTCAAATGGCATGGACTATTGATCATTTGTTTGTCCATTGTGCAACTGTTTCTCCCCCCCCCCCTCTTTTTCATTGCAAAATAATATGACAACAGGCTAGTATGCACACAGTTTTTTCCAGATGGGAGGACTTTCCGATATGTTTACTGTGCAGGAGCTGAAGATAGCAGACCATAGCATTATTCATAATTCTCACTCTGGTGTCATGGAGGTCATTTTCCACTCAAGGCAAATCTTTAGATGCCGTCCAAATTGGAAGCTGTTCCAGCCTTGCGAGCCAGTGGGAAGATGACAAAGACGTTAATGGTAGCACTAATGAACATAGATGATGCATACGACAAAGACCTTGTCTTTGTGTTTCTTTGCAGCCTGAACTGTGTACAACAAAGGATGGTCAGGATGTGAGTGAGTAAAATAGATAAATATTGCTCATTTATTGCAAGTAGACCTGGTCTTCAAGCCACCTTATTCCCTCTATACTGTCTCTTTTAATGAGTTGGAGACGCCAGAGGAGAGAGGAGTAGATCAATGCAATATTTGATTTATCTCGCAAGTGGCAGTCGTAGCATTCATGTAATTCATCTATTTTGGTTGCTGACAAAATCAGTGCATCATTAATGCCATTTGAATTTTTTATGAGGTGACGGCAATGTTTTTGTCTCAGATGAAAAACAGCAGGGGTAAGTCAGGCTTAAAATCTTAAAATGTTAATCCAGTTTCTTGCCAATTGTAGATGCAGCTTATTCCCTAAGCAGTTTAAAATCTACCAGCTGGCCATGACCAATGCTTCACACCCCAAAATGCTTAGTCATCATAACAAGGGCCTCCTTTTATTTAACTGTAAAGATTAATCACTTTGTTTCATAACAAGCATAACTTTCACACATGTTTGCAGAGGGGTTGTTACTGACATCCTGCGATAGCAAGTTTACTGCCTTTAACACAAATCCCTGCATGATATGCGCTTATGCTCTTATCCTCTCTCTTGTTATTCCCCTCATCTCCCAACTCCTCCGTGAATATTCCCCTATCATTTCCTTTCACTATCATCCAGTCTTTCTTGCAAATCATTCAGTTCTGTCTTCTTTTTTTTCCCTTATCACATCTGCCATTTTTTCCTGCTTTTCATCTTCCATCTTCCTTCCATCCAGTATGAAATTCTTTAAATAATAAGGTTCTCTTTCTCTTTTATTTCGGGCTTCTTTCTTAAGGTCTTTGTGGTGTTTTTGCGCTTTGCTTCGCAGAAAGTACTTGTCTAGAAAGCAGCATGAGTGACCTTTTTCCTTGTGTGCATCATGTTACAGCCAATAGGCTAATTGCTCACTGATCTTCCAGTACTGTCTCATCTGACACCCTCATTTTGACGATAAGATATCAAAAGTTGCCGGACCTGAACCTGTTTATGAACGGAACTGATTTATAAATCCGCAATCAGTCACTGTGCTTCTGGCTGGAGGAATTGTAGGAATTGCAGGGACTGCCAACTGTGAGAGTCCAATCCCCGGGCCTTCATCGTCTTTAGGGATTTATTCATCAGTCTATTTATACTGCTATATATTCATCACTGCCACTGAGTCAGAGGATGTTGCCTATAAAGATCTACCTGAGAGCATTAGTGGCAGTTAATGGAAGGCAGAGAGGCCTTTAGGTTTTTATATTAGGTGGTGGGAGACTCGTTTGATTTGGGCGCTGGGTCTCAACCTTGAAGGTTATGTCCGCTTCATACTTTAACCTGGACCTTTCAAACATATCTAAACATTCATTTGTTTTACACGCTAGTACTGGCAACCTCCATGTACGGGGCTTCATGATCTCTCAAAATGTGAATCCATCCTGCTTAGAGATTGATTAAACTTATCTGTGTTGAAACTCAGTAAATTCTGCTGCACACTATTAATCAATTCCAAACCATGATTGTCTGAAGGAAGAAATGCCAATTTGTCGGTCATACGTGCAGTTCCAGATTTCCGGTAGAGCGATGGATCTATTTTATGATACACGTGAGTCCTTCATATGTTCTTGCAGTTATTTCATCAGCAGACCATTGACTGACAAATCCTCCTCTTCGCTAATCAAGTAAAACTGCTCTCAACACAAATACACTTTAATTCAGAATCATATCAGAATTGAAAAAAAAGAAGCAGCAAGAAATCTTTGCATTTTCCAGGTTCAAACTAATTTTCGGGTACATTATGTTTAAAAATGTGTTCAGGGATTATTTCATTATCAAAATAAGTCTGCATCATTGTTTTTTCAGACAAACAGTGTATCTGCAATGAAAAGCTAAAACTCCATAGCACAGCAGACTGAAGTGTTAATTCTCAGTGGTTATGATGCTATCACTTAACCTTTCACATTCAACTGTATCGTTAATATGATTTGTTGCTGGTAATATCCAAAGTATCCTCCACTGCGGGTTCATCCCTCTATTCCTCTGGATTAGTGCACCCACGCGATCACCCCCACCGCTCCTCAACCCAACACTTTCTTCTAATGTACAATAAGCAAAGGCTCTGTACCATCTTCACTCAGAACATCCTGTGTTTGGTGAGCTGCTGTTGTACCCAAAATAGTTGTTGTTCTTCTCCTCAGCATCCGATTGTCAGGGCTTTGAATCATATCTCAGCTCCTCCAAAAAACAGAAGGCGCAGTAGCGTCTTAAAGCGCCACCACCCCCACCCACCCCAGCTCAAACATCAAGCAGACAGCAGTGTCCTACATAAAAAAAGAAAGGGGGAAAAAGCGACATGAAAATCGGCCTCCCAGGGGAAAGAACAACAAGGAAAAGACGACGAAAGATGCAGAAGGCAGACCCTCTATAGAGACTCACACTGATGAATGCATGCATGCAGATACACAGACACTTGAACACAACACCATTTCCACATACACGCACATATTCACCCTCACATTCACAAACCCCCTACAGGAAAGTTTTTTTTTTTTTTTCCTTGTGATTATCATTATTTTTTTTTTTTTCTCAACCCCACAGTCCTTATGATTCACAATGCATGAGAGCAGTGGGTGGTGGCTGACGGGCCTAAGATGAACCAGTTAACGTAAGTGCTCACACATGGAGAAGCAGAAAGAGATAAATACAAAACCCACCATCGCCCATAATGACCATCTATGCAAATTATCATTTTACTGACACAAATGCCTCATCAAGGAAATGATACAGCACGGATACAGCAGGTCTGAATTCTACATAAAACTATTCAAGGATGCCTTCAAGAATGCATGTTCGCGTTCACTTTTTTTTCCTCCCAATCTATGGGACTTTTAATTATGTAGAAGCTGAAATAAAAATATAAACTGATGCCATCTGTAGCAATAATAGACCATAATGATGTTTAAATCTAAATCATGCTAAATCCGGCACATTAACTTTCTGATCATGATTTGCTGTTTGTGATAGTTTTTTTTTTTTTTTTAATAATGCTTGTAATTTTGTTGGAAAATCCAACAGCACTCACACAGCATATATGGTGATTGCAAA
This sequence comes from Echeneis naucrates, assembly GCF_900963305.1. NCBI lineage: Eukaryota > Metazoa > Chordata > Actinopteri > Carangiformes > Echeneidae > Echeneis > Echeneis naucrates. Next base: position 16,159,702 of record NC_042512.1, on the reverse strand, counting down.
TTATGCATGCCCCTTTGCTACACTATCGTTTAATCTGAAGTAATCCTTTAATTAAGGTGCAAAGTTCAAAGTAACTCAAACTGGAGATTTTCACCAAACAGAATTGAAATCTGATAATGTAATCCGGCACAGTTTTAATATTCTGATAAAAAAAATATGAAGGCAGACAAATAATTTACCTCCAATCTTTTGAAAGCATTCTTTTGTTTCCTTTCAGCTCTTTGCCCAAGGAAGGAATATTCTTGGTCATAACAGAAGCACTATCTAAATGGCGCATCTATGATAATATAAATGTGCTCTCCGGGCATCATCAAGGTCAACCCTAATTGTAAATCAATACCTCACAACTTCCACCTACTGGAGTTGATCTCTTCCCCTTTATTCTGCTCCCTTTTTGTCGTTCTCATCCAAACAAATGATCTTTCAGGCTCCAAAGATGGCCTCCGAGGAGATAAAGTCAAACACAAATTCACTCTTCCCTGGGAACACTGTTGATCTCTAAAATTACACACAGACAAATGCACACACAGGAGCGGACAACAACATGATTGATACTGCACACACAGCAATGCTCGTCTCCCACGTAATAGAGATTTCAGATGAATCTGTTTGTTGCTATCCAATAAATTCACCTGGAAGGGGAACTGGAAGAGCTGTGGGATTCTGATATCACTGTGATGCTAGGAGAGAAATAAATTCTGCATGGTGCTTTGATTACCTCTAAGTCTCGATGTAACGACTGATAAAACTGGGTTGATGGGTAGATTGACGACACATTATACAGCAAGGTAAGTAAAACCATAATCATGTCAGCAAAGTTCAATGCAGTCAAGCCACAATAAAGCACTAGAGGAATGTTACAATTTCAAAATGATACTCAAACTTGTGAAAACAAATTAGCACATCCAACCCCGTTCGTAGCACATGACATGACTGGAAGACAAAGCCACAGAGCGAGAGAAGAACTAATGACCGTTGCTGTCCAAATGCCCAGACCTCTTGGGTGAGAACAAAACACTAAAACAGGCAATTATCTGTTTCCAAGGCCAAACTATGCTGGAACCAATCAGGAGTTCTCTGAAGTTGGCATGCTGATGTTGGTCGGCAGAGCTAGAAGAATCTGAATCGCTCAGATCTCAGGTGATTGATTACACTGGCTGCACTCGGAAGTAAAAACGTCATACTTCCTGCCTGTTTAAGATGGCTTTCTTGCCTCTTGTGTATGCGTTCCAGAAGTGTCTATATTCACAGTGTCCAACAATACCCATATATGTTTTAAAGTCTCAGGCTTATCTGTGCTGTGGACGAAGGAAGTCAACGAAGCTGTTGTCTGTGGATGGATCCGGTTGCTGGCTCCTCCGCAGTCTTCCTCCTCGGCTGGCTCGCTGCTGAACACACAGGGTTCAGATCCCGACTGAGCCCGTCCAAACCATCCTATAATCACATTGCAGAACGCATACGTAAAAATCATTGTCTTCTCTATTTATCTCATTAACTGATCACCATCATTCAAACCTTCTTTTCAGGTATAACCAAATATCAAGTGTATACAACACTCGAATCATTGTGAAATGAATAGATACACATCACACAAGCTTTTTTAGTGCCAATCAAATCATGCACTCCTATTTCACAGTATCAACAGTGTGTTACCTCGAACAATTGCCAAGAATAAGAAGAATTATTTCACATTGGTTGACTTTTCTCTCTCAAATCCCCCAAAAGCAAGAACAAATCTGTGGCCTGCCCACCTTCAGTGGAAGCTACAGTCCTGTTGTAGGCAAATTATAATTTGGATCTGCAACACACGAGCTTCACTGAGGATAACCCCCAATATTACATTTCATGAAGACATGTTAATCTACCAGAGACTAATTTTTAGTTTTCCAGTAATCACTCGTGAGACAGTCAAGATGGTTTACTGATTTCCACCAGATAATAGATTTTATCATTTCATCCTCTCATTTTGGCCAAGCTTTTGACAGAGAGAGAAAGGAAAGGAAACTTGGAACGTGACAGGAAACAATGAATTAGTCAATACTGTAATTTGTTGGAACTCTTTTCCACAAAGAAAGACTAGATTTCAACTCTAATTCTGTCTGTGTGGGAAAAATGCTTCTGTTGCTCAGAGGAGCTGCAATAAATCAGTGTCTGACAACTATTCATTTCAGAAACATCAATTTGTGTCACAATTTCCATATTTGATTTTAACATACAGCAGAACAAACAGGGTGAAACAAACAATGTTAATGAAGGAAAGACAGATGACATTCATAATGTTGTCCCTGTGTCTGTTTGCCTCTGCCAACCTTTCCCCATCTTTTATCATTCAGCTTCGCTTACCCTTTTTCCTCTCTACTCTTTTATCACTCAGTCTTCCAAATGTCCACATGATAAATAGCTATATTATATCCATTAACCAGTTGCAAGCATCAGTACCAGTATAATCCATGAAGAGTAATTCAGAGCTCCAAAAATAAAAAGAAACTCTCCCTTTTCAACAATCCCCTTTCTTGCTCACTATGTTCTCATTAATTTTCCCGAAGAGGCCTGTCGGCTGGAATAGTACATTATCCATTCATCAACGCGTCATACTCAGGCAGCACCACATATTGGCTAAAAGAAAAGGTCAAACAACAAAATTTTGTGTTTGCAACGTAAAGTGTGCCATTCAGCATTTTAATTAACAAGCCTGGGCCAATGAAAAATGAATGAGCTGGGAGTAGTAAAAGGGGTTTTGTTCAGCCTTGAGGAGAACGGGGTAGAGAAATAATGATAATGTACCAAGTACGTGAGTACAATGAAGTTGCCAGCTTGGGATATCCAGCCAGACTGAAAGAATGGCATAGCAAACATGCAGTGAATGTTATACTTCATTACTGCCGGTTAAATGAGATGAATAATTTTTTATTCTTTCATTTAACATTATGACTATTTTCCCCCAGAACATTTAAAAATTCAATTTGGGCTGTTCATTTCAGTGACATTAGGTTCAGGGGAAAATAACACTAATGAGAATGTTATATATTTACAATGCAAACAATGCGTTGTGGTGCCACATGTCTGTGCGATGAGGCTGACTCAAAAGTCTCGAGCACAAATCTTGCACAGTGCAACATGATCAAATGCAGCGAATAATATCACGAAAAAGTGACACTAATGTAGTTTCTTCGCATTTGCCTTTTGACAAGGCATTTTTCTGGAAATGTGTTCACATCTCTGTCATAATGCCCTTGTCTGCAGCAAAAATATTTCATTTTCCAAGTCCACAATCCACAAAATCGAGTTAGTTCCGCACAATGTGCAACAGTGGTAAGTCACCAAAAAGAAATCAGCAATGGTAAAACATTTGTCAAAAACGAAACTTTTTCCAGTTCACAATATTCTGGAAACAAATGAGTTTTCTTTCTGAAGTGGCTTTGAGTAAAAAAAAAAATATCATCACAAATTCAGCATTTTGTAAAAAAAAAATTTAGCTTTTTTTTTTTTTTTTTTTCCAGTGAGTTTCTGTATACCTGCACAGAGATATTTACACTGTGAAGACAGTATGTTTGAGAGGAACTCTTTCATTCTCAGCAGAATATTACACAGTTGAATAAATAAAAATGAATAAAGCACAAAATTGATGTTATCCTACTAGTCAGATTTATAAAGTATAATTTATAGAGTTGTAGCAATAATGGCTAAATTAAAATACTAAATTTTATCAATGAAAGTTAGGGGCTAAGCATGGCTGTATTAGGAAAATAACAAGCCGTCCTATATAGAGGCATCACTCTGCTCCTTTGGACCTTTGCTTGGCACAGCTCATCATGGAGTGGGAGGGAAATGCTGTCTTCTCTGGTCTAAAGCACTGACTGCCCCCAGTGTCACATAACTCCACTGACACTTTGCACAGTTCAGATTCTGCTGTAAAATAAAACCAATGTCTCGTCAAGGTGTTATTGCCACGAACACTCTTCTGGAGATGATGGATTTATCCTTCACCCATTTATTCGTTTTTGGGTCACGCCTGGAGCCTATCCCAGTATGCATTTTTACTCTGGGCAGACAGCAGGGAAACACCATGAAAGAATCGGCAGTCCATCACAGGGTTTACACAGAAAAACAGACAGTTATTCCCATCCCTCCAACACACCTGACACCTTTACAATGTCAGAGGAAGCCTCAGACCTACAGGGAGAACCTGTAAGCCCCAACAAACTAGACTGGGAATTTAAACTTCAGCCATTTTAACTGAGAGGTTCAAGAGCAGTTACGTAGATACGTCCACAACATATCCAAACAAGCTAACTTTAATCAGGTGTTTAGTTTACTGTCCGCCAATATGTTGAAACTGAAACAATTAGGTTCCAAGTAATCGATCAAAACTAAAACCTGAACCTCAGAAATAAAATATCAAATTTTAACAACAAAGGTCATAATATAGACCCTAAGTCATTTTCCTTTTTAACAGTAGTTCAAAGTAGTAAAAGGTCTGACTCTGACTCCTCTGACACACTATTCGAGAATTTAATGGCAAACTTCCCAACAAAAATAACCTTAGGATGCATGTAGGAGGGATCTTTTTCTGATAAATCCTTGTACAAAGTTTGGAAGATTTACTTCCTGCTATGAAAAAGACATTTATTTGCTCAAGATATCTTTGTTTGCAAACGGAGTCCAGTGAGAAATGTTCGAGATGGAGAAGCAGGTTGGTGACTGATGACGATACCGTATGCTGTCAGAGCTTGACACGCAGACAGAAAGGCACTCACAGTTGACAAATGATCTGATGAGTGTTTCACTTCAAATATGAAGTGACAAGAATCAAGATCAGACTCAGGTTGAAACAACAGCTTTAGATTTACTGTCCGCTCCAGGTCAGTAAATCTGATATAAAGTCTACAGTATATGATGGAAAGCAAAGGCTGTTTGTCAGACATCACAGCTGAAGGCAGGAATGGTAATCTGCTTTTAAAAGGATGCTTTTCTAACCTAATTTACTCATTTGTCATTCACAGTTCATTTATTTGCACTTTAATGGCAGCTACACAATGCTGAAACTAGATATTCATATCCATAAAAAAAAAACCTGACAAATAATCACATACATGCAAAAGTCATGCATTCAAAATTTCACAAAGACTGAAATACAAAGAATTTTAGATGTTGTCTGAGTCGATGACATGAAAAAAAAAAACAAAACAGGAAGCAGATTGAGACAAAACACTTATTGAAATTTCTCAGTACTCATATTTTTATGAGACAATGGCCCTTTTTTGGAGGTTTGCTCCAGATTGACATTGGGGCCATACGTTTGGACTGGTTTTGACCACAATAAACCTGATTAATGCGATTCATTACTGTGCTCCATTGTGTCTTGACCACCTCATCCTGCCAGCATTTTAAAGCTGCTCTCTTTAATGACAGCCTGGCTTTTGACTGCATACATGAGTGACAATTACTGTTTCGGTGCTCTGACCTCTTTGAAGTCCAGATTTGCAGAAAAGCTTTTACTCAGCTTTGACACTCATTAATTTATTGTTGTATATTTTATCTAATTTATCCTCCTTTTCTTGCAAGCAAAGATGAGTGCATGAAATACTCAGGTACCCGCTTCTCATTCTTGGTTACTGTCCTTTCAACGAGTCAGAATAACAAGCAGTGTTGGTGGCAGCTCATATCACCTATCCCTGATGAAGGCAAATTGACGACAGGTCAGAATTATATTTGTCAGGTTTGCCTGCAGTCTGTACTTAAATGATTTTGTCCCATTGTGTGACACTGCTTGGCCAATGTTCTCTTTTGTTAGTCACCCTCCTACAGTTCCAACTTGTCATTCAATTGGAATATATAATCTAAAATGGTCAAATTAATAGCTGGAATTCATGAAAACTTTCATGTAGCATTTTTTTTTTCTTTCCTTTTTCTTTTTTGAGAAGACTAATCCGAAAACGTAAGTATTCTTTCTGACTGTTGTGTGTTTATTAAACAAATTTAGTGATATAATTTTTCAGCCATGTCGTCTAATGGAAGTAGAGAGAAGCACAAAGCTGCTGGAATAAAATACGAAAATTGAGCAAAGGTACCTAATAACTTCCAGCATTTTTCCAGACAGCACACTAGATTCATTAGTGATGTGTCTGGTATCCTGCTGCTTCACCTCTGCGACAGTTTTTGCCCCTTATTCCCCCAGAACAACCATGAAAGACAAATCAAAGGAACAAACGCCAACAGCAGTTTATTCCCTCAGATCAATAAAAGACCAAAAAAGAAAAACAAACGCTTGGAAGACATGTAAATAAATGTTAAATTTTTTTCAAATTTAACCATTGTCCCACCCACAGACACACAAAAAATTCACAAACTAGGGCATCATAATCCCGTCCCCCTTTTCCAACTTTAATTTTGGAAGTATTTATGCTAATTGAGCCTATGCTTGATATGGATCATTGCTTGCGGGATCAGTGCAAGAAAATCTGGCAGAGGGTTAACTGGATTCACCGTGACCTCACCATGTAAGACAAGTGTCATGGGATGGCATCAAAGAAAAAGAAAAAAAAAAAAAAAAGAGCCTACAGATTTTCTGAACTTTCTTTTCTGAACTATATTCAACTGCACATGCTGTTCACCTTCAGCCAATGATACTATGTGGACAGGTGGTGTGTCTTCTAATTGCTAGCCTTAGTTTTAGGACCATACTTGACTATTGAAGGCACAAAAATGTCCTCAGGTGGATCTGGCTAACCATAAAGCTGCAGCATGCATACAAAAAGTGGAGCAGTTTTAGAATTAGAGCCAGTTTGCAGGTTGTTAAGAGATTTTCTTTCAACATTACAAACGTTTAATGTGTTGAAATTGGTCACCAAGGAGGAAATATGTGATTATTTATAATGGCCCATTTTGATCAATAATCTCTGATAAAACTAAGATAAAATCTGGCATTCTCTTGGCAACATTTATTCTTTCAGTTTGCACTGGTTGAAACTGCATAAAATAAATCACAAACAGGAAAAAAAAAAACCAACTCAACAATTCCATCAACCCTTTATCTTCAAATACTGTGAGGTAGTCTGTAAATAAGGTTAGTAAGCAACTTGTACAGCACATGTCGACAGATCACACACACTAAATTAATAACTGCCTGGTGAGAGGTTTAGTATGTTGTAATATATTTGGCAGGACCAGTAATTATAAAACTAGGCCATATTGCAAAGGGAGATAATTAACGGTAGCCCATCCCTGGGAGGGTTTTGTGGAGTGGGGGAGGCTTTGACACAGCCTATTCAATTATGTCCTTCCCTGTGGGTCCAGAAACCCAGAATATAGAATATCTAAATTAGGCACATGACAAATCTCTCATTGAGTCAGATGGAGCAGGTCACCGATGGCAAGGTGGCGAGCAAATTTTGGAGCAAATGGTGCTCAAAGTTAGGAAAAGGTAGCTCCATACAGAGTTAATGGATGCTGAATTTTTGGTGCTCTAACGAAGAAGTTCGGGAATCCTAAGATACGTAAACAGGGATGCAGCTAATAAAACCCTATTATCATACAAACATCCCTAAAGGGACACTGGGCTGGAAAATATTCATAGTATGTCAATCACATTATCAGGTTTTTGATACAGAACTGGGATATTTATGAACATACAGTCGGAAGACGAGGACACTAGCGTAAACCAGATCAATTGATGAGATGCTGGAAACCCCTCAAAAATTACTTATTGATTTTTCTACTGCATGTGTGGAGCTAATTGCATTGGAAAATCCTACAATGCAAGATTATAAGTTTCCCTAATGTCATTTGGAATGGCCTCCCAAATGGTACTCATGAGCTGATGAGTTACAATTATAGACAAGCTACTAGCTGTGGTACTTACACCTGAGATCAAGGCTCTATGAAAATTATGGCTCAAATTAGTTTCTAAACAGATGGAGCGCGAGGTGTTGTCAAGGACTGAAGGGGGGGGGGGGGGGGTGCTTGCATAAAAAAAAAGTTCATCAGGGCAGTCGGGGGGGTTGGAATGGAGCACGTTGACAACCAATTACATCCAGTAGCCATTATCCAGTTATTAAATTCAGTGAGAAATGGATTCAGTAATAAATGGATCATTGCAATGAAGATGCTTGATGAAAACAGATTTTCCCATATTTTACCTGAGACAGAACAAAACCAAGGCTCTTACTGTTGCTGTGAGGTATGACCCCCATGCAACAGATGGCTTTTTGTTTTTTCTATTTTTTCGAGCAAGCTGTAGAGGGGATCAGAGATAAAATATATCCTCCTCTTCCACAGTATCTAGCACATCATTGAGAAAGAAGTGGGTCACTTATATCAACATGGGAATTCCAGACAACACAGTTGACCCTATATGCATAGCCTTTTCAACACCTGCACATTGGATATCCAGCTAAAAATATCATCCATGTCACCAGAGAATGAACCGACATACACCGACATTACCAGCTAAAAAGGCTCCTGAATGAAAGGTTGAAAACCATTGTATTTGCATAGTATAAAAAAATGTATTTAGCAATTAAAACTAACACTGTCAAAGTTCCACTCGTGCTTTCTGGTAGCAGCATGACTAAGATTATTGATTTTGAGATGTATGGTGTCACCATGCCTCATTGGATATCAGTCCGAGTTCTATAAATGCAACAAAGAGCGTGTGCAGTTCGGGAACTGAACAATGGTGCTCACTGCTTGTTGATATGACTGAGTGCTGGTTCACAGATCTACAGATTTACACTGCTGATGGAAACGTAACTACACACTGAGATCCTTTTGAGAGTCAAAGATACTCAGATTTCCTCCTCCTCTCTATTATTTTCTGTGTTTTTGTCAACAACAAAATAATGTTGTTGATGTGATGATGAATTGGTCCAACCAATCACAACTGCTCTGAGAGTGCCAGTGCCAAAATCTATCTCAAGATATGGTTTCTCCATCTCTAAAGCAAGTGAAAAATGGAAAGCAGAACTCAGCTGCATGTTGAGTTCTTGAAGCAGAAAAGGTCTGTGAGGTCCAAAAAGCCATCAAATTGAAAAGAGAGTTCTGAGCACGCAACTTTGCATCCTTAAGAGCTCTTCACCTCGTCCTTGAACAAGCAGCTAATTAAATATAACTGGCTTTTGACTAATTAGCAAGAGTCCGATAACACTGGCTGGGAAGAAACAATTATGACATCCAGAAAAGTCCAAGCAAGACTGCTTGTGCCAGGCTGCCATTATCCTCAAAATAAAATATTGCAATGTCTGCAAATGAATGCAGTTTTCTGAGCCCAAAATAGCCGTTTGTCACAATTTTATCCAACTAGCAGGCTGTCGGCTCCAAATGAGAAGCAATGTACAGAGTATCCCAGAAATACCGCAGTGTCCTGGCAAATGTTTTGGCCACCTCTTTGATTATTTCTGAATAATTTGGAGCTATTCTCTGATATGACAATGGAAGTTATGAGTTCATCTCTTGTCTCCATTTGCTAATGATGTGACAGCGGATGAGAGGACGTTCATTCATCAAAGATAAAGGAAACAGCCCATCTCATCTCTTAAAAAGCTGAGCTATATTCTCTGTAATCTCATTTTCCTGCCCTAAAATTAAACAGTTTCAAACAAGCATACAGTCTTCAAAGGAATGCAGAAGCCAGGACCTTAAAAATATCGCTGCATACATGCCCTTGTATTCAGGGGAAGTAAACATAAAAAGCAATTCAGACGTCTTACATGGGCACTCAGGTTACAGCCACAACTGCGCATTTTTGTGGAGCACAGTTTTATTTAGGCTATTCATCTTGGGACTTAAAAACCATGATTTATTCCATTATTTATTCCAGTCTCCATTTTAAGTTAATCTCCTGAAGGGTGAGATTTACACCTATAGAAAGCAGCCATTAACCACATGTGAATTTTGCAGCACAGCTGGTGGTGTATTTCATGTGTCTGACATTAAGCACTTAGCACAAGGCCTGTAACATATCAGGCTCCTGTGTCCTATAGAAATGGTAGGTAATGTGCTCTTTTTGGGTTGAACCTCCTTTCAGCTCAGATGGTTCAGTATCTATGTGTGTGTTCTTAAAGCAATAATCAAAACCTTTTTTACATGCCAAAAGTGACAGTCCACCTTTAGATATAGCAATTTTATCCTCAACTGACAATAAAAGGAAGATGAACTGTGTCTGCACCGTGGCAGCATCCAAGGTGATTTTCAACAGATAAAAACGCATTTTCTGGTTCAGACCTGGATCAGAACACAATGATATGAAACTTATTTCAGAGCAAAGCTCAGAGCTGCATTGTGTGACTCCATAGATCTGGTCCTCTATTCATCGCCGGCAGCTTGAAGTTTTTATCTCTTGACATCACCCAGATAGAGTGTCGGCTGACTGCAGAGGACCGAGTTGAACATCATAATATTTCACTTCTTTATTTAAGGATGTTTTATCGAGGTCAGAGAAAAATAGGGGGAAAATGCCACTCATGCAATCAAGAAGTTACCCTCCTCCTCGTGTCTTCTTTGGACTGAAACTCACAAATCCTTAGCTTGTCAGTCCGAGCAACAGCTTACCATCCCTTCATGCTACTTCAAAAGCCACTATCTTTTGAAGTTGGCAAGCAGTGGCATTTTGCGCTGAAGAGTTAGTTTATCCGGCGGTTCTACATCTACAGCACAAGGCTGTTTCATTAAGCTAATGCCATTGATTTTGACAACAGGCAGCGTGATTCAGAGGGGGAAAAAGGAAAAAAAAATATATATATAGTGAATGCTGCACGAGGTGTTTAAATATCTCCACCAGGACATTGCTTTGGATTCTTGCTGCTTTTAGAGCTCGAAACGATGAGAATATGTGCGCTCATCAATAAAGGATTCTAAAGATTATATCACGGAAACAGGGCGAGAAAAAAGCTGCGACCAGCAGGTGGTGGATAGATTGGAAAACAGAAGGCTGAAATCATAATGAGAACATGAAACTAAAGCCTTTTGTGTCCCAGGTATGATAGACCAGATGGATGCGAAATGAACGAGTGAGGTGACAGGAAGCATGTGGACCGGCCTCCCAGCCCCACCATGTACAGTAAGAGCTTGTACCAGCGTGTTTTCCCCTTCAGTTTTTCTTGCAGGAGGAAGGCGGGTGAGCGGCCATGGCTGCCTCCCCTTCTGTGACAGCTGTGCGCTCAGTCTCCTGTGAGCCACATTCTGCCCTGCCTCAAGCACAGTGGCACGTGTGCGTGCATGCTCTACGTGTACTTGTTCGCATGCACTTGATCTCTTTTTCGTTTGTGGAATCGCAGTGATATGCGCACATGCTGTGGAGTGACGGGCAACTGACACAGCTCAGGGCTTCGGCTGAAGTCACAGAGGTGATGTGCCAAGTCACAGCCTCAGCTCTGTTCCAACCCAGCACTGCCTTGAGAGGGCCTCTGTGACACTCTGCTCACGATAGATAATGCATGACTCAGTACGCGATACGAACAAATGAGTACATTATGTTTCTGTCAGCACCTCACAGTTGAGGATCACAGTAACACATTCAATCAAAATATGATTAAAATGTACTGCCTCCATGCATGCACTTCCTACTTCATGCATATGAAACTCACAGAAATATATGCATGCATGCATGCACATACAAACTCCTATTACCTTAACACAAAATTTCATTTGCATATGTAGCATCCTCATGCATATTTATTGTTAATTTTTATGCAGTGTCTGTAATTGTACAAAAACAAACACCTGCATGTTTAAGGAATCAGTTATACATGTTGCGTAATAGGCCTCTTTGTCATTAAACAAACAGCCAAATGAGAAGTTTAACATCCGTTTTATCTCTTCTTGTCCTGAATATTTATCCAAGCTTAGCCGTGAATTTAAGTTTGAGGTGCTGTTAAAAATATATATATATATATTTGTAGTGAAAATATCAAGGATTTGTCTGTGATTCTAACATTTTGACATTTTGATGGCACGCATGATGAAGAATTACACAGTCATGCTCTGCCAAAGTCTCTCTTTTTATACGCACACAGGGGGCGGGCCAAAAAATGTCCAATTTTATTCATAGAAGCTTTTACCAACAGAACAGCTGATGTTCCATCATTGCAGTATCACTGCAGCTCTTGGTTGCTATTTATAGGGCTCCATCCCAGCAGATCTACGTAAACACACACATTTATATTTCTTGTCTAATTGTGAGACCAAAAGTTGGCCTGGATATTCTGACGCCATAGAAGCTGAAGGCCAGTGTTTAAAATGGGAAAATCCACTCCACAAAATAACAGCAAAACTTGACGACAAGTCAACAGTAGGGTAATAGGTAGGCTGACCCTGCTAGATTGAAATGACCTGCACACCAAATGCATCTATGCATCATAATGCCGTGCTGGTTCAAAAGCCTGCCCTCATCCTCAAGTGACAAAGGACGCTGGGCTTCTCCTTTGTGGTGATCACAGCAGGCTGAACAACAGTGGCCCCGAAAATGAAATATTTCAAAACATTAAAAATAAGAATACGAGAGCCTCCATTCAATACATCTTCGAGGCTTCAGGATAAACACAGACTTTTGGTGTTAAATGTTGAATGTAAATAAAACATTGTTTACTCGTAATGAAACCTCCACAGGGTATCTTTAACTGTACCAGCTCATGTTGCCAATTCATTTTAATCCTTCAGATGTTTTAATCGGCCATAATTAATCTTTTGTGTTTAGAAGCTTTGCATCTACCATCATCAGCTATTGATGGCGCAGGCAACGTGTGAAGGTTTTATTTTGACAAGCTTTCTGTCACTAAAGGTCAAAAATTGATTCACTTGTTTCTGATTAATTTTCTCAACACACACTGAAAACAAATAGATGACAGAGATAAAGATTTTATCTAGAAGGCTGTCCCCTTGAAAAAGTTGCTGAACATTACATTTCTAAAGGGAAATCAATTTACGAGTATCCCAGAACTAGTCAGTTTTTGTCAACAACCGACAAGTTTGTCGAAATATTGTTGCACTAAAATAAACAACTTTACCTGAATTAGAAGCCACTTTTAGCCTGCTGTTGGAAAAAATAGTCAGGATTGTTGGATTGACAATGAGTGAAACTTTTCCATCAGATAAACATTTACTCCATTGCTCCAACAAGCCAAATTTATCTGCTTTCTCAAAGCACACTAAGTGGTTGAGGAGGATAATGGGCAGCTGAACTCCTGATAAAGTGAATGTAGCTAAACAGCTTCCTGGACTCACCATGAAGTGATAAAGAAGAACCAAACTAAAACCCAGACTCACCATTCACAGCAACAATGGCACATTTGTTCTGGCTGGTGTTAAATGTGATATCGGTATTTTTCCTTCAAAAACTTCTGAACTCATAAATGAAAAGAAGGAACGTGTTTTCCTTACTATTTTATCAGATAACTGCACACTTAAAACAAAAATAGCAATGTGCAGTAGTGCCACGTTCATAATTGCCTGAAGGAGGTTTCTCAAATAATGTATTGGCTTCAGATTAGGGGGACATTTGTACATCTCCTGAGGGATACCCGCACTAATCAGCAGTGGATCTGCAGTTAAAATGTGCTCGTGTTTCATGTTTTGTTTCTTTATCCTTTCCTAGTACTGCTGCCAGCGTCTGGAACCATGACTCAGGGATGTTTTGCCCTTTTAGAAACTCTCATTAGGGTCATTCATTTGAATCTAGCTGTTCAGTTCGATTCATCAGGCCTGTCCCTTTGTCAGAATTTGAATTTCATCTTATTAGCTTGTCTTTCAAAGTCTACTCTTTTTGTGTATGTTCATCAGCTGTGACTAAACTAACTAATATTGAAAGGCTCTTGTTCAAGGACAGTCTGTGCAAAGGATGAATTCATCACTTTCCATCCTCGGGAGTCAGTGGGTTATGCCTACCTCTTTACTTGTGAAGTTGGGACTAATTATGGACTGTAAGAGCACACCAAACAATTTAACTTGATAGGTGAGCCTGTCTTTAATCTAATGTTTGAAAACACAGAGTTCTTGGTTTGCTTTGGCTAATAAAATTCTAGAGAAAACAAGAAGCGACTATATGAAAAGTGATGGCCAAGTTTTTAAATGAGTAAGGTTTGAACCTTATGTGGTCCCTACAATGATAACAGGGTGAGATGCATCAGGATCTGTCTGATTAAAATCAGCAGGCGATCAGTAGATCACATTGAATGTCAGCTTCACAAGGATTAATCAGAGCAGCATGACGCATCATCAGGGAACAAAGAAAACCTTTATGGTGGTTGTAAAAGTAGACACAAAGAGCAGACCGTTTTCCTGCAAGAAACTTTGAATTTTGTTGTTGAGATTAGTTTCATAATTGCCAGGACAGAAAGATGAGGATTTTTAGGCCAAGTTATAATGGAAAAGATGTGATTCATATGACACCTTGTGTGGGATGTTGGATATCAAAAGTGTTTCTTCCTGATCCAAACAGCCAGACCAGCCTGAATGAAAAGCAAACCCTCATAGAGCAGATAGACATGTGATAGTGTTGAAATATGAGGATAATGGCACACATTTTCTGACAGACTCTCCTGGAAGGCATACATGGTGGATTCAACGCTGCTTGTTAACATGAAAAGTGACAGAGGCTTTTGTGAGAAGAATCCAAGAAAAGACCTAAAGAAAGAAGATCAAATCCTACTTACGTTGCCACCTCGACACAGTTGGCCCAGCACAGCAGAAAGCCGATCTGTTCGATAGGTGAGGGGGGTTCTGTCATTATTCGACCACCTAACATGCACATCTTGGCGAGCGTACAGCCAGCTACAGTATTTACAGCTCAATAGGTTGGACAATATGAATGACATCTTCTTTCATAGTCTACTATACAGGCTATTCACAGTGGAACATGACTTTAACCATAGCCAGTTGTTGATCCAGTAATTGACTATTATCGCACATAAAGCTACTGAGACAGTGAAGCACAGTATATATAGGAGTGTAGAATAATAGATTCTCATAGAAGAATTCATTTTCCCACTCTGTATATAGATATGGAAGGGGATGATGAAATATTTCTCATGTCTACGGTGCACTGGGAAAGGAAAAACCTGAAATGGCCACAACAGAAGAAGAGATTGGCAGTGGTATTTGAAATGAAGACCACAGAAGACTACTGGCTGAACAAACATTGAGGGAAGACTGGATGAAGTTTGAACCTCAGGAAGAGAAGGCGATATAAATAACCTTCTTCGAAGGGAGGGTGATTACAATTTCACTCTTTAAACCATCGCCCCTAGGGGTCTTAATCAAGAGGATGAAATAGCCTTGCACCTATAGTGATTTATACCTGCACTCCTCCTTGCAATCAATAAATTGAGATTCTGCAGTTTTGTACTTCTGATTGTTCAACAGCAACAAATGTCTCTCTTAACTTCACTCATCACAACTGACACTGATTCTTTTTCTCCACCAAGAACGGAAATCAAAGCTTATTTACATGAAGTTTGAGTTTAACTCCTGCCCTTTTTTCCTCATTTGTTATTGCATCCTACATCTTCCATTACATTTAAAGTTATTTTTTTGTTATGTTGCATCAAAACTGACATTTAGCAATTTGAATAGCTTCCAAAAATAAGATCCACCTTTTGATTCGACTGATGTCCTTTCAGAGTTTCAGTTCCTCTAAGATAAAGACAAAGATAAAAGATGAAAGGTGCTTAAAATAATCGCGTAATTTGAAAATTATTCAAACAATGGTAATGTATGAAAGTAAAATTTTTAATATAAACACTGAGCAAGGCAGTGATTTTGTGTCAGTGTCACTCCCTCTCATAACTAACAGCCACTCTGTCTGAAATGATACTCTGGTTGATAAACTATGCGATTTTTGTGAATCTGAGTTTTTCTCAACAGCTTTGAGCCAGTGATTCCCACCGTCGCCACATCTCAGACACAATCAGAAGCTGCAGGTTTGCTCAGTCAATTCTCAGCCCAGTGTTGATAGTATGCCTGTCTTTTTGCAGGCTGATTTCAATGGCAGTGGTTTAAGTGTTGTGGTACAGTGTGGAGGAGGTCTTTGAGAGCAGTAAGGCAGAAAATGTGACACCATTGTTCCTCCCGCTAAATATACAGAGTTCAGCTCAGCTACAAAGATAGAGAGTGAGAGTGAGAATGACATTAACCAGACCTTAGAAAGCCTTATTTCCTTCTCTTTGCGCAAGCTTTTAATGCCCTCTTGCTGTCAGTCAGTAAACTGCACTTCCAGATGGAGGATTCTTTCTCGAAATGTATTCCTGACTGTAAATGTGGCCAAAAGGATTTTTAATTTTGTTAATATAACAAGGCATGAAATTTGTGGTCATACTCTGACCTTTAAATGTCACACACACACACATGCGGGGGGTTTTGATCAACGAGGCTGAAAACATGACGGTGATTTACCCTGCTCCCTCTTAGAGAAGTGATGATGTTTTCGTATTTTATTTTGATTTATCCCGGAAGCGTCTTAACCTGAAATATGTTTAGAGTTTGTGGCTAGTAAGCAAATTCTAGGATTCTCATACCCTAAGATGTTGGAAACTAAATATGCTAACTAACATCAACACAGTAGCTGCGGGTGCATGCCCATCTTTTCTTCTTATTCTGACACATTTGATAAAAGCAGCTTTGTGAGATGTCCTGCACTGAAAGTCATTCACTGAAGGGTTATGATCACCCTGTGATACACTTGCACTCGGGTCATGTTAAATTGTAGCAGGCTTGCTTTATGAAGTGACGAGCTAACAGTGTGATTGATTATTTCTGTGGCCTATGTTATATTCTTGGCTAAAATATCAAAGATTTTTCCAAGTAACTAGCACTTTGAAGAGAAGAAGCTTCTGTGTTAAACCTTCAAATAGAGAAATAATGAGCTATACAGGCTGCTGCATCACACATGATGAGACAAAAAAGAAAGGATGCAGCGAAGGGCACAACTATACTGTACGTAAGCAAAGATTTAAAAATAACCTCTGCTGCCTGAACATATGTTCCTTCAGGCCAGGGGATGCAATGACTCACAAGACATGGAGCAACAGATAAGGCTGTTTTTTTTTTTCATGTCACCAAAGCATAGGATCATTCACTCCATATCGCAGCACGGTGCAGATGATTTTTCTATTTTCATGTTCCTCCTGGGTTTCCTGAAACATTTTGAGACTTCTGCCCTTAGTAATGGCTTTTCTGACTGTCGAGGTAGCTCGCCAGATACAACCTACAACATCTGCTATCTTCAGAAAGCATTACGGAATGCACAACAGTCAATAGCCATATCAAAATGGCCATAGGGACAGCTATAACAAAAGCGGCAGCTACACGTGTAGCACAGTGGGGATTTCATTCATTTTTTTTAAAGCTGAGAAAGTCGGCGCAGCATCAAGAGATTATATATATATATATGGCTTTTGGGCCATTCACTTTTCATTTAAAAATATCCCCTTCCAAAAAAGACATAACACATGCACAAAAAAAAAAAAAAAAAAAAAGTTAAGAATGGACGATGAATTTCAGCCCCCCCACCATGCCTTCCAAAAAAATAAAAACAACTTGACAACTGCCCTGTGCAGCTGTTGGCTTCAATAATATTTTACTGTATAATTTCCTACATAAATGACCTGCGGAGCTCCAGGTGTCATTAGGAACATACTCTCTCAGTATGTGTTTTATTGCTACTGTTAATTTTATGAGGGCTGTTAAGTGGAGGTGTACTCTGCCAGCTATCATGCTGCTCGAATCAGCGGTTTATTAACACTCCCCACGCATACACACAACACCAACCTAAAAAAAAATTAAGAAAAGGTAGATTGAGTTCAGCTGTGCACCCTAAAGCCTGAGCGTGGCACTTTTGCCATGTGAGTCGATGGAACAAATGAGTGGAATTGACATGCAGCGATCATTGTGTGCAAGTCTCACACTCAACTTCCTTCACTTACTCCATTTAAAAGAGCAACGAGAGAGATTTATACTGCCCCATAAAACCAAATGACCATAACATATCATCAGATGAGTTATTGATCAGTGTAAGTGACCCAAAAAAATACTTGTAAAGGCGTTTGGTTATTCTTTAAAATCTTACTGTCCAGCGACTGCATTTGAGGCCACTGACAGGAAAGCGCTGAATGTTATAATTCATAAAGCAAACGCAGTTGTCTGTATTTGCTGTGTTCAGAGCTTTTTCAGTGTAGCAAGAAGAGAGAGGGAAACCACGCCAGAGTTCTGCTGCATGCTGACTGAAGTTCGGATAGTGGTGCCCCACAAGTTGTCCCCAGTCACTGCCCTTTATGTCTTCAATAAAGGAAACAAGCAACCTTTTCCAGCTTGTTTGTTTTAGGTTGAGAGCACTGCCTGTAGACTGACTCGGGGCAAGTGATGTAGGTCACTGGCTGCTAATTGTTGCAGTAATAAACACTCACATCTATCCTTCACTTTAGTTTTTTTGCTCTAAAACTTTAAAGGATTTTTCCCCCAAGTTTTGTAGTCAGTCGTAAAAAAGATTCTGGTGGCATCCAAGATTTTAAATGAATACATACATAAATTCCATAATAATGACATGACTTATAATGGTAGTTATAAAATAGCTTTCGTCGACTGAATTTCTTTCCAATACATTGACTCAACCCTATAAAGCCAGACTTGAGAAATAAGGGAGAGAAAATTCTATTTTTTTTTCCCCAATCTAAAGTCTTTATTTGGCCCTTTAACAAAATGTAAAATAAATAAATCAGGCGACAAAAACTTTTCTCCTTAGTCACCTGTAACATCTGTATCTTTATATCTGCATCTTTATTTCTTCCAAACAGCTGCCTTCTTTTTTAATCTCTCTTTTATGTTGCCAAGGGGATGGTCTCATAAATGCATGTATCAAATATATGCATGGCATTAAAGGGTTAATTTGCATTTCATTTCTGTTTCACTTATGAAATTACTTTTCCAATTACGATAGAATGACATCCATACTTGAGGGTTCCTTCCGTGAAATTATCGTCAATATAGTCCAATTTAATCGTGAAATACTTCCACCATTTGAACCAGGATGTCTCTCTCTTACATTATTCTTAACATGAAATACCTCTAGAGACTGACAGACACCAGCAGGCCCCCTGAGTGCTCTTATACTCCGAGAGTCACTTTAGATGAAGGTGACACACAACGTTTAACCCCTTCCTCTTGATTTGAGGATTAAAACACACAGATCCCTTGCCAACAGCACTTTTTCATGGAGTGACATTGGCTGCCATATGCCCCGACCACTTGAAACTGCCGAGCATTAACCCACACCCCAGGCACATGATCAATAAAGCTTTGGACGCATGCGTGCGTCCTCAGGCATGCCTGCACACATAAGCATAAGTCATGCCTTCCATCATTGAAACTATTAACACCATGCCAAGATTGGTCAGTCACACTTGGTTATTCTACTCCATATAATCCTGTCCATCAAGGCTATGTGCAAGAAGCGCACAGTCCTCTCATCATACATGCACAACATTTGTGCTGTACAGAAAAATCGTACCTCACTTTAATTAACCATCCAACCAATAGCAATACCTCTTATTAGAAAAGCCAAACAGTGATAACAATGTACTGCAACTGTCGGGAAAAATATCCGCGAATCTGAGCAGCTGACCTTTTGCAAAGAGGAGGCGGTTCCTGCAGCACTCTGATGGCAAGAATTCAACTGCAGGTTCACAGCGTAGAGCTCAGCAACTATCTCTTTCCCAGCGGTGCCATGAATAATGGGAGGCAATCTGCCTGACTGAGATGTGGGAAATGTAGGCATCTGTAGCACAGTGGTGTGACCAGCTAAATGCTGCTAATTGATATGGACAGCAGGAGCTGCTCAGTATGGTGGATTAGAAGGTGGCGGGAAGAGAGAGCCCAATGTGTTCACAGGCTGTGACAAGCCCCGTACATGTGCTTGATTATTTTTGTATAATCAAATCCTAAAATCGCATAAGCATAAGCAGCAGAAGATGAATGCATGAAAAAAAAAAAAAAATGTACTTGCTTTTCAACTTCCCTTTAACACGTTTGCTTCTTCCTCATGTCTCCATGAGACACATCTGTATTCGACAGAGTACTTAATTTTACCCCCTGTCCAATGATTGATGCATCCTTTCAGCGTGCACACCCTTGCTACCAACGGGGATGAATAAACCACAGATGAGCAGCAATCTGCAGGGAGTGCAAACACACACACACACACACAC
Source organism: Echeneis naucrates (assembly GCF_900963305.1). Taxonomy (NCBI): domain Eukaryota; kingdom Metazoa; phylum Chordata; class Actinopteri; order Carangiformes; family Echeneidae; genus Echeneis; species Echeneis naucrates. The sequence goes on along the minus strand of NC_042512.1, from coordinate 16,139,513 downwards.
ACTCACACACAGCAAAAGCACTTAAATTGGAAGAGTGCCCACGTGTATTCATGCAAAAATGTATTTAGAGAAATGCATACATGGAGTAAAAAGACGTGTGTGCAGTGCAAAACACACACAATGCTCTCAAGCATTGATGGTAACTTTTAGTCCCTTCCGTCATTCACTCTATTGCATCTGTCACAGATGTTCAATCAAGTGTGTGTGTGTGTGTTCTTGCAGGACTCCCTTTGCTTTCATCTCCTCCTCGCCCCGTGACTCAGTGCAAGACAGCCACACATCTATTCATCCGACATGCTTTGCATCACGCAGCAGATGTTAGAAAGACAATCATGACCGTCTAGATGTGCGTCTTGTCAAAGAGTTGTCTGTTTCCCCCCCCTGACAGATGAATAGGACTGGTTCTTGAACGACAGAGGGCCATTTGTGGCCATTATTGCCAGAGGTGAGTTATAGAGTTGATGTGCCCCTCTCTTGCAGGGTAAAGTCCTTAATAGGGAAACTGAATGTGGAGGCAAAAGATACAGGGCCGTGTGTCAGATATGCTGCATCCAGCCTGACTTCAGTGCTCAATCCTATCTCTTTTCAATGACAGTCCTAATTGTCATCCTTTTGCTCATGGTCAGGCGGTTTATAGAAATTCACCTTGGGGGGCTGTTATATATGAACAAGTACCAGCGAATAAGCTACTCCACGGGGCAATGCAGCATGATTGACTTGCCTTGGTTCTTTGCAATTGGTATTTTGGAAAACCACCAGTGCCCTCTTCTGTTCAAAATCAATTCCTCAGCTAGAAGCCACAAAAATAATAGTTATTTGGGGTTTGACCCAAGAGGGATGATCGAAAATGATACCCCTCCCCCTGTTGAAATTCGCCCTGAGTGGGCCATTGACCTGCTGCTAATCTGTGGCAGCAAAAATGAGCCTTCAGATGCACAGTGCCTCTGACATCTTTGCACAAAGTAAGCTTTCACCTAGGAGGGAGGTGAAGGTAGTTCAAGCTGGGTTAAAAGACAAATTAAGGAGTGGGGGGCTGGTGGTGACTCAGCAAGATGAAGAACACTACTTGCTCATAAATTAATACGCTTAAACTAGATACATCAGTCTCTCCCTCGTGTTGTCTTCCTCCCCTCCCAATTTTCTCTAAGAGAAAGTTCATCAGCTCATCAATGTCACATTTAACTTTATCGTCTAAGGTCTTTAACAAACTCTCTCAATGCAGCTTAACTGTATCAGTGTTTGCGACAAAGACTCACTCCTGTTCAGTTTTCAGAAAACAAGTGTTCATCTTGAAGAAAACATTAATCAAAGCAAATTTCTGAAGATCAAGGAACTGATGTAAGATAAATATAAAGAAGTGCAGATATTTTAGCCCAGTGGAACAAAGACCCAGAAGCTACAGTTGAAACTACAGCAGCTGCACATGTCAATTTTGTTCATGAACTCCAAATTGTAGTTGAATTTGTAGTTTCGTTCCCCAAGCTGTCTACAATAAAGACATGCCATTTCTACTGGATGCATTTATGGTGATGGGCAGGAAATTACTGAGTGTGATCTGACATCTCTGCTCTGATATTTTCATGTCCTAAAGCACAACACGTTCATTCGAACTCGTTATATCCAATGAGATGGCTGTACTTGCATGTTGAGCTGCAGCCTGCATTCTGGGGATGTTGCTGAGAGTTTACATCTTATCTCATCCGTCATGTTTGATCTGGACTGATATTTTGATTTAACACAAACAGGAACACAAAATCCAGCTTCAAAAAAATTCACCTTTGGGTGTAACCCTCTTGGAGCTTTATCCAAACTATTTGTATGCATCAATACAACATTTTCAAATCCGTTTATGGGAATACAAAATATATTTTATATTTTCCTTGAAATTAAAGGTGACCTGTGAGACATATTTGGAAGCAAGTTCTGCCTTCTGGAGGTCTGTTGAGCTGAATGCATTTCTTCCCTTATTAAACATTTAAGTCAATTTTTTTTTTTCATCTGTTTACAACCATATAGTCATCTTTCCTGTCTTTGGCAGCACATTGCAGAACTTCCTGCCACATTCGGTGAGGTGACATCCTTGGCAGTGCAGTGTATTACCTCACCCACGTGCACATGCGCTCTCAACCATGACATAAACAAAACACACCTGCTTCTAAGTAACTTGCGAGTGGAGGTCAAAACCTTCACTGGCCACCCATAACTTTTAGAAGTTGAGCTTATTTTAAATTCTAATGATCTAATTAAGTTACTTTAAATTAATTAACCAGAGCTGGAGACTTAATTTGAAGGTAAAAACGAAGGACGGCTGGTTGTTTGGAGTCCATGCAACTATAATGTTATAAAGGCTGATGTAATATTGTGGCAGATTAATCAGCACAAATACGCTTAACACCTCATTATTTAGTACCATGTATACAGTGTGCAGGCCATTAATCCTAGCAATATTATGGCAACTATGCTGTACATGAACGTGTCAAAAGAAATCAAGAAAACGGGCAAATTCCTGCCAATTAGAACATGTTTGTCACTCTGACTCTCCATAACAATAACACTCAGAGTAAAAGCACATCTGGCTCTTCCGTTGACAGCCAAGGACTTCTTTGCAGCTTAATTAATTTTTAGGTGTTGGCTGAACGGAAACAGATAAGCTAATACAAAGATACACAACGGCTATAAAGAGCTCCTGACTGACTGATCCCAAGCACAGCAGGGAAAAGCTGGCGACTCCACTGCTCTCCTGTACAATATGTTTTGCTTGCTGGGTAATTAGGTTGCAGATTCTTGCGTTTGAAGTGCCTGTGCCTTTGTGCGGACAGCACAACTGTCTCTGTGCGGATAGCCTGGACTTGTGTGTGTGTATGTAACTGCATGTGTTGAGCACTGCGCTCATCTGTCAGCTTGCATGTACCTCTGTGTGTGTATGAATGTGTACTTTTTTTTGGCAAATCACCTTCATTATAAATGTCTCTCATTACAGTAATGAGATGATTTCATTATCACTTAAACGACCTTGTCCCTGGTGCTAAACAAGGCCGGCTGTTACATACTCGGTGGGCTTCCTGAGTCGAATCACAGCAGGCGGTCAAGTAGGCAGGCAGGTGTTACCAGCTCTACCATGGATGGAGACATCTACTGTAACTGAAGTGCAGAACTGTATACGTGCAAATTTGATTATGGATAAGGGTGAATAATTTCTTATTAAGTTATTGGAATCTTAAACAGTAGGAAATCATGCCATGTCACCCAGAGCCAGCTTTGACCCATAAACAAATTGAGAGGCTTCGAGGGTTCAAGGGACATTGACACAGAGCATATGAGCTCTGAATGTAGATTACGTCAATGCACAAGGTCTCTAGTTCCTCCTGGAGTCAAAGCAGGTGTTACCTTCACAACTTGAGTGAGTGAAGTGGAACTACCCCTCAGGTCATGAAGGGGGAAAAAAAATATATATATATAAATAAATAAAACTGACAAACTAAAGTGTGGGAACAGAAATCAAGTAAACTTGTTTTGTCCTCCAAGTTTTATGTCAGCAAACAACAGAAACATAAAGTTGACATCTCATCTGTTGAGCTAGGCAGTCGGTCTCTCTGCGCCTTGCTTACTTTCATGGCTGTTCTGTGACTTTGGAGCTGAGACAAATGAAAGTGATGCCAAACGGTCAACTGTGTTTATAAACTGCAGCTTGGATTGCAGTAATTGCCTACATGGGGCCATACATCTTGCGCACACGCACACACTCCTGGAAGGCATTCAAAGTCTTTTCACGTGCAAAAGAAGAAAGTTTCAAATTCAAATCACAGCAAGAAAGCTTGAATGTCAGACTGTCAGTTTCCCATCATCGAGCTACATTCCTCATCGTGACAGAACATTTCTGCTTGTACAGACGGCTGGAAGATGGCTGACAGCAATAGACAGTTATGGAATACACTGAAGAGCTCCTTAGGTTGGTGAGATTATTATGCAAATGTCCAGTCAACACAAAAAAAAAATAATGTGTACCTTCATTACCTTGTACTGGCATAAACAGAGGATAAAATAACACACCACTGCTTCTCTTTGTGGTCATTTTGCATTTCCAGAGCTGCCAACTTCTCAAAAAAAAAAAAAAAAAAACAACCTAGGAGGGATTTTGTGGAGGGCCATAATTTTTCCACACACGCAGCCACACAAGTTGGGGAATTGGAATTCATTTTGGCGTTGCACCCATGTTGTGCCCTCCATTCTGGCAGGTTGTGGGGCCCAAAGCCGTTGATTGGGGTGGCCTGCTGGAGATGGACAACAACGGTTACATTCTGTGAAGTACAGACACAGCTGAAGGTCCATCTGCAGGAAATGATGTGATTTCCTGCATTCTACAGGACTTTTGGGTGGTATGATAAAGATGTGCAATGCCTGAACTTATTCTGATCATGACTTGAACTGAACATTCAACCAGAAAACTTTTGCTGGACCTCAATGACTGTTTGTCAGAATACCGCCTAATGAATAGAGCTGTGTTTAAGATTTGATCACAGTGGTATTAGTAAGTCTTAACTGAAACCTAACCTATATGGTTAATAGCTGTATTCTTGAAGAACACTTCATGATTTATGTTCGGCAAGAAATTACACAATTAGTTGGGGAGTAATATTTTTAATTTAAAGCCACCCACCACACATTAACAAAAACAAAACAAAAAAAAAAAAAATAGTGCAACAAATAAAGTGCTTTAAGTGCTTCAACAGTAGCCTTTTTTAAAAAAAGACAATGAGTCAACACATGACAAAAATAATTCTTTAGTTTAGTATTTAGCATCCCAGGCCTGACAAAGGTCTTTTACGAGACATCACTGCAACCTTAAAGAATTCAAACGGTCATGTTGGTTTAATAACTCTACTCTCAGTTACAAAAACATGCCTACTCTAGTGCACAAATTTGCTGTATTTATGTTAAATTCTTTGGAATACATCTTACCTGTTCTTTGCTGTTTTGAACATGCAGCATACCACGAAGCTAACAAGGTGCTCACTTGCTGTTTGTTATGACAGCTGAGTTTACATTCACCACACTAAATCAAGTTCACATGCACAAACGAATAATTTCTTTCAAGATTTAAAGTTAAAGAGAGCAAGTACTTAATTGTAACATACCAAGTCTCTGCTCAGAGTGAAGCTGTGTTTTATTTTTTTGGCGTGAGAAATTAGATGTGTGGCATGAGTGCGTGTGAAAACGGTCAAAATCGTGTGCCACACGGCGAAAGCATGAGAGTTGGCAGCTCTGAAACAAACTGCACTTCAACATAGTTCAAATATATCTGCATGACCGAAACTGACCTGTGACCTCTGCACCTCTTCCTCACGCCCATTTTCCTCCATCTTCCATTTCCCAGCACCGAGCGACCTGCTGAAAACCAGAGAAAGTTAGCGTTTGCTGGAAACACTGACTCAAATGTGACATAAAACCTGGCTCACAAAACTCAAACCATATCTGATTACTTTTGCAGCTCAGCGTCCAGTGACACCAGATCCTAAATTCCACTGGATGCGGAACAGCTCCGGCACCCTGCAGCCCTCCGCACCAGTTGTAATTGTGCCGGAGCACGGCGCATAAATTACGCACAGAGCAGGTCGTGCGGGACGGAAAATAATACATACTGGTTCCCACACAAACATCTCTCCAGTTCCTACTTTGTTTTCAGGAAGGTTAGGAGTGGACTTCCAGCGTCTGCAGCTGAGGTCTGACACTGAAAGCCCGCCGCAACGGCCGGACAGCGTTTAAGTAGACGAGCCGGCAATTTAGCAATCAGCACACCTGTGGGGATGACGCATGCGCACACACCCTCTCTCATTTTGAAGCTTTTACTCATCTCGTGCCCTCCCTCAACTTTATTTCATGGGCCGAGGTGAACAGCACCACCCTCAGGACATATGGTGTAAAGGTGACGATTTCACCAAACTATGTTGGAGCAATTTCATGTCAAACAGATTGGCAGACAGATTTGTTTAATCTTTAAGCCGAAAGCCCCTTCACTGATCATCCTCCTTGAACATGGCCTCACCATTTGTAGAAGATCCAGTGGATGTAGGTGCCCGAATTATGAGGGGTGCTCTTCGGAGGGAGAGTTTTTCCAGACCGGAGTGGTCCGTTTTGTGACGATATTCTCTCTGAGCGATAGGCTGCAGATTCTCAGCTGAGGGAATGTGTTATATATGCAATCAAACCATGTGGAAGTCATGTGACCAAACGAAGCCATGCACTTACAGTAACAAACACCAATCACAGGATGTGCTTTATTTATGAAAGTTCTCCCTTTTCAGGGAAAAGTAAAAGTCATAAGTGTACAATCTCAATCATGCTTAAAACATTTAAAGTACCATTTACTGCAGTGCCTTTTTTTAATACTCTAGTTGCTCAATCTCAAGTTTCTTGATTTCCATCTTTTTTCTGATTACCCAGCTTGGTGTTTGTTTTTTTTTATATAGCACTCTCACATTGTCTGCTCCAGCATGTATTAGGACATCAAGCAACAGAGATGAGTGATAGACTTCAGTTACCAACTCGTCCACAAGACGAGTTAGTTTCCTGTATCCATGTTGGTCACAAGCTGCTGTGTGCTGTAAACACCACACACCTCTTTCAATGACACAAAGCAACACAACACAAAGGGTAAGAAACACACTACTACCAGGAGAGAAGGGGAAAAAAAAAAAAAAAAAAAACAAACACCAAGGAAAGAAGGATTGAACGACTTAACTTGGCCACACACACGGCAGCCATTCATGAATGTGCAAACAAACTACACTATTCACACCACCAACTAAATACAAACATAAATGCCCACAACTCACTCTCCACTCTGCCATCGCACAGTTTAGTCTGAAAAAAACTCAGCGTTGAATGTTGGGCAGTTATTTATTGATGTGGTCCAGGGTGAGTCACTATTAGCTGCAGTGTTCAGCTCAGGCCAAAGATGTCAGCACAAAGAAAGGACTTTACAGGAAGATGATCATCAGTCAGCCTCCAGATGATGTTTGATTCCCAGTCCTCCCTGTGTGGCGACCTGTCCAGGTGATCCCAGCCGTCGGCCAATGAGATTGGCTCCGGCACCGGACAAAAGGTAACCCCGGGATTCCACTGGATGGGGGACGGCTCTGTCCTCCGCCAACACTCACCAGATCTGCTGGACAGCAGGAGTGGCGAGGACTCACGTCCAGGGAGTAACTAAGTAGAAGAGTAACATTTCATTGGAATAAATTTGTCAGATGTCTTTCTGTATTGTCTCGTGCTGAAGACGAACCTTGACCCCAGAGAGCAATAATGATTATTCAGTTGGACTTTTTTTTAAATCTTCAAATATAATTAAGATAATTTAATTACCCTCTGAAGCTCTGACTGACAGTGGAGTGTGAAAGACTGACTGAGCAGAGGGAAACGGAGCCCTCCTGTGGAGAGATTATGTAATATCACTACCTCTGATCCTGTTCATCCAACATCTCCCATCTTGAATCCATGGTCTGGGGTCTACAATCTAAAGAGTAATAAAGTAAATAAGAGTAATGGTAAGTGGGACGTACATATGATTTTCTGTACGTATCTGCATGAGGATGGACAAAATCAAGAACCCAGTCAGCTGCGACATTAAAGTTTCTCATCCAGTCAGCGCGTTGTTGCGTGATCTCTGGGTCTGACCAGGGATGAGTTCTCCTGGCCTCATCCTTTTATTAATCCAACTTAAAGAGAAAAAAAAATTTGAGTTAGCAGAACCAGACTCAAACCAACAGAAGCCCAAACAGTCGACTGTCACTGCGCTAATCGCTGTTACAAGCCAAGGAGCTCTGTCCTGCTTTTTGTGCTCGATGTGAAAAATTTAGTGACCCTGTTTACAATCAAACCCTGGCCCCCCCAAGACTGAGAAGGGGGGGAGAATAAATAAAAAAAAAATTACAGGGGGTTATGTGAAAGTTTTACATCAAGCCAGTGTGAAAGTAGGTAAATGAAAACCAATTATAGCTTAATCTGTTCAAGTATTACTTTGTATGTAAAGTGAGAAATTTAAAGTGCAAAGAAAGGGATAGCAAGAAAAGTCAGTGTGAAGACAAGAATTTATGACAAAGTTGAAGTATTACAGTTAAAATACAAAGGAAAGGGGCATCAAATAAAGTGAAAGCACTAAGTGGAAAGAAGGGGACAGTTAAAGTACTAGAGAGCAAAGTTTAAGTCCAAGTTAAAGTGTTTGACTGGGGAAAGTCAATTGCCAATATGGGAAGAATGGGATAGTCTGAAAACAAAAATACTAGGTGTGACAAAGACCAAAGGGCAGAAAGGCTAGCATTAATGTGTCAAGGTGGAAAAAAGGAAAAGAGAGTCAAAGACAAGAGCTGTAAGTACAATGTACAAGAGACAATGGAGGAAGGGGGGCTGTGTGAAAGATGGAAGATAACCCAAAAAAAAAAAAAACCCATGAGGAACATAAAGCTTTACATGTTGCGAAAACATACTAAAGCAAAGAAAGTGTTGAGAAATAATTACAATGATACAGTTAAGGAAAGGTTCAAGTACTAAGTGGAAAGAAACAAATGAAGTGCCAAAGTGGGGCGTGAGAACGACAGTGTTGAGAAAGTTACCTTAATAAGCTTAACCAAATACAAATATATTCCCCCCACACAGATTAAAGAGGGGAAAGGGATGAAGTGAGGTTCAAGAGAAAACTAGGGGAAAAAAAAAAAGACAGAGGCAAAGGAAGAGTTGTGTGAAAAACTGAGAACATTAAAGTGTGACAAGGACCAGAGTGAGAAGGACCCAAAAAAATATATTATAAAAAAAAAAAAAAAAAAAAAAGACACTGATCAAGGCTAAAGTGCCACAACAATTTACCTGTGGTAAATTGTTGTGGCAATATTTCATTCACACACTATTCAACACACCATAATTCACCCAATCCAATTATTGTGATCTTAACACAGAAATAACTAGAAACAGCTACATGGAGAATAAACATAGGAAACTACCATGTGCTAAGACAAGGAAGAGGAGACAGCATTACATTACTTTGGTTTATTGTTTTCCAAAATGCAGTTCACATTCAACTTCTCATACATCAATATCCACCAAAACAAAAAATAAACTAAGATTACATTTTCCTTTTGAAAAAAATACTTAAACATTTACAATTTAAATTCCACAGTAGCATGAAGTCCTCACACAGACTGACATTCACAAACTAAACAGTCAATACTACATGCAACACACTTCACATTTCATTTAGAAAGAGACATGTAAATAGGCAAATACAAAATAAAATCTTAAAAAAAAAAAAAAAAAAAAAAACACACACCCTAAACAAAGTAAATTACAGCCAAGCTACAAACAACAACAACAACAACCAATAAGGAAGACAACCTCACTTGAAACTACTCAAACCATTCACCAGGCCAAACCAAACTACACACCAACCAACCAACCAGGGCTACAGGAGCCCAGACAATCTTCAAAATATAAATACCACTGCCATCACATCAAAAAAAAAAAAAAAAAAACAAAGCTTACATTTCTGCCTTGTACATACCCTTTGCATCAGGATCATCATCCAGGGGAGGAGGAGCTGCTGCAGCCTCTCAGTGGTTGGGAGAGAGTTTTCCATCTACAGGCCACTGAAAGGACAAACAGGCAGCCAAGGAGACGAACAACTGCTGCTAATTGAATCCAACTTACCTTCAACTCATCAGCACTGCTCCTACACCAGGACAAAAAGGCATGGCAACATACAAGCACACATTTACTGCACCACGTGACACCACCAGCTATGTGGCTAAAGAGGACCATGCAGAGAGACGTGTGCAAACCTTCCAGCTCCAACTGCAGTCAGGGAGAGATGATGATGCTTCAATGGGTCAAGAACAGCTCCAAAAACATGGAAATGAGACCAGAAAGAAGCATAGTTAATAAACAGAACAAATATTCTCTGCAATACAACTCCTGTCCAAACCAAAAGAAGCCCCAACAACCACAACAGCCCCAAAGCCAACAACCACAACAGCCCCAAAGCCAACAACCAAAACAGCCCCAAAGCCAACAACCAAAACAGCCCCAAAGCCAACAACCAAAACAGCCCCAAAGCCAACAACCAAAACAGCCCCAAAGCCAACAACCAAAACAGCCCCAAAGCCAACAACCACTGCATTGGACCACATGCTGCTAACCTTAAGCCACAACCATTAAACAACCAAGTGCCAACAAAGCACAGCTGACAGACCACACTAAGATTCAACCACAACCGCTGCACCACACGCTCCTAACCAAAAACCACAACTGCTGAACCAAGGGCCAACACACACCTGAGAGCAGAACCAGAAGACAGACAAACCAGACCACAATACGATGCAACTACATATTACAGTACAATCACTGGTTACACATGTACAGAGAAAAACAAAAATAAATGAAAAAATAAAATATTTGCCTATTTACAACATACAAAGAACACAATGAACAATGTTAACAGTAATCAGTCCAACGATGCTGCTGATCGGCCCCTTCCATCACACTGGTACTCTGAAAGGAGGAAAGACATTCATTACCGATCCAGTCACTGTTACTACTTCACTGTAGAGAGATCCTCTCTCATTCATCTATCAGCTACAGCAGAGTTGCTGCTTGTACAGACCCTCAGCCGACCCTCGCTGCAGTCCCATCTGATGTGGAGTCCCTGGTGAGGTTGAACCTGAAAGCAGAAAGCGGCAGTAAACGGAGAATCGTGGCAAGGCCTTGTCTGGAAATTTACATCATGGCACCGACTCACCAAATGGCCTCCAGCAAAATAATCCATCCATCCTGGACCAGGAAGGTGGACGAGCTGCACGCAGACAGGTCACTGATTACTGGGACCAGACATCATGCACTGCTTCCATGGAGGGACACCTTCACACACACAACCAACAAGCAGTTACTGTCCAGAAGAGGAACAAATCTAATAATAAATAAATAATAATTCCTGCCCCAACAGAAGCCACGTGACTACCCAACACCAAAGAAGAGTGACAACCCACTGATGCAATAATATTACAGCAACAGTCATCTTGCAAACAAGTTCAAGCTCACCTGCTGGCACCACTGACCACGACGACTGCAGCGGCACAGATTCCACTTCAGGGTACAGCAAGTCAGAATGGACATTTACTGCACTGCTATTTCTGAGAATAAATGAGACTCTTATCTGAGTGGGAGGGGAGGAGAGTCCTGACCCAGCTTTGTCCCTTCAGAGAGTCTGCCCAACGTCTACGTCGCCTCCAACATGAAACTGGAACACAAAAGCAGTCTGACAGCACACAGTGAATATGAACACCAACATTGTATGAAATGTACATTTCACCTGAAATGACGCCTTCAAACAAACCCATCTTCAAACCGCTGATTGGTGCCCCCTCCTGCTTCTTCTCCAGCACCAACAGACCTGCTTCCAGATGGAAACAAGACAGTCCAACAGCACAAGGTGAGAATATGAACACCTCAACGTTGTATTAAATGTTTCCACATAAAGTTACACTTTCAAACAAACCCATCTTCAACGCGTTGATTGGCGCCCCCTCCTGCTTCTTCTCCAGCACTAACAGAGGGAAACAAGACTATTAAATAAAGCTCATGGGCACCATTTAAAATAAGATGTATACTGTACCGTCACACACACACACACGAGGCCAAAGCGCAACACGAAATACACGCGGTGTAAGTTAGTGAGTTAGTAAGTGGAAGAGTCGCAAAGTGAGCAGAAGTGGAAGAAAGTCAACGCGCGTGCGCAACGTCAAATTGAGCCAAGGCGGAAGGTCGGTATAAATACCGAACCAAAAAAAGACCACACAACCAACATCATCCGTCCAACAAGGACCCCGTCAAAAAATTAAAATAAATCAGTCCCGGGTTCTTCCCGAAAACTCAGACACATGATTTCATTAGGACAACTGCTTCGGCGAACAGAATTCGTCAGACTCTTACCTGAAGGAGTGTGAACGGTCCAGGTGTGCCCCTGATGGAGACAGCTCCAACATACATTACCATCCAGATATCTGCTGACTGAATGAATTTATATTCAACTGATCCTCATTTTTAGTCCTCCGTTTTCCTCCATTTTGGTTTTGTTTTGCCATTATATTGTCTTCAATGCCTAAAAATAACCTGTTAAAAAAAACAAACAAACAAAAACATCGTTTAGTGCACGAACAAACATTTTTCATTGAGGAGCGTCTTCTCCCGCCTACCTGTTTGATTTCGGGACCACAAGTCTGAATGCGGATTATTATTTTTATTTTAAACATGTGCTGCGGAAGAACTGAAAAACAAACGTGTGAAGTGAGACAGGTGCCCGGTGAACCCCTCCGTGGTGCAGACAGCGTGCAAAACACACAAACACGAAAACAACATGAACGAGTGCGTTTTACCGGGAAAGGCGGCTCTTTGGGGAGCTTGTGGAGCCGGAAAGAGCCTGAAACAAACACACACACAGAGAATTGATTAGCCTACCACACAACACGGCTGAAACTACCTGAAACAACACAAAGCCGACCTACCTGTCGTCCAAAAGCAGAGAACCGAGCGGATCGCTGGCTTGTTCTGACTGAAGCTCGGCCTGTTCAACAGGCCGCGACATCAGTCCTGATTAAATCCAGGTGAGCCTAATTGGTCCTCCACCTGGACACGACGGGACGTCACACAGCACGCACAGCACACGACAACACCCACGTTCAATCACGTCATTCCCAAATTCTACCGGCTGCGGCTCCGCTGCGTCACGACTCCGGAACAGCTCCGGAACAGATACAGAGTTGTATAAATTACTCACAGAGCAGGTCGTGTGGGACGGAAAATAAAACAGGGTCTGGGGTCTACAATCCGAAGATATATATATATATATATATATACAGATAGATATCCCAAATTTAAACTTACCGTTACTCTAATAGTAGAAAATCATCTCCTATCTATCTATGTGTGTATATATATATATATTTATATATATATATATATATATATATATATATATATATTTTTTTTTTTTTTTTTTTTTTTAACTATCTGCATGAGGATGATGGACAGATGAAACACAAAATTGACAACCCAGCCAGCAGACTCGAACCCTGGACCTCATCTGGGGTCCTTACAGGATGAGCCACTGGATCAGACAGATGGTAGCTGAATTTTGTACCTTCCACTTATGATTTTGCTCAATGAGCCTCCAAATTAACTGGCAGTGTCAAGAATCAAACCCCGGACCTCAACAGGTCCAGTCAGCCTCAGAGTGCTGAGTTGGTATCAGACCAGTTCATGGTTTACATAATGACCCTATTGAAAAGCTTTTGCGTTGTTGCCGTTGTTTTGTCAGTTTGTGTTTTGAAGATGTTGAATCTCTCCATGGAATTAGAATCGTCTTTGTTGTCATCTTGGTTGTGGTTGTTTTGTGCATTTTTTGTGTCGTCATTTTCCTTTTATTGTAGTTTATTTGCAACAGGTTTTGCACACTTGCACGCTTGTTAAGGTTTTCTGCATCCTCGCAGTTAATTTGTGTCATTCTGCAACAATGTGTTTGAGCAGTGCATACTATGCTACTGTATGTTTAAGGTTTGTATAAATACTATGATGTGAATATATCTACATTTCGCTCTTTTACCCCAGTTTTCTAAATAAATCCCAGCAGTGTGCTGATGAAATCAGCATCAGGGACACGTGTCAAGACTCATTAGAAAGTGGGTGTTCAGACAGAAAACAGCATTGTACATTAGTGGCAGTGAGCTTGTTGGAGAGCTTATCTCCTCCTGCTTTTAAAATGCCCTGCACCCCCTGAACTAATCCTTGGAGCCAAACAGTACTGTCCTAATCCCTTCTCTCTGAACACTTCATTCATTATTTGCTTTCATTCTAATTGTCTTCAAGGCACTGAAAGGCTCATGTAGGTGAACTTCCCTGTGTATTTCTGTGCGTATGCCTTATCACTTAATTCCTGTATATCTGGGGTACTTAAAACCAGCTTCTAGTGTGTGTGTGTGTGTGTGTGTGTGTGAGTCTGACCAGCATGGCTGGGCAGGGACCAGTGACCACGCAGTCATTGGGGTGCATTTAGGAGGATTGCTGCTGTGTAGAAAGGGATCAGGACTTGAGTCAGAACCAATGCTGCACGGGCAGAAGCCCAGAATCAGCATTTGAAAGGTTAGTGGTGTGTGTGTGTGTGTGTCTGTCTGTCTGTCTGTGCACGCGCCAACCCCAAGGGTAACAGTTCCCGGTCACAGTCCGTAGATGAAAGTAATTGCCAGTGGAGGGCAACCTGCAGCTGAGGCCCAGAGATGGTGTGTCTGTGTGTGTGCGCCTGAAATCAAGGGCTGCCGCTCATGTCCAGTGAGCCAATACTCTACACAACGTGCATTTTCTGCTGAGACTCATGCAGAATCTGAAATGGCTTTGATTTTACCCACTTAAGTACAGATTCTCATTACTCTAGTGTAATGAACGGTACCCATGGTGAGACATTTTCAGTATTTATCAAGATTAATTTCCCTCTACAGTATGACTATACTCCACTTCTCTGTCCAGCTGGCTGACTTTAGCCTGACAGCTGCTGTTCAACTGTGCGACTTTTGCTCTCGTACAAAAAGTCTACTGTTGGTAAATGCTCTCCAATCACAGCAGACAAGGTCAACCTTAGTGAGTCCGAGTGGGTGTGGACCAGCCAACTCACTTTAAAGAGCTTTTCACGGACGGCTTCCTCCCACTCATGGATGAGGAGAAATATAAACCCACCTAAAAAATTATGTTACTCATCTTTTGGAGGTGTTTCATAAATCTTCAGGACTAAAATGGACGGTGTCCTGGTTGTAAGTTGAGACTATTCAGAAGCTCATTTTTATTACAGTTGTATCAAAAAACTAACTAACATAAATATATTCAGTGGTATTTCATGTTCTTTATATTGAACTACTCGCATACTTTTCAATGTTGAATGTTCTTTACCCAAATCACCAGCAGAGGGCCTCAGAAACTAAGATTTAACTAGATACAGCATTTGTGAAAATGTTGATGTTTTTATTGCTTCAATAAATGGAAGCATGCTCAATTAAATTCGACTTTTGACAGGAAGTATATCAAAATATATACAAGTGATTGCATAAATATTCACCTCCTTGAAGTCAACATTTAGTAGATGCTCCTTTGACTGCAATTACAGAACAGAGTATTTGGTGCTCAATCACACTTGCACATATAGACACTGAAAAGTGGTCAGGGTGAAGAGCCCTTTTCAAGTCTAGCCAGAAAGTCTTAATTGGATTAAGGGCTGTGCTTTGACATGGCCACTCCAGGACATTCGCCTTGATGCCTCTATATGATTTCTATGTAGTTGTTGTTCCCACACAAGCTGAATCAGATTGTCCTTCAGTATTTCATGAAATGTCTTTTCAGCATTGCTTGCTGTATTCTTTTTGTCTTGATGTTGTGTCGTCAGGAATGCTGTTTAAAAGAGATACGCTTTTATACTGCTGCTCATTTAAGAAACAATCGAGTGATCTCCATTTAATTTATTTTTAGGACTTGAAACACCAATTTACCAGACCTTTGTTGAATTAGGCCGGTTACCTTTCATGAAATCACTCGTTTTACATTATATATTCTTGATTTATTGACATCACTTTGTAGAAATTGTTTCACATCAAATTAATGTCAAAGACGCCAAATTGTATCAGTCATTATTCTATTTATGAAGGCATAAAAGGTTGAAAACATCTAAGGGGATACTTTTCAACCCCCTGTGCATTTCCCTGAAGACTCTAATCCTTCAATGAAATTTAATATGGGGTTTGGGGACTAAAAGTGAAATTGACATTTTCTTTCCTTTAATCTTTAACAAAATCTCCAGACAGAAGGATGCACTTGTTAATTTGTGCCAACAAATACTGTCCCCCTTAGTTCCCTCTGTGAGCTTTGAATACATAAAATGAATGTGTTCATTGATAACCTTGGCACAGCTTGGATTTAATTACCTGCAAGAAAAATTTAATATTCTGTATGAATGTAAGAGTTCACTTCTGTCCACTTCTGAGACCACTGAACCCAAATGACCACCAATTGGACAATGACACAAACATCTTGTGAGTTGCTCCTACAAAATAAGAGCAAAGCATGGAGGCCAGGAGAGAGAGCAGAAGAGGGAGAAAGGCAGAGAGAAGTGGCAGACATGAAGCGTGACAGACACCACAGGCAAAATAAAACAGAAATTAGAGAGCAATAGACCGAGGGACCATGTGGCAGAGGGCTCACACCCCGTGGTCTTTCCGATTCCTTTATCAGCGAAACAAGCTGTCCTCTTTCACTAGAATTTATGTCAGCTGCACGTAGGTCAGAATGGGATCATCATTTGCTGTGTTACGTGAAAATGGCTCATAGATTAGCAGGTAATAAAAGAGGACCCAAGAGCACCAAACAAAAGCGGAGGTCACTCCTTGATTACAATGGCACCATTTGCTTTGTTCAAAACAGAAAAGCAGCGCTTGGAGTTAATTTAAACTTGTCTCAGGTGAATAATAAGGAGGACATTACACAAATAGTCATCCTTTGTGTTGGCTTCCGGTGGAGTTGGGGGTGAGGTGAAAGGTCTTACATGACAATGACTTGGCTGGTGTCAAATGCACACGTTTCAATAGCAGACAGGTGTTCAGAGGATGGAAAATGACTTGGGTGATGTTGTTGGGTTGGTTCATATTGTATTTATGAGTCACGTAGCACAGGTAAAGGAGGCACGATGCTGTGGGGAAGGGCACTGTATGACAAATGGGAATGGAAGGTGAATAAGATTTCGGCCCAATAATAGATCAATGCAGTTCAAGCAGAATGAGTAATGCATGTCCAAGAGGGGCCGCCTAGACTACAACTCAAGGACAAAGGTTCTCTGTGAGCAATACTTTTTATTTTGGGGGTTAGTTCATTCTATCGGAAATAGCTGCATGAAAGTTTTCATTGTTGTTCAGTCTTTTGCTTTGCTCTGAATTAATATGGAGAAGCAATTTACACCTTCCTCCTTTCAATTCAAAAGCTCTAAGTCTCTCTGAAAATGGTGCCTGATTTGATGTCAGTGCAGCACAAACACAATTTGAGAATATAAATATGTTACCTATATGAACAGAATATTGATATTAGAGTAATGCCATGAATTTAATTCATGGTTGCCTGATGCATTACTTTCTGGAAGTATATTGATGTTGAGTTTTTGCAGAGGTTTTTTGTGTATTTGGATCTAAATCATAAGATTTGTTGCTGTTGTCAACCTTTCCCATCTGGACTTGTACGACTGGACACAGGTCTACAAAATTGCATTGCACGGAAAGATGGTGAATTGCTTTGTGCCAGACATTTTTCTTGGTGGATGTGCGTAACCAAAATCTTTGCAACATGTTTTATGGGAAGGATATTTCTTGTTTGTTTGTTTTTGGCATTGTGTGTTGTGTAAAACCAGTGAAGTAAATGTTTTTCTGGCCAAATAATGCAATGTAAAAAGCCAATCAGTCCCTCTTAAAAAAAAATGGCCCTTATATGCTACATGATGAGAGAAAATAACAGCCCATGTGTTTTCCTGTCCTTTCCTGTCAGATTGCACCTGACCAGGTAGCCACTACCTCCTGTTTTCTTACACTATGTCATACACTTGAAGTGTCTCCCCCTCAGGAGAACGGGATCAAATCCGACACCTGCCATGTCCCCCACTCTGCTGTGCCTTTGCATCTGGCTGCCACACATTCACCTTTGCCCTCTTGTCACAGCAACAGCAGCACCCATACTCTATAAAATAACAATGCCCCACCACAATGAATGTCGACTTGAAAAAAGTAGTTACTTAGGAGCTGTGAAGCATTTTGCAGAAAGATGGCAATTTCACCTGTGACTTTTGGAGTCTGCCGTGCTTTGCTTTAAAGTCGGCGGTGACATTTAGCATAAAAGGATACTACGCAGTGGGAATATGATAAAAGTATGAACAAAGAAGGTGAAATTAAAGCAAACTGCTCATTCCTGTTGTGCTCAAAGCAGTTAAGGTTCAGCGGCCTGCAGCGCTGCCTTATTATTATTACAGCTTTAATTTTTTTTTTTTTTTTTTGCTCTTTGGTGGTTACTCAAACAAACAACCTCAGTGCAGAGCAAAATATCTCATTACAAACCATAAATCATTGCTAACCACAGGGAGAGCAACGAGGTAGAACAAAAACCTCCGTCAATGAAGGTTAAAAGAATGCATGTTTTAGCTTGGGGGGCTTCCCTGTCAAAACTACACTACATTACACAACATAATCTTTTATGCTGAATGAAGTCTTCTATGAAACGTATTAACAGAACACATTAAATTGTAAACATCAAAACTTACATTTTGTTTGGCTCTTAATTAAGACTAGATATAAATCTTTAAACTATCACAATGCTGCAATGCTTCTCTCTCTGTATTTACTGATATAAAGATAATATGTTTTCCTTGTGTTGCACAACACCACAAGGACAGGTTGGGCTGCCTGAAAGCAGCGATCAAATATCCTACAAGCCTAGACCTGAGTCAGTGAGGTAAATTAGCACTCTCCTCTCCTCACGCACTGCAGCCTCATACATGTTTGTGAAAACAGCAGAATTTGAAGCTTGGATAGAGGAGGCAGCCTTTGCCTTGACACTGCTAAGTCGCTCTGCTAACAAAAGAGAAAGCAGTTGCTCACAGTTAAAGGATGGATGGGTCCTGTCCTCAATTCATCCCCCTCACCCCTCTGTCTCTGTCTGACTTTCCTCTTCCAACAAGTCCAACCACATACTGTGTACACCTGTACTGGGAAAGTTCAAGTTCAAGTCCAAGGGTAGAGAACCATGAAAGGATGTTCCTGAAGATTGAACATGATTTTAAAGGACAGTTGATAACACCAGAGCCATTTGTGTGTCCCCTGGGCGATTTGGTGCTTCGTGCTCTGGTGCTTCAAGCGAACAATAGCGGAGAGATAGCAGAATGGCCTTATCAAACGTATCAACAATAACATTATTAAAGTGCTCGAACCACCAAACTCTGTCCTTACTCAACTCCAACAACTGCTCACCTTTGCTAAGAAAAATGAGCCGATACCGAACATTTGGAAGCGTTTTTGCAATTGTTGCACAAAGCTTCTCAAAATTACGACAATAAAAATTTGGCAATTTGCGAAAATCAGGGCTAAATATCAGAGTCCTTTCTCAATACCCTTTTGTATGCTAGGTAAGCATTCGGGTAATTTTTACCCTGAAATCATTTGAGTTGATCAAAAGGGCACTTGGCTGGAAAACAAAAACTCGTGGGAAATTACAGAGCAATTAGGCCAGTTCATTATCATCAAGCTTAATATAAGAGAGCAGCTAGAGACAAAACCACATGAAAATCAACTGTCTATGAAACGTGCTGAATTTGGACTTTTGAGTGTAGCTTGACAACTAGTCCACAAGAAAAAATTGTATTACGCATTATGTGGCTTCAAATTTCTGACACCAGTGGAAATTGTTTGTCCAGTCTTACAAATCAAACAAACCCTCTGCTCACCAAAATCACTTGTCTCACTGACAATGAGTGAACAAATAAAACACGGCAGCTGTACGTCATTTTTTAATTAGACAAGGTGAACTTCATCCTTAGTACATATCACAGAATGATCAACATGATATTAACACAAATGATTTGGGAAAGAAAGGCATAATACAGGCTGACGTGTAATATCTCATGTGGTGATATTAGCAGGTGACGCTGAACTACAAATTAAAATTGTGCTGACTTGTGACAACTAGCTCCTCCTGTGCAGCCTGACATTGAGTGTCAGGACTAAAAAACAACAACAACAACAACAACAACAACAACAACAAAACTGCTCTGTATTAAGGCGGTGAAAAGTTTTTTCTTCGAGATGATTTTTGTTGGGAAATAATTGTGTTAAGGAGTTCAACTGGTGCAGAAGCAATGTACAATACTTCACAAAATGTCCAATGTGGTGTTTTTAGCTCGAACAGCAAGCAGTGTTTGTTGACCATAATCCCACACAGTGCCAGCCTGTGGACTTTTACATATCAGTTTTTCACGACTCAGAGCTTGAGGTGAGCAGTGCAAATGACTGAAGGGATTCTGAAGTTTGGTTTGGAAGGCATGTTTGTAATACATCTTCTTTCAGCAGAAAAAATACAAAGGACCAGAACTAAATACACCCAGTCTGGGGCCTGGCAATACTTTTTTTTTTTTTTTTGATAAGAATTCCTGATGCAAAACATGTGAGACATCTCCGGATGCAGCACACAAATTGCATCGAGTAGGACTGTGGGTGGGCCACTTCCTCAGGCCAAGACAAAAACACACACAGATGCACAAAGATCTCCCATTATTTGAGAAGAGCATCTGCCTGCAGATCAGCAAAAGTAGCCCTTATCCTTTAGCTCTCATCACGCGCCGGCGTTGTATTCCCCTGGCTTCCAGGGTACTGCTTCCATGAATATGACCGTTAGTGACACCAGAAGTACTAAAAGTAGAAGTTACAAAATTGGTATGCCCTCCGGTTGATACAAAGTCCACAGCATATGTACAGTCCAATTTTTTATACAAGAATGTGACCTTGGTAAAGGAAAACATAAAGCAGCTGCAAAATGCATTGATGATAATTGTGCATATTGTTACGAAGCCATTCTGTAAACAATTTACACAAATCCTGTTTTATAAAAATAAAAGTTCCTTCAGAAGGGACCCTAGTTTCTTAAAACATGAGTCACTCCAGAATGCTGTGACTTCAGAGTTTTTGAATTATGCATTAAGACTGTTTTAAGTGAGAAACTAACAAAATTAAATATTCACTAAATAAATACATCTTTGTAACCTTGTTGCAGATTGAACATTATCCGGATGAAACACTTGTTTATAGAACTTATATATCTTTTTTCTCTGCCCAAATATAGCTGCTGTTTTATCAGACAAGCAGGAGGCATATAAATGTGCTGATATAGGTCTTTTAATGTATAGAGGTAGCTCAGGTTACATCTCCCACATTGCTGAGGGAGCACCAGGAGAAAGTGCAGATGAGGGATCATACCATGGATGCAGCAAAGCTCTTTTCTGTTTATTAATACATTTTTTTGATGATTATAGAGAAAATAGGACAGATATGCTTGAACGGCTGCCAACAGATAGTGAGCACAACCCGACTTCTAAGTTCACTTTTAGTTTTAATGGTGCTCACTGTACAAAATTTAAAATCCAAATGCATGCACTGCAGCTGAATATCTTACAAGCTTAAAAATATCAGCGGGGGAATCCTAACGATCCCATGATAAAAAACTAACATTAAAAAAGAGAACTACTTTTACAAAAACAGCCCACTATGAATGAAATTAACACTGAATCACTATTGACAGTTATTGGCTTGCTGCTATTCCATAACAGGAAAAATGAAAACTGGAAAACCTGATGTATTTTCCAAAAACCAGGCACAATTGTCAGAAGCAGAATGTACACGCTACTTGACAGACACTGACAGGGTACTCGCTTGAAATAACTCCAAACTCCAGCTTCGATAACCACCATCAGGTAAAATCCGCATCTCAAACTGTCTCAGAAAAAGGTGACATTTCTTTTTTCTTTCTACTACCTGGCCATTGGTGCATTCAAGGCCTTTTTTATTATGTTGTCCACCCACTGTCTGTGACCTCATTGTTCCCTGAATGTAGTCAGTCGTTCCAGCTAATTAAGTAACCCACAATATCAAATATGAAACATCAGGTGTCAAAGAACATTTGCATTGTAAACATTGTTTTGAATAGATTTGAATCAGCCATTACTTTATATAAAAAATTCATCCTGTCACAATGCAGTCTACACATTAGCAGGATCAGTGTTTTTCTTTCATCATGAACTGAGGGTGCCTTATCCTGTGATCAAACATTAGATAAACGTAAAGGAAATAAATAAAGAGGCTGTGCACTTACTGCAATGACAGCTGTTATACTCTGTGGAGGTCCTGGTCCCAGTCTGCAAAAGCAAATACAGAACAATGGAGAAGCATGTCTTATCTGTAAATTTCATCGATTGTTAGTTCGCACCCATGTGATTAAGCACCAGGACCATTTAGTAACAGCAGTTATAAAAAATTCTTACCAATATGTTTAAACCCTTGTTTAACACAACAGCCATGCTTGGAAATGACTCATCATAATTTTTTAACAAGGCATATTCAAGAATACAATACATTTATCCCAGGAGACATGGGAGATTTGGCCAGGAAGTTATTTATTTGATTTTTCTTCAAATTCCTCCCAGACACTGAAAAATCTGCTACACAATGCTTTCTCTAGAACATAATCAAAGCCATTAAAGTGAGATGCACGTTTGGATATTGACTGATTTTTTCCGAATGATTCAATATTTTTTCACTTTGTATTCACTTCTGCTTCCTCCATCCCCTGACCACCTCCTTTGAGAAGCTGTATCTGGGTTAGGTCACCATTGAGGTCAAACTCAGACTTGCATCACAGTACCATATTCCAGATGGGAGCTAAATTGACACTAATCCTGTGACAAACCCATTTGGCTTCAAACAGCAGACAAACAAAACCACAGAGTGAGGGAGACATTCCCACCCCATCTGAAAGTAATCAACCAGAACGCTGTAGAGAATTACAATCGAGGACAGAGACATAGATGGATCAGTTTGTATCCCAAGGTTACTTTCAATATTTTTGATGTCCAACAGTTCATCACCAGAGATGTTTTTATCACCAAACCTAATAACAAGTGTAACGACAGAGAAGAGGCTACAGGTGTTTCGGTCACCATAGTTACAGTCATCTGAGGTACGAGTGCGTGAGGCGCGCACCCGATGCCTAATATAGTTATTACCATGACAAAAAGGAGGTTGTGACATTAAGCATAACGTGTTTCTACATTTCTTCAATGTTAAATACGCCAGAAAAAGAAAAACATAATGATTGTTCCAGAGTACGAAAACAGGAGTCCCCACCTTTGCTCATCACACAAGAGCATGAGCCAGAATAACATCAGTCCCCCCCACATCAGGGTGCTCAGAGGTCATGCTGAGCAACAACCCTCTTGGAACTGGTAGCACTTCAGTCTAATGGCAAAGGACACAGGAAAGCTCGATCCCAGAGTCACTACATGATATAAAGGCACTGTGCCAGTGTGCTGATTCTGCAACACCTTTCCTGCAAAAAAAACCTCCTCATTAGTGTATTTGATCTTGTTGAATTACATGGTATGCAAATGGCCTAACATTTTCTCATTTTTCTGCTTTGGATGCATACAACATATATGCCAATTAAACAAAGTGATATTCATCTGTTGGGTATTCTGCTGTGTGCAGGCTATTTAAAGACAATCAAAGCAATGCATTTTTTTTTTCTTAGTGTATTAAGGACTTCCAAGAGGAGGAGCTCTGAGTAACTGCTACATAGCTTTCCCAGCTGGATAAAATATGACCACATTTAGGCAGGGATATCCCGGAAGTAGCGCGAATTTCCTTTCTGATAGTTATTTTTTTCTACTTGAGAGCAAATAAAATAGCAATTGTTCTATATTTAGATGCAGAAGGGCTCTCAAATCACGGTTATATGTGATTATTTATAATTATTTACAAAGTGGGTTTGGTGAAGAGAATAGAAAAGAATGGAGAAAAAAAATCAATAAACGGAAAAAACGACACGCTGGTTCTTCCACCGCTCCTGGCTTTTACTCTGAAAGGTCTCAGCGGAAGTGAAGGCAGTCAGTACGTCTGGCTTGACGCTGCTTCCTGTCGTCGTCCACCTCTCCGCATGCAAATGACCGAGAAAACTCCGGCACCTCGCGGACTGCTTAACTACAGAGCGCGCGGTGCAGCGCGAGAGGAGCACACGGCGCGCGCCCCTGACATCCTGAGCGGACTTCTCAAAGAGGAGAGAATAAACGATGTTTGAGTGAAACACTCGGCTCGAACCCGCAACTTTCATCCTCGGTCACTGCTGGGGTTGGGGGGCGCCTCTCCACATCATCCCGGGACCGGCGGAATAATCAAGACAGCTGTGTGTGAGACAGTGGGGAGGAGGAGGAGGAGGAGGAGGAGGAGGGGGGGACAGTGGACGGTGCGAGGACAGGCGGGGACGGACGGAGCTCGTGAAGTTTCCCCGACTGTCAGGGGACAAAGTAGCCCCTCTCCAGTGGACGGAGAGATGGACTGAGAGCGGAGCCATTCGGAATAGCCCCCCTGTTGTTCCCTCACTTTTAGTCGGTAAGTCACGAAGCGGGCTCACTGAAGATGTTTTTTTTTTTTTTCATTCCGGGCTCTTTAATGACTTTGTCTCTGCGCGTTTGAAGGCTCTCCTGCTGAATTTGGCAAGTAGGACAGTCAGCCAGGAATCCAGGTGTCCATTATGGGCAGGTTGGAACCAGCTGAAGTATGCTGTGTAGCAGCCGACTCTCCATACCTGACCTTTAAAAACTCTGCTGCTGAATGTACAGTCAGTGGAATATAGATCTGTTTATCGGGAAGATGGGGGCAGGGAAAGCAGAAAGAGTCTGGGTTTGACGCGGACACCTGGCTGCCACACGCAGATTCTGTATCCTGAGGCGGTGTGCAGGCGTCAGGAAACGTACACCTTGCTTTAGTTTTTCTGAAGAGCTGCAAATGCAGACCTGAGCACGGTGGCAGAGTCCCCTTTTCTGGCATTTGAGTGTAGTCAAATGTAGTTGTATGGGAATTTCAGGATTCAGAATTACATGTCTTTGGTCACAGGTGTGTATTTAATAAGGGAAGTGTCTTTACTCATGACTAATCTCAGCCAATTAAAAACGGGGGTGATATTTCAGAAGGAAAATCATTGCTGCCATAATTAATCTCACTGAAACACATTTACTAGTTCTCTGAATATTAACCATACATTCCTGTAGATCAGGACTGATTAAGTAGATCTTTCCTGCAATTAAGCTTCATTTAATCAGTTATTATAGTTTGGCTTTTTTGACCATGAGGGTGGCATTATAGTCCTATTTAAGTACAAGTTAATGAAGAAAAGAATTATCTAATTATCTTTAAATTGTGAATTGCATAATTAAGCTTGGATACCAATTTTTTGCTTGGATGGATCAGTGGTTATATTTTAATAGCTTCGTTATAAGAGTGCCATACCATAAATGCATTGACTGTTTAAACCTAATGTGCCAGAATAATTTGGGATTAATTATTGATTGTTAATTTCTAAAAGGGCAAAACCAATGTGGGCCAATTTAGTATTTTTAATTATTTCTTCAACAAGAGATTTGGATATACAAATTTAAATTTACATTCTTTGTTTCTTCAATTTGAAATGACCCTAATTCAACAGCAGTAATCATCCAACCGCATCAAACTGTTCAAAAAAATGACTGGGTGCGATTTGAAGCGATGCACTGGTGGTGAGATCTCTATTTAACAAACTGCTTGGATTGAAGGGAGGCACGATCGTCTGCTTGTATGGGTGCTGTTTGTTGTAATGTGTGAAGCAACCAAAGAAAATTGGTGTGATCAGTACGAGCAGTCTAGGACTATCAGCTCAGAGGTAGAACAGAGGAGGGAGGTATGGTGAAAGTTTATATAAGCACACTACCTTCTTTCAGAGAAAGATATAGTGAAGAGCTTGTGCTTCTCTAAGACTCGGAGAAATGAGGCAGCGCTAGCCCACAGAATATTGAATCAGTCAGAAAAAAAGGAGCAAAGGGGCAAGGGAGTTGAACTAGCTCTTGCCTCTTGAGGGGGTGGATGTCATAATTATCATTTCTCCAGGATTGCAGCGGAGGGCCGTGGGCACTGGCAGAATCTCTGCAGATATGTGGGTGTAGTGGTGGTGTCGACCCTGTAGGGCAGGCCACGTCACATCCAATACTGACGAAAAAAGGACAAGTCCTACTATAATTGGTGCCTGGGAACACTGCAGGGCACCCTGGGAAGTTGATGGACGACCAGAGTACGCATACATAAACAAAGCAGAGGGCGCCCGCACAAGGACAAGAACACACAATCGCACACATGCACGCCACAGCAATAGAGTGCACGCACCTCTAATCTGCTATCCCATGTCAGGTTGAAATGGAACAACCTCAAGCAATGCAACAAGTCTCACTGTCTTGCATTCTCCATCTTAATCTCCTTCTTATTCTTTTTAAACCCTGAAGCAAAAGCAGCCTAACTTTAAGTATTAGTTGAAGCACTTCACTGTTGGCTGGTGACCTCCAAGTGAATAAGAAGGAAAGAAGTAAAAATGATGTCTCCTTTCTGCTGTTGGCATTTATAGTTGTGCTTCAGGTCATGTTTTCAGTGAAGTAGTAAAAATTGAAGTAAAAGAGCAGGCCCGGTCCCAACACTTTTAAATCACGTCCATTGTAATTGTCAAACATGACACCCCGTATTATTACAACTAGCTCTTGCCTATTTGTGCTTTGCCACCCCCTGTTGTATTGCTGTTCTTCAGAAGTGTGTTGTCTCAAACAAATCAAAGAAAATAGCATGTTTCTCTGAAAGCTCTTCTTCCTATCAACACCTTTGTAAAGAAACATAAATGAGGTTGTAGCTTCAGACCAATGGATCTCTGACTGGAGTGTGGTGGGTTGACAGGACTCCACATTTAGCTTTTTTACTGAAAAATTTTAGAGACCAAAGTCCAAATATACATAATAATTTTAAACAAAACAAACTTGTATATATATATATGTTTTTTTTGTTTCTGATCAATGGTTTAAACTGATATGTTACACAAATATGCACAGAGCTAAATTGTTTTTGAAAACATGACAGGTACTGAGTCTTAACATTTATCCATCTGGCTATCTTTGTAAATGCTGTATGACTATTGTAGAACGTACTGTTTGGAAAGGAACACATGAATGACGATGGGCTGTGGTTAGTGCACTGATGAAATGCTCAGTGAGCAGATTACTTTGAACAATAAACAGCCCTTCATCGTTGTTTGAAATGCAACACTCCCTTCTGTTGCACCATTGTCACGTGTGTTGGGCACACTTTCACCAGACGTGCATGCTGTGTTTTCTGTAAATGCACATAATCCTCCATTTCTGTTGAGGGAGTGTGCATTTTAAGGTTCCTGGCAGTGATCCATTAAAAAAAAAAACAAATAAAGAATTAAGCATGCTAAGGCTTTTTCATTTTTATTGATGATTTTTTTGTCCTCTAACAGGTTTAAACATGAACTCCAGAATGTTGTCCAGCTTCTTTCACTGCCCACTTTGGCACTCCTACTTAATTGGTCTTGAAAGGTCTTGTTCAGTAGGACATCATGGGTCAGCTCAAGTCTCTGCAGTTGTTAAGTCATCAGACAACCAATTAATTGGGCCATAGTACTCGATCCAAAAAAAGAAACAGGGCAGAAAAAAAACATGCCACCTTTGACTAAAGCTTTAAAGTTGCAGTCCTCAGTGTTTTACATTAAAATATACCTGCTATGTCAGCCTGACTACCAAACTGAGACTGTGAAACTGGAAAAGCAACACCCCCCACTTACTGAGACTTCCTGGGCTTTTCAATCAAAACAGTCTCTTTAACATCCCACTTTGAGCTTTACATTCTGGATTTTACTCATAAATTAGAAATGTGTTATGTTCATGGTCATACATGTTTTTAACATAGTTAAATCCTATTGTATGTGAAAAAATAAACAGTAATTCATATGCAGACTTGTACAGGCTTGAATCTAACCAGATTATCCTGTTGAGGACTACTTAGTGCTGTTATGTGAACGTTTTATATTCATTATGCCAGATGCTCTGTCACTGTGCCCGTATTGTCAAATCCCATGTGTCTTTTTTCCTGTGGTCCTAAACTGGATTCCCCCCAGGCAATTTTCATCAACCCTCTTAGTGTTGGATGGGTGGAGTTTTTCTTGTATGGGCTCTGCATCATAAAGCAACTTCCACTAATCCCAGTATAACACAGGAACGATTTATGGTCTGTCAAATTGATGAACAGGGAGAACTCATAAAAAAATCAAAACGGGGGTAAACATGATCCAACTAGTGATCTACTGTCAGAGGTGAAACTTGCTTGTCCATGTTTCCAAAACAACTCTGTGAAAGACTCTGTGACTTTGTGTTACTCTTTTGTCCTGATATAGTTTTACTGCATAAGAGCTTAAAATCCTTTTGACATGTTTTTACTTAGAAAGGAAAAAGCTTCTAAGGTTTAAATTTAAGGCACCATTTTACTTTTCTATTCATTCTCCATGCATTGTCCCAACATATTGAGATATTTAAAATGTCCTAAATAGCTGCACATAATTGGATGTGCAGCTATTTAGTCGAGATAATGACACTTCAACCATCAGTGATATGTAAAATGTATCATATGTCATGCACAATTTTTCAAAAGCATATTGTATAGTATATTTCTTTGCTAATTGTCACTTAACCAGATACGATTCATCTGTTACTTATGACTATATCCACTAACAGATGTGATCATAAAAACAGCATCTGACTGGGTATTTGTTTTTCTAATTAGTAAACTCAGCAGGCTTTTACTGAGGAACTGTGAGTATACAGCGTAGTGCAATCAAGTCAGTTGTGCATCGAACAAAATGACTGCACAGACACACACACTAAACACATGGATGACAACATAATCTGTCTCATTTTCATAATATGCCAACAGGTATTTTAAAAGCATAACTATAATTTGACATTTTACAGTAGTTATTCATATGTTAATTTTTTGATGAGGCAACAATTACACAGTAAAAATTAAACAATGTGAGGCCCAATTTTTGAGTTTGTGGCTCACATTTTAGCTGAGCATGCAAGTCATTTTGGTTTGGAGGCACAAGCGAAGGAAGCTGGTTGTTCACAAGATGACATGCATATTTGTGGACACCATGAACTGCGGTGTTGCCTCGTTAGACCAACGCAACAAAACTTTCTAAGTGGTGCCCTTTACACACTCTCTACCCAGTAAGCAGGCTCCTCTGAGATTGTAGCTTGTATATCAGAGAGTACATCTACACGTATTTATGAAGTGAATCACAAGACTGTCATTACTGCTGCCCTGTGGCCTTCTTACAAAGGGAGGGTATTCCTTAAATAGGCAATTCAAACAGCTTTGAACAGATCGTGACTGAGGAGACTTAATGTGATGATGTACAACATCCCAACTTAAAATGGTATATGAAATAAAGCTAACCATTTACAGGTGACTCATCAAGACCAGTTTTATGTAATAAATCATTATGAATGAGCAAAACTGCTTTCTTTCTTTTCTTTTTTTTTGTAAATTAGCTTTTCTTCTAACTTGCCAGACATAGCAGATACAGATCTCTCTCTACTGACTATTCTGAATGAATTTATCTCCAATTTACCAGTCCTCCTGGTCACTGGTGAGTCACTGCTGAATATAGCACACTGCTTTCTAAAGGGACAATAATAAAGACAGAGGATATACATCTGTTTGGTGCAGATGTCTTTCCTTACCAAACACACCTTGATGCCACTATATACTTGTGTAATCTGCTCATTTCTGGAGAACTAATTACTGCACATTAGTTAAACAGACCATTTGAAATGCAAGGCTGCTAAATCACGCTTGCCAGGGGAGCCCAGCCACCCCCCCCCCTCCTTACACAGTCTTTGTGCTTCTATTATTAGTGCTATCATGCATATGTTCTCCATCAGAAATTAAGGCCCACCAGCAGAGAACAGTAAGTGTGGAGGCTCTGCAGTACACAAGGTAGCAAGAGAGATGTAGATTTGTTCTCTGCTAACGGAGACAGTATGAAAGGCTTCCATCTGTAAAGCAGCTCCAGCCCTACTGCTTATACGTTCCCTTATGATCAGACGCCGGCTGTTGGATACAGCATGACGTTAGAAAGAACACAGCTGATCCCGCTTTTTAACAGGCCACTGGTGATGTTTCTAAAGATGCACACTCTTGTTGCAGCCAGTAGAGCATGGGACATGATCCTCGCACCCCTGGTCACCAAGCTTACAAAACTGTCAGAAGGATCTTTTTTCTGCATGGTGGAGCAGTTGATGGGGCAGCTATGGGATGCTGGAGATAAACTCTTACCCAGGTGGCGAAAGCGGGCTTGGTGTCATAGTTGAGGGCTTATTTCCTTGAGTGGCTCACTATGCACTGATGTTTGTGGATATTTCAATTAAAAGCAGATGAATTAAAATATAGGCTGCTGAAGAGACTTTGGGAATGAAGGCACTATTCTGCTGGAAACCTGCCACTGTGGTAAGAGGAAATATCCTTGGTATCTAGTCTGAGATATCATTTGAGATCAACTGAGAGTGTTCCCCACACACAAATTTCACACATGAAACTCTGAAATTTTCAGACAGAGAACATTTTACCTGAGTTCAGTATCATCAAATGATGCTTGTTGTGGAGCACAGATTAGATCTACATTAGATTTTAAACATGCAGATGAGACTGCAGTGTGAGACATGCTATTTATGATTCTGACAGTGAACCTCAGACTAAAATTTATTCCCTCAACCTTGTCATTGTCAAGAACCATAAATTGCCATGACTGCAGGTACTCGAGGAATAAGGAGGACTCAGGCTGTAAAATGCAGTAAGAAAAACCTAAGGTGACTGTGAAATCTTACAAAACAACTTCAGCACAAAGAAATTTCTGGATCATCCACAGGATTTCTACATGATATGTTATCACACAAATGTGGAGTGACTTTTATCAGTCTTGACGGAGTTGGGAGAATGGCTCTATCTGTCTCGGGCCACTAGGGATAACAAGCCTTTCATACTGCGACATCAAGTTGCCTCACGCTACAGAAAAAGGAATTAGGCCTCTGCCTTATGGGGTATTTGCGGTTGCAGTGTGCTTTACTTACTCTGACAGTGACGAGGACAGAACATGACTATAGCTTTTTTCATATAATCTAAAAA
Organism: Echeneis naucrates; assembly: GCF_900963305.1. NCBI lineage: Eukaryota > Metazoa > Chordata > Actinopteri > Carangiformes > Echeneidae > Echeneis > Echeneis naucrates. The sequence continues at coordinate 16,108,596 of NC_042512.1, read as the reverse complement.
TAATGTCCTAAACTGTCAGCTGCAAAGTGAGCATACAGTTCAAATTCAGGTTTATTGTGTATTGTCACATACTCCGCCTATATTATGTGTCAATTCACTGAAAACTATGACAAATGGATAGAGGGGAAAAAAATAAGTGGCGGTGCAAACCTCTGGCCACCAACGAAAAACAAGGGGAAGTGTGCTTTGTGCTGGACTGGAAAGATAACATGCTTGTTGCAACCCCTGGTGTTCCAAATCTGTCTGGGATACTTTTTTTTTCCTGGATTTTACATTGGGAATCATAGTCCTGGGGAGAAAAACCACGGATCTTACATTTGTGTTTGTCAACAGGAGCGTATTGCAGTGTTGAGTCTATCAGCATACATATGTACCGTCTGTAACGTTCCAGAGTCATACACAGGTAGGCAGGCAGAGAAGGTAACAGTGGCAGAGGAAAGATGGAAACGCAGGGAGTAAACAGGGCAGGACTACTGACTAACAAGGTACAGGTGTGTGGGAAATAACAGAAAGTAACACGAGAGATTATGCACAAGGAAGTGGAGAGAAAGCATAATGAAATTTTTTTGTTGCGCAAGTTTTTGTGTTTACTCTAAATGAGCACTATCACACCTTAATTGCTTATTCAAATTACATACATCGCTCGTGACAGCAAATCAAATTTCTCCTGCCTAATTATACCTGTTGGTGGTGAACTGGTAGACAGCCAAGATAAAAATGAAAAGAAAGGAGAAAAATTACAAAGATATGAGCTATGTGAGTTTAGAAATGGAGTACGGGTCACCCTGGGTCTTCCATGACGCTAGAGAGCACTTCACTGCACAGGAATAATAAAACACAGAGAACTGATCCAAACAAAGTGTGAACGTGCTATTTATGGGTCTGCAAGTGGGCAAAGGCTGTTGTGTATGTGACAGTGTTCTCCAGAAGGAAAGTGTGACAAATATTCTCGAAAAGACTTTTCCCCAAAGTGACTCGGCTGACTTTCCTCCACTTTTTTTTTTTTTTTTTTTTCTGACTCATCTCATTTGATGTTGGACAATGACTTGATTTCACTCACATGCATGATGGGAGATCTCATCGAGCTTCAGTGGCCCCCTAATTGAGTTGTCTGAACAGCCAGAGACGCTCATTTGAATGTAGTAAAGAGAGTGCAGTGGTAGACAGGCACCGGAAGAACATTTCATGTCCCTTGTCCGTCACGCTGAGTTCCATGCAACATTGATTGCCTGAAAAATGGATCAGTTATACAAGTCTCTTTGAAAAAAGAAGGATTGCATGTGGCTAATGCCTTTCTATAGTTGCCCTCTGCAGTGTGTTATCATCCAATGCACGTTAACATCTGTTAATAGTCTTTGTTTCATTTCAAGTTGACTCATGAGCCATCTGAGTCACAGCCATGACCACCATCAGACTCCTGAGTAAGAGGCAGAGAAATAATGGAAAGGAAATGACCAAAGATATTTTCAGCACCAGGTTTCAGAGCCATTTTCTGAATGTTATCATTCTCTAAATAATATGTATTTAATAGGTTTGAGAAATTATATTTTGGTCTTTCATTATATTTCCCCTCATTATCTTGTACTGATAATTGGAGTTCATTGTCAGAAAATAGGAGGCTTTGGTCGCCTGTTATTGGTTTAAGATAATCATTTCTGAGCTGAAATGTCTGCGAGGCTTCGCTGAAGTGTGAACCACGACCACATCTCCAGCTCTGATCAAATGTTGATCAAGACTGCAACGTGAACATTTCTTGTTATTTTTCAGATGGCATTCTTCTAAAAGAGTAATCTGAAGATCACTGTTTACCTGCACTGCTCACATTACACTGCTTGCTTTGACACTCCAATTTTATGTGTGCAACTGCTCGTATTGTTAATGAGATATAATGAGCTGCCAGTTTAAAAGATTTCTCAATGATGTGTCTTATTATCGGTTTTGCTCAGTGCATGCCGACTCAGAACACTGGCTATCCCCTGAGTCGAGACCATGGCAACTAATTATTCTTCTGTTGTTGTGAGTCCCTGTAGAAATTCATGAAATTGATAATAAATGGATTTTGTTTATGAACTGCTTTTTTGGTCAGTGATGATTTATTTAATCATTTTTATATTGGAAGATGTGCGTTTCCATTTATTTTTGTTGAATTCTTGTGATGGCCGTTTCATATTCTCCAGGATATTTGTGCGAGCCCTAGATCTGTTGTGATTAAAATGTTGAGAGTGAGCTATGGATACTAACATTTATTAAATATGTTGGAGATGGTGCAGACAGTTAATTTTTTGAACTTTTGTCCTGGTCATCTCCTCAGTTGCAGTTGGGTCTCGACAGTAGTCTAGTCTGAGCGAACGACCGTAACCTGATCTAACATTTAAGATTGCAATTGAGAAAAGGATTGCATTCAGTATGCATTTGGTTCGAATGAAGGTGCTAATCAGAATGGTTAGCATGGGCAACCGTGTCCTCCTTCTGTCTCCCACTGCTTTGAACTGTTGTGTGTGTAAAGAGTGGGTATCTAGTTCTCCTTGATCATGGGAAGAGACATCTTCCCATGACGTGTCTACCAGTCCCCTGAGAATGATGCAGCCTTTGATGCATTGTGATTTTAGTCAAATGACTGTAATGGATTTAGATGTGGTGCTGAGGGCTCTCATCATTAAATCCACATTCCAGCATTTCCCTTGTCATTCAACATTAAATCCTGCTTACAATGAAGTTTAATTTTTCCTCATTGGAGCTTTGGTTCACTGTTTTGTGAACAGTGTATTAACAGAGTCACAATATCAGTGCAGGAAATCCGGGAGATGAATGTATGCTTGATTTGTGATCGGGGTCCTTTCAATCCAGTCAAGTCTGAGTTACTTGACTGACCAATAAAGACACAGCCATTCATTTTCAGTCCTTTGTATGGAAAGCTTGGTATAAATTTAGCCTGGACATGGTCTGAACTGACTTCGGGATTTGTATGACACTGAGTAAGTCTTTGTTCAGACGAGGCTGCATAGGAAGGTCATAAAATCAGTCAAATGAGAGTCGTTTTTTTGTAAATGTATCATTATCCTTCTGTGAGTCAGCCTGTGAAATGTATTTACTCATTGGTACAATTCAGTGTCCGGGCTGTTGTTGCTGTGGATTCTGATGACTGTCTTATTTGGATTTTTATGATTTCTATTAACATCTAAACTGGGTTTAACTGCCATTTCTCGTCCACACAGCACACATCATTGCTAAGTAATATGAAGCCATATAGGGATAAAACATTCAGAAATAAAAGCAGACATGATACCGACAGCTTCATGAAGTGTATTATTTTTACAGAATTAAAGGAGTGTAGACCAGAAGACAAGTGAACATGGTTTTTGCCTTTTCGTGTTATATATATTTCATGCATTTTCACTATATAAAGACAGTTCCACATTACACAAACACTTTCAGCCAAGAGTAAGTGTGACTTGTCCTTCATGCATATAATGCACCCATAAATGACATTTCCCCCCAACTACACTTACAAGACATAGGACAACAAAGGTTCAAGGAATGTAACACATGAAACTTAAATGACGTTTGGATCACTGGGACCGAATATCATTCATTCATCTGACATAGAAACAACAATTATTCAGACTTGTGCATTTGATTTGTTTCAACTTTTGCACGACTTGTACAACAATGTGCACTTATTATTCTTTTCTCTCCTCCCCACCCCTCTTCTCCACACTTCTATGCTTTCTTCACAGATATATCAGACCGAAATGGTGCCGTGTATCATTTTCATCGCCTTGTTTGTCACTGCGGTGCAATCCCAAGATATCCATCCCTCACAGGCATCATCCTCTATTAGTGAGTCTTGTGACTCCTTGTGCTCCTGTGAGGGGAAAGATGGCATCCTTCATTTTAACTGTGAGCAGAGAAACATCAGCAAAATCTCCCAAATCAAAGTCCCGTCAGGTGTGCCCTTCCACCTGAACCTTTACAAAAATGACTTGGTTGAGCTCCGTGCTGAGGAAATGGAGGGCCTGAAGAATGCCCTTTCACTGCATATTGGGGGTAATAGCATACAAGAGCTGGAACCTGGGGTCTTTAGCACTCTCAGTTCACTTAAAAAACTCCACATAAATAGCAATTTCCTCGTCACTTTGAAAGAGGACACTTTCCAAGGCTTGGTGAATTTGGAGTTTCTCCAAGCCGACACAAATTTTATTCGGGTCATTGAGCCAGGAGCCTTCAACAAACTAATCCGCCTCAAGGTCCTCATCCTGAATGACAATTCCATAGAGTTTTTACCCAGCAATATTTTCCGGTTTGTGCCCCTGACACACCTGGACTTACGTGGAAACAAGTTGCAGACGCTGCCTTATGTGGGGTTTCTGGAGCACATTGGAAGGATCATGGAGCTTCTCCTAGAGGACAATGACTGGGTCTGTGACTGCGATATTTTACATTTAAAGATTTGGATGGAGAACATGAGAGCCCAGTCTGCCATCGGTGATGTGGTCTGCAGCACACCGCACCACCTCAAGGGAACCATTTTGGCTAAAGTGAAGCGGGATGTTCTGTGCCCATCTCACGCAGATATTAACCTGGAGGAGCCATCAAAGTCTCTGGATATGGTCGTTACTCCCTCGTCCAAAGTGTCTCAGGTTCCCAAGTTAGTCAACGCCAAAGATGACGCCAAGGTACCGACACCCTCTCATTTTCCCGGCAGCCCTTGTGTGGAACACTGCTCTTGTCACAATCACCCTGTGGCTGGGTTTTTGATGCACTGTCAGGATAGGGGGATTCAAAAGGTATCAGATATCGGAATACTTCAAGAAAGCCCCACGAAACTGGTCATGACAGGAAACATGATTCAGAAACTCCTGAAATATGATTTTGTCGCTTACGATAGTTTAGAATTGCTCAACCTGGCAAACAACAGAATTGATTACATCGATAATGAAACTTTCCTCAGCCTCAGCAGTTTGAAAAAACTGTATTTGAATGGTAATAGAATTGAAAAACTGTTTTCCACAATGTTTGTGGGACTCCACAACCTTGAATACCTGTACTTGGAATACAACCTTATCAAAGAGATTGCCCCGGGCACATTTAACCCCCTACCAAACCTGAAGTTGTTGTCATTAAACAACAACCAGCTCAGTTCTCTTCCAGCTCAGATATTTCGTAATGTGCCCCTCACCAAATTAAACCTGAGGCAAAATCTACTTATGCATCTGCCAGTGAGCAACGTGCTTGATCAACTTGATTCTCTGGAGCAGATTTATTTAGAGGACAACCCCTGGGACTGCAGCTGTGACTTGCTCAGCCTCAAACAATGGGTGGAAAAACTCCGAAAGGACACAGTGGTGGGCTCAATTTTGTGCCAGACCCCTAAGAATGTGATCCACGCTGAGTTGAGAAGTCTTCGTCACGAGATGCTTTGTTCCGGTTTAGGGACGTACTACCCGATTTCCCCAGGTGGGGAGGAGAGTGTGACAGCTACACTGGGGCCTGACAACAGTGGCAAGGGTTTGTTCAGCCCACTCACAGACACTGTCCCACTCTCTGTGCTCATCTTAAGCCTCCTTGTCTTTGTCCTCATGATTATATTCTGCTCAGCAGGGCTGGTGGTGTTTGTGGTGCACCGCCGGCGAAGAAAGGCAAAGAAAAAAGCAGCAGAGGAACAGCCCAGAGAAAACACCAACAGCAGCCCGATCCACTTACACTATAGCATGTATGGGCAGAAAACTACACACCACACTCTAACCCAGAGAACAGGGTCTGCCTCGCTGTATGAAGAGAGATCGCATAGTCCCATTGTGCAGATCTGTCGCAACCCCACCTACTGCTCCCAACACAAGGAGCATGACACAGATTTGGACTATGGCCTTAGCGAGCCCGGTACTAAGCACCACCTCTGTATCATGGAGAAGGAGAACACATCTCCTCTCACTGGAAATCCTGGCTCAAAGTTCAGACCCATGACTGGAGAGTGCCCTGCAGAGTTTGTCACTCTCGGGAATCCCAACTCATTGTACAGAAACATACTGGGAAGGGATAAGGAGCTGCAGCAGCTTGGAATAACAGAGTATCTGAGGAAAAACATGCCCCAGCTTCAGTCTGCCGTGGACATGCAGGTCCCGGGGCACCAGGAGGAGTTAAAGTTAATGGAGACAATTATGTACACAAGACCACGTAAGGTCATGCTTGAGCAAACTAAGAATGAGTACTTTGAACTTAAAGCTAACCTGCATACTGAGCCGGACTACTTGGAGGTTCTGGAGCATCAATCTGCATTTAACTGAGCTAGAGCAGTAAAAAAGAAATACATATTATGTTTTCAACCAAGTGCCTTGTCCTGTTTGCCCTCCTGTTCCACAGTGTGAAATATGTATCATGGGAACACCACTTTGAGTTTTACTGTAGCACAGAATGTAACTGGTTTCTTTTCGTGACCTTGTATTTGTTGACAGCCATGTTATGTAGCTGGTGAACGGTGTCATATTTTTGGCCACTTGTATGCTGTTGCTGTCTGTTGAGCAGACCTGGGATGAGACCCTCCTTGAAATTCACTTAATCAGCTTTTTCCAATTGATTAAATTTCCATGGTGTCACTGCAGCCAAATGAATTGATCTGCACAGTGTACACACACACCCACATCTGACAGGATAAAGCAGATGTTTGGAAAGACGGGAGTGAATTTCAATCACCACTTGACCCAGAATATCTTTTTAATCAGTCTACCCTGACTCTGGGTATGACCTGATTACACCCTCTGTCAACAGAAGCCAGCTGGATTGTTGTAACCAGAATGCTCATTGTGCCGTAGAGTCAGCGAAATGCCAACAATCGAAAACAGCGATAGCAGTGCGGTTCCACTGCAATTCTTCTGTCAACTCTTCAGATTGACCCATTACACTGCACAGTTGCAGTCATGGAATCTTTATTTATTTTTATACTCGCTGGCGATATTCACAGAAAGGTTGTTATTTTTCTGTCAATCAGTAGAAGAGCACTTAAAGTATAGTATATCATACAGAACTGTAATCATGTAAAAATGCATTGCACTAATCCAATGCCATAAGAAGGTGCATGACAATCAACCATGTCCTGCTGATTTCTTTTCTTTCTGTTTAATTTCTGCCAGAAAAAATGAGCCACAAACATGTATGATCTCTCAGCGTGTGTGTGTGTGTGTGTGTTGGAGGGGGGGTATTATGTGTTCATGTCTGTTTTATGTCCAATACTGAAACGGCGTTCAGGAAAACTGGTCCTTCTACATGCTGTCTTGAGCTTATCCAGAACTGCTCTGACCTGATCAGCTGCAGGACGTGTGAATCTATTAGCACATGAATGGTTACTGTCAAGCAACATCACCCAAGACCACGCAGACCACCTGCGACTGACTTCAGCCAACTTTTCTCTTTCTCAGCTCTTATTAAAGGCAGTGGACAGCTGGCGACTGACATCATTGCAACGTGGACATTGTCACTCTTCAGGATTTATACATCACACTCCATCATACTCTCGGAAACTCATGAAACTTTGAGACAGTTCATGTAAGCACACACTCTGTAGCTTTTCTACTTCAATAGATTTAATTATTTATTCTGTATATTTTGTATATACTTATGTTGCATTATATCTATGGTTTTTGTGTGCCTTCAGTGCTGTACAGAATATCAACAGAAGTTGTAACTGATAAACAGGAAATAAAGAATTGCGATATAACGTGAAGCTGGAAATTCTGGTTTTGGTTTTCAGTGCAGATTGTTCGAGCCATTGTGTTCTGTCTGCAGTGCACCTCTGCACCCAACTAACGCGTCACTGACTGTACCTTTTGTATGCATGATTAGTTCATATGTGCACTGCATGAGCACACATGTACTTCTGTAAACTGCATTTGGCTCTCTCTGCCTGCCCACACACAATGGCTCCACTCTAGTCCTTAATCACACAACAATGGCTGCAGGGTTTTGTTTTTTTTTTCCCCACCAGCCGTGCTTTTCTGGATGATTTTCATTTTCTCCTTTACTCTGCACCCTCCCTCATTCTTCCATTTTCTCTCATAATTGATGTATCTGAAGCTCCTTTGCAAGAACACACACGTAACCCCTCAGCTTGAAACGCCCAGGCGCACAGATGCACATGCAATACTCACATACAAATACGGATAGTCCCACAAACATGAATAAATAAATGTTTATAGATTTGTATGCAGACACGCATCATTTCAACTCATAGAGGCAATTGCATGCACGCACACGCACGCACACACATCAACACAAGGCAGGGAAGACAAATTATCCTGAGCCGCTTGATCCTGGGAGACTCATAAGTAATATTCTCCTCTAAAGGTGAGACATTAGTAAAGTGCAGAACTGTGTTCAGAAAGATTCTTTACTTTGGAGGCTGACTTCATCTAAATGGAATCATGAATGAACTGAAGCTCGTACTGTTGCAAAAAAAACTATTTTTAATAAGAAGTAAAATATGACAACATATTGGATGCGTATAACATTCAAGTAGATGATTAGTGTTTGTCACCAACACTTTCCACCATGAGGAGTTTTTATCAGACACCTACTAGTATGCCAAAAAACCTCTCGGCAACATCATAGCTTCCTCACATAGAGCAAGCCATGTGATTAGGTTTTTGCTGCATACATTTCAACCATAATGATGAAAAATGGTGGACATTAGAGCCATTAGAGACATTAGTACCTCTTGTTTGGTACAAGCTATGGAAAACTTGCTGTAATTACTATAGATGTTCATGTTTAGAGGCTGCTGCTGCGAGGTAACACTGTTGTTCGCACACTGCTGTCCCGACTATAATCACATGTAAAGCAATTACGTGGAAGCAACAACAATGGTGCTAATCGTAGCATTCACATTAAACCACACAGTGTAATGGTAACCAATGATGGAAGGTAGACGACAAGCATGTTCTTTACACACACAAAGCACACAGGCCCGATTCAAAGTCAAACAAACACACAGACTTGAACTCAAACAATGCGCCAGTAACCAACTGTGACTATTTACAATTCATTTTGAACACTGCCTTTGTTTGTTTTGCATCACAACCAGAAGAAAATCTTCTCTTGCAATCTGAAATGCAACTGCCTGACTCCAAAATAAAGTCCTATTATTATACATGAATACTCAAAAACAACAGCAAAGAAATAAATAATTACTTTAATACACCAGATAACACATTGCATTATTGCAATATTAGTATTTGTGTCCCCTCCATTAATACAGGCAGCAGAGAGGACTTATTGGAGCATCCAGTGTCTCATTTGTAGCGCAGATGATATATTAGCTTTATTAGTGAAATGCTTTCAGAGGGTTGTCTGAGAAATCTATATCATTTCATCCAGTTATTATTTTATAAAATGGTCTATCTGTTACATCGTTCTCCAACCACAAGCCATTAATATTCATATCTGAGAACACAACAACAGAATATCTCTTCTGGGCTTTGTTATCGATCCTGCTTTTGCATCTGAGAGCTTCGCCAAGTCCTTTATGGTAAGCTGCTGTCAATTAATACCTAACACGTTACATTATTCATTTTATATTTTATATTTAATTTCATATTTTAATTGTTCCTTGCATTGAATGAGAAATGAGTGGCAGAATAGAGAACAATAAATCTGTTGGATATACAAGTACAGGAGGACAAAAAGGGATTCAGTGAATCCATGAGGTTGAAACATTCAGGTCTTATTTGATTTTGAATAAGTGAAGATTCAATCTATATGTTTTGGTTATGATTTTTTAAAATGATTCAATGATATTTAGAAAAAAAAGTAATTTTTATTTTCAGTGTAACAGAAAGAAACCTTCCTCATATTTCAGGGAGTTTCAGATACTGTGCCGCTACCATCGCTGCACACAACAGCAGCCACAAAGCCAGGGCCTCATGTCTGGTGTCAGAGCTCTGTGAATCATCCACCCCTTCAATAGCAGTAAAAAATATCCAGTGTCGCTGAGGAGAAATAATCCAAGAGAGGCATCAGCTTCAAAGTCTGAGAGCCAGGTGTGGGTCAAACAACATTTGTGACGCATGGTACCAGCAGCAGGCTGTTTGTAGGAGAGGTGATCACAAAGAGCAGTGGTGTTATTGAGTCCTGCCAATGTTGATTAAAAACAGAAATCACTTTGAAAGTGAAGGACCACAGGACTGAAGACCTGTGGCAGGCTGCAGTCATTTCAGCATTTAGAAGCTGTGATTATGCTCCATGATGAGTGTTTCAGTCTGACACAACACATCTGCATCTTCAGATTTTTCACAACAAATTCTTCTCAGCCCATGAAAGTATTTACTATTCAGCAGCCTCCGTATTGACACGATAAGCTGCTTTAAAATTCTCTCCATAATGGGTATATTGCTCGAGATCACCTGTGGTTAGTCGATGAGGCATTATCTACAATGAAGCAAGCATCCATCCGTCCGTCCATCCAAACACTCATTCAATCTCTTTACTTGCTTTTTGCTATTCAGGGTCATGGTGATGGGATCTATCCCAGCAAGCACTGGGGCACTGCATGGCAGACATGCAGAAAAAGTAAGTTGATGTAAAGTGAAATGACATATTGAGCATGTTGGGCCAGATAAAAAAAAGTGCATTATCTTTTAAATTGCAAGATGAGGCTGTAATTGCTACCAGAGGTATTTCTAATACATTCCTCAAAGACAGAAAATAACCACTAAAATTGATCCGAACTTGATTAGATTTTATCTGTGTTTAGTTTCTTTGTGTCATTGTACGCTGTGCATCGTGTTGAGCAGCCTGAACCAGGGATGAGGCACCATTATTAGAGTTGAAATTGTCTGTCAGTTCACCCCTATTTTCTGACTGAACTGTGGTCTGCTACAGATCTCTCCCCTGGGGGGGAATCTTTTGGTACAGGCTGCCAAGCAGAGCAGCTTGCTATGAAGCCATGGACATTGAGCCCCTATCCTGTTGTTCACTTGGCACACTGTTTAAACACCAAGCCGGTGACCCAATTTTGCATCTCAACATCAGAAGCGTGTAGTCATGGGATGCACTGTGTTGAATCTTTTGTTCAAAGAGAGGCCTCACAGGTATAGAAAATAAAAACCTGTTGTGTGAAAGAGAAAAATCCGTCAAATCCCACATTAAGACTGCCCTCATCAGCGTAATGTCTACCGCAAACATTTCAAAAAATATACTGCCTGTGTTTTCAGAGCTGCTTTTCTTGTTTCAGTTTCTCTCTGAGGCCATTTCTCGACCAAACAAAGCCTCAACTGACCAGAATACAACGCAGCCTCTGACGTTTAAGCTTTTTCAAGAAATGGAAAAGAAAAAGTCTGAACACTTTGCCAGTATTGCTAGACTCAGCAGTCACAGCTTAAAGTTCAGGTATCTTCTCTGTAATTCTCCTACATCACAACAGATAGACAGGAAAGAATAAGAGAAAGTAAGCTCCAGACAAAAGTAAATTACACCACTTCATCATCAAAAACAACAACAACAACAAAAAAAAAAACACTGAACAAACAAAACCCCAAAATAAAACTGTGTTGAAAATCCCAGTTTAATGATATATAACAGTGTTAAAAGTTCTGAGGGAGGATTTCACCTTTTATCGGAGTGTGTGGAGCATTTATCAAAATGGATGAAAATGGACGGGGAGGAATAGAGGAGAATGTATAGTGTGAGGGCAATTACAACCAATAGATGGATTCAATGGCAGGTAGCGCTGGGACAAGTGCAGAAATAAATTGTATTTTAGGAATCAAATTGATTTGATCTTGAATCAGTGAGGGAGCAGTGATTTTTATACTGGTCGGAGAAAAGTAATTATCTCTGATTTTAATTCTCTGTTTTCATTACAAAAGGAAGTGATACAGGTAACTGGATTGCATTAGACGGATTTGAATGCAAAGATTTTGCAACTACATTTTTTTTGCACACTGAATGTGATTTCCAGTGATGTGTACAAATATATTCCACTTCTAATAAACATGAAAGAATGAGATATTGACCAGAAGAGCCTGACATATTCACGTTTAAAATAATGCCACATGAATACAGAGCAGTGTGATGGCACGATTCTATTCTGGAAGCTGAATCTGGAGGAAACTTTTAAAATAAAAATGACAGTAAACTTTTAATCCAAAGTATTTCTCTGCAGCATTACAAATGAACAAAAAAAGCACATGAAATATTTAAAATCCAGTGTTTGCTGGACCTGTGTCACAATAAAAGCCACAGCGTTGGGAAGAGGCAGCAGTTGTTTGTTTCTCTGGAGTCGACGTCCTCCTGCATGAGGATCTAATGTCATTTTAAAAACAACAATGCTTCTTATTTCGCACATTTGTGAAACCACGCTGAAAACTCTGTCAGTGTAGTTTCACAGCTCTTACCTCTGGAGCTATTGCAACAACACAGCACACAGCCAATCAGAAGAGAGGCTCAGAGTCTCTCCTCTAATCTCCCCGATCCTCCAAGTGATTGAATGCAAATAAGGCAGATTTGGGGTAAACACTGAGAAACCAAATCCTGTAAGGTCGGACAGCAGGTCCAGGTGTGCAGGGTTTGGTGAACAGCTGTGACCAATGACTGCTTTGCTGTGATCACAAATTCACAGAAGTCCTCACAGCTTGTTTTTAGACTCAGTTTCTGAACACAGGCTGTGTGCACTTCGTGCTATCACAGCAGTCTTAATGCACAACGCAGACATGCTTTATTGGACCTTTAAATCTTTGTTATGAATTAAAATCTTCAGTGTAAAGGTTATATAGAAGTTTATTCACCATTAATCTCCCAGGTTTCCACTGCTCATTTTTCTCTGTTGACTACTTGCCCCAAGTTTAGTATAAACTGGGTCTGCTGAGATAAAAGGCAGCAGCTGACACAACGTAACACATCTGAGTCCAAATATGACCAAGCTTTTGTTCATTTATGCATATATATATATATATAAACTGCATTTCCTGTCCCCCACAACAGAGAATAAATAAAGCATAGTTCAGTGCGACTCAGCACAGAATTGCCTTTTTCCTTCTCAAAGGATTCAATGAATTGAAAATTTACAGGCGAATAAAAAAAGCCTACTCATGCACACATAACATGCACATGTGTCCCATAAGAAAATACCCTGTTATGGCTTAGAAATACAGCACGAGTGTGACACAATGTCGGTGACCAAAAAGGAAGAGGGAGCAAGGCATTCCAAGACACAGAGAGCCGCATGTCACACTTATGTGGAGATTTGCTCTAATGCAGAGAGCACGAGAGCAAATCTCCACATGTGATCACGCTGCAGAAATACGACATGGTAGCTCAAAGTGTTTCTAATAATATTGCAGGCTAATGACCCAATTCAGAAAAAAATGCAAAGCCCGGCCCTCTTGGAACACAGCACAGGCTCACTGATGAGCTTTCACAGCTCGAGAAGACGTGCATGCAGAGCAGCACAAGCCATCCGCACCCTCCTCCACTGAATGATGGTGCAATTAAATGTTTCATAGTGTGCCAACGTCAGTACTACCACTGCAGTGGCTTCCAGCTATCTTGCTCTTCTTCCTCAAAGAGCTGTCATGCTAAGCACAAAGAGATGAGATGCAAGTCTCTCTCTCTTTTTGTTTTCTTCTGTTTTCCTCATTTTTCAACTTTGTCTGACTTTCCCTTCCTCTCTGTCTTAGTCTCAGTATCCCAGAAGGGCATCTACATCATTTCAATTAGAGAGATAAACTTTAAACCTTTGCCCTGAAAATGATCTCGATGCATAATGTAGATTAAGGCTCCTGCTTTCTCTCACTGTAGCGTATAATCGAGGTGTGGACATCAAGAGCAGCACGGAGGAAGAGAAACCAATCTACTGAGCCATGAAAGATCGATAGTCGTTTTTTTATGAGGCTCTCTACTTCATGCTGATTTCTGTCTTTTTAAAGCCCATCTATCATAACAATTTTATGTCATAGATTACATATAAGTCATGAACCTGTGCCAGCTGCCAGGCTCTGAACTAACACTGCGTTTTGGTTAGAGACATGAGCAGCAATTAATGATATTTTATATGTCATCCTAATGTCATATCATGGAATTAAAAACAGATTAGTGCCATTTTGATATTCATACAATACTTTTAGTCTGCAGCACATTTTTTTTTTTTTTTTGGACAATTCCAAAGCCAATAATGATCCAGATGTGGAATGTGTTTGGAGGGGATGAGCTCCATAGTTTTAATGTCAGGGACATCTGATTCCCAGGCTTTCCAGAGTTAAACCTGGCAAAAGGAAAAACAGGAAGTAGTATACATTTAGCTTTCCAATTTCTTTGTTTGAAGTGCAGCCTGATCAGGAAAAAAAAAAAAAACAACAAAAAGCAAAAGCAAAAACGCAGAAGCAGACACCGACTCTGGGAAAAGGGCTGAAAGGTCTAATAAAAACAAAAGTGTTGTTTAAGGCGCAGCAAAGGTCGATGCAGACACATGAGTGGCAATCTAGCTTGATGATCTGTCTTCAGGATAAAAGAGGACAGCACAGGAATTAGCTCTGAAACCACACACTTCAGCGTGACACTGTGGCATCAAGGAGAAGAAGAGCCGGCCTATTACAACAGGAGCTGATGGGCCGACGGCACACAGGAGAGAAACCAGGTGAACAGTTGACAAGGCCATGCACCCAACCAATCAAACCCCAATGAATACACACAGACGAGGTGAGGGGGTCATGGCCTCAGCAGGGGTGCAATGGATACAGACCACCGCTGAACAACAGGCACCAGGTTTCAGCGGAAAACATTTCTAGCTAACGATGCAGATCTGGAACAAAATTTGATTATTTCTTACCAGACCCATTCATCATCCACTCACCAAGTCCATTTAAATCAGACCACTCCTTTCAGTATGAGATTAACATATCAAATGAACACTAAAACCACCAACATCCTATCTGATAAATATGAAATGTTGGCTGGTGAAACCGGTCGCTTGCTTTAAGCTTCATCCTTAAAATACGTGCTTGTTGAAAACATTTGTTTGTCTTCAGAATATCGAAGTGACAGATTCAAATTAACACACGTGTCCTGAAAGTCAGTCCACTCAGCCAATGAATCAGATGTGACCTATGAGTCACATCCCCCAACTGTCTGGACCCCATCCCCACTTTCTCAGTCTCTTCGACACACTTCTACTGTGTATTGGAGGCTTAGGACCATCCCCTGGTGGAATCACTAAGTCCCTGAAGTCTCTTCTGTGGATTTTTGAAGCCTCTTATTTGGAATTATAGCCAGTCCTTAATCTTGTGGATTTTAGAGAAGCGGATTGCTCTCAAAGAAAAGGAAAATATACTTAACCGAGAGAAGAAAAAAAAAAAAACAAAACAAAACCCAAAACTCATTAATTTCTGTAAAGGTTTCTGTTAAATTTCTGTTAAAAAGTGATTGTTATTGTCAGCCTTTCCTGTAAGATCAGAAGATCGTGAAACTGCAAACAGGTAAATGAGGTTTCAATCACTTTGAATTCTTTGGCTTTTTTTTTTTTTTTACCCCTGTGGTTATATTCTTCATGAGAGCGGCTGATGTTTCAAAACAAAGCAGCCCGCCCTGCTTTCACCATCTTCCTTTGAACTTGAACTACTTTTATCCTGCTAATTCAAAGTGCATTTAGAGTGAAATGCAGAATTTGCCTTTTTTTTTTTTTTTTTTTCAACTTCAACAACAGAAATACGCAAGCATCCTTGGCTCTGGGCTTCATATGTTCCTCCTGTTGTATTTTTGATGTTATAAGTCAAAACAATTAAGTCATCCCTTCCCCATAGGCCTTCGTTGTATCGAGGCGAAGAGGCATACTGTATTTATACACAAACAAACACACACACACACACATTCGTCACACGGACATGAATGAAGCCCCTTTTTTCTTTGTTTGAGATCTGGGACATATTGAATATGTATTTATCTTGTGCATTCAGAGCTCACTGAATGAAAGAATTAAAAAAAATATATAATTACTTTTAAGCAGAACGAGCATGTGAACACTTCAGACTCATGACTGGGGAACACACACAGACGGTGCTTTGGGCTTCTCAGTGAGCTGAGGTTTGGTCTGTTTTGTGCTGTTGTTGCTCAGATGAAACACAAACCTACTTACATACTGTAGATTTGAATAGCTCACAATGTGTATATGAAACCACACACAGAGTCTGAGCTCGTTTCGGAATGATGGCAGCGATTTGACACTCCACAGCCCAGCACACATGACTGTAGGTAGTGGGAGCCTGGATGCAGGCTTGTGTATATGTATGTGAGTGTGTTTGAGTGTGTGTGTGTGTGTGTGTGTGTGTGTGTGTGTGTGTGTGTGTGTGTGTGTACACCCCCAGAGATTACCATTTCCATGCTTACTGAAGCCAGCATGTGCTTTTCGATACCACCCACTGGAAAGCTCACAGCCCAGACTAATTTGTTCCTGACGACAATATCACACACTCCTACATGCTCACATTCATAAACACACACACAAGAACACAATCGCTTTGCCATCTTGTTGGTATTCCTGCGAATCAGTGCGTCTTTTGCATGAGTGCATATACGATATATTTCAGCCAAATGTAACTAACTAACACGCTGCAGATCAATATTTGGTGCAAATTCAGAACTCCTGCCTCCATAAATGATTCGTCAGACACATGTGAAGTTTGCACATGTTGCAAGAAGAGCCAACCCTCCCCTCCACACACACACACACACACACACTGTAACCACGCAAATGTGAGTCTGTCTGATACGGTGAATCATACTCCCTCAGAGCATTTTTAGGTTTCCTTTTTTCGGGAGGGCATTGTGATGTGCTCATGAGGTGAAGAGGACACCACTCAGGCTTTTGACGGCGTGTTGCCATCCACCCTGTTGCCTCGTGAGCTTCAGCTGCAGTCAGATCCACTATGAGGCAGGTCACACATGTCAGCAGGACGCAACCAAATCTCAACACACACACACACAAATCCCCATATGCTTGTGCACCTTTGGGTGTGTGTGTAATGGGATACACACATCTCTTCTCGGCAGGAGCTCCGGCTTGCTGTCAGTTTGGTGAAAAGAGGCTGTGAGTCCCCCGGAGTTTGGCCTCTTCTTTTCCTTTGCTCTGACGGATTCTCCTCCATTCTTGCCGCACCACTCTCTCTCTCTCCCTCTTTCTCTGACTCACAGACTTTCAATCCTACTCTCACTGTCATCATTTCCCACCTCCGTTTCCTCCAACCTCTTCTCTTTTTCATTCAACCCCCTTCCACAAAATGCAGCGACGTGCCCCCATCAGTCCCGTTAGCAGCACTCTCATATGCAGCTTCTTCTTGGGCCAACATCCTTCGGGTTATTTTTAGCCATCTTGCTGCACCTACACAAATGAGCCAGAGCTCTCCTCCAACTTTACCTGAATCTGATAATGAGGTGCGCATCAGTCTTGGAAAGTTAGACAAAAAGAGTAAATCTCCAAAGATCGAATCTCTTTTATATGCTGGGCTTATGTGTCAGACCAAAATCCTGAAGGAGATAATGGGGATGTGACTGCAATGCTTCTCTGATCTGCAGGTCTCCTCTCATTTGGTTCGAGCTTGTTTCTCTTTGTGCATAAAGACATAGAAATCACTCAGGCATTTAAACTATGTCCTCCTACTTCTATGCTGTCAATCTCAGTTAGACAGTGTACCTTTACGCCCAGGGGCATTTTCTTAAACACTCTGATTTGTTTTTTTTGTTTTTTTTTTTTTAAATCACATACCTCGGCATCTGGCTATTTCTTGACACAAATCGCAGGGGTGCCAACACCTGAGGACATAAGTGAGAGGATGACCTTTTGCTGCCATCTCACATTTATTTAATGTTAGTCTAGCTTTTCTGTTTTACATATTTGGGATGCCTTCACCTTATTTGTCTTGAAAGAAAATTAACCTCGTATTAAAGAAGGTGGCATACATGCCATCATTTGCATCTGCTGACTTCACTGGACTGAAAATGAATGAATCAAATGACCTAGAATGACAAAGACTATCAGAATAACACACTAACAAAAAAGTAAAAACAACTATGTATTAGATAACAGTAACAATTAGCTCACCCTGCATTTGCAAGCAAAAATATTATTTTGCATTATTGTTGTGTGGGCACGAAGACTGTCGTCATTTTTCTCCAAAGAAGGGTGAAGTAAATGGTGTAAGCTGCGTTGACCGGGGTAATTTTTCACAGGTGTGAATCAAATGACAATAGCAGCTGTCATTTTGGAGCAAATCAAAGAGGGTGCCCTGAGGGTCTTTACACAGTGTATTGTCACACCATGGTGGAAAGCGTGATGAGGTGACCTTATTTTGCAAAAGTATGACAATTTTGTTGTTTGCTGCAGTAACTGACTGTTGCCGTCAAGTGGACATGACAAATAAAAAATATTCTCCTCAACATACAGAATAAAAGTAAATGGCATTTCAATAGCTAGCTTTGAGGAAATCAAAACAACAATTCACTTTATGGAAATGATTATTATTACAAAGGTTATTTCACATAAAGCATGAAAAATATGATTCATTCTGAATCTGAAGTTAAGACACAATTAGAAGTTATAAACTTATCTATCAAGACACAGATGAACTGGAGTCCTCCGCTCACAAAAAGAAAAATGCATCTTTAAGCAGTTTGACTGTGGACAAAAGTGATGGATGATCTCATAAAAAAAGGCCAGAATTACATCTCAATGACCAAGATATTGCCAGGAATAAAAGCAGTCTTTCGGTAATGGCTCTGAGCAAGGGACGATTACCACTTAATGGCTGTTTTCAAGCCTTGTATTGAACACGCAAAAGCAGTCTTAATTTCTTGCTATTTTTCTTTATCACGTACTCAGTGAATCCATAGTTCAGCACAAAGTCACAGAGAGGATCAGAGAAATTTAACGTTTACTATACATAACACATGCTACAGGTAGTCACTGCGACTCCAGGGCAGCTTTGTGCTAAATCATGGTTCAAATATGGAGTCTGATGACAAGCCCCATTCCCTTTTGTGTCAAGATAACAAGGTATTGTAAGGTTGTGCATAGAATTTGGGTTCTGCATGAAGTGACGACCTCCATGTAGGTCTTTTAGAGGTGATGCTCTGGTTCATCTTTCAAGGGCTACAAAATTTTGTGCCAGTGCATGAAAATGTCAGCTGTCAATTACAGACAAATGAATGAAATATTGGCGTTCCTGGGTTTCCTCACTGTGTGCTCAGTTAGGAGCTGAGATGAGGAGAGGGAGGATGCCAGATGCAATGTAATATACAATTAAGAGCTTCACTGTTCGTTGCCAAAATATGAAATGAAAGATTTAATGTGATTGAAAAGTGCGTGAGGCATGGCGTTCTGAGCAGGGACTGCAATGCTCAGCCTCTGAGTCGGTGGTTATTTCACGACTCAGCCGCTCTTTTTCAGCCGTCACCTGTTTGAACATAAGCACCGCTATTTTAATCAACCAGTGTGTCAGAAATGTCTTCAAACTGGCTTGCATACCAGCATCGTCACAGGTGTTACTGCCTATTTTTAATTTCTCATTATGCTTTCTGATAAACACTGTAAATGTACCCACTGAAGAATTTAATCCACGTGGTGTGTAATTTATCTCACCCTTATTCATCCACAGAAAATAATTGATGGAAATATCAGAATAAATTACATTCATAGATATAATGCTTCATTTCTGTGCCAAATGTCTTAATTCTTTGTGCTTTTGGTTTTCCTCACATTTTTATGTATTTATTTTCATCCAATCACTGGCAGCGGTTGATGGAGCCAAACCCAACTCACATTTTTATTTAATTTTTTTCCTTGTTGATGACAAATTGGATGAGTGTATTACAGGACAAAGACCTAAGTTAAACTTAAAAAAAACTTAAAGAATCAAAGCTTTAAGAGCATGAAAAAAAATTTTTGCAAAGTATGCGTGTCAGTATCTTGTGCTTGTCCTATTTGACTTTGGTACAAAATTTCATTCATGCATGAATTGTGAATGCTACAACTCTCAACAGCTGCTGCTGGAAATGCCACCTCAGTGGTACCTCAGCCGTTCCAAAATGTCAACTGTCACATCGTGCCAGATTTTGTCACAGTCTGAGTCAATTTTCTACGGTTTGTGCCCAAATTATTGTGCAATACACACCTCACTTAATTGCATGGGCCACAAAGGCCCCTCAATAGGAAAACATGAGCGTGACAAAGTTTGTGATGTGGTACGTTTTTTGAGATTAGTCCTTCACAGAGATTTGTAGGTGTCTGTGTGAGGTGTAACCTAATGCTGCACTGATATGAAGACACTTGAATGTGACACAATGGCACAGCGATTAAACAAACTCTGACAAAACCCAAATTAAGGCTCTGCATTTACCATGATGGATTACCTTGCTGAGGCGAGTCGTGGCAATTTTCAAGTTGTTTCAAGTATAGAGTTGAGTGGCAGCAAATAGCTTCTTCTGAAGGGACAAAAACAAGCTTTGATATGTGGGGGGGGGGAATCCCTTAAGCCTGCAGAGTCAATGATTGATTTTTTTTTTTTTTCTTAATTCCATGCTTTGTGCCTCAGATAGGCCAAATCCTACAGTCAAAGGCTTGATTCAGCAGAACTAAAATTCGTAAGTAGAAGAAAACGATGCCATGTGTATTGATGAAAGCTATTATTCCCTGATGAAGTCCTGCAGTCAGTTAATGTGTCAGAGTCAGTTAAAATGAGAGGAGGATAAACTGAAGAAGTGATTACCATATGAATCAAAAGCCCATGCAGATGCTCAAGCACTGCTCCTGAAAGAAAATTCTCACTATCCAAGATGACACACCTTCTGCCCCAAGGACAGTCTCTGGGTTATTATTATTATTATTATTATTAGAAGTAGTAGTCGTAGTAGCCGTGATAGGAGCAGTAATATTAGTATTAGTATTAGTTTTATAAAAAGGCTGACAAAGCCAGCTGTCTGTAGATGTAATATCCTTCTTTAGTCCCTCAGCTGACAGACCACTCTGGCTTCAAACCACATTAACTTCTTGACAACATCTGCAGATACTGAGGCCAAACCCTGACCAGTTAGCTTCAGTCCTGCTTCTGATCAAACCATCTCAGGGGCTCATCCAGGCAGAAAATGGCTCAAACATCTTCAGTGTTTTTCTTAGATATGACAGCCATTCTGTTTATGCACCACCGTTTCAGGACATGAACTTCTGTCTTTTTTTTCTCCCCTCCATCAGGCATCTCTTCAACAGAAATTTCACAGAAGAACTGATACAATGGTTTGTGTTTGTCACAAAACAAACACAAAAGACAGGCCAAAAAAAAAAAAAAAAAGAACTTTTCTGAAATCCTGAAAACAAATGAGTGGCACAAGAGGAAAGGAAAGGAAAGGAAAAGTGATGAAGAAAACATTTAGTCATAGATGTTGATCAGCAGAGTTCACTGGTTTCACATCTGTCTCAATGCCTCAAGGCCATTTGCCAGCTGCCTTAAAAAGTTGCCAGGTTCCAGTTCAGTGTTAAACAAAGAACAAAGCTGTTTATCTGAAGGTAACCGGCAAAAAATGGGACCACGACGACACAAATTAGACTGTCTTCAGAGCAGGCATTGGCATATGTCTTCAGCAATCTGATGACAAGTGGCCAGCTCTTTGTACGTCTGCTCACACCGGGCTCTTAAAAAGCCCCCAAGGCTGGTGCTTTCTAATTTCTCCACTTTCTATGCTAATAAACACACAAACACATCCTACAGTGTGTTCACACCTGCATTTGTGTGCATCTACTTGTCTTCCAAGATTGATGTGCATATCAGGTCCTTGATTATGCTGTAAATTGCTTAGTTCAATTAGCTAATTGGTTAACTAATTAAATTAGATTGTTTAAATGTTAGTGTGAAAGGTTAATGTTAAAGATCTTTTAATTGTAGAAAGAAAATGATTTCCCTGAAACTGGAGAATGAGTTCAAGCACAGGATCACTTCTTAGTTTCATATTAACACTTCTTAACATAATCACAGCTAACGCGCTCTCGGCGGTAAGGAATTAAGCTGATATCAAATCACATAAGATGTGAGAGAAGATGGACGGGTTTTTTTCCTTTTTGTCGTGCTCAATGACATGTTTTGACAGCAAATTTGCAGCTTCCATTGACCTGGATGTGTGTAACTAACTGATGTGTCAGCACGCTGAAGGAAAAGTTCCACGCCAGCAAAGTGATGAGGTGTCAGTTCCCGATGGAGTCTTTCAAACATAATCGTCATCAGCAAGAGAAATAATGTGTGAATTGTGTGTACTCAGGTCGTGGACCATGAACATGTGATTCAGACAATCTGGTGTTATGAGCAGGGTCGAGAGTGATCCACTCTCAGGGGGAAGCGAAGGCATGTGGGCGATTAGCGCCGCCACGCAGAGTTCATGTACATTCAGTCTCTATCTTTTACTCTGCCCAATGCTGAATTCACTCTAGAACAAAATGAACTCACGGCATTCCTGCGATCTTGCACACGTTATCAGCCAAGATTTTTAACACAATCTTGAAAACCAGATGCAGACGATGACAGATTGTTAGATGGTCTATGTGCCCCACCGTCACACAGCATGCTTGTTAGCTCGTGTCTAACTGCTGAATTCAATGGAAGTGATCGCATACACATTCCTTGCTGCTTAAAAATTGGACTTTCCTGCATCAGCAGCTGAAAACACCTCTCCTGTTTTGGGAGGATAAATATTCTGGTCCTTCAGCAAAACCCAGACACTGATGATGCACTGTCAAAAAGCACAACTTCATTTTGGAAACAAACTGGCCTGGCTCCATTTCTGCAAAAGGAAATCTAAGTTATTGTTGCTGTTTTGTTTTTTTGTTTTTTAAATGGGACCCGAGGATCGCTCTTTTTCCGCCGCCATGTGCGTGCTAAAAAGGAAACTGAAGCAGATGAAATGAAGGGAGGGAAGCCCTCTGTCAGCTTGCCGCTTTCATCCAAGTCAAAATTATCAGACTGAAATGCACTGAATTATCATTGGAGCTGCAACACTAATGACTCAAGCTCTCCAGCTTCTGAAAAGAAAGAAGAAAAAGAGTCCAGTGGTGAAGTAAAGAGCTCATTATTATTCTCACTCCTTCTACTGTACATCTAACCATCATTAAGCCCGTGGTTTGGCTATAATGACCTTGTGTTGTTCCATGGCTGTCATTGGTTATATCAGTAATGGTCCTCAAGCCAGTGTCTTTCACTGTTGCTAAACAGCAACACAAGCTAAGGACACACGTGTGCATGCACGCACACACACGAACACACAAAGTTTGTGACATCCCTGAAGGACCCGAGAACTACTGTCCAAGTAGCGCTGTCTCGACAAGTTGTCACAACCCTCAGTCTGAGTGGTCAGAATTGTGTATAAATGTGTGCGTGTCATTTTCTCTGACATGGCAGCATAGGAAGCCATATCGATGTGACACGACAAAGAGCGGCGCTGATTGCTGGCTATATCGCTAACAGGATGGTGGTGAGTATGCCATAAAGAAGGTCATTTACATCAACTTGTGCTTGATGTAAATTGGACCATTTTCAATTGCCTATTAGATAACTCAGTTATGTCACTGTTTCCATGGGATCTATTTCCTGCTTCACTGACCAAGAGAGAGGAGAGGAATGTGAAGTAAAAGAAAAAAAAAAAAAAAAAATTAAATTAATGTCTTCATTTTCTTTCCACTTTTCAGACTATTTGGTTACAGTTCACCTCCTATAACCACAAATGGTCTGATGGTAGGAGTTCATTTTCGAACTCCATTATTTAAAATTAGCCAGAGCTCCAGTGTTTCAGCTCGGGATTATAAAATAGCAACCAACAGAAAAGTGGATTTCAGTCCAAGTCAGTATTTCCTTTGATGTGGTCACTTGATCATGCAAGTGAGCACCAACTGTAATATAAAAATACATTTTGGGTGACACTTCCGTTTTGCCTGGTAAATATGCCTCAGATCAAAGAAAGTACATCATTTTGTTTTTCCCACTCACACTTTAACTGCTTCCAGGTCCACTGTGTATAATCCATTTTCAGACTTATTCACATTGTGTACCTTTCGGCTGAACAGCGGGTTACAGAGGTGGGAGCAAGTGTTTGTCTTCCTCCACTCTTTCCTTCAGTTTAGTCACGACTTCTTGGGAAGGCCGACGCAAGCTCTTTGTCCCTTCATATAACTCTGACGTAGGGAACAAAGGGAAGAATACATTAAATATTTCAGCATAGTGTCTTCACTCATAATCTCTCATCTGAAGGTGGAGGTTGTGTGATGTTGGCAGCTTTTGTATGTATGCATGCTTTGGCTCTGCGTGTCTGACAAGTTCTAGGAATTTCAATTATTAATATTCAACATGAAAGTAAACAGAACAGCTTTAATGTGCTTGTGGAAATGTTGCTTTGCCCATGCTCTGAAAAACGCCAATGGAAAAAGCATTTAAGAATCCTGAATCATGCTTTGAATTCTCATGCAATGTCAATATTTTAGGGTTTCAGCGTGGTTACACATTACAGCTAATTCAAATATTTATGCTCAATTAATTTCTTCTCTCCTTGAATTGCCCCAGACAAGGGATCCATCAAGAACAAGATACTGCATGTTCATGGTGACTTACAAAAAAGCTTTCTGTGTCTATTCTTGTGAATTTCTTTTACATGACTTACAGGGGTAGGAGGTTACTTTCCTCAGGGAGAAGCTGCCCTGCTGCACTGGTGTCACATCTGCAGCTTCCTACAAGGAGATCTGTGTGCATGTAGGCAGTGACTGAATGCCACAAAATGGGTTTGGGAAGTCCTTAGAACAACAATCATGCAAATACTTAAATCCAGACTAATAAGTTACATTAAGATCATCCTACAGGCTGCAGTTTTATCTGTGTTAAATATTTTACAAACATATCCAAGATACTCATTTAATTTGAAAAGTAGAAGGCGTGTGTATCTAAATGCTGTGTGACATACATTTACAGAAAGAAAAATTAGCTTGGGAGTCTGGGAGTACAGCACTGTTGGGCCCTGAAGCTGAGAGTCATGGTGGTTTTAAAGCTCTCCCATTGATGGCCAGTCAGTCAAAGAGAGATTGTTAAACATGGCTTACAAATGTCAGGAGAGTGACCAAATTTCAGCAGAGAATCGTTCAGGAAGAACTTGAAACTTTTCTTGAAAGCTAGAAAGTAAGATACTATGATGCAAGAAACACAAAGACAAAAGACAAAGTGTTTGGAATAAAATTTTCCTTGTTATAATTACCAGTTGTTTGGAAGACGGTCTCATCCATTTATATTTTACATTCATTCAATACATGACACACATACATTCTGCAGAAATGCCTAAAGTAGTGTGGCCTTTATCAAGGGAGGCACACAGAAAGGGGGTCCATGTTGGGCTTAGAGTGTGTGACTTGAATGTGAAAACCAGAGTCGATGCCTAACCTTTAAACCTCTTGCCACTGAGTGATGCAATTTGCGTTTAAAAAATAAATAAAATCACAGTCTCACTCAAATGTGAACACACAGATACTGTACACATAAATTCAGATTTAACGAGACTTTCAGAAGATACCATTATCTCTGATGATCAGAGACAATAATTTTTCCTACAGCTGTTTAAAATGCATTGATTATTTGGCATATTTTAATGGTTGATGTACATGTTTACTTTAACCTGACCATAGAACTTCTGAAAGATAAAAGTTTCTTTCAAGTTCAAGTCAGTGTCCCAGAAATACTTTAGTCAAGGGTTAAGTTCTTGCTCAGGGTTTACCAAGAAACCTTCCTCGTACACAAAAGGAGTGATTTACATTTTCAGCAAAACAACAAAGAGAAAATCCAAACAGAAAAAGCAGCTACAGGTCATATTAAAGAACAGCTTGGACAGATAACAGCACTGGCAATTGTACAACAAAAAGAAGCCAGAAAATCCACAATACCTCAATAACCTGTCCCTATAGTGTGTTTGTTGTCTGACAGGCATATGGCAATCTTAAGGCAATCTGGTACCCCTGATTGCCTGGGAGCCTAAATTCATATCTAGATGCTTCACAGACTGGCCTGGTATGGCTCTACTTCCTGTCAGGCATCTGGTATTGTCTGGCAGCTACCGACTCTGGCGTGACTTCCTGGGAGGCTTAACATGGCACTCTGCTGCCTAACAGACTGCTTGTATGTTTAGCAGCCTGTAGCTAGTACCACTTTGAACTTCCTGCCAGTTTTAAAAATGTATCCTGGAAGGCAGATTTTACTTTTTACAAGCCTTTTGGCAGAATATTTTGAAAATTCAAGTTGAAGTGACTGATAAGACAATGGCCCCTCAGGAGGAATCTCTATATGCATCAAGCATGACTACTATTTTAGGACTATTGCGCAAATTGAATCTGAGTAACAACTGTTTTATTGGATGCCAAGTGCTTTTTTTGAATATGAAGAGTTTTAAGGTTGATATGACAACAGATGGCGGCAGGGTAGATAACAAAATCCCACAACACCAAATAGTTGCATTGCCCACAACTTCTGTGATGAAAGATACTCGGGCTTCCTCAGACACTATGACCTATGCTGAAAATAAATCACAGCAGTAATTGGTCTTTGATTAAAACCACAATTAAAAGTGCAGATAGCAGCCAAATTAACGGAGCTCATCACTTATGATGATGGAGTTGAACCAAAAGTGTACTAGAGCAGCACGTATCAGATAGACACCTCAAGTCAGACTTTCACAGAAACAGTTGCAAGAGCGTTGCCACAATAACCAAGCTTTCATAATACATTCCTAAAATATTTCAGATAATTTCAAAGGTGTTCTGTCAGACAAATTCAACGTCAAACTGGCACACTTGAAAGGAGGAGGATTTGGAATCGAGAGTCCGTCTGCTCGAGGTGGACTGCAGACATCAGTGCAAATACTGATGGGTGTCAGAATCTGAAAACATAGCAACAGGATCAAACAGCCAAACATATCCTCAACCAAATTCCCAGTCCACCTGAGCGGGAAGACTAAAGGTTATCACAGAGAAAAGAGGCTGAAAAAGATGGGCATCCAACCAGCATGTCAAGAGCAAAAATAACAGGACTATTACAATCAGTGTGCTGCTTTTTAATATACGTTTTTTTCTGAGCAGTATCTAGAAATCATTTCGATTATATACATCCAGCTGCTATCAGAGTTTAACATTTAAAAGAAAATAATCCTCGAAACTGCAAAATTCGGAGTTGATTTGAAGGGAACTTTTCTCCTTTTTTTGGCAGATTCGATCATAGAGGAAAGCTGAATTAGATTTAAATTAACCCAGGTTACATCCATAAAGTAATGCTTCCAATGGGATTATGCGGAGCTCTTCAACTGGATTTGTGTGAGAGTGTGTGAGAGAGTATTGAGCTCTCAGCAGCCAGATGTCAACAGAGCAATCCCTCTGAACAATTACCTCCGGACATCTGGGACCTATAAACACAGCCAGTAAAGCTTCAGCTCTGTCTCTCTTTCTATGTCCTTTATTGTCGCTTCATCATTGTCCTCTCTCTCAAGTCTCTTTCTTCCACCTACTCTTTTTGTCTGTGTATTTTTTTTTTTCTTGTCTCACATACAGATATTCTTGTTTCTCTCAGCACCTCCTGGAAGCATACAGCTCTCCGTCTCTTCTTCCCTGCCTGTGGAGCTCCAGAGCCTGAACTCATGCATGTTACTGTCTTCCTTTTGTTCTCCCAGCCCTGCCTCTCCACATTCATACACAGTCTCTATATTTTCACCCTCCCAGCTGGTAGCCACCTTGCTGACTCTTGTCAAAAAATCCCCAACTCCCTGTCTCAGCACCAACAACAGCAGAACCTATTTGCTATTCAAATAAGATTTTTTTTTCCAGAAGATGTCCGCTCAGCGGAAATCATCATATAAAGTTATGAAGAGACACTTCATACTCACTGATAAAGTCACTTAGTGTCACATATTAATTAGCACCAGATGTATTTGACTACCGGTTACTCAGAAAACTCTGTTGACCCCCCCAGGCTGCTGCACCTTCATATCACAGCCTTCACTACCAGGGAGATTTTCACACACTTGAACACGCAACATGGCACAAAGATGTTTTTTCTGGTTTCATTGGTCATTGGTTTTTCTATTGCCTGTTATCCTCATCTATACTTTACTGAATGCCTGCACTATTCATTACTGGAAAATGCAACAACATTACCATAATACTATTAAATAATTACCTTTTATTTCACATCAATGTTTTTACTGCTCAGAATTTATGATTGGTGGAAAGCACAGAGCATGGAAAGGAACTTATTGTTCAGAGTGAGCACATCCAACCTAAATAAAAAAGTTATCTGAATAAATTGGACTATATGCTCATCATAACTTTTCTTTGGAAATTACTACTATAGCAGTCATGAACCAAACAGTGAGATGAAAACCAGCTTGCAGGATCCAAACTGGATTTGTTTGTAAAGCCTAAAATGTAAGAATGTGGTTCGAAGCAAGCACCTCCTGTTTGTACTCCAGTGAAAAGTCTAATAATTTCTCCAGAGCAGGAGGCTGCAACGACTTGTGATGATTATTGGAGCCAGGGGAGTAAACAGGACCCACAAAAGTTTACCATGGCCCAGACAACTCAGGTAGACTGTCAGAATGATCTAAATATGAGCAGCGAGGAAAACGTTGGTGTGAGCAAATTGTTTTGTCCAGAGGATAAACAGCAGGCTGATTTAAGGGAATGAAGGTGGGTGGCTGCATCTGATTTGAACTACAGTGCTTCCCACTTTGTACAGCGTATTCAGCGCTCACATCCACCTGTTTTTAAATGCTTTTTTAAAGTACTATAAATGTATGTCCAGCATAATCAAAGCTCCTAATTAACTTTGAATCCCTCACTGAAGGAAAGTTTCATTTCACACTTTCCCCATCCTGTCACCCTGAATCCCCATTAGTGAGGACACAGCTTTCCATATGTCTGCGCTTCCTCTCAGTGTTTATGTTTATAGCTCACTTGCAGTATAACAGATTGAGGTGCAAAGGGCATCGAAGGACCAGGAGATGACAAACAAAGTCACAACAGGAAAAAGAGAGATGCAAAATGTTTGCCGCAAGTCAATGGCGCCCTTTATTTTTCAGTGAAACATGAAAGGCCACATTCTCTCCAGCCACACATCACTCTTTCCCCCTTCAGTGTTGTTGACCTCATCAGTCCCCCGATGGCTTTCTGAATATGGGACAAGGGTTTTCATTTATTCTTCCACGCTGTTGAGAGTCCTTGAACTACTAGTCACTGTCATCTTCAGTTTCAGGTGGGAATGTTGTCCTTGTGAAATAACTTCTGAAACGCTGTCATTAGATGCAGATCCACTAATCGGTGCCCTCTGGTCACAAAGTGTCTCAGAAGGACACTAATAGGCAATCATGACCATTAAAACTCAACTGATCCACTTCAGCAATGGAGAAGAAAGCCAGCCTCTTCTGTTTACCAGTCAGAGGAAGTTATCCAAAGACTCAAGAAACCTAAAGAAACACTGCTTCAAACTATAAATACCTACTTCAGGATTTCCCTACTGGCTGATTGAGCAACACAACTACCGTATCCGTGGTAACAGCTGAACAATATATTTATAAATAAGTTCCACCAATTGAATTATTGTATCGGTTTGCAGACGTAGTAGGAAACGCATCATGCATATCATGTAAAATTATGATGGATTACACTGTTCATTGTGTAAATGAAGCATCGATAATGTGAACCAAGAGTGGAAAAGACAGACCACCTGTATACGGAGACAATCCACGACTATAAAGACAATTTAAAGTAGGATCTAATCTCATGAATTTGAAGAAATATTTATTGTTTCACTAGGAAGAAAACCTTGTCTAACAGTTTATTGACTCACTGGAGTCAAACAGTGGATTCCTGTGAGCGCTGTAAATAGGAGCACAGTGTACGGTAAAGTAGTGATGAATGACTCTGACTGTTTCTGTTGCAAATTAAACATTTGGCACGGAGCCTATTTATCACCCTTTCTTTTATCAATATTTAACCATGTGTTTCCTTCACTAAATTCATACCCGTTGGACACACACAGTCTGTCACATTGCAGCTTCAAACACTCATTCCTTGGCATGAAGCCATGATGATGATCTTGAGCTCACGTCTTGGCTGTCGACAAGCAGATTGCTTTTGACTTAAAAGTCCTGCAGCTGATGGGAGCGTGTATGTGAGGATGACCACAGGGACAGGGCCCAGGTATCTCATTGCTGAAACGGGAGAGTGCAGCTGTCAAGGTGTGACATCTGAGCTAATGACCTTTGGCCGTGGCAATGCATTAGAGTGAGGGGTGTGGAGAGGTAAAGCTCCATTCAAACAGCATCAAATGCTTTTCAAACGAAAAGGGAATGTGTGACTGAACAGTTAACTACAACCAGAGCTTTCAGATTAGTGCGACGATGCTCGGGCTTGAATAAATTTGGCTCCATCTTGACCAAATATTTTTTTACATTTCTAGCCAAGTTTATAATATGTGAATCTTTCCTTCATGTAATCTTTCAGTGCAGTCAAGACTTCAGGCATTAAGAGGACAACTATTTGTGAAACACTTTCACATATTCCAATGACCCACTTTTGGTCTTTGCAGGGAATCCTTTATCACAGGCTCCTCTCAATAATGAATTTCCATCGTTTAATGTAAATGTGAGCTCTTGCAAGCTTTTAAAGACATTCATCCCATACAGACACTTAACGTTACCATGACTTGCCTAGTAGGTGAGCAAAGCATGAAACAGACCTCATCCTGTTTATTTTAACAAATGTAATGCAGCAATCTTTTTAATGCCAGGGATTGTTTGTGGAGTTCACTTGTAGGGCTTCTGCATACCTACTAAATAATAAAATGATGATTTTGCAAGTATTGTAGACAACTTTGGGAATTGCATCAGACTACCACAGGAGGTTCCTGTGGTAATGCTGGTGTCAGTCAGCTGATGAGGGCAGGTACCACGCCTGGAGACATTTTTGATGTGACAGAAGTAGCGTCTAGAGTACCAAGACAAGAAGCTTAATCCTGCCTCCTTTCTTTTTCATTCCTCACTGGGTTCAAGCTATTGCTGTGTTGAAAAACAAATGAGGATGTTTAGCTCGGCCCAGTCAGTGAATTTATTTCTTCCTCAAGAGGAGACTGGTTCAACAGCTTCAGCTATCTGCAAAAAAAAAGGCAGACGTTTTGCATGTTAAAAAAAAAAAAGTATTTCCAATTACAAGCTCAAGGAAGAAAAAAAGCAGAAAACTGGCAAAGTGAACTTCCACCAGCTGAAGCCGTTTCTTATGTTATATGTGTTATCAAGGCTCATTGCATTTTACACAGTTATTTCCATTCTGGTTACATATATATGCCAAACCCATCTATTTACCAGCTTCCACGAACAAAAAACTAGAGACATAAAAAAGAAATATAAAATATTGAACAGAAAAATAAAGGGCTTTGGGGAATAACTGAACTATGTAATGCTGAAATGAACCTTGAGTCCGGGGTTAAAGAAAAGCACTTCCAGGCTTGATTTTGGCTTGTTGTGCTCGACAAGTAGCTACTGTATCCATGAGTTTCTTACAGAATACATTCATCCAAAAGGTCACACGCTCTGGATCTGAGCATGACAGTTGGACTGAAGTTGATATCTTTCATGTAAACTATCACACCTGAGTTTCATTTCAACCATCAACAACAAGTGTGGCAAGTAAAGGGGCGCCAGCAGGCAGACCGCGAGGTGCACTTCCTGCTAACACTTCTGAACATCCTTGATCTCAAATCGCAGCCAGCAGGGACTATCTGTCATTTCCAACGAGGAAAATGAAAACAGATAAGTCTTTTGAGAGTCTGACTAAAAACAGGCCTGACGGGGGCCCGTGCTGTGTCATAAAGAACTTGGGCCCCTCGCTGTAAACACTTCCCGTTTTATGGAGCGCTTAAGCGTCGACACTAACCAGACGTCGGCCTCTGTGCTACAGAACTGCTCTGAGTAGAGCAGCTTCCGACAGTTTGGACGGTGAATCTCTCATCTCAACCTCTGCGACTTTTACACTTTGAAAGAGCACAGGGCGGCCCCTGTGTTGTGATATTTTATCAGTGTGTCATCCAGCATCTTTGCCTGATAAAAATATACGAGGATGTGATGGATCATGAATTTATCTTCACAGCAATCTGTGAACAGTGTTTAGGGGGCTACAGATCAGTAAAACGTCTCCAGCGAACCTCCCTTCATTCTGCCCACAATCTAACACTGAAATTGGCGTATTAAAGACACAAACTGGAGAATATTGCTGGAAGGAAATTCCTATTGTTTTGACCAAAAACACATTTCACAGTTCTTTCATTTATCTATACATCATTACATTTGTCATCATGCATTCGCAATGTGGTGATCACATCTGCAGAATCCCTTTGAATACCAGACAAACCATTGAAAGCCCAGTGATGACATCATGAACATTTTTGGCATCATCAGAGTTATTTTTTTCTTTCTTTGTGGACTCTTTAGAGAAATGAATCCACCCCAGTTTGGTATTTCCTGTGAAAACTATGCAGCCATTCATAACCCAATCACTTTGATACCAGCCACGCTCTGTAGTGTCTATGACCTCACTTGAGAGTTCCCCAAAATCACTCTAAATCAAAGAATGTGATGCTTGACCCCCTGATAATAGTCCAAAGCCCATGAAACCTCAGCTCAGACCCAGACTTTGTAGCCCATTTGTTTTGACCACCATCTTCTACTGCTTATACATTTCTGGGTGCCAGCTCACTCTGGGCGAGGGCAGGTCACCAGTCCATCACAGGTCCAACACACAGAGACAGACAATGATAACAACCACTCACACTCAGACCTACTGTAAAGACAACTTAGGGTCGTAGGTGAGCACTTAGTGGAGTAACGATGCCATTTAGCATCACCAGTCTCCCAGTTTGTGTGACCTACATAGAGAATGACACTAGCAGACTGTAGTGACTGGAGTCGCTTCCATTTGCTCCACACTGCAGCACTGCTGATAAAGTTCTGTGGAGAGATAGGATGATTCTGTCAAGCATAATATGCAAATTTCCGTATTTTTCCAAACCATCTGACATTTTGCATCAAATTTAAAGATGTGCTCCAGCGTCAGGGGAGAAGTTTGTGGAGGAAAGGAAAAAAAGTAGTCTTCCATTTCTCCTGCAGTATATTTTCTGCAGTGTTCCCTCTTTGCTTTTTTATTTCTTGCTCCTGTATGTAACGACTTTAGAGCATCAGCTTGTATTTGGTTATTATTAAATGCACTCATATGAAGAACGCTGTATGATTGCTGTATAAGTTATTCAGACAAGGACACATTCTCCAATCACCTTCCTCTGAGTGGCTGTCCTCATCTCACAGTTTACATATTCATGAGGAGCCACTGGTATTTTGGTCCATGAGACCTTCATCAGCGCGTAGACATATTGAGACAGTGACAAATTGGCATGTGTCACAGATACACACTCACACACACCGCGCACACACTCCTGTCACTGTGCTGGTTTCCAACTAAAGGGGACGATCCAAGGGCATCTTCTGGTCCCAGACACTCTCTATGTCTGACAAATCTGCCTCACTCTGCACTTTCCGCATAATTCCTCCTACTACGGGGCTAAATGACCTGCGTGATCGCCATGAATATCAATGTCAAGCGTGTCGGGCTTCGTCAATTTGGCTTGGTGTGATGCATGCCGCCAGCTCAGTCATTGAAATAGTCTGCTGTGCTGGAGGCACAGGATGGGAGGGGGCTCGGGAAGAGGCGCAAGCCTTATATTGCTGGCTGAGGCATTTATGTCACCTTACAAAGCAACATATACATCTCTTTGAGAAATGTAATAGGAATTGGAAGCTCTTTACACTGCTGGAAAGCTCTTTTACGACTCTTTCGCTTGCTGTAAAAATAATCAGCAGTTTGACCTGTGAGGTAATCAGGAGATGAAAAATGTTTCAGCTGTGTCACTTCTGACTTTCACAAACAAACCAAAGTGAAACATCGCATTTTGAGTAATATAATGCGATTTATCGATGAATGCATGGCCTCCCAGGATGCTTTGCCTTTTCTGTTGTGTCATGTAACTGTAACTTAATGATAAAGAAATATTACAGACTACTGTCACCCTAACAACCTTATGAAAAAAGCCTAAACTAAATGGTTGATAAGTAGCCAATGCCATTTCAGTTTTAAAAATAAATAAATTTCAGTAAACAATAGAATTATTCCCTCTAGAATGAAGCGAGGCAAGTTCTAAATGGAAATGTATTTAGTTGCACACTGCCACTGACTCTTAAAATGCCTCTTTAAGAGCAGTTAGATGATTATTGGGCACAGGTGAAAGTATCTTAGGGTTGGGTGTACCCAGTGCATTGGAAATGAAATTTAACCACAGCTTTAATGCACTTTAAATCGCAGTTGTTTCGATCAGCAGTGTAAATTTCCATGATGGCTCTATCGCCGGAGTGTATCATACTCAAAGCTTTTGTTGTTACGATCCTGTGAGATTATGCCACTGTGGGCTCCTGCTGTCATCCTGTGTCAGATTCTCTAATCTGACACAGGCCACCAATAATACTCACTCCCCTTCAAATAAAATCTCTCTGCCAGATTTCAAGTTGTAGAGCCACCAGGCTCAGCTGCTGCAACATCTGACCTC
The DNA here is from genome assembly GCF_900963305.1 of Echeneis naucrates. Classification (NCBI taxonomy): domain Eukaryota; kingdom Metazoa; phylum Chordata; class Actinopteri; order Carangiformes; family Echeneidae; genus Echeneis; species Echeneis naucrates. The sequence goes on along the minus strand of NC_042512.1, from coordinate 16,073,923 downwards.
AACCAGCATTACAGTTAGTGAGGGTTTAAAAAAGAGTCAAAAGGCTGGATTCATCCTCAGTCACTTTCAGCTATTACAATAAAGCCCCTTCAAGCACATTCTCAACTGCTTCACAAGTCTTTTATTTACTGATTGTATTTTTTGTGCAAAGTGTAGCTCACAGGGCTTAAAGAGAAAATCCCCCACACCATCCTCATTTGACATGTGAAGCAGAAAGGCAAAGGCAGACAAATAATTGTTTGATGCAAATAAGAAAAAACACCAAGACGAAAAAGACAAATTCTGCCAGTCGAAACAGGTTTTTATAGTATAATTTCCTGGCGACTTGTATTTCAGCTCTTTTCGTTGTCTGAATTTGATCTCTTATATTACACTGCTCCTTTCATTTACGTCACAAGAGAAAACCTAAAATTGTCTTTCCAAAGTGTTCAGTGCGACCACTCTCAGCCTGGGCAGTGAAGGCAGTCTCATGTGCATTGCTGCTGCATTAAAAAACACAATTGTTTCGAGTAAATTTGGATCTGTGCGTTCGGATTTCTTTATTTCATTGTTTTTTTTTTCAGTCACCTTTCAGGACATCTATTTGTTGGGGGAACTTCATTATGATAAACCACACTATGCAGACATCCAGATGAGGCTGATGTTTCCTGGTGTGTAGCTAAGAGCAACTGATATTGGCAGTAGGATACAAATGAGATACTGCAACAAGAAATACGCTGTACCTGTTAACGGTACCCTCGCGTGCCGCAGGTTTCTAGAGCGTAGCACTTTGATCATAGATTTTTCCAGGCCCAGTACACATTGCAACAATCAATAATTGATTCCCCAGAACAAATATCTGTCTTTTTAAAAAGGTGTCTGGTGTCTACAGCCATTGTCTTATTCGGAGTCTGAAGAGTTACAAACATTTGAATGCAAGTGACAAGTCCATGCACAGCAGTTTATCTTTAAAAGATGGAACTCAGCTGCAACAGAAATACTCGACTCCACAGGATAACCACAAATCCTGAAGGACACTGCACCACTACTTGAGGAGGTAGCAGACACAGAGATTAATCAACAAGAAAAGCAACTTAGAAAGGGTTTATTGCCTGGCCATCATCCATTTGCAGTAAACACTCATGGGAATCATGCATTCAATAAAATGCCCTGTGATGATATAAGTCAGACCTGCATTTCCTCAGAGGAGCACAAATGCATTTTACATGATTCAAGAACATAAAGTAGGAACTAAGTTAAGGAACAGCTGCACTCTGCAGGAAATGAGAGTTGGCATCTGCTGCATCTCATAGCCACCATACAGCAGAGCACGGAGAAAAGATGCAAGCGCAGATTAGCTCTCAGAAAAGGCAAGACCGCATGTCAACAGGAAGGAGATGGTTGAGAGAATGAAGAAAAAATAAAATGAAACAGGGAGAAACCTGTCTGGAATCTCTTCTATTATTAGATGTGATTTTTGCCTCTGAGGGGATGACGGAAGAACGTCCCTGCTCATTACTGTAAGAGCGGGACAGCAGGAGGGTGTGCACACAATGACAACACAGTCTGTCACACACTTGATCCTGTTTTATTAACTCAGCACGGCAAGACGCTCCTCCTCTCTGCAGACAGCTTTTTGTGCTACGAATGAAATGAAGCGTACATGAAACGATCACTTAGTGTTGCCAGAAGCAGACCCAGAGGGGGGACAGTTAAGTGTGAGGAGACTGATACAAGTTAAAATGGATTCATACCAACAATTAGATGCACCGCAGCTACACAACTTTTATTGTCCTTTGACAATGATCCCCTTTTCAAAATACTTCTTTTTTTTTTTTTTTTTTTTGCATTTGATGTGGCACAATTATTCCCTTTATAAATCGAAAGTCTTGATCATAATCAAAGAATTCATGTTTTTCATTAAGAAGGGAACTTGTCAGTTTCAAACTGACACTCTCATAAGTAGGACACAATCCCAGCAGTTTAGTTAATTAATGCAGTCTGTGAGGTTAGATATAATAAGATGGGATTAGATGAAACTCATTGTCCTCTGAGGACATTCCCAAAGCCCAATTAACTCAACAAATACTGTGAATAAAATACGAGCATTTTGCAATATTAATCTTCTGCATGGAAATGGATACTGTATGAATTATGCAAACCAAAAAAAACGGGGACCATCTAAGAATCTTGTGCGTATAATATAAAAAATGGGTGATTTGTGGCATTAACCTGGCAGGAGGTTTTGGCTGCTGTCTCCACATAATCAGTCTCTGCTCTCTTTGTTTCTGAGCTCCTTTAACCTTTTCTGTCTGCAACTGATGAAATGATAAATTTAGTTGCTCGCAGTACCAAGCTCATTAAAACGTATTGGACTTCACCTTCTACTTTTTGGACTCAGGGCCATGAATATGCATTACTCAAACATGGGACATTATCTGTCTAATCTCACTGCCTTGAAACATTTGTTTTTATCAAGTCAAGAGAAATAACTAAAATACCTGGACACTCTATCAATGTGTTATCCTAATAATCAGGATACCACACTCATATTAGCAAGCTTTTTAAATTTATTGAGATATGCTAAACTGGGCTTTATTTGCCACAAGGAGATTTTCTTTGTGGTATTTATAAAGGAAGGCTTACTCATTTATATTTTATCATCAGATGTTACAGCCTTTTGGGAGCAATATCAAAAATCAAATCGGAAAGAAACATCATGCAAGCAGTGTCAATTATATAATCATGAACTGCTTATTGTCCTACATTCTCTTCCTTCATGAAAATGAGCCCAGAGGGGAGATTAAGTCGGTTGCAGGCTTTAAGAAACTGCCAGATGCTTTCAGAGAAAATACTTTGCTCCACTGTGACAATATGTATCAGCTGTGTTCCCCCCTGCACATTTTGTCCTGTTCACACCAATTAGCACGCATGATTTCATCAGCATAATTGATTATATGCCTGTATGATGTCTGCTCTTGATGTTTCAGCTCCTGCATCTTCAACTCTTTTGCTGCTGATTCACCTTGGGAAGTGTGCGCAGTTTTTTTTTTTTTTTTTTTCTTTCTGCATTTAACAGCATAACCTGCACAGAAGGAGGCCTTCCCTTGTAAGCAGTTCATTTGTCACACTGATGATAATCTATAATAGCCAGGTTGCCTGTGTGTGTGGGCCGCACTTAGTGGCAGACTGGAGACTCCAGCTAGCCTGCATATTTGGCACACAATATGAGATTGTGAGTAAGCAAGTTCAAAAAGGACAGTTTGGGTTCAGAAGGATCTATACGAATGCAGAATAATTACCAGTAACGCTGCTCTTACTCATGCAGTTCCACATGAATGTGTCTGTGTGCCTACAGACTGTGCAACAAATACAGACCACTGGTTGGGCCAATGGTTTGAGTCCTAAAATCTGTCATCTCATTTGGCTTGCAGCTTCTGATGCCTGTCTCTTGTGATGGCCAAGTGGTGATATTATGAAGTGTCCCAGGGCTGATTCTCACAAGCAGAAAACAAAAGGCAAAGAGTCAAAGTAAAAGTGACATAGATGCGAAAGGGACAAAGTGGTGTGTGGTTTGTTTGGTTTTTTTTTTTCTTCAATGTCATGTGTCGGATATCTAACGTCTGGTTATTGTGCTTTATGCTTTTCTTCACCTGCTGACATCGATTGATTTTGACATATTCTCCACTGTAGCACACGCAGCACCTTCACAGCATACATGCTCGTATGGATAAACTTTCTAAATTCTAATTCCCTTTGGTTCTTTGTCTACCTTTTTATTTAGATAGTTATCCTGAGTGGAACTTAGTGTGAACTGCCTTCTTGTCACATTCACTGTGCCATATTGTGACAGTATGAGTCACAACAGTCCAACACAGCGTGGATGGCGATGTTAATTTAGCACAATTGAAATTCCAAAAAGACACATATATCTTTGCTGTAGGTGTCGATGCACAATCACAGTCATTTATTCTTTTTCATAGGAGATCACTTGTCAAACAGTGTCCAGCACATCCACGTCTGCTTTGTGTAGGAGTTACACTTTCTTTGTTCTTTTTTCTTATGCTAATTAGTCATCTCCACCGCTGATACCACAAATAACAGATGCCACACAGTTGTAGGCTGTGAGGTGGCTGCAATCAAATGTAAGCGTATTTAAAATTCCAAAGAGATAAGAAAATGCACACTAATTTGTTTGATATTTATTCATGGAGTATGAAAATGTGACAATGCTAGTTTCAAGCTATTGTAGATAGTGCTGTGATCTCTTAATATGCAACATTAATTTACCGCCTATCATCACAATGCCTCACAAGGCTACGGTTCAAAGACTGTTTCCTGCTTTTTCACAGTTTCCTGCTGCTTCTCCTCGGCCTCCTCCTCCTGCAGGTCATGTGGCGTCCTGCCAGAAACTGAGGACACAGGCTTTTGTCGAAATTTGGGGGATGTAAACAACTCAATACACTGACATGGGCCTAACCTGGTATAATACCAGTGCTCTGTTTCCCTTGTGCCTCCATTTGCTTTCATATATATATATATATATATATATATATATATATATATATATATATATATATATATATATATATGAGTGTAGCTGCTGTTTGAGGAGAAAAAACTAAACTTCACTTCCAGCTTTTGTCCTGCAGTTCCCCGAAAAACTTCAAAGGGCTGAAAGGGAAACTTTCTAACATCTTGATGCTGCAGTCACCCCTGTGCTCTTCACAGATATACACCAGGAATATATGAAGGTTTGTGAGGGTAAAGAGCCATTCTGCGCAGAATCGCTACAATGGCTGCACAAGCAAACAATGAATATGTGACATATCTCATCCATTGCATGGCTGTTTTTAATTGGATTCAGTCTATGAAGCGGGTGACTATGCCGGCTCAAGAGGGTGGGCGTTTGGTCGAACTAATCAAAAGATACAATTGGGAAGGATGATGAAACGCAAAGTCGAGATGTCTGCATGCTCTGATATTTGCATTTTTCCCATTTAAGCCTTTCTCCCCAATACACTGTCACCTCATTCAAACTCTGCAGCCTCATAGAAATATAACTCATTTTAAAAGTGATGTATGATTAGCTCTGCCAGCACAAGGTCCTAATTGAAATGAGTTTCTGCTGTGCGGCAGGGGAGTTGGGGCAGGGCTGCACAGCTGCGGCCGCTTCAATCCGTCAGAATCAGTTGTTTGTCCTTCCTCACTCTGTAGGCTAATGATTTGCTTGCAGTGGTTAGAATTGCTGATAAGGTCATGTGAAGAAAAGTTTGAACTGTGCAAATTAACATCCAGCAATGCTCATACTTGCAACAAAGGAGTCGCAGTTCTCTGCAGCCCAGTAGTGAGCAAACCTTAATGGAGATCGGGTTAATTTGCACCTCAACGCCTACAGTCTGCCAAGCTACAGTATACTCTCTATTTACCCATTCCATACTGTATAATTCATATACAGTTCTTCCCTAGATCTGAAAGCACACTGTGACACTCAGGAGTGTCGCACTACCACAAGCACTTTACAAGTTACTGTACAGTAGCTTGTGTGGTAGATGCAGATTGGCAGCAAAAAACATCCATCCATTGCTTCCTCTCATGTCCCCAACCCCACCACCCTGTTCCACACAAGTGGAAGCAGAGGCTTGTTTGCTTGCTGCAGGTGTGTGTCTGCCCTGACTGATGTGTGGCCTCCGCTAAGTACCAAATTATTGAACACAAGAATTCAAGTTAATAATACAAACTAATAAAGCACTGTTGAAGCCCTAAGCTGCACACTCTTGTAGAAGGAGTCATAATAAAGATGCAGTAGTGACACCCATTTAAATCTGATTTGCAAATAATTATTTCCGTCGTTTACAGCCGCCTGCAGCTAATTATTATTCACAGTGGGGACAATAATGTGTAATCTTCTATTTGCTGGGGGATTAGGGTGACATGGTTTGCAATGCACATGTTTCTCACAAAGGAAGGAGATGCCAAGGGCCAAAACATCATTGGCACTTCATTTTGATGGCTTTAGAATAAATGAGCCTCTGGGCATCCTCACCATAAGATCTTCTGTATAATTGAAATGCATTGCAATTATGTATGGCCGTTACTTTCTATAGATGTGCATTGTAAGAGCTTCTTTCTCTTAGATCTATTACTATTTGAAACTATGAGAGGTAAATATTCGTCCCTTTGTTATTCCTTCGTCTTGTTTCCCTTCTTTTCATCTTTTTGCTGCTTCTGCTGTTTTTGTACTGATAAAAGGTTACTTTGGGACTCAGTCAAAAGCACAAAATAAATCACTGGGTTTTCTGTTTCATGTGTCATTGTTTTTTTCTTACTTTCACAGTGCTACATTGCAATACAAGAAACATTGAATCACACAAGAAGCAGTCATAGTTTGACAGTAAAATGTAACTGGGGCTCTATCCGTGTTCGTTGTGCAGCATCAAAGTCCAGCATAAATTTGGTGCTGCGAAGAGCAGAAAACAAATTACTGCATACTTTAGTGAAACAGTAAATTCACAGATTCACACCCTCTGCTTTTATATGCACAGAAACTGTGCATATATCACATCGAGTCAAGGAACACATCTGTTAGCAGCAATAAGCTGCTGTGAGTTAAAACTCAGCCAAAAGTTTTAAAAGGGGGGAGTTTTTTGAATTCTGATTATCTGGTTCTGAGGTTGGAAGAACAGATAATATTAGATAATACATTTCTGAAGACCTTTGTGAGCAGCTGACTCCAGGCGAGCAACCAGAGATCCAGCATTGCACAATGAGGCCCCATCGCCTGGAGGTGCACAGGTGGCGGTCCGTCACCTTTATGTTAACATCACAGCAAAGTGAAATATTGGGATAAGTTAAAGAGCACATGGGTTTACATGTATTGGCTCAGTTGGAGATGAAAACAGCCAGCAGGGCAGGGTTTGAGAACTAAAGCCAAATTTTGCAGTTGGCTAGTTTCCTCCATTAACATTGAAAGTTTCTCACAGTCCTTGAGGATGTGCTAGCTGCTTCAGGGCTCTTTAAAATTTAACAGCCATCTTGGAATGCAATTCATGAATCTTTGCTCTTGTAATTTTAATTTTTTTTTTCTTATTGATGCTTTAGTTTCACAAAGATACTGAAGAACTATTCTGAGAGGCACTGCATCATAAGATCGGGAGACTGTGATGAGTAATACCTTCATAATGCTTTGGAAAAGCGTTAAGGCTCCTGCTGATAATAAGTTCTCCAGCTGGCTGTCAGAAGAATAACTCCCAGTTTCATCCTGATCGATATAGATTAGAGCCTGTGACTTTAGGAAAACAGATCCAGGTCACAATGTGTGATCACACAAAGTCACTGAAAGACTGGGCTGGATTTTCTCATTTTGCTCCAGGGAAATGAGCATGTTGAAGAAATAGAAACCAGCATAACTGGCTAAACCGTCTTCACACTGGCCAAGTCTCGAGCAATTAGCTTGCAGTATGTCGACAACATGGGATGAAGCCTTCGTGCTCCAGAGAGTTAACTGGTCAGATGCATGAGTTGCAGAATTGCTTTGAGAGCGAACGGCACACCAGAGGTACCATCGATACTGCCCTGGATTCTGACATATTAACACCAGCTTTAATGTTCATTTAACTACAACCCATTGTTTTAAATGTCAATGCCAAAGCCTCCCCATGATTTATGGATCTGTTGTCACCTTGGGCTGTGTGCCGTGGTGCATGTGACTTCAACGCTTTCCAGGGCTTGGAAAGCAACATTCATCACCTTCAGGTAATGTGGCCTTTCTTGTTGGATGTTTTCTACTTGAAACATGAAGCTGAGCTGGATGTTAAGTGCTTAAATAGATGCAACGACCAGGCGCCCAGAAACAATCCATTCATCAGCAAGTTTGTGTACGTTATCAAAAATTCTCTGATAACTCAATCTGCAACTATCACAGAGCCCCAGAACCTCACAGGTCCCACAGGATGCATTTTCCATTTACTCTGCAGTGACTGAATTGTTTGCACATGAGAAACTGAAATTAAAGACCGTTATCCTCCATTTTATGGAAGAGTCAAACTGAGTTAATAGAATTCAATGAATATTTTAAGCCAAAATTGCCATAAAGACTGGATTTGCTTGCAGGGACACAGAAATGTGTGCTGGGCGTTCACTGTGGAACTTTAAAATAAAAACAAAAAAAACATCCACGATGTGAGTGGTATGAATTCTTAAGTTCTTGATGTTTCATTGTTACTGTATGTTGCATGAGCCGCCCGTATTTCTGCAACCCTGACCATCACAACAGAGATGGTAGAAGTTGATGTCTTGTGAGTCATAATCAATTTGGTCTCGATAGTTATACAAATATAAAGCACTGAATTGATCCCAGGGGAGAATCAGGGCTGCAGCACATTTACATTCGTTTGCAGACTGAGAAGGTAATTTATATCTTGTTTTTGTGATAGTAATGAGTTTATGCAAATGACGGTCAAAGTTAAAATTATTCACCAAGTTCCTCTTTCTTTCTCTTCCCCCATGGCTGTTCTAATTTTCCCTGCTCCCTTTTGCTCTTCTTTTTGAGGATTTCCTGCATGGGGCATTTTATTATCCTTGTTTTCTTCTATGTTTTCAACTCAATTTTGTTTTTTTCCTCTTTTTTTTTTTTTTTTTTTTATTATCTATTGTCAGAAACAGCACTCATTATTCTACTATAGCCCCAATGCCAGCACAGGTCCCGTTGCCTAATTCAGTTCTCTCTCTTCTCCTTCCTCTCTGCAGTGTAACAGCAACTCAGAGACTGTGCTTTACCTCCAGTTCCACACATACCTCTAATTGCTACTGCCTGTCTTCTCTACTGAGTCATTAGTACAATAATGCACTGTGACATCTATCTTTGGGCCAGAATGCTGTGCTCAGCTCACTGCAGTGAGTCGTGCCAACAAGAAGGAAGCAGGAGTTTGTAATATCAGCAAGAAAGTCTAAGATGTCCACGCATGTGTGTTTTCACTTGATACACTTGGAATTGCTTCAAAATTGAAGAATCAGACACATTTTAATAAGTGTCCTCATTACTCCGACCATAGATTTTCAGTTTTATCATTAAGCAAGATGTTTATGTTTGAGCGACAAAGGTTTTTGGGTTGTTTGGGTTTTGTTTTGTTTATTATTTTTTATTTAAAACAGGAGAGACATAAATGGAAGAAAATGTGTAAACAGAAGTGTGACTATAAAAGTATACATGTGATGTTGACAAATAGGTTCCATATATCAGCTTTAACTGCAGCAATAAACTGCACATCATGAACATTTAGCTTAATGGTCCCATTTATCAAGTATCTGACTGCCACATTACTGTATGCAGAATTAACTGGTGAATTTAAGTTGTATGTCCATAAATGGAAAATTCACCACCAGGTTCAGGTACAGTAAGGTCGCACAGCAGCTGGACTATGAAATATGTTTTGTAGATATAAAGTGCTACTACACATCCCAGGACACAAATCCCCAGGTAATGATGCTGAAGTCAGGTCACAGAGTTTCTGCAGCGTTTGCACAAACAGCCAAAGTGTTCAGACAAATATTCTCAATAGCCTGCGACATTACCTGAAGCGCTTGATTTTCAACGTATTAGTGGCAAAGTTGACTTGGTGTTAAATAAAAGTATGAAGATAAAATAGTGAGGCAGCAGAAGTAAAGGAGGAGGTGCAAAGGTGACAAAGTATGTTCAAGCAAAGCAGCGTTTTTACAGATTAACAGAAGCCATTCATCATCCATAATACTTAAAAAAAAAAAAAAACTCTGCACATATATCAGAGGAATACGCGTCCTTGTCCATTTGATCAACTTTAAAATGAAACTAGTTTTTGTTCCAGTGGGATTTCGTGGTCAGTGTTTCCTCTCCTTTTTCAGAAAAGTCTCCTCTCTCTCACTGTAACATCACCCAACGCCTTTTTATCTTCTACTACACATTCTGGTTAGAGTTAATACTTTGACCCGTAACTCTGGGGAGCCTGATACTGAACTGAGATGGAGTTGCCTAATTTGGACTCCCATGTGTGTAATGGCTCAGAATGAAATACAGTTGATTTAAATTACATCCTCATAATTAACTTGGAGATACATAGCACATTTTCTTTCTACTTTCAATCTTAAGACAATAATTGAAAGCATCGCTGTGTGCCTCAGAGAGATTGTATGATGATGATTAAAAAAAAAAAAAAATAAGAGCAGCACATGAGATCAAGGGATCATTTGCAGAAAAGTTTGCCTTCTTTCCCCATTGTCAGCATGTTACGCATCAGTGAACATTACTATGTTGTCGTGGTGAGCTAAAGGTAGCTGTTTGCCTGTGAACTCACCCATAAAGTATTACACTTCATATCAAATTATGAATGAGGCAAAGGGAACAGTCCTTTGATTCTTGGCCTAATTGGCTTTTGTTTTCAAAATGTTGCAAAAATAGCACGAAGAAGAATGAACAGTATCCTAATACTTGTGAAAAGAAAATGTCCAACACATTATGCAGTGATGCATTCTAAGGAAGCACATGATGTTCATTTCCAGTTGAAAGATTGCATCTGTAATGATAATTATAGCTATTATATCAGCAGGGATGTTCTTTACTATGATACTGGATGTGACTAAGATGCAAGAAGCAATAAGCAGAGTGCTTAACGTGCCCCCACAAGCACACTCGAGTACATATTAGGATTGTTATGATTTTTATACAGATGAAGTGGCACAAACAAAATCTTGTTCAGACATTTGTGTTCCCCAAAGGATGGAAACGAGCTTTATGGATGATCCTTTGGGTGTGCAACTAGCACAACAATATGGTCAACATTTTAGCGTTTCAATGCCATATTTTTAGGACTAAAGGATTAATTCCCTTTTGTAAATATATTTGCTGTCGCCAGAGGATAAAGTCTTTTTTTCACTTTTTTAGGGGGAATATCAGTGAGAATGTTAACATTTAGCACAAATTAAAACTGTCTGCAAAATCTGGGCAAATTGAAACGAAAAGACAGCCTTCAGCTAGCCATGGTTCAAGTTTAACAAAATTAATTGCAGGAGCCTTCGGATTATTTTACTGACCTTTTTTTGTTTGCACTTTAAAGAAAACTCTTGAACTACTTCTACCACTTACTGCTATTCTTTGAGAAATGGTCATGAAAACCTGATCACATTGTTGTTCTGATCCAAACTCCTCCTGATTGTCATTTTATATTGTAAAATCAAGAAGCGAATCCCATCTCCGCCTCAGTTAATGCATTTTTTAACAGTGCTTTGAAAGTCCCCTGTGAGGGTTATTTGAATATCAATAAACTGAGAGACTGTGTGTGATCAAAAGGCCTCCCGAGTCAAAAGTTTGCAGGTAAGCACAGATGACCCAGACAGATGGCAGCTCTCAATCCCTGGACTGTGAAAAGGAGACTCAAGGCAAAACTTGAGAGGGATGAAATTTGAATAAGCTTAAGAGGCTTGTGTTTCTCTGAGTGATATGGGGGTGAAGTGGTGATGTCTACCCTTGCAGGGGGATACAGACAGATTAAAGACTGGTATTTATGGGAGAGGTTTGGACTTTCTGATGTTTATTTTATAGCTGGGGTCTGCACTTCATGAGACCTTGGAAGGTTAACCTGCCACAGTAAAAGCAGAAGCCACTCAAGAATCCAAACTTGTTTTTCCATTGGCCTGCAGTCCAAAGAGACATTTTGAGTTGAGAGCCTGAGGGAAAGGAACCAGAATTGCATTCTTGTTATGGCTCATTGGCGGATAGCCTAAAGAGCATCACTAGACAGGTAAAAACACAATCTGGCAGATGTACTGACTAACTAATGACTGACTCAAAGAAACGTACTCCGTAAACTGCAAACAGAATTCTTGGCTCTTAGGAGGTTGGATATTGTCTGTTAAGATCTCGCACAACTGCATTCAAAATCATGTACCAAACTGCAACGCCATGTGGTCATCTTAAAAAACCAAAAATCTAACTGCATATTTGTTGTTGTACAAATTCTGTATACAACATCTGATATGAAAAAGTACCAGGAGAAGTTTGAAGAAAGTATGATGGCAGAGATAAAGAGCCTAAATCCCCTGGATGCACTTCGCATGAATCGTGACCACAGATATTCATCATTGGCAGATTTAGAAAGTATAAGTCAGAGATGCCTGCTTAACAAACTGATGGCAGCTGACAAGTGTGGCACCGGTGAAATGTTATGAAGTTGACAGCGTGCCTAAATTTACATAATTCACTTCAAAAGCAGCAATTAGCCCGTCAGGAATCTTTCATTGTAAGAAACAATGTCTTTGTGGATGAAATTTATGAATAAATAACAGTATTAAACATGCATGAAACACAATTAATGTGACAAAAGCCTTAAAACAAGCTTAAAAAGCTGACTACCTTAAAATGATTCATTAATGAGAGCTCAACCCTGAAGACCCGCATAAAATCTTTACAATACTGTTTGGCAAATAAAGCTTAAGATCAGTAATGTTTGTCTTTACGAGAAGCATATTAGCATTAGTGTAAAGATCCATTAGATGTTGAAATATCATTTACCACTGATACTGGTGTAATTGAGTTTTAGACCCACAGGATTAACATTGTGTACTTATCACTGAGTGTTCTTGGTGTTTAGAACGGTTTTCTGTCCACATTTACATCTCTGTCTTATCTTCCAATGAATATGGACCTCAAACTATTTTCAATTTCCTCTGAACAAATCTGCTCCTCTCTGCAACTACGTGCAGGTGAATATATATCAAAGTGACAGCAGCTTTTTGTTAAAACTGTCAGTCAGCTGATCAGATTTCCTCTTTTAGCGTTACAGTTTGTTTGGAATAGACAGAAACAGAAAATCTAAAAAACACAATTATGTTTTAAAGACAAGTTATCTGTTGAAGGCAGAAAGCATTACAAATATTAGGAACATTACCACAGCAACCCTGTCTTAATGCCATTTAACTTTAGAATCAGATAATGGCACTCTGTAAGTGGACACTACTAATCAGAAAAATCAATAGGAAGTGAAATGACGCAGTAGAAACCTAATGATGTGAATTACGCCACATTCAGCTTCCATATGCCTTTAAGTGGTGGATGTTATACGCTCACTCCAAAACCCAGTAACTTCACAGATGTTGTATCTTTTAAATGTGTTTCTGCTGTAATTTTCTTTTCCCCCTTTTGCCAGTTTCTTCTGTCGCTGTGAATACTTTCAGGTAGTTTTTGTCATCCATGTGGTCATTTTGGATCTATTTATAGTTATTTTTAGTGTCTTTGTGGTTATTTCCGAAGTCTTTGTTCTCACTTTGAGTGTCTGTTTTTGTTTAGCTTCTCCTCTTTGTTGTCTGAATTTCCAACAAGAGATGTTAGCAGTGACTTAAAACAGAGGCTTTGGCCAAGAGCCCCCTGGGTCCACTCAGGAAAACATCAATGTTTACAGTAGGTATGCAAATGTGAGGACAGTACCTCAGCTCATCTGAGAAGTTTCAAAAACAAATTCAAACCTCTTTTAGCAGATTACATTCTCCCAGAGATAAGCATGTCTCCCATTTGTACTGTTAATGAGGAGACCTTTTTACATTTTGCTTTGAAATGAGTTTCATTGCTGACTATTAACGTATCATATTGTTGCAAGCTACACAGTGTTAAAGCAACTACTTCCTTTTCATGTCTTACTGAGTCTGACTGAAATAAATATTTAATGCACAACTTGCAAAAAATTTGGAGACTGAGCCAAAAGAGTGGATACCTGTGTTAGTGGGCTGAATAATTTAAAATCACGAGAGATTTCTGGCAGCCATGTTATCACAGGTAAAGGTGAACAGAAACTCGTCCTCCAGGTTGCCCCAAAGACACTGAGCTCACTTTTGTGCTCGCCTCGGGACACTGTCCATGTACTCTGACTGCTGCAGGAGGGAATTAGGCTCCTATTTCCTGTTACATCCTTCCTGCTCTGTTTTCACTCTGTGAGGAAAAGGTAATAACTCTAAAATGCAAAAGCAGAAGCTTCCTCTGCTGTGCTGTTTTGAGCGAAGGGTGTTTGTTTGACATTATCCTTCTGCAGTGACCCCATTCAAATAAATTTCCATGTTGGAAGTTGTGGTCGCTTTCTATTCCATCCGCAGGACTAAGGTCACACTTCCAGACATATGTGTTGTTTTTTTCTTTCTCTCTGGATGACTACACCAGCTCCCTGGTACCAATTAAATACCCACAGAAAGAAAGCATTGCATCCGTCAGGCAAAAGATAAAAAGGGGCTTAACAATGCTTTCAAGTCAGTTCTAACAGTTTCAAAAGCCGGTTTTCAAAATATATCACCAGTTGGTTTGCTGTCCCTTGGTAACTTGATTAAAGATTGTTTTAAATGAGAGTTAAATTGATGCAACTCCCTTCCTTTACAAACTTCAGCGCCTCATACATCAAGGAAGGCGCTCTGAGGCCATATTTGAAAGACACTCAGCCCTCCTGACAGACACATTGTCATAAAATTACTGGACCGGCAGCTGTTATTGATTATTTTTGTGTGTAGCATTGAAAAGGTCCTGCAAGGAAATCTGGATGTAATTGCAGATTGCATATGGGTGGCGTTTCTTGTCATTGCCAAGGTCGGTTTGATGTCATTTCATTTCTTTTCCAAGATATTTTTAGCTCGGAATTACAATTATTCAGTTGTAGAAAGCTTTCAAATATATGCATATGTGTGTCTGTACGCATTCAACTCTGCATTTCCGTGTATTTATTCTAATTATACCAGAGCGGCACAATGCCGAAAATGTTATCCCTCTATCATCTCCCAACTGCTGTGAGACCTCTGCAAAGGCACACACAAACGCACTAAGAAAACTGAGATGATTTTCCCCCACATAGGAAATGAGAAGAGCAATTTGATTATGCGTGTATCCTTTGATTACCTTTTTTGTATTTTCCTGTGTGTTAAGCAGAATCCTTCTTCAACTACATATTAAATCAAGGTATCTACATTTTGATTTATCTGTTCAGCTGTATAATAACACACACACACATATATATGCCAGTGGATTGGCAAGCAGTTGTGGAGACACAATAGTGAACGCCATGAGCAGAGCACTGTTATTTAAATGTTTCCTCTCCTCCCCTTCATGTACAAACTAGTCCTCAGGATTGCATCCTGTCTCATCGCCTACCTAAATGCCTGTACTCATGTCCCCTATTCCTTCCTGAGTGGATACTTTCTAGATGTAAACAGAAGGCATTTTGTTTGTAAATACATTCTTGGAATAGATTATGAACGTCTCTGGCACCCATCTCTCTGACAGATATTCCTGCTGGAAGTGTTTGGACGATGGTGACGACGGATGTCACCAACGTGTTGGTCCAAAATCTGCCATGAGCTTTCAATTTGAAATATCTGTGCTGTGTGAACTAGTTCATTTCCAGCTTCCCTCTGCTTTTATCTGCCATATTAATTCTGAGCTGTTTAACCATAAGACTCATATTTTCTCTTCAGGTTGATGGATTGTCGCCAATCTAAATGATCAGTTGTTATAATGAGGACAGTTGTGATCAACATGATCTCGATGTGTGAAAAGACACTGACAGTGGGAAGCTTGTACAGCGAAACACAAGAGTAGAAGCCGAAATTACCAAAACATGCAAAGTTGACAAAAAGTTAGGACAAAGATACTCCATAGATTATGGATCATTGTTAGGCAGTCAGAACTTTTCTTTACCTTCCACAAGGCCACATTATATACAGTTTATCACTGAAGTTTGGGCATACAAATATTCTCAGGTTGGAGCAGGTTTGTTCTCAAAGCCAATGAATATGCAAATCTTTTGTTTTCATAAATTTGGAAAGAAATAACCTATGGCGAGGGCAAGGTCAGCTCGTAGTGCATGAAAACTTAATAACACCAGACGTAAACCTCGAATAATAGCTTCAATTAAAAGACCTTTGTGCCATTAACAGTTTTATCTTAAATCGCTGAGTAGAACAACATTCTCAATGCTAATTTAAGGTCGGGGAAAACGGGCTTATCTTGTAAAAATAGAAATATATACAATTAAGATATTTGGGTTCTGCTGTTGAACTGTGAACAAAGCACATCTGTCTCTGATAGCTGTGGTAAGATTAGCTTTCTCCTTATTTTTAGTTAAATATGTCTGCACTAAGACTGTAGAACATGTCTGTGCATTTATTTTCAGCATTATTGGCATCAGGGTGACAAGTGAGAGGGCAAACCGCAGATTTTGTCCCGTTCAATACGACAGCAGCTACACATGAAAAGTAACGATCCCATAATTTTTAACACTTTTCCATTCTTAATTATTGATTGTGAGAGTGCACATAAAATACAGTAATTACAGATTGATCTCCTTTCCCACAAATCCTCCTTATTTCTTCTCTGCCGGACCAAGTGAAATGATGCAAAATGTTTTCTCACTGTAAACCTGTGTCTCCTTGGCCAGCACGTTCTTGAATTTATGAAGAGAGTTATTTTGGATCTGATAACTGTTCTGACAAGCACGAGCTACCATGTCTTCGGGATTAGGACTTGGTTTAGGTGGAAAAGACTGTATATGTCACGGGAGCCAAGAGTTCAGATCAAACACGCAGTCTCCTCCATCTCCTTTACAGCATGCAGGTCTGTCACAGCCCCTGAACGTGTCAGCTTTGTATGGAAGGTAAAGGATCGAAAAAGAAATTAAAAATAAAATACACTGGGTAACACAGAGATAAAACAGATACAGTTTAGAATTAACACTCACAAATCTAGGTTTGGATCCAATACGTTCTAAATAGGTTTTCAGGGCTTGAGGGTTTAAAGTCGACTGTTTTTACTCAGGAGCAATAAATAATTGCAAAGTTTAAAACCTCTAACGCAGCAGCAATGACCTATTATTACAAATTCTCTCCATCATGGCAAACTGGGGACAACGTAATGGGCATAACTAATTGGTCCGGGCCACCTTATCCGTCTACGATTTGGCATTCCACAGTAGTCCGGATTCTGGGGAGAGATGGTTTGTGTTTACCAGGTGTGGAGTGCACTAATTAAGGGATGGGGGAAGTGTGACAACTCTCCTTCACGTTTCATAACAGAGGGGCGCCTGCCAGGCACCTTTTGGCACTTAACGAATTGTGTTTACACGGACCAACACAATTTATAGCTCCTGTCCATGACTGTTTGACAAGCCACCTGCACAGTGTAATATATTTTCCATAACAGGAGCAGTATACAGCAAGGATGTCCAGTACACCCCCGCCCCTTCCCTTTTCTCGTTATACATGCATGCACGAACACAGAAAATAAAGCGGCACAAACTTGTTGGGACCTGTAAAGAAGTGACATGGTCCTGCAAGGCTTCTGTCGCAGCTCGAAGTGAAGTTTGCCTTCAAAAGCAGTAGCTGCAGGAGCATTTGAAATGGAAGGCTGACCCACTTAGCTCTGTTGTTAAGCGAGAGGGGTCTGTGGCAACGAGTACAAACACACACAAGCATGTACCCCGCATGCACACGTGCAAACACGACTTATGCACGCGCCGACACACCGCTGTGAACACACACCTCAGCAAAGATAAAACAATCCCCACGCTGATAAACAAGTTCTTGGAAAACAACAAAAATAACTTTAATGTATTCAGAGATGGGGCTTTGTGAGGCTTTGGCTCGTTGAGGGCTCCGACTCCCCACCATGACAATGCTGCCTCTAAGCCATTGACACCTTAGGTTGAGGTTTCCTGGGTCTATGTGACCTTGCATGTTTTGTTTGTGCTCACTAGCCTTGAGGTGGCAATGTGTGCACGGCTACTGTGTAAAAACAGATTCATGCGGTGCTGCCTCAGAGCAAATAACGCCTTGTTGTTTCACTAACACTTTGATGTGCTGTCTGATTCTTCCGGGTTATTCTTTCGTTATACCCCCTGGTTGCTTCTGCTGCACAGCGGGGCCGATGGATAGTCTGTGGTCAGCAGCTTACATAAACACTCAGCCACATCATCTCACCCTCTGCAAACTTTTCATGTTCTATCTTATAAACAGGCACTGGAGCAATGTCCCATTTAGCCTTTAGAAATGTTTCACTTCCACTTTCTATAATACTGTGAAAACAATGTCTCATTTAATTAGTTATTATTTGATAAAATGGAACAAAAATACATTTTCTCTGGGATTCGTGCGTGTAGGCTGATCCCTTGTGATAAATATTGGGAGGATTTTGTTTGTGTTATCGATTTGAAAACTCAACTTTCTCTGTTCAGTGATCCCATTTAGAAAGTTTACCTTGGTCAACTTTGAGAAAAGCTCCACAGAGCCTGAAGCTCAAATGAATAGTTCTGAACTGCATCTAGCCACATAGCACCAAATTGCCCCTGTTAACAAGTAGCAGCACTCACCAAAACAAACTAAGATGCCTGCTTTTCTTCAGTACCGCAGTGCGGACTTGAACCTAAAGCAGAGACCTGTGTGTTCTTATGGTTTCTGATGAGGAACCTTTATGTGAATGATAGATACTTAGCCAATATTATGTGACATAAAAAAGGCATATGTGGTTGTTAAATGTACTTTTGTGCAGGATTTCATTGCACAAGAGTTATACAAAGCTAGAAGTGTCTCTTAAAGATCAAGGGGCCATTCCTTCTCCTGAACAGAAAAGAAGAAATCTCCCGCGGACTTTACTTCCAAACACTTTTTTATTTTCTAATGCACCTGAGGTTTTATAACACTCCTAATCCATTCCCTGAGAAAAATTGAGAATGTTAGCGGGATGAAACTGTCATTTCTTCAAAGACACAGAAAGAAACTGACTGTGGTAATCAATCTGGAAAATATACACTGAGCAGACATAAGCCCCGCTCGGGTTGCAGCCTTTTAATGGGATGCTTTTTCTAACTGATACAGACGGCAGCCTATGATCTGAAATAGAAGCATTGGGAAAATATAAGGGGATTATATGCACTCCTAATACACAGCTCATTTGTACCCTGTGTTGGTCCTGTAAGTCTCTGTTTCTATTAATGACTTTGCAACACAAAAAAAAAGTGCTGAACAAATCTAACTGTCTTAACTAACTTTGTGAGCTAATTTAACATTTGAGCAATAGATAAATAAACCTAATAATGTGGCACATTTAGTGTCTAGAATTAGAAAGCTGAACAAATAAGTGTTATCCGGCTCAAAAATAAAGAAACGCTCAATAGAAAATGTGAGTACTGAAAGATAACACTTTTTCCAGCATTTATGAATGTAGGAAAAATGTAAAAATCTGAATGTACAGTTGGATATCCCATTTCAAAAATAACATCTTCAGTTGGTGTATGTACTTTTACAATGTAGATGAAGGAAATTTCACCAACTGTCAGGTGTATTATTCAACACGACACTTGGTATATGTAACTGCACAGGCTCAATAAAGCAAAAACTATCAATGCCTTAAGGACTTTGAGAAAATACTGTAATATATTTCAAATTTCAATTACAACCATAGAAAGACAAAAATTGATAAGATAAAAAAAAAAAAAAAAAATACTGACAGACAATGTGAAATTGCTGTTGTCAGTTTTCCCATATACTGGTTGGCAACATCACAGAAAAACCTAAGGCGCTATATTGATAGATGGCTGATTGTCTGCTCTGATTATTGCTGTCATAAACCTTCTCCCTTTGAGCCAAGCGAAATATATGAGTGTTCACACCTCTTTTCTAAAGGGAACATTCAACTTTACATCTCGAAAAAACACTGATGCAAGGAAATAGTGGGTTATTTTTACTTTTCTGTGCCCACTCTTTCAGCTTTGTTTATACATTTCTTGTGAGTCGTAATTAAGGTGTTGCACTCCTCTGTGGATTATAATTATTCTATATTGGTTGGCATTTTCTAGCACCAACACTGCAGCTCTGTCAACAACACTCCACTGTCTGACTGTTAATTAATGAAAAGGAGCCCGGATATTCAGTGACCCTCAATAAATGAGCAGTAGAATTAGAAGAAATGAAAGAAATGAAAAAATGAGGGAATGGGCAGAAGACAGCAAGACAGCAGGGAATTTCTAGGTAGTGATGTGCAACAACCAACAAAACTAAGAGTATGAATTATTAAATCAACACTATGGTGCTCTGTGCAGTTTAGACATGTAAAAACAGCTTTATATTTGTTTTTCAAGAGCAAAACTCTGAGAAGATCATAAATCTTTGTCTTCAAGTCATGGAGTAGGCAGGCCAGTTTGTTTGACAGCCACCCTCGCAATAGTACAAAGACACAATGTGCACAAACTTCGTGAGGCAGAAACAGATAGCACTAACTGTTAGTGAAGAGTCCAATTTGCTGCTTGTGGAGTAATATTTGATAAACTGCTAGAATCTCCACCACTGAGGAAAAAAAAAAAAGCTAAATTTGAGGCTTCTATAAATATTTATTTGGGGAATGGGGATTATGTTACACAGGTTCAGAAAGTAATGAAAGTTGGACAAATACTGTCTATTTTGTGTTAAAGTTCTTTCACTTCACTTTTGACACACATCCTGAGGTTGCACTCAATCTCATTCATATCTGATAGTGCTTGAGTAGGTATCAAAGGTTTCCTTATCGAAGTGTGAGCAACAAGCTCCTGTTAATACACTACATCTAGATGAAAAACTTCCTGTTTGCCAAGAAGTCATGTCAGCACAAGTTATAGCAGGAGAGTTTTGCCTGCGTGCAGTGACTGCAATTTCTGTAACGGCTGGCACAGAAATGAAATACAGGAATGCCCTGAGGCTGGCACACAAGGCAAATAACAATATCAAAACCAGAATAAGGATCATGAGACAAGTTCTGCTGGTACCCGTTTCCACAGAGTTATGTGCTTAAGAAATTACAGCTATGAGGCTGCTAAATGATCGATCATGAGATTGGCTGAGCTATCACAAGAATGCGGATAGGAAGGAGGCTCTTTTAAAAACAGTGCTTCATTCTTCAAGCCGCTTGCTCTCAAAACATCTTCTTTTTACAGTAGCACACTGTTCTTTCCCATGTCATGTTTTTGTGCTCATCTTCTGTGTTCATTTATCAGTTCATCAGATCAAGAATTTAACTCTTAGCAGCCACTGAGTCACCAGACCACTTTTAAATATAGCATCAATAGATGTAAATAGACTGAAGTGTGTTTAGACATGCCACCAAATTACATATTAGCATTCTGAAGCCATGAGGCACAGATGGCTGTGACTCAAAAGAACTTTAACCAGTTAACTGGTACGAGCATTTGGTATTTCGTATGGTTGTACGATATTTACAACCATATGAAATTAATCCTCTTCTTATTATTCACCAAACCAACATCAGAAGAAAATTCATGTTAAGAATCATTTTTCAGCCGTTCTGTGTTTTCATGTTGATCAAAATTGGGTTTTTAGTTTGTGAGAGGGAATCAATATGTATAATTTATCAGTGGAGGGATTTTGATGCCACATGTTAAAATGCTCTACACATACAGATTTAATGGAGTTCTCCCTCTCTTTTAATCCACACTGATTGGTCGATCAATCACATGGCTTTGCGGCTTTACAGACGCAAGCGTCGTACATGTTATCCTGCAGATGAGCGAATCAACAAAATTGGGCTTGACTTCATCTTAAAGATCAGCATTCCTGCTCTGATCAGAGGGGCAAATTCAAACTTTGAAGCTCTTTGCAGTTTTTAAGAAAAAAAATCCTCTTCAAAGATCTGCTTATGCAACACATGGGATTTTACCTTAGGTCCTCCATATGGAAAACCAAAGATTTACCAGTCAGCAAAAGAGCAAATTAATCCTTCCTGTCCATGAGAGATATTTATGCTCATTGGGTGAGAAGAAGAGAAACTTCCTCCCTCAACTGTCATATGGCTTTCCTTCACACCCTGGGAAATGAAGCCCTGGGAGTCTGCCAGGGTCAGAGGTCATCAGCTTTACACCTGGACACACTGAAGCCCACCCAGTGGCAGGTGTTCCAGGTGGCCAGTTATGACCTCCAGGTAGATAAACATAGGCCTGAATGTATTTAACGGGCCTACTGGGACCAAAAGGAGAGTAATTATATGTACAGACAATATATCACTTCTAACCTCTATCAGCATGGATCACAAATGGAAGATGAAAAGGTGGATTTATGTCAGTCACGCTCATGGATATGATTTGCCACACAGAGTATATTTAATCGAAACCATAAGTATTCCTTTCTTTACTCCCCTGCAACGATGCAGTGAGTTGAAAACATATATCATCATAGCCACAGGTAAGAAGTCACAAGGTTGGCTGCATTTTTTCAGACAGCCCATTGGACCACATATGAGCTACTTGGCCACAGATGTATGTATTCTTTTGCTTTATTTTTGATACCGAGAGTGTGCGAGAGTCCAGGCACTGGGGGATATATCAACAGCAGTCAACAGTAACAGGAGAAACCATGGGCATGAGCTCCTCCGGTGCACAAGCACCAAGGGGGATGGTGATATGTACCACATGGATTTGTATCCAGAGTGGAAGAAGACATAGCTCTACCTCAATGTGCCCACGTGGCCTACAGAGATTTGATATTAGATCAGCATGTAGCACTCTGAATTATATTCCATCATGCTCACAATTTATTAAATTGATGTTGTTTCCTCCTAATTGGTGTCTCTTTTATCCATCTGTGGCTGCTGGTGCTCTTGTGGGAACTGGCTGTGCTCATTACAGACATATGCTCAGGAGAACAGCTCCTGATGTAAAACACGCTTTATTAAAGATGCTTTTGTGGCATCCAAAGATGAAAACTAGGATTTGAAAATTACAGAGCAAAATGCAGGTTCAATTGTGCTGAATTTGTGAGGTTAAGGGAAAGAATAAATTACACAGAAATTCGATGCTTTACAAACAACATCGATGAGAATACTGTACATATCCTGTTTTTGGTATTAGCTTCCTCAAAGGATTGCATGCAGTGGAGTGATAAATCAGCTCTTTGATCATGGTAGTTGATTCCCAGTCTGAGCAGTAACTATCTTCAAACCTAGTCTTCTCTCTAAGGAGGACACGTGAATCTTTAGCAGCATAATCCCAGATACCAGCAGTACTGTGCATAGAAGCTGCAAACGGATGCAAAAAGAGGTTTGAGAGGATGAAGCAAACCAAAAGACACACTACCGTCTTAGGATCACCAGCAAATTGTCTGTCAATACATACAACTCCAAATTGCAGTAATTTCAAAAACAGGAATCTCTAGATTTCTGAGGCTGCTCTGTTGTTACAAAAGACTGTCAGTAATAATGTGCCAGGAATCCCAGAGTTCAGGGAACCAAGACATTTCACTCTGAAAGAAAAATGTCAAACCCTCGGTGACACTTGCAGAAATGTCGAAGGATCACAAAACTCATTAGGATACATTCTCCGGGGAATATGAATGTCTGGCAACATATGAAATATTCTTGAATTCAATATCAAAGTATTGAATAAAAATGAAGTGGTTTTAAATAATAACAGCGAGAGTTAGGAGGCTGACAACATGTTCACAAGGGCAACTTCTTCAAGCCTTGCAGGATTATGCTAAAGACAGTGGTTGTAGGGCATGAGCATCGTAAAGTTGTTTTATTTTATCTCAATTCTTCAGCATGAAATTCTTGGTCAAACTTGTGAAGCGTTTGTGTTTAGCTCCTCAAATCTCATTTTCCTATGTTAATGCTGTTGCAATTGGCCCCTCTGGAGCTTCAATCTCACTCTCAGCTGTAAATATTGACTTTAAAATGTCTAAAATATTCAGCGTGTCCAGTGTTGCAGCACAGAATTTCCTGAAAAGGTCATTGAGAGTAGCAAACACCAATGCTTCCCAAGAAACTTTCTGGCACATTAAAAAAACAAACAAAAAAACAACCTTTGATTATTACCAAGTGTAAGTTCACTCTGCAGCACCTGACTGACATCCGCATTTAATTCCTTGTCATCAGCACAGCTGGGGTGCCATAAATTGACACAGTAATGCCTCCATAAGTGAACCCAGGGTACTTCATGAGGCACAGGTTGTTTTTTGTTTGTTTTTTTTTTTTTATTAAAAATAAAAAAAAAAAAAACATTAAATGTTTCAACTGCAGCAAACCTAGAGTGTGTTGATTGTGTTTGGCTTAGCTGGAGCTTGTCAAACACTGCCTAGTATGTGTCAAATAATGATCTAAACAATGCAATATATTTCAGCAGGTAACCAGGGCATCCAGGAGCCTCTGACAATTATTCACAAGTGGAAGGAAACAAAAAATGCTTCTACTCTAGTAAAGAGATTTCATGCGCCTTTTGTTTGTTTTTCAGATTGATGTTAGACACATAAATATTATACAGCTGCAAGCAGGGGAATAGTCAAATAATGCTGAGAGTCACTGCTTCCACTGAAATGCTCCCATGAGACACAGAATCCAGACCAGCTGGTATCCTTCACTTCCTTCTGTCAGATCACATCTTTAAAAGTGGGGTGATATCTGAGGATCCCTTGTCAGCAAGAGATGAGCAGAATGGTTTCAATAAACTACATCCTCATCCGAGGAGCTGACTATAATTGGAACAAAAAGAAATGACATGGCAGCAAATCCATACAAATTTCCCCACCAGTGTAGTTAGAGTAAGAGCAGGCGAGATGTTTCTGTCAAAATAACGGCCGTCTCATCATCCTGAATCACAAAACAGAAGTAAAAAATAAAGTGCCCTCTCCCTCTGCGTTCTTCTATATATGGCTACATTTTTACCAAATACAGAGCACAGAAGAACCTCAGGCCCAAATATCTTCCTAAACTAAAATTAACTAAAATTTAATCATAAATTTAATAAATGTAAAATTTCATTCAGATATTCCTGTTTCCTGCCAAACCATAATATCTCATGGTTGAACTAGCTGTGGACAAAGAACACACTCATAAGTCACAGACATGAGTTTCAGGATTACAAATGGATCTTCTTTTGCATGAATTGCTCACACGTCAAAGGAGTTACAATCCACTGATAAGCAACAGCCGCCTGCCCGGTGAAATTACTGGGTAAAAAACAAAAAAAACAAAATCAAGATTCATCCCGATATTGCTTTTGCTATCTGCTTCCACAACACAAAATCCGAAGTCAGGCTGGAAGAAATGTCCAAACACAAGCCAATCAAGGCCTACTTCATCATGGCTGCCAAACTGATGAGTGGCTTCACCTTCCATTTTTGTTGGTGACACTTTAAGCGTGTTGCACTGCTTTTCACGCAGACCCCGGAGCAAGACTGACACGGAAGCCAGCAGAACTGGGTGAAAACAGACTTTAATGTTGTGTACATGAATAAACGAGGGGAGAAGGATGATGACTGGAGGACCCAGACGGTGAGGGTGACAGCAGGGTCCAGAGGAGTGAGTCAGATCATCACAAGGAGGAAAACTGGAGGCAAACAGGTTAGTGAGCAGGCTGGTGTGGTCGGATGAGAGGCAGGCAGTAAACCGGACCACGCACACTGATAAGGGGCAAAGATACAACAGAACGGCCGAGACTGACTCTCCCTCAGAGGAAGGCAGAACAATCAGGGGATGAGTAGACCGATGATCAGGGTAGAAATATTGCAGGTAATCGGTTTTTAACTGCCGGCATGTCAATGTGTCAGCCATTAGCCATGCCTCCACGAGATCACAGCAGAAATACACAATGGTAAGGAGACACAAGAATGATGGGAGTCCTGGAGACAGGGAGTGTAACCGAACACATAAAAGAGCATTTCCAAAAAGCAGAGCTGGACGGGTTTGGTATCCATTGGTTTGTGTCACTTTCGCTAATAAAATCCATAATTCATGGTTGACAAATAATGTTTTTGGCTGGCAAATATTATGAGCTCAAGAGCTGGCAGTCAGGTTCACAACCAACAACAGGTTCAAACTGAGCGACTTGTTTTCTTTGGCAGCAAACCTTTTTTCTCATGCCACTCAGAGGTTTCAGAGCCTCTCCATTCTGCATAGTTCTTGGTAAATGGGCATCTTCTGTGTTCCCAGGTTGTAATCTTGACTCATGATGAGTCAATTTACCAACAAGCTGGCTGCAGTTTATCACAAATCAGGTGCCAGCTGTAGAACATGGCTGTGGGAGGTGTATAATCTTTACATGTGTCTGTTTTGCATACCTATTAACCTGTGGTTACCCATTCAAGCTTTTCTGATGTGTATTCTTTCAAAACACCAAAAAGACTGGATGTCATAAATAAAAGTTGGATTCTGCAAAGTAAATTATGATGTCAAACATTGTGATTATCAGTCTATCAATGTAAATTATGATTTTAATTTAAATGTAATTCTTTAACACATATTTGCATTGCTAATTTTGCTGATTGCAGACCGCTAATGACATAATATGGTGTGGTGATATTAGCTATGTCAGGTGACAGAAACTAAATTAAATTCTTCTTTAATTAAATAGAATCCCATTAATTCAGTATACTCCTGACTGAGGAATGATCAGATTACGAAAACTGGTGATTAGCCACCACCGGATGTAATTAATTTGATAAAACAGCCATTTTAATCACTATTTTTCTGCTTCACCATTTAATTGACTTGCTTATTCTTGAACTGCCATTGCCACTCATTCATCTGACCTTAATTCAGTTTGGAGCCACTTATTAACTCATAAAATTGTTTTGTTTTCTTATTGTGAAATGTATCCATTGTCATCAACCACTTAGGAAAGCTGTCATCAGTTGCGATACCAAATGCAAAGTTGTATTACAATGATGGATTCAAAGATTTTATCACAAACGTAACCGAGAAGATTGCTCCTCAGGCATTAGCACAGGCACTCATTTCCGCTGCTTTTATAAGTTATTTCCATCGCTATTTTTCACCATCCATCACAATAAAGCTCTATGATGTCAGGTGAAACAGATTAACCAGCATGTTAGGTTGAGCTAAGCTTTAAACTGCCATGTTTGGTTTGTCTCCGTTGTGCTCGGGACAGATTTATTTTTCAATCTCAGCAACCTTTGTCGTCCACGTTATCGCAGATGAAAGCAGGAATTTTATCAGTCCACTGGAGCATTTGCAACGGGTAGAGCCTCATTTTATGTGGACATATGCTGAGAACACATGGAGATGTTTTGCTTCATTCTTTATTTATCCTCATTATGTTCTGCCTGCTTTCTGTGCCAATAAAAAAATTAAGAGCATTGGACATAATCAGCTAAGAATTGTTATTACACTTAAAGGTGTTGTTGTAGCTATAATTGCAAATGCTGATGACACTATATCTTCGCAATACCACCTTTAAAAAAGTTAAATTGAAAAGCTGCATTGGAACTTCAATTTGAAATAACAATTTTAATTGAGTTGAGCTTTTATGAGTTTTGGTGATATTTTCAAAAAGCCAAACTTTTGAAATTCAGGTCTGGTGTATTTATAGTCATATCTTTTCATTTTCAGTGGATCGTAATGGTTTATAAATGTTTTTTTCTTTTTTCCAGGAATGTGGCCATGACTATGACTGCTGGGAAATAATAATGCTTTGGATTGGAGCCTTCCCTCTGTGCTCTGCTGCCTGTTTCATTTTGGCTGTATCTCCTAAGGCTCTTAAACCCCAGGCACATCCAAGCACTCATTTGAATCACTAACCTTCTCCCTTTCAGTCTCACCCTCCTTTCCTATCACTTCTAATCAAGATGCAAGCTATATTTCCTCCTTAAAAATGCCACGTTCTAGTTCTTGAGAAAACAACAATTTTAACATAATGAGAGAGAAATTGTCAGTGTTGCTTTGAGTGGTCCTATTCTATTTCCGGAGCAAATGACGATGTGGCTTTGGAGGAAAAAATAATTAGGCTTTTGTTGACAAGAGTCAAAGTGGTGGAATTCTACCGGCCACAGATCAAAACGATCCATTCATTAATTTAATTGGCTGCTATGAGACAGCGTGGGTGTTTCTATGGCTGCGTTAAACAGTGCTACTTGGGGCATAAGGGAAATCAGATATGGCAGTTCTTTGTGACTGCAGAAAGGAAGAGAGAGGACCCCTAATCAGCTTTGGAGATCTGTGGAGGTTTTCCCCTTTTTTTCCACCATATAGAATGTTCCTGCTGAAATCTGTGGGAGAATGGCTCTGAATGAACCCCGTCTATTATAGGGCTCCACTCTGCATTAGTGTGCAGGCTAGCAAACCATGCTAATGTGCTCTCCCTGCTGCACTCTCCTTTTTTTGCCCACTGCACACACACAAACACACACACACACACACACACACACACACATACACACACAAAAGCCCCCTGTGTTTGGAAGAGCACAGAGGGGGCTCACATCTCACTTTACCAGAGCAGGGCCATATCAGGAGGATATTCCAAACTGTTTCTCGGAGGGGAGACAATAGCCACATCTGATCAAAGTGGAGGAGATGCATGACACTTGAATTGAAGTTCATGCGCTGTCTACAACATCATGTAGATAAAGAGAGAATGACAATGAGGTAGTATTACAGAGGAAAATGACAGAATGGAGAGAGAGGGAGAGCAATGAGAAGAATGATAAGGAACACGAAACGGTGGTGCAGAAATATTCATAATACAGAGAAAAAATAAAAAAGACGATTGGGAGAAGCAAGAAAGCAAAAGCCGTATAATCTGGAGTGACAGACTGATGGAGGCGGAGAGTGGCGTACATAAAGGCATGCCTGTTGAGTGACACATATGCCATCTAAGTCAAAGAGGACTCCTGTCTATCTAGCAGCATGACAGATAGCATCTCCAGATAGCTGATAAGCGCTCTCTGCAAGTGACCGACCATGACCTTTTCCAAATTCCTCCCTTGCATTCTCCAGACAGACAGTTTTCAATATTTACCATCTGAAACCTCTTTGGGTCCATTACAACCTCCTATTACCCCCTTGCGATGTAAAGTATCCTCTACTTTCTCCACATTGTTGTCTGCCTGCCCATGGTCCTCTTATGCCACCATACAAAAGGGATCAAATGTACAACAGGCGCCGCTCTGGGATCTGGAGAAAAAGGAGATTCTGTGACTTTTTACATGCTGAGTGGCGATGAATAGATTTGAGGAGAGGCTCAGCCTTGTTAAACATAAGGCTACTAGTCAAGAAAAGAAATAGCTTTGGAGTATCTGGTGAAAGTGTCGTTCAAGTGGTAAGCCCCACGGATCTTGTGTGTTTCCCTTCCAGCTATTGTGTACATTGCTGTGGCGGCTCTGCACCACACTCAAACTTTACTTACAATTCAAAGAGTGTGTCCAGTGCTGAGCCTTTGCATTTGTTGTTGGCGATTTTTCTTGGCTCACTTACTTTGCCTGTTCTGCCATGATGGGTATCACTGTTTCAGCTATCTACATTACATCTCTGCTCTACTTCAAGCCTGTTTCTGTACAAATAATATTTCTAAAATGTCAGAGATAGATGGCGAAACAGTGATATACCATATGAATTCTCTGAGACTCACATTCTCATTTTCACCTTGTTCTTCCAGCACACTGGAGGCAAATATGCTGCAATACAACAAACCATTCATTTTTACATACTTTTAACTGCACGCACGACAAGCTATGGCTGCAGCCTCAATCAATCAACTTTGTGTCTTTCAGTTTTGCACAGATGCTGCACACACAATTTCTCTCCACCTGGGAGTGGATTCAATCAGCAGAGAAGGTATGCTTCAAGAAAAATGCCTCCTTGACAGTACATGTAACCTTTAAGAGCACATGCTGCAAATCTGGTGATGCATCTGGGTTGAAACTAGCAACTGGAGTTTTATGGTACACATTGAAACCTTCAGTTAAAAGGAATGTGTAAAAGTAAAGAAGAGGAAGGGGAAGAAAGGCAAAGAAAAGAAACATAGGCAAAGTGAAGAATGCCGGAGGGTATTTAAGTGTACAAAACAAACGTGAATCCAACAAAAACAAACCCTTCTGCTTTAAAAAACAAAGCCAAACTGTGCCTATGAGTCTCCTAAGGCTATGCGGATCCAAAGTTGGCTGATGTCACGCTTGGTTCAGTGTACAGATGTTCCCTTGCTGAAGACACACAAAACTAGATGTAGACTGGGAGGCAGCTAGCCTTGTCTCAGGCCAGTAACTAGACAATAGCATTAAGAGCAGCAGAGGGAGATCATCCTGTCCCATGATGGTGTGACTCTGTGTACTTATTCTGTTTATCTTTCACGAGCAGTGGTTTGTTTTCCGGGGCTGTTTGTGAGATAAAAGGGGGGGGGGGGGGCGAACATTGTGATTGCACCAAAGCTAATGTAAGTGTGTTATCCATGTTTGGAGTGTTATTGACAGATTTCAGCTGTCGCCTCTCATGGATGAAAGTTTGAATGTCTCCGTACACCTGCATCAAGGAAAATCATTTCAGTCTATTATGATTTGATTTCAAATGCAGGCCCCAAGTAGGAGTGTATCATCCCAAAATTACTTTTCCATGTAATTTCCTGTGATATGACTCATCCTGGAGCACATTCATTTTGGCCAAAATTACTTTCAGTGTGTGTTTCCTACAGCAGTTTTGTTTGTTTGTTTGTTTCCTTCCATCCTTTTTAGATAATTATTCATCAAAAAGTTCGGTCAAAGGCATTACAAAACAAAAATAGGACATCTTCACTTTCATCAGACAGCTCTGCTCATTGAGCTCATTGAGGAAGTGCCATAAAACCTCATCCTGCACAAACCAAACATTTTAACCATCGTCACTGTCAGTTCAAGCATAATTTCGATGCCATACATTCATTCATGTGTTTCAAGCTTGCAGGGCCCCAGTTGGAACCAATTCCTCATCTGTGCATGATAATACATGATTATCATAGCTACTATCCAAAAAGCTACTGTGTCTCCTTCTCTTTGGCTCAGAGAGAATGTCACATCATACTGCATGCTTAAAAAACCTGCTGGTTCAACGCCGCCTGGCTCCTGACATCCACACATACACTGCAGATCAAAACATTTAAAAAAGAAACAATTCACTAGTTGTTCCCTTCTTTTTTTTCCTCCCACCAAGAAGTGGAGGTTTGAGACAGCAGGGAAGAGTTGACAAGTGGAACTTTGCTTTTGACATACTTCAGTGAATGTATGCTGAAATGAGGGGCTGACCTTAATGTTGCATAAAATTTCTACAGCCGTGTTTTTGCAACGTATACAGGTCTGCCAGCTAA
The DNA here is from genome assembly GCF_900963305.1 of Echeneis naucrates. Lineage (NCBI taxonomy): Eukaryota > Metazoa > Chordata > Actinopteri > Carangiformes > Echeneidae > Echeneis > Echeneis naucrates. The sequence continues at coordinate 16,042,847 of NC_042512.1, read as the reverse complement.
TGAGGTGGCGCTGTTCTGACAAATCAGTGTTCAGTTTGACAGGGAACTCTATGGAACAGACACGCGGCTGCAAATGATCCAATCTCACTCTCATCATTTCATATTTTCGAATTTTTACTTTGTTTCGAAGAAAGTTCTGCCAACAATATCTTGACTACAATGTTCTGATGAATACATTTTGCAGCTGAGATGAGTTATTGTGCCAACATGAGTATGAATCCTGTCATTCTGTCATCTTAACACATAATAGCAGCATAAACTTGATGGATGCTGAATTTCACTATGGTTTTATGTCTGAAAACAGGTCTTGAGTGGAGGCATTAGTGTCAAATAATACAATAACAACATTTATATGTATTTACAAATGGATAACACACCAGTTGCATTGCCAGCATATTTTAGCTGAGGAGCAGGAAGGTGATGTAGCCACCTCTGATGGGCACTGAGGGTTACAGGGCCTCTGTGAGTTTGGGTTAATGAAAGAAATTAATGAGAAAAAGCTTTTCCACACTGTCCCTCTGCGCTGTGCTCCGTCCCAAGGTCAAAAAACATGTACTGCCCAAGGAAAACCCTCAGTTGCCCATTTTTGCCAATAAAAAAGGTTTCTAAGGGCACCAACAAAAAGCATATGACACATGACCTGATTGAAGCAGGACTGCAATCTTTCATTATACTGGGATATGGGGCTCTGAAGTGATTGGAGTTTTGAAATGGGAGTGCACAATGTCAGAAATCTGTCTTCATTTGATGAAATGAAAGTGCTGCCCTGATAGCACTACGTGTCCCCACCAGCAACAGAAGGATGTTGGTCATTCATCAGTGGTTCTTAGAATTACTGCTGCAGGAACATTAGTCATTACTTTTGTAATAAAATACTTTCTTTGTTGTTGTTTTGCTTTTTTTTTAATTGTGCAGACAAGTTGCACAGTCAAGCAGGAACATGCTTGAAGGTGCTGTAGAGTGTTTATAGGAACACAGAACCTGTATTAGCAGTGCACTTGTATGCATTTGTTTATACAAGTTTGATTTGTGTAATAGTTGAGCAGAGCATTTCTAAGTTAATTTTCGGAGTTAATTATCTGTTACTGGCACAAAGCAGAGACATATCTGACTTTGGAGAGTAATATTATTATATCTGGCATTCCTTGATGCCAGATATAATAATCATTTCCCACAAGAACAGATGAAACAGCAAATGGGAAGATTAAGAATTCAATCTGGAGATAAAAACAAGGACACACACGCACGCGCACACATACACACCAAGCCTCATTGTACAAGTTACTACCAGGGTTTTGAACTGAACTTGATGTTATGAGATCTGTTCATGATTCCTGAAAATCCATTTGCAGGAGTGGAGTCAAATCTCATGTCAAGTAAACTAAAGCACAACTCATTAAAATCCTGCTCACCTGGACTGAATATTCAAATATTCAGTTGGTAAATCAGAGCAGTTGAGTTGATATATGACTTCTGGCACAATATTGAAAGAGAGAGAAACATTTATGGCCCAAACACTCCAAATGCCCCTGAAGAGAACTCCCACCACATTTATAAAACATAAAGAGATGAACAAAGATATAGGAGGACAAAGAAAACAAAGACACAGGACTCTGGTGTCACCCTTTCTGAAAGTGATGAGCAAAGATTCATCCTCCACTCAAATAAGGAGAGTTTGTTTGTCAGAAAAAGCCGAAGAAGAAAACTGATGGGATAACGCTTTCAGTGATAAATATGTCACAGCAGAACACAAAACAGAAAAATTTACATACTAACTCTACATAAAGCTTTTCTATTTCAGAGGGTTTGTTTGGATTCAAATTACATTTTTGTGCTGATAGAAAACTGAAAAGAGCTTTAAAATATCTTCAGAGAGATATTTGACACAACCTGCTTTAACCTTCGTGTTGTGTTGTACAGCTGTCATGCAGCACACTGTGACATCACAGCCAGATGTAGTTATATTTTTGTTTTTTGAGCCAACAGGTAGTCAATGGGCTGTGCCATCTGAGTTCACAACATGAAATTATCATATACTATTTAGATTACTGTTGGAGACCAAACCTGCGACTTGCAATGTCATTTTCTGGTCTGGCTGGCACTTCAATCACCAAATTTCATTGACCATCAAAAACAGAAGACACAGCATGCCTTGAAATGAAAGCATTTGGGCTGGGCTTGTTAGGACTTTAAAATAATTAAAGATATGCTAACTAGTAATCCATCTGTGTTTTTACTGCATGAATGCTTCAATAGAAGTCAGTGTGCACCTGGAAGATAACTACAGCACATAGAGCTACAAATCAAATCAATAAAATTGAAAGAAAAAGCAGAAAAACAACACACAAACAGTTGGTCATTCCCACCACAGCACCCTTCCTTCCTTCCTTTCCTGTCTCGCTTCATCTCTCTTCCCCTTCATCTTTAACCTTTGATTGCCACTCCAAAGAAATCCCTTTTCTCAGCGCTGTCCACAACAAATCACATGCCTGTGTTATTAAATTAAGATTGCACAACAACAGTCTGTATATGAGGCTTAAGATGACTTGGTTTGAACAATCCAGTTGAGTGGGTGTGTATTTAAAATTAGGTGATTATATAAAATGTCTTTTGCCCACATGTTGTTTTGTCCTGTCTTTATTCTTTGAATTTAAAGAAATCCACCACAGAAACGAGCTGTGCCTACCATTCCCTTTCATTGTGTGTGTGCGGGCGCACACGTGCGTACATGTGAGCGTATGTGTGGGTGATGGTGTGTCCGTGCATATTACCCTGAGTGGGTGAGCGTATGCATCTGTTTAGATTTGTGTCTGCTTGTGCTCCTACTGTTTGGTGGGTGGTGGTGGTGCACGCGAATGTGTGTGTCCCCGTGTGTGGATGGGTGGGATGATTTTTGCAAACCAGGTTTCTAACAGAGCTGGAAGGAATAAATCAACCAATTTTCAAAGGTGCCAAACAACTGAAGTGAGAAAGCTTTTCCTCAAATTTCCAGAAGGAAGTTTTCAAGTACAATCTTCTTGAAATAATAGACTAAACTTCTTGGAGGAAATATTCAACCTCTGGACCGTCTCCTTCCATTTGACACAGTAATTAACACTTCTCAAGAAACAGTGCAGGCAAAAACTTTGACTTTGTTACGCCATCCCCTTCATTGCATTTAGACAAAGTTAAAATGACTCCCAAGGCCAGTGAACTTGCTTTGCAAAGTGCCCTTCAACTCTCATATATCTAGTATTTGGTCTGCAAGAATTTGTTTGACATTTGCAAACAAACAAACGTGCAATGCAATTTAGAATCGCATGACCCCATTTAGAAAGGATTAGTTTTTTTTTCCTGGGAAGGTGCTGTGGTGTATTTTGGATGCATTATGTCTGCCAATCAAGAATGTCATTCATTAAAGATAAAGGAAGGCTGTGATTTTGTGCATGGCATTGCTCCCTCCAGAGATGTGAAAAGGGATGATTTGCACTTTTACTTCTACATGCTGCCAAAACATAACGCTGTATTGCATTAGAAATGAACTGGGTTTTCCATTAGCTGATGAGTGTGTCGAGAATTTGTCATGGACCCTTCCACCTTCTACACATTATTTAACACATCACATATTCATACTGAATAAAAGAGCACGTGTTCTCACCAGAAATTAAGGTTCCTTTAATAAAAGTAAAAGTGGCGCCCTTCAGGGCTGTGGAGCACAACTCCAATCTAAAGGTCAATGAGTATTAATTGGAAAGGTCATGGAAGGATAGACTGCCCATCATGGCTTGAAGGGATCAGGCTCATTTATAACCTTTTTTCCATCCTTTTTGCTGTGTCACAAGTCTGCAATCATTAATCTCTCCTGTCCTGCAGGAGTCCCAAATGGCTCTCAGCCCCTCTACATCACCTGACATCCAGGCACACCTGCACACCCAGACCGCTCATCATCTCCACATAATATACCACACCTGCTCCTCAGTCACACAACGGGGCAGGATTATTTATTTAAGCTACCAAAGTGCACTTCAGGTTGTAGAAGCACAGTTAAGTTGCAGCTGGTTTTTAAAGATAACAATAAGTCGTTTTAGTGTCCATACATTAGCCAACTGCTGTATAAGTACATGATCAAACATTACACTGGCTTATTAGCAGAGAATATGATTTCACAGTTAGTCAAACATCCAGCTGAGTTGTGTGAGACAATCCCATGAATGTTGTATTGAAATATTAAACACAACATAAGTGAACTAAGATGGCTGATTTGTTCTTTGAATAACTTTATTTCCTGGTATCCAATAAATGAAGCTGCATTGGAAATAATCGCTCAGAGGAGAAACTGCAGTGCAGACAGAGGTCATGCTAAGCTAACAGGCCAGGCCGTAGAAACCAAAGTCAGCTTTCACGCTCCAGCAACACTACACCTCTGCAGCCGTGGCCTCTTGACCTGCTGTGCCTACCTTGTTTTTTGACCATTGCATGTCTTTTTCCTGTTTTTGCGACCTTTCTCACTGCACTTTTATTTTTCTATTTCATCCTCAACTTATTTTCAGTCCACTCCCTGTTTATATTTGGGTTTATAGAAAGTTTTATGACAAAAGTTTTCTCCAAATAATCAACAGCCTTCTGTATATCATGCTGCAAATACTCAAAGAGCTGTTTGTTCTTTCAAAATAAATCATCCCAGTTAATTGAGTCTTGGAGTGATTGCACAAAAACATACCAATACACCAATGAGAAATCACTTGTTCCCAATGCTAATCCACTTGTTCCACTCATTGTCTTGAATCAAGTGGAGCTTTATTTTAAACAATGCACATGAAAAAAAAAAAAAAAAAAAACAACCCAATGCCCCATTGAGGCAGAATTAAAACATTCCTTCACAACAAGCAATTTAACCAGTAAATAAACTTTCACATTTGCTCAGTCTTTCATACCCTGGTAGTTTTTTCCTCAAACAAAATTTTCCAACAGCTGTAACAGTTTTCAGAGTACAGTATGATGAGCTGAAGGCTGTGCTCATGCAGAAAGAAAGAGGAGGTGGAAACTGTCATCACAAAATAGACAGACTGTAATCTCCAAACAACAGAAATCAGTTCAGAAATATCATGTGGTTGCTGCAAATTGTGAAAGAATCAGACATAATTTGCATGACTCGAGTGAAAAATGTTTTATCAGCTGCTCATTGCTCCTTCCTACATGAAGCGCAGATACTCTGTTTTAGATCTTTAGATCTCTCTGAATATTGAGCAGTAAAATTTTGAAAGGCTGCAGCTCAGTTTATTGCCTGAGCTGTCTGTAAATGAAGGACTTCGCAACCTGCTGTAAAGCCACTTTCGGGGTGTGCCTTTCTTTCATTTTAATTTATTTGTCTCCCTACCTCTTTGTTATGATTGTATTTTACTGGCCTGGTGGTGTATCGGCCTCCACTGACACATGAAGGGCATTTGTGCCAGATGGAGTCAAAAAGCTGTCAAGCATTTCCTGCATATAAAGGAAGCTTGCCCAACAGACATGTACAGCAGCTAGATCTTACTGGCATTCCAATGTCTGTCTAAATAAAAGCATGAGAGGCACTTCAGATTACAGGCTTGGTAACCTCAAGAACTTGTAGAAATCACTAATGAAGCCATTGAAATTAACTGTCATCTGGGACAGATTATTCAGTTTTTCTAAGAATAAATATAATGATATGTTAGATAAGGTTTAGATGTCTGTACATACACCAGGCCTACTGTGAGTGAATTAGGAGCTCTCTCCACGCCCCACCACCCCATACACACACCAACCAATGATGTACCTAAGAAAGATGAAGATGCTTAACTGCTCATTAGTGTGGGAAGTTGAAATATTGCTGCATTGCTATTCAAACCAAATGGATGCAAATATGTGGACGCACATTAAATTATTTTTATGATTTTTATCCATACCCGTTAGTGATTTAAGCAACCAATCATGCATCTCCAATGACAACAAAAAGCCACACATCCACAATTATTCAAATGTATTAATGTCCAAATCCTTTTGTCCATATGCAGTGAACGGATACCCCGTCAGCGAGAGAGACTGCATGATTTCTCAGTAATCCCTCCATGCTGGAACAAGGCTGATGCAGATAAAAAACACCTGTTCTCTATTCAAGTCAGTCTTATTTATATTGTGCAAAATCATAACAGAAATGATCTCAGGACATGGACATGAACAGGTCTAAACTTCTTATAGTTTGGTTTATCAAGATTAAGTTAATTCAGTTTACCACACTTCTCCAAATTAACGAAAGAAAGGAGCAATTTTAGACCAAAAACAACTGAAGTCCCTCCACCTTGGCCCAGACTCCCATCCCTGGCAGCTGATTCTGGGTCAGCATTTATTTAAACAGTAAAACAGAAAATATGGCTGGTTGGAAACGAGCCTGCTTACCAGGCCAGATACAAAGACTTGAAACACACTCCAATAGCTGCCTCCTGGCTTCAGAACAGCACTCCAATTTGCATTAAAAAAAAAAAAAAGAAAGAAAACACAGGTGAAAAAGATGACTGGAAAAAAGGGAGGGTGACTAGTTTCTAAAAATAACAACAAAAAGATTCAAGTTTTGTGTGCCAGGAGACAGTTAGTTCATATTTAGATGCAAATGAGCTTTTTATTTCCACAAAGTTCCACCTTTAAGCCACACTAATGACTGTGATTAAATCTAGTACGGTGTCATTCACTGCAGCTGAACTGCATTCATTGGTAACTTGGTATTTGAAGAATTTCCTTGTGGGCTGAAAACCTGGTGAATTCATAATCAAGATTTTCTTCATGAAAAATGCATGCAAAGACCTTAAAGTTAGAGTTAAATTATTATGCACTATATCGGTAAGAGATGAAAGGGTGTATGAGATGTACAGTACTGCACAGTTTTATGTTTGTGATTTTAGGGGTTTTGGGGTGAGGTGACTCACCAGAGTTGCAGCTAAGCTATAAACTTTATGGTGGCTTTGCTGATCTTTTCCACGTGACTCAAGTCTGAACTGAAATGGAGGCCACCCAAGATAGCATGGTGACACTTAAGCAGGGCTACATTTCCTCTTGGAGATTTTCTGCCTCCACTCACATGTAAAAAGTAAGGAAACAAAATAACCTGAATGAATATGACTGCAACGTTTTGTTTTTTTTTTTGGTTATCCTCATCCATTCCTCATCCTTCTCATGCAATATTTAAAAAAATAATTTATATTTATGCCATCGTATAAAATATATGCGGCTGATCTAAAGCATCTCAATATCACCATCTTCCTGTGAGAGGAAGTGCAGGGGGAGGTGGGAGGGAAGTGGGAGGAGGTAATTTTATTGGGTAATTTTGCACAAGGTAATATGCTGCTGTGTCCAGCCTGAGGCACCTCAGGTTTGGCTCTTATCTTGGAGAGTTTTTCTGAGTCCACCGGCAGGAAAGCTTTTCGCATTATTATCGATGTGTCATTAGAATCCATTAGCTCCAGCACAAACAAGGCTACCACTGCAGAGAGGTACACATATCAGTCATACAAAACTACTCATAGATACAGATTTGCCAGAGAGCCACTGGGGGAAAGTGCATGTGACTTTACAAATGAAATAAACAAGAGGACAGTGAGTTGTGACATGGGTGAGGTGTGTCTGTGTGTCCATATGTTCCCGGAGGCTGTTTAGTTGGGTACATGTCACCAGTGAAAAGTTGAGTTTGAGCATTAAGTCCCCCAACAGTTGCTGGACGTCATTTCAAACTCGGTTGCTTTCCAGGAAAAAACCCCGACAGGTTGAATAGAAACAAGTTGAATTTTGCTATTGTGAGGAAGTTAAAGTTAAACTTAAATCTCCTCTCATCAGTATCTTTATATACACCATGAATTTAATGACTATTTGTTATGTTAAAAGGGAATGATTTATGATGGCCAAACCACAAATAATTACCACAACTGAGCTCTACTGAGCATTTTAATGCCTTTCAGCTTATTGTTTAGATTTTATGGTCCACAACTTTATTGTTTGGTCCAGTCTCACAGCTGCCATTTTCAAAGAAAACTCTCAAACCCAACGTATGCTCTGTGCTTGAAATAGCTGACAGGCAAAATTAGCACCTAGGTAGTGAACATAGTGGAGAATTTAGCAGCTAAAGAACCAGATATTTCCCTCAGGAATCAGTGGAAGGAAAATAAATACTGCCCTCTTATCTGCCTGGAGGTTGGATACATATTTGAAATGTTGTGCTAAGTTGTTTTTCCACGGCTCCAATGTACCCGAAAATAAATAAAAAGCAATGGATGCATCTTTAATTTAATATTTACAAGGGTGGTTTTCATCTAAAATCTTACATGCAGAATTTTCCTGAAGGTCAATTAGTAGGTTATTAATGTAAGAATGCTCTCTCTTTATCCCTTAACTAACTTTGTAACCAGATGCAGCATCAACATGAGCCAAACAGGGAAGATGTTACACAGCTATTTATTGTCAGGACCTTGAGATAGATTACAAGGATTTAAAAAAAAAAATGGAATGCACGAATAAATAAATATCAGATGTGTGAGATCTGATAATACTGCATTATTACAACAGTACTGTACACAAAAGGCATTTAACAAACATCCAGCTTCACATCTGGCAAGATCATAAACATACATCTGGAAGGCTCCAAAGCAATGTAGCTCACGAGACTGTGTCTTCATCACTGTTTTAGGTAATCATCTCAGATATGTTCAAGTTGTGTGTTTTCTACTGTGCTCAGGCATGCTGCAGGATATTCAAAAGGTTAAATAAAGACACACATCAGTCAAAAACTCATGAGAGTACACTTCACATATTGTTGTCAAAAGGATCAGGCTTTCTTACAGAGAAACAATACCCACAATAGAAGACGCAAAGACGAAACATCCTTTGTGTACCTTGGAACGTCTTTTTAGCTTAGGTGTACCATGACATTCTAAAGATAGAGCTTCAGCATTGTTACAGGTTGGATTACACTGTGGTATGATGTTCTTAATCCTCAGTGTAGCTGCCGTCATGCCAACACGCACAACAACTATATTCGTAGTACTTGGCAGGAGTTCATGTATCTGTTGTTACGACTGTTCAGCCGCAGCCTGGCCCAGGTTGTGGTAGCGCAGCAGACTAAGATGAGCAGCTCCAGCCACATCCCCCCAGGGATACGGAGGTGTTTCTCAGCCAGCAGATATAAGACTGCAACAGACCGTGCTTTGCACTCAGACCTGTATGAAACACCTCCACAGGGAGGAATTTTCATCAGATACTGCAATCAATTCCACTGCTTGCTCTCAATGTGAAGGAGAGGCTGTTCCATTCTGAAGCTACTATATGGACTCAAACAACATGGGCTGTTGGGAGGGGGCATAAACAGCAAGCAGTAACTTTCCAGCAGATCAAGCAGGTTACAAAAAACAAAATCTCCTATGAAGCAGCAGGAATCTGCGAAGATTTAGAACGATCTTTCAACATCCACACAAAGAAAACATCAAAGCAAAACTAAAGAGTATTCAAAAACTGAATTTGCCTGTCAACACTTCGTTTTTGTTGAAATATCTGATGACAAATTGGAAATTCTAACATTAATATTGTGCTGTGGTGTTTATAGTATTCATTAATGGTAAATACATGGTCACAGGGAGCATCAGGCCAACAGTTCTGGTGTCGATTTGTGCCCTCATGAATGTAAATGTAACTGCTCTTCCTCATCACATAATCAATGCAGCATTTATGCCTCGGAATTTCTTCATGGAAATTTTTGTGTTTTGAATTTTAAAGGAAATTCACCTCTTAAATTAGACTAAATGAAACTTTAATTATCCCTGTGGGGACACTGGGTTATTGCTGCGGCAGAGAATAGACACAGATAATAATAGATCAAATGAGGTGTATTCATGCTAATGCCATAATGTATCTAACAAAAGAACACATTGAGTGCAAGTTAATAAATATGAGGGTATAAATAAAGATGCAGCAAAACATATTTCAGGCGGCCGTGTTCTTAAATTGGCAACTACTGTTTACACACAGGCTAGTTCATTCTGTAAATCAGGTCTGTTTAAAGGACATGCTTTACAAAAATTTACAGAACTCACTGGCGAATCAACCTAAAGCCAGAAAACAGAATTAAAAAGAAACTGGAGCTGAATTGGTGCTGAAAGTGATACATCCAAGTGAGCAGGTTCCTCTCCAGTGGAAAGTGATCCAGCCTTCAGGCCCTGCTTGGTGACCGTAGCAAGGCCCAGATAATGTTGTGAATAATTTATGAAACAATGTCAGTGCTTCTTCATAATGACTTCAAATGGACATCAGCCAAGCGTTAAATGACAGGGATTAATCTACTTTAGAAATAATAGTCCTAATGGAATATTGACTCTTCTGGGACTCAGCCCAACATGAGAGCCAACTGCGACACACTGCCTCTGCGGTCGGTGTGCAGTGACCCCCAAAACACACTATTAAAAGTTCAGACATCTCAGAAGTTCACTGCTTTTGCTCACAGCAGTGTTTTTCCAAATCTGAGCAGGTTTGTGTCACCCAAAAGTGACCTCAGGATTCTTTCCATATTTGAAGACAAGTAAAGCAAAGGTTAATTAATACACTAAAGTAAACAACAACCATTCCTATCAACACACCAGCGGTTATGGAGTCAACATATTGAGTGACCTACTGCTGATGCCACAGCCTCAATCTGCCGCCGTAGTGTTGAAGTTGGGCAGGAATGGTGATAAATAATGTGTGACACCCGGTCAGCCCTCCCATTAAGTCCAAACTCAGGTAATGGATGGCACTCTGGACGTGTGGTAGGAACTAGAAAGTAAATTAAAGCGCTTGTGTCCTCTTCACTTCATACCGTGCAAAAAACTGCTCTGCCACCAGTCCAAGACAAATAATGAACAACAGGAGCCCACCCACAGCAAATATCCATTCAATTTGGATAATTTTCTACATGTGCATATATTACTGTAAATCAATCTATGAGCTTAGTCTAAATATTACAGCTGGGACACAAACATAAGATATTATCATGATTGCATAAAATTACACTTGGGATTGCAAAGGGTTCTCTGACTTCACTATATAATAGTTGCATTTATCTACTAGGACATAATAAAGCCATTCATATAGTCATACTTAGGTTTTCGCCCCATCTGCAGCCATATGTAAATACGACAGCTTATGCTAGAGTCGATCCAGCACAATAATTGTAATGCATGAGCCTGACGTGTGATTGGAATTATACAGCGAGCCTGGAGTAGAATTTCATCATGAGCTGTGGCTCATTCATCCAAAATTTTGCTCAGTGATGCAAATAGTCTATCATTTAAACTCATTTATCCTAGCTTTAGGGTTTGCAATAGAGACAAATGTGATAGCTCCCCCTTCTATACACACACACGAAAAATGTGAGGTGAGAAATAAACTAGGAAAAGACAGGAATTGAGCGGAACATATTTATTCATTACTCAAGTAGACTTGTTGCTTTTAGCGATACAAAATTGGTGACATTTCATTTTACAGCCTTCCAAACACAGTCTCCCCTGCAAGGTCTCGTTCATTCATTCTTTATTGTGCAGATTCATGCTGAAATGTTCCAGATGATGGGAAACTGAGACTCTAAGTTCAAACGGGTATATCCAACAAGGCAGCAGCTGAAACAGACTGGTGAGCTATGAGCTTCTGTTTTGTAAATGATGATTACTGCATCATCCATCCATTCTGTCTTCCTTTTCATCCATCTTTCCCCTTTGCTGTATTGTACTCCAAGAAGATGTTAATTGGAGCTTGAATCTTTTATCTCTGAGTAACTAGGATTTTTTGGCAGCGTAATAATTGATCCTCATGATATTTATGCAGATAATATTTATAACATCCAAAAGTTGATCTGGGGTTGGGCTCTGAAAGTAAGTTCCAATTTCCCAGTTGGCAAAACATCAAATTCTCCGAGGCCAATGAATCTCTTCTTGAACCTTTTATCTTTCTGTGCTCTTTTATTAACAAAGAACAATGTATGAAACATTCAGGTAGCAGGTGGCTGTTTCAAGCCTTGTCAAGATCGAAACCAGTCACAGCACCTGACTCGAGAAGTGGAGCCATGAGCTCTTTATTGCGTGACGTGAGAGGATGGCAGCATGTATAAATCTGGTGATAGAAATCAACCCTATTGTTTCAAGTAACACAAAAAGCAACATTCAGTACCTAATGCTTTCATTTTTAGGCTGAAGCTACATTTTGGCCCCATTCAGATCAGTTTCTGAAACCCATCTATCAAGTGATTCAATTTGACGAAATAATACACCCCAGGATTTAGATTCAGAGAAACAGGGGTGTTTTTTCTCTGTGTGGTTAATCACAGAACTGTCACACCTTAGATGTAACTCTAGGATGCTTTAACAAACAGCAGCAACACCTTCCTGTACAGTACATACAGCTTGTTCGGGGATAAATCTGTGGTTTTATCACAAAAATGCTGTCACTTTTTTTTTTTTTAGGCAGAATTCAGCGGCTGTGTCTTCACTACAAACTTGGCCAGTACAAAGGTGGTCAAGCAGGTCAGGCAAACAAATCTAAGTGGTAAGGCAAAACACTTGGCCATCCAGGAACAGTTAAAAAAAAAAAAGATGCCAAAGTAGAAGGCAGAAAATGGTGGCATGAATGTTACACAACGAGGGGGAGAAAGTTAGACAAAGCTGAAGCGCACTCAGGCTGAGCAGCAAATCACACAGAACCAAAAGCTAGATATGAAAAGATACTTAATTTTATGTCACACATGCAGAAACAATAATGACAGCAAAAGAAGGAGACTGACAAATCGAGAATGTAAAGAGGCAGACAGATTATCTCCACTATGTGTAGTCGATAAAGAACCAATTGTCTCCATGTGAATAATCATCTTTTGATTGTGACCATTTTGATAAAATTCGATAAATTTTACCTTAACAACATAGTCTGATTGCAGCTTTATCTGTGTATGGTGAAATAAAGCAGATGAAATGTTTCTCTTTAGAGAGATAAAAAATAAAGCAAACTTGTACACTGAGGCAAGCTTAGCTGAGGAGATAACTAAGACAGTCTTCCAGTGATATTCCTTGTTGTTTTGTCATTTCTTGTTTCTCAGTCTGTGAAATTTGTCAGCCCTTTGCTTTTTCTGACTTTTTTTTTTTTTTTATATGATTTGTAAAGTTTTGCATATGCAGTGTGTTATTGACGTGGTTTTGTTTTGTTTTGTTTTTTTTTCCTTTGGCAAAATACTTTCAGCAAACATTCTTGTATCAGCACATCTAGCTGTCTCCTGTTGGGCTTGTCAGACCGCCGTCATATACTGTGACAATGAATGGCACCCGGCTGACCCTGATGTAGCTCTGGTGCAGGCACACATACATATGAGCGTCTTCTTTCTCTGTGTTGCACCAGTGCATACACAGACAAACACACAAGCGCACAAACTCAAACCCACGCGACTTTTAACTTGACAGAACTTCCATGCGGGGCTTCGTGATGTGTGATTTGATTACTATGGAGAGCTGCCAGCAGTGTTTGTGCTCGGAAGTTGCAGCTCTGACACTCGACCACTCACCGCACACTCAGCGCAACATATTACACACATACAACACCTTCCAGTCCTTTCATATACTCTTTGAGCTTTTTGAGTACTCAAATTGCTCCGAGGGGAGTCACTCGGACAGTGCGTCTGATCTTAGAATACTGGCTTGTGATTACACAGATAAAAGGGCAAGGCACTGTCTAGGAGCCGACACCAGGGGCTGGAAAAAAAAACACCCAGAACTGATTTTCAGCAACATCAGTCGCGATGGAGACCGACAAGGGTGTTATGTTCTATCAAGGGAGGTCAGGGCTATCTTCAACATGAAAGAAATAGTCTTTGTTGAACTGCTTTGTCATGGTGGAGATGATATAATATGGAAAAGTAGAGAAGACCCATGTTTTATCATGGAGCAGTGAAGGCTTTTGTAGTCACATGAACAATCAAATCATGGTACAGTATCTAAAGTGCAAAGTTGAGGTTAACCTGCTTTCAGGACATCTTCTTTAATCCGTCACTGACATGGCAAAGATGCTGTCGTCAAACAGCTGCCATGACAGCATAGCTGATAGTTGTTTGTCCTTGGAGACAGCAGCGAAACCTTTCTTATCAATGTCTTCAAATTAGGAATTGTACGAAAAGAGATGGGAAAAAGATATCAACGCAGCAGTTTCTAATCAGATTGTTAAAAAAATGCTAATTGCAGTCAGCCCTGAATAACATGCCAGATCTGATTACAGCAAGGTTTTCAGAGGTAACAATTACTTTCTTGATTATTTTGCAACACAAAGGGAGTTCAAAGCAGATACCAAAGTTTCTCAGGAGACTTCTTTTTGAAGCACATCCACTTTCTTCATTATTTAAAGGAAGCAAGCCTTCTCTAGACGTCAGGAGCCAAGGCAAGAAGGTGATTACTGTCCTCCTGACTACTAATAAACTACAGCAGTGGGAGGTTATTCAGAATGCATTGAGGGTAAGAAGTGCTGACAAATAAAGACGGCAGCAGAAAGAAACAAAAAGGGACAGACACACTTCACTGACTGAGCTCATTGCTGAGGTTGCCAGACTCAAACAGCCAATAACATCACAACCACTTTAATTCTACCAAGGACATCAATTGCCTTTACTTTGTTAAATGACCAGTTTGGGATGATATAATGATGAAAGTCTGACACTTTTTGTGTGTAATTATATTAAAGAAAGTATTCGATGCGATAAAAGTGACTTTGCTGACAGATACGTTTAAAGAATTTGCAATTTTCAGTTGTGAGAACACATAGCTGCTGCGTATATAAATACAGACTGTGGCAAAGGCGAGACTTCAGTGTTTTGTTTTGGGTTTTTTTTTTTTTTTTAAACTTTCTTACACAGTAAGCACACAAAAGAAAAAACGATTTAAAGCTATGTTGTGACACTTTGCAACTGCAAACTTTTCCAGGGAAGCAATGTGCAAATTGGCAGCAGAAAAAGGATTTACTGATGCTTACAAGAGGAATCAGGGAGTGAAAAAAACCACATACTCTGTCCTCTCCACAGTCTGAAAAAATGCTGGTGCAGAGGCCACTTACAGTGATGCTAATTTAAAATCAATGCAGCAGTGAATGAGGACACACTCTTCCAAGTGCAGTACTGTGCTGCTGCCACAATGTAGTGCAGATAAGTGGTGAAAGCCTGTTTCAAATGGTGAGGAGAGTAAACGTCCTGATACAGCATTTAGCCCCTGCTGCGAGACAGAACATGCTTATCGCTGCAGCTGAGGTGGGAAACAGCTGCTGGGAAAAAAAAAAAACAAACGAGGGCTGTCACTCAAGTAATAAAAGATGTTACGCAAGCCGGTGAGATTTAAATGAGGGGAGATGTACTGCTGCTGCCCCAGCATTCGGATTATGCATGGAAAGCATTAACCTGGCTTTTAGAGTGCCACAATGAGTCCCTTAGCCCCTTTCAACCCTTACACAGCTGAGTCCCGACGACATCTACTGCACTGCAAAATACACTCAAACACTACATGCACACAAGCATCCATTTCATATGCACCCGTGCACTTAACCAAACAAGATAATGAGTCAGAAATGACTGATAAAACCTCTCTGAAAGCACCTAATTTAACTTTCATGATGTGCATTTGCAATTTTGCATCAATGAGACAACAAGGTGTCAAATAAAAAAGAATGCTATTAATATTCATCTGAATTTGTTTCCGGACAGCTGCATTATTGTTTTCATCTAAATCCTAGTTTAGAGTCCATCAGACTTCTAAGGCACTGCAGAATAAACATGTTAAAATTGGCTCGTCGCTTAATTTATTGCTGCTTAAGAAAATGGGCGCTCCCCCTTTGGGACTTGATTTGTCTTTACATCAAGCTTGGATGGACACAATCAGCAGCATGACAGCAGCACAGCTGAACTTCTGGGACAGCACTAACTGTCCAAACTATGAAAAGAAAAGACTGAACAATGCACATGTGACAAATCAAACAAAGGAAAGAACCTCTGCACTCTTGCACTCAATCTTTCTTTCAACATCCAGTTTGAACAAAGGGATGTTTTTATGTAAATTCACTCTTTTAATCAAAAGAGTCCCGGTCCTGCATAGAGACAATATAAAGTGAGAAAGTGAGACTTACCCAGGTTAGATGTTTTTAACTTTCATACCCCGTTGGTAAGACATAGTGTAAGTCCCTCTCAGGGTTATGAAATAAAAAAAAAAGGTTCTTTAGTTTGTTGTGTGTTTTGGCTTTCTTTGCTGATGGTATAGTTCTCAGGATGGAAAATTCTGACAGTGGCCCAGACCGAAACAGCCATCTTTTGTCCAGATGATCACGGCCCTAGGAGTGGACTGCAGGATGGCTTTCTGTGACATTTGATTTTCACAACATGCAGAGAATGAATCCTTTTTTACACAACAGCACCAAGTGAAAGTGCACCATGCTGAACCTGACGTACTTCATTAGCTGAGCTTCGAGCAAATTACTGTTAACTGTGAATTTGCACAACACTGCCAATCATTAATAGACATATTGGCATCCGGGACTGCAGCAGTAAGTGACCCTGCCCAACCTGAATAAACTGAATAGACACTCCACATGCATGGCTCAGATCCCAGGCGGGTTGTTGTCAACTTGGAAATGACTGGAGTTATAAGGATCTGTGTCTCATAGTCGCTTTTGAAAGAACAAGAATGATTCCTGAGACCATGGCAGTGCTCTCACCTTCCTGCACAGCCCAGTCATAGTATTTTTCTCTATTTTCTATTTCAGTATATTGTATTACCTTTTGTGAGGCAGTCACCTGGCAACCATTAACATCCATCCACATTCAGTGTCATTGACTTGCATCTCATTTTTTAACCCATGCCCCCCATTCAGATACATAGAAGCACACACTGCTCAAATTGCATCCATGTGCACCACAATTATGCTCAAGAGCTCAACAGAGAGAGACACAGCAAGTGGCAAATTTACTTCCTATTTAAAATGTTTGATAAATGCATTCATTACGCCCTTTTTCCCAATACCAGTGACTCATTACCTGTGTCACTGGTGTAACAAGAGATTAACTCAGCTGTTTATCTTAAATTGCCTTATCGATTACCTCCCTTATTAAAGTCCCCCACCCCAAGTGACATCATTACCATATTCTAATGTATAAGCACCACAGAGAGCATCTCATCTAAGGAGTTGATTATCTTCAGCAGTAAGAGTCCCAATCAAAATGGGATTTGTGTGTGCAGCAGCGGGGTTGGTGAAGGAATGCACAGCTGCGCCTGTTTCAATTAGGAGGGACCTGTTGTTGGCCGTACTTCACTCTGCAGACTGCTGATTTCCTGCCATTTCTTTTTATTATCTCCATCTGAGGCAGTGACATCACTGAAGAAGAAGATTTAGAGGTAAACATGTTCATAAAGGGCATTTGGGCCAAACATACTACTACATTTTTAATTTTAAAGTGGCATCAGACAACTTCAAAAACTAAACGAATAGAATAAATGTCACTTTCCTCGGTTTAATAATCTTCAAGGTTTTTGCAGCTAGAATCTTTGTCAGTCTTGATGAACTCCTACTTTACTGTTGCTATTGTCGACAATGTCTAGTTTCCTCTTGTGCTACTATTAAACGTGGTTCTCTCTAGGTTACCATTATCTTGTAACTTCTAACCCCAGTTTCTAATGCACAGCAATACTTATGCAGTCTCACTTTAATTCCCAAAGTATGAATTCTCAATAAAACCCTCCTGGGCCTTTCTGTGCAATATTTAATGGGATCAAATCATGTGCTCTTTTCCATCTCGTAGTTGTAGTGTATAGTTGAACGAAGCAGCTGAGTGCCTTGATCTGGAGCACATCTCTGGTATTTTTCAGACACTAGAGGTGCATTAGCAAATCCCAATTCTCAAACCTACAGTAAGTGCTCTAAGAGTTCAGGGATTCAAATAATCAATTTTTCAATCAGAATGTCAAAGTTCTGGCTGTGCAACATGCCATTTCCAACTGATCATTGAACATTTTCACTGAACATGGAAAGAAAAAACCTTGGCCTATCTGGGGAGCTGTCAGCAGCCAGCATTCATATGGAATGCCACTTCTTCACTTCTTGAAAAACAAGGCAAGGCCACCAGACACAGATAGCTCATTTAGAGCTATGGTTTAAAGGCTGTGCCTTGATGTGGGGAACTCTCAGCCAGCTGCCTTTGCTCTTTCAATTTTATATCCAACATTCCTCAGCTCATTCTTTAGCTCACAAACATACACAGCGCATCCGCTCTGATGTTCCTAAATACTACAATGTGCACGATATGACTGATCAAAGCAAGCGCAGGAAGCCGATAACGAAATATGTTGGGAGAAAAGTGCTTACAGTACAAGTTAGACTAGCAAATTCATTTAGAAGTGAAGCAGCAAAGCTGGGATAGATCATTCATTTATTCATCCATCTTCAAGCGCTTATCTGTTTCTGGGTCGCGGGGGGAGCTGGAGTCGATCCAAGCTCACACTCAGACCTACAGACAATTTTAGAGTCACCAATTAACCAGAACATGCTGTCTTTGGAGGGACGCAGGCCGGGAACCGAACCTGAACTGAGCACGCAACCTTCTTATTGAGGGGCAACAGCACTAATAACAATAATTCATTCTTCACTTTTGATGATTAGTAGAATAGCGAAGGTGGTTACAGTGGAGTTTTTCAGCCACATGAGTTACGCTTGAATCTGCTCAAAACTGGAACTCGGATTAGACAACACATCAGCACATTAATAGGTTAGTAAAAGGACAGATTTAGTCAAGTAGAACAACCTCAGATTAAACTGAGGGCAAGTCTCTTCAGCTATAGGCAATTTGGTAAATATGATGATACCAGCATTTGTTCAACATTTTTAAATCAAACCAGGAAAAAATCCATTGTATTTTCTATATTTGCCCAGCCTCATGAAGGTCACAGGCTGCTATTGTTTTCCAAAATCCATTATAAACAACCTCCAGAGATGGACCACAACAACACACTGACAAACACAATTCATCATTTTTAATATTTCCTGTATTATTTATTAATATCTTGGCCATGAAGCTAATTAAAGTACTTTTCTAAGAAATGTATTCATCCATAAAAGCTGGACATGAAGAATGCCTGTAAAAAGTTTAGTCTATTTAGGTTTATTAATGATAGAATCTAAAGTGACTGATTTAAAGAGGGATTCATCTGGAAATTAAGACTCTCTGCAGCATCGCAAAGTGAAACACATGTAAAATCACACGTTCATGGATGGAGAATTTTTCAGGGAAACAAGAAGCCTTCACAGATGTTTTCATGCAGGGCAGCATGAGCATGTATCGTTCATCTCTCATGACTTCCAGGTGGTTGGGAGAGAAAAGGAAGGCTCAGCGTCATGATTTTGCAAAGTGCTCCTCATGTATTGTATTTTAGTCTAAATTGAGCCACCTTGAAGCATTGCCAGAGGCTTGAAGCCCGCAGGGGCTTTCTTTTGCCGGTGTAGTGAGAGATCCACATCGGCCCAATATCTCTGTCAAAAGTAAACTGTCCTGCTGACTCCCTTCTTCCTCCATCCTCACTCCACAGCAAGACATCACTGCATGGAAGCAGTATTAGGAAGTGAAGTATCCACTTCTCCCCATATGTTCCTTCCCAGAATACTGGACAATTTATGAAACAATATGATGCGTTTTGTGGGAGATATTGACAGCAATTAAGTACAAACTATTATCCCAACAGCTGGTGGGGATTTTTGCAAAAAGATTCAGAATCACATAATTGCTTTTCTAATAATTCAACTTCTTCTGGTAATGTAATTTTTTTCTTGTTTCAACTGTGTAGAAAGCAATCAAGCCGCCACCTGCCTGAGGTAAAAGGTAAATCTGTCATTTTCTCTTCTGATGGATGGAACTGCACGCAAGGTTAGAAAGAAGCATTTCACCCTCTGGTTAAAAGTTTCAGTACCTTTGAGTGTTCAGTGTTGCACATGTACCCACACTAGAACGTGATGTTCCTCTGTACCAGCACAACCCCGGAGTTGACTACACGCTGCAAGGAGAGAAATGCCAACTATAAATTTTCTGCAGCTGCATTTCTCTTAAAATTGTGTTTAGTTAGTATGTTTTTCTGGAGAGGTGTTGAAAAGAGCCAGTCAAAGGTTAAGCAAAAAGCCAGTCAGAAGAGACAGCAGAGAGAGGTGATAATCAGCAAGTGAGATTTTCTGCCAATAAAGCAAACATTTTCATCCTGATGGTATTTTTTTTTTTTTTAGTGCAGCACTTATTTCCACACAAAGTGACTGGCTCAAGCAACAGAATTACTTGGGCCAATAACTTAAGGGCTGGTGCTGGAGTAGAGGAAGTGGATTCCCAGAACTCTTTGAAGCTGGATATTGCAAGTTTTAGCCTTGTGAAAGGTTCTAAACAGGCAATGTAGGATGTTAACAGCAAAGCAGCAGATCATTCATTCTAACAAGTTAGACAGTAGCTTGTGGAATAAATCTTTTCCCTCAGAAAGTAGATGACCATCGAAATCTTCCTATTAAACCATGTGCTATCAGTTTGATGGAAATGTACCCTGGGCCCTCAGCACTGGTGGCAGTGGTGAAGAATACAGCTCATCTCCAAGTGAGAAAAACTTGGGGAGATTTGACTGGAAAGGGACAAGCATGCAAACTCCATGGCACTGAGATGACAGCTGCACGACAAAAGTGAGTGGAAATACTGACCAAAGGAAAAGTTTGACAGCTTACAACTGATTGGCTCAGGGTGAAGACGTTAGGTCCGATATGGATATGACAGAAATTAGCCTGTGAAGCTCACAGATACAAGTAGTCTGAGCACGGGAGGCTGGATCTGCTGATCCATAAAATAGCTGCTCCTCTTCAGCACTGACATACATCAATGCTGGAACATCACATCGATGCAGCAAACTAAAAGAAACTGTCATTGTTAGCTGATCTTGTGGGTATGCAAAGAAACAATAGGCATGGGTGCACAGTGTCGATGGCATGGCTGATGCTCTACAACTCACAAACACCAGAGTTTTAACTTTCCAACAATGTAAAGCCGTTCAGCAATGTGTCAGCAACAAAACTTGGGGACTGTCACCTTCTTAAAAACAACTGGAAGTTCTCAATGCTCCTGTCCATACTGGGTGTCTGCCCACTGTTTTAAAATGTGTCATCATTTACTGCCCCGGCCTTGTTTTTGTCAGTATTCGTCATTGATATCCTCCAAACTGTAGCACATTCCACTCATCCAGCATTAGTCTGCACTTCTTAAGGTATAATGTGGAATTTATGGACTCCAAGATGGGGGTGGGGGGGGGTCTGGTGCAGAGTACCACTGAAGTGCGTTTCACTTGCACAAACAATCATTATTATAAAGTGTGAGAGCAAAAAATGAGGCCAAGGTCAAACTACTGTTTCATGTTGTTTGAATGTCCAGATGCAAAATTAAATACTTTAAATTGTAAGTTTATATGCAAATTTAAGAGTTTCCTTCTTAAGTTATGTTTTCCTGACCATTCTCAAAGTAGGCCTTAATTATTATTCATGTACATCTTTGCGCAAAGATGGTTGAAGAACTAAAACTTTAACTTTGGTCTTCTGTCAGAATCATTTGGGGTTTTGTTCAGTTCCCCCTCCCCAATTCATCTCTACTGTTAGTTCCCAATCGAAGACAAAACAATACAATTAAGGGAGAAAATGTGCTGAGAGGTTTTCTTCTTCTTTTTTTTATATCAGATCTACATCATGTTGAGTTTTATCTAATGATACAAAAGTATGACTTTCCCTTTCTTTATTTTAACAAGCTAACCCTCTGTTCCTGCCTCTTCTAGTGGAACTAACAAGGACCAATAAGGACTCACTCTACTTCACAATGGTCACTTCAGGCCAGTTTAGTTTCATCTCTTTTTTGGCTTATTGCTTCTTTTATTTTTTGAGCTCAATGTTCATATTGCGTCAAGTGTTGCCAATTTTCTCTGCTCTCAGCAACATAATTGACGATAATTGGATTATCATTGCATCTGATCTGCGACTCATTAGAAAAAAAACAAGATGGCAGCTATGTTGTCCTGAGACTTGATACGAGACAATCTGTGAGTGACAGCGTGTTGGGATCTGGAGCTAGAAAGACAGCAGACAAAGATTCATTTCAGTGATAATAATAAATCAGCGTGGTCAGACATGAATAATTCTATTGTCTTAATTCACCACCAGCAAAAAAAGATGCAATTTCCTCTGTTTTCCTCCCAAGTTTTCAACACTATATTTACGCTCCGCTTCCACAAAGGCAACCATCCACTTCACCTCCATATTGGCACCAGATGTGATTCCTGGCAGATTTTTGACATAACTGCATATCCTCAATTCTGCGCTGTTCTCTTGTTATATTCTTTTGATTCTGGGAGTTTTCCATTATGTTCTTTCTTCTCCTGTCTGTGTAATACCGCATGTACAGTGTTTCTGTTTCAACTATACTGGAATTTGTGCTACATTAGGAGGAGAAATAAACAACCCCAATAACCTTCCACATACATTTTGAGTCTGTGTGTGTGTGTGTTCACAAATTGGCTGCAGGATCCTTTAACTCTAAAACGTTCATTGTGTGTGACCACATAAACAAAGCTGTGCAGACCGAATACATCAGTACAGCAGAACTCATAATACAGAGTCTAAAGCAGAGATCTATTTTTTTGTGCTTTGCACCCAGAATAACCCCATTTAAGTTTGGACTCAAAACCATATTTAACTCTGGTGAACCTTTGTAGCTCATTGGAGAGTCGAGTTAAGAGGCTTCTTAATCAAAGTGTGCAAAGCCTTGGTGACACAAAGTAGATAACAGCAGCACACTAGGACATTTGGAAGTTTCTTTGTTAAATGTTACAATACGAATCCTCCATTTAACAGTCTTTTATTTTCCGTTTGTCTATTAACTGTCAAAGGATCAACTTTCTTTCTGCATTCTCTCCCACGTTTTTTAAAGTGCGTCTGGCTTATCTCCCTCAGGGCTGAATCACAAGTATACTGTGACTGCCAAATATAGAGGACACACTTCACTTCCTTATAGATATGATTCATGAAAAAGGTGCATTTTTGATTCAACTCTCCCTGAAGGTGGGAACTGCTGAACAGTTTTGGTTTTCACTCTGATATGTTTTTGCAGTTTTACCTTCGAGCAAGACAACAGCACTGTCATCCGCGGGGCATGCACGGTTATTCATGAGTTTGATGAACATGAAAACTATAGGAGAAAAATGCCACTGCTGTCTAAACTGCCAGATCAGCAACCAGCCAAACGCACAAGAGAGGGCATTTGTCTGTTGTCAGTATTCCTGCCTCTTGTGCATAAAATTATTTGGCCCCCACAGCAGAGCTCCTCATTATGACTACGGGATTCCGCGATCACAGCAGCATGGGATCAAATGCCTTGCTTAATGGCACTTCAACAAGAGGTGGAAAAGACGCTCGTTAATTTTAACAACACAAAGATTAATTTTTTTCAGAGGATTCAACCCAGCAATCACTCCATACTGTCCCACATGCACCCCGCTGCTGTGCAAATGCATCCACATCCTGACCCCAGACAATTTTCTCGATGAAATTTGCAGTCATTTGCCCAGAACTAGCGTTGCCTCAAGCACAATTTAAGAACATCACTCATCTCCATCTGGAGCCACAAATGATTTTAAGCATCTGTTATCACGCATGCAGTAGAATTCTCCAAAACAAGTAAACAAACTTTGATGTGGAAAATCAGTGGAGTTCCCTAATAAATTTCTTCCAAAATCTATTAGATGAGGCAAATTTGTCACGGGTTTATCATTCAGAAGACAGAACTGTGATCTGAAACCACTAATGGTGTCGAGCTCAGGCTTCAGTTACGGTGCAAGAAACCACAGTTCCACCCTAGAACCACTGAAGGACCCTAAAAGTCTTGAACAATGTGAAATCATGATCAATTAAGAAAAGGGTTTGATAGGTGAGAAGAGTGGCTTTGCTCTTTTCTCAGGCAGACAATGTAGATTAAAGGTGTGGTGACGTGAGCTGTGGATTTGTTACTGCACCAGGGGACACTTAATCATGGCGTTCATAATAGGAACTTCATTTAGATGCCCCAGGCAATTTCTGGGCTCCATTGCCTTAGAACAATATTGCATGAGCAAGGAGCACGCTTTGAAGGTGACATTTTGAGAAAAAGGTTGCCACAATGCCACCCCAGACTTTGATAAATTATTTTTCATCAGCACAGAGCACGCTCTGCACCTGTGCATGGGTCTAATGAAAGAAGAGAGGCCAGTGTTGTTAGCCAAACTCATCATGTGCGTATGTGCTCGCACTCGAGCGGTGTGCGTTCTGGGGCAGTGTATCTTACCTCAAGAGATTCGGTGTTTCTCCTTTCGGCTGCCTACAAATGAGGAGAAGTTTACTAAGTCAGCATTGGAAATAAAGGAAAAACATGAGATTTGAGAGGAGAAAATAAACAACAGAGATTATGGTAAGTAAGGTTTCAATCATATAATTCATCTATAAAAAAAAAAAAATCAATTATCTCTGCGTCTGATTAAAAAATGTACAGAAATGCATTGCAGCCATACATTACTAGAGTACACAATGTTTCGGGATGTGGATAACACATTGCAAACCTGCTTGGACTACAAAACTACCTACTTCAGTCCTGAAATGTAAACACGGGCCAACAAGGCAATCGTGCTCTCTGGAAAGCTGTCAGCGCTTGAGGCATCTTCCCATCAACAGGATTCCTGCAGGCCTTCATTTTCTCACAGCTTTTTCTATTTTATTTTATTATATATATATATTTTTTTTTTTTTTGACGAGAGTCTCTCCCTGAAAATGATGTTTATGTGTTTGCGTGTGTTCCTCACTGAGGCATTAAATGACAAGCTGATGGCATCAAAACAAATTTGATCATGTGTTGGAGGGACAGCACTGAGTGCCTCTGAATGTGATGACGCTCACCTCACACCATAAAGGCGCTGCAAGACAAAAGTCCAGCGATGAAGGGAACCAGTGTGATCACTGCTTCGGGGTGGGAGTTGTCTTGTGAGGCTCACATCAAAGCTCTCCCGTAAGGCGCACTATCCTCACCATGTGCGTAGGAATGCTGAGTATGGGATGAAGACCTGTGTGAGAGAATAGCCGATGATGATGTTTACTTCATTTTACACTGATCACAGCTGACGCTGGCCGGTGGTAAACCTTGCTTGTGTGGTAGTCACAACTTCAAATTAAAATAATGAACAAAACACTGGGTTGTAAAACTTAAATATTGGAAATATTCCAAATGAGGGAAACTGCAAAGTTGGTGTCAGTTCTAAGTGGATGCATCACATTACACATGACTGAATTATCCATTGCTAATACAAAAATATTGATGAGAGCAGCTTTAAAGCAATTTTAATCACTCAGTTTTTGTGTGACCTAATTACGGCCACTTAATATATGAGCCCTGGGGAGCCACCATATGTGATTTATTCCTCACTTTTCATCTCCACGGACTATTATCGTTGAAGATATTCACTGAGGAAGCTCTACAGTCCTGCGTACAAGATATTTCTTGACAAGCTATTAGTGTCATCAGTAACAGGACAGAGCTATCATGGATACATAAATCCCAGTGTGACCAACTATATTTCTCTCAGCACTGTCTCTGGCATGTATTGATAGTCAAAAAAAGTCTAGAAAGCCTTTCAACTGCATATTCAACGCAACAGCCAAATTAGTCCTCCAGTCCCCTAGCAACTGAGCACTCTGGGAGGCAGTCGTGCAGATGCTGCAAAGTGAAGTTCACATCAGTTTCTGGGATGCTGATTCCTTTTGTCCAATCTTCCTACAAGTCTTATACATAACGTATTCACTGGATATTTCTTTAAAATATGCATAGGCAGGGTGCTTAAAACAACCAAAGGCATATTAATTATGGATATTGGCCCCTGTTGTTCCGTCCGGTGTCTCCTGAACAGTTGGCAGAGGAAGAGCAGGAGGATTGGGTGACAGCTTGCTGAAGTTTTAAATATACAGTGGCTTTTTTTTTTATGTTTTATCCAATTTTGTTTCAAGTGTTGAACAAATGACTGAAAATGTCACTATGAGTCAGCTTGTCTCACTTGTGACAAAAAACGTGCTGTCAGCTATGCATCTAAACTTCAGAGAGGGGTTGCTTTATGGTTAATATCACCAGCTACAGTATTCCCACTGCGGTTGGGGGAAAGGTTCAGCATTAGCAGAAAAATGGCTGACAGAAAACAAATATATTCAAATACCAGGGACCAAACAATAGCTGAGTTACGCAGTGTATCCTGTGTCACTTTAAGATCAAGCCTTAAAGTAAGGCCATGCATTTTTTTGACATAAATGAGACATTAAACTCATGCGCGCGACAACACACCCTTGTTTAGCTCAGCGCACTCATGGGTTTTGATCGGGTAAGACCAATAGCTTCTGGTGGCTAATGTTATCTAATTAGCTTTGACAAACTACTTTTTTTTTTTTAAGTAAATGTATGAATCCTCTGCTTGTGCGATCGATGTTTCTCTTGTGTTTGTCGCAGAGATAACAGGAAGTCAATCTCACAAGCAGGGATCTTTGCAGTTTCTTCCATGGTGTAATTCCATTAGGTTAGATCAATGAATGATAGCTTTAAAGCACCTGACACCAGAGGACCATGGGAAATCAAGGGAAAATTGATATGCCATTATGATGTATTCACCACTCCCTGACTGTGGTTGGTGCTCAGTATCACACTAGCTTTAATTGTTGGCCATAAATGTTGCTTTAACAATACTCCAACCACAACAACCTAGCCTTTGTCGTTACTGAAACCAAGATAAAAGTGTTCTCAAACTTTTTTCCAGATAAGAAACTTACTTACTTCCTCTGTTCCAAATGCTCATTAAAGTATATTACCACGATGCACTATTTAAGGACCAAATCTATAGAGAAACTTAGCCCCAGAGGAAATCCTCCTTTTGAAATTGGGGAACCGGGCTCGTTCTTCACTGTCACACTATTTGGTGCTCTGTGATAAAACCCTACATGAGCGTACTGGTGCATTAGAGGGAAATGGAGGGGAATGGGGGAGGCAGTCTGATCTATCCTTACTGTATCAGTGGTGGTGTGGCAGTTCTCAGAGGAATGTGGAGGGGACGAAATGTAAGGGACAGGAATGAGAAAATAAAAGATGAGAGGGCAGGGGAGGGCAGATCAGACCCGTGCAAAGATGGGCTTACCCCCAGAAAGTCCTGTATTTATACACACACACATCCTAAACATCACTGAAGAGCACTTAGCAACGACTTGACCCCAGAGTCATGTTTATATGGAATCCTGTAAAACGTGCCAGAATAGGCCTGTACTTGGTCATGTTCATTTTCCCCTTCACACTCAATGGCCAGTGAGCCCTTAAACAGCTGGACGCTTAATTCCCACTACCTTGGATTAGTGCTGGAAAACAACTCTAACGTAAATAGTGGTATAAGAGGCACAGATGGAACAGAGCATTGTAGAGGGGAGAAAGAAAAAAAAGAAGTAAAAGATAATTCTGCCAACCTCCTGTGCTGGCTTCTTGATGTTTGTCAGTAAACAGTAGCATCAAACACGATTTTCCCTTTAAAATAAATATCGTAAAGATGCAGGATCGCCTCACTGTCATGCTCAGATGTTCAGCTCAGAGTGATCTAATAAGCTATTATTCAACATTTCTTGTGCTATAAATAGTCATTACTTGTCACGTCCAGGATATTATTTTAATCCTCTTGAGATCAAGCTTTGAAGGCTGACAAAGAATCTGAATAAAGCTCAGAGATGATTTCAATAATACCCCCATCAAACAGCAGTTCCTTTTTGAGGATTTTGTTTTTCTTTATTTGTTTGTCTTTCTGTGTGCCGCTGCTGTTGATACAGTTGATGAGGAGCTCTATTCATCATATTGTGTCATGTCACTCAGAAGTAAGCAGCGTGTATAATCAAGCAAATCACAACAATGGAGGAGAGCAATTTTTGTGTGGACCAGTGCTGTGCTGCAGGTTTTTATTTTCCTTCACACTGTGGACCATTTCTGGACGGCTTACATGCTGGAGGGAGACAAAAACATTACACACACACTCGTGCATAAAGATGAAGACACATACCTTTCTCATCTGTCATCTCCTGTTGTCAAATTCCTGTTGTTGCTATGTGTCAGTGCGAAGCTGCGAGCGTGAGTAATTAATAGGTGATGTACTACAGTGTATGTTTCCATTGTGGTTATCTTCACTGTTGCCACTGTGTGAACAGCCCAGTTGTCTTAAATGTGGCGCCAGTCCTCATGCATAAATATAATTATTAAAGTTCTTTACAGCGTGTGCAGACATTTTCTGCTGTGCAGGTGTGAGAGCGAACACTAATAAGGTATCTTTAAGCTCACCTGGGCTCCATCTTCTGAGAGAAATGCCAGTTAATAAGTATCCGCTTACTAAACCCCTTCCAGCCGATTGCCTGTTTATAGTTTAGGAACCATTACTTGTATCCACAATCAGTGAAGGTGTCGTAAAAGATGAGATGGCTAAAGAACATTATAATAAACGAGGTACAAAAATTAATGGGTTGAGGATAATGCTCTTATGAAAGCAAAACAGATCATCTCATTCCTGCTGATAGCAAGTCAGACATGTTTTGTGGTTCTAAAATTAAAGTGTATGAATCACATCCTGAAATTACAGAGATTATTATTCCAATTAATCCTTTTTGTCCGTGAATGAATGTGTCTATTCAGTTTGTTTCTGCAACACATTTCCTCTCATGTTGTGCTTAGACGCCCCCTCTGAAAACACAATCCAGATGTGGGTCATGAAAAAAATAGCCCTTAATTGGTTCCGGTGTGAAAGAGTTGGGGTACCATCTTGCAAGACTGGTGGAACCCGAGGTGTTGGCTAAGTGGTTTCATTGGGCTAAGAAGAAGAAATCCGGTTTCTATGAGTGAAATACAGTTCAGTTGTTTCAGCTCGGCCTGATCTGTCCCATACTTTCAAAACGTTTGGAACAGAGTTTCTCAACTCAAGCATGTGTCCAAACAAACAGATTATAAGCACACTCATTAAAAAAGAAAACATTTATTTCAAAAAGGCCTAACATACAAATTCAGTACATTAATCTGAAAATAGCAACTAGATAAATTCCCTTTAAATTTACATCATTAGTTGAATAATTGCTATAAAATTACAGCTAAAATCTCTCAGCTAAACAAAAAGGAAACAATTACACAGAGAGAGCACCTCAATTTGTGTGAATGTTGAAACTTTGAAGAGGTTAACTTTACAAGCTAATGGGGCTGGTGCAACAGAGCATAACAGCCCTTGCTGTCAAAATGAAATTGGGCAAGCAGGTTTCAAGAGTTTTGAAAGCAACTACTCCATCTTACACCAACTCAGAAACCCCAGCTCCATCGCAGTACATCCCTCCCCCGTTCCTTCGTTTCACACAACACTATCTCAGGGGTTGGCAGAGACTGGAAGACATTCATGCACAAACAGTACATTTTACATATTTGCTGTTCAGACTTTGGTCCCGTGATTATCAGGTCACTTTTTTGCCATTATTGACTGAACTCTTAGCTGAAACACCAGTGCCCACGTATGCACATGCTATTCTCTCGCATCACAAACAAAAGGGCATGAACAGTTTTGCAGGTGGCTAATGCTTCAGGGGTCCTTGAGTCTGCTTTATTCTCAAGTGGCAGATGTCACATGGTTTACAACTGCTTTCTCTGTTAAGCGAACAGTGTAACTGTTTTTTTTTCTCCTCACCTTCTTTTCAGCATCAAAAGACCTAAAAATGTTTAAGTGCTTAATCCCAATTAATCTGCAGTTTACAGAAATCCTCTATTACGCCACTGAATTTGCTTCGTGGTATTAATCCCCTGACAATGAGTGCAGGCGTCAGCGTGCACCCATATGCACATGCATCGATTTATGTTTACACACATGTTGTTTCAGAAAGAACAGTCACAGGGACCAAAAATTACAAGAGGATATGAAGTTATGTAATATGCATAAATTGCATCCAAGCAGAATAAGGACGATGACACAGATGGTACTTGGGCAATTTTACATAAAATTATGAATGGACTTACATGAAGCAGGTTCCGAGTGAACAATTTGGCCTTCCAATTCCACATCCTCACGTTGTCAGGCAGCCCATCAATCATGAATTTCCATTATGAAATTGTTGCCTGCAGGCACAAGAAGATATAACATGACATCATCAGGGTTATCTTTTACTAGACTTTAGATCACTCCAACACCACAACATTTCCCAGCTGGCACAGTGATGCTCATTTGATGTATCGGGTGTCTCTTTGGAGGTGGCAGACAGGGGAAGGAAAAAAAAAAAAAGGTAAAAGTAACATCTTCTAACCTTTTGACTTGAGAGGAAACCTTTGGTAGCAGGAGAAATGTTACATATTTCACCTTGAAGTTGCCAAATAGTCAGAATAAATAAGTTCCAGACTAATAGGAAAGGGGGGTGGGCACACACGTAAAATGCATTTTGCTCAGGTAATCAGCATGTTTCACATCATGACGCAGAAAATAACCCTCAACCTTGAGTATGCACACATACACACAAAAACACACCACGTGGTATAATCTTCTGCTCTCAAAAAGATAGTTAACTAATTCTGGTCACAGCATATAATTGAGAGGAATTAATCGCATCATCCTAATTTCATAGCAACTTAAAAGTGCCTGAACAAAGAGATAGGTTATAAGGCTTGAAAACGAAACCAGCTTGTTTCTAACTCCGCTCTATAAACAGTGAGTTTATTATGCCATCCATCATTCATTCAGCAACATTTAAATTATTGGGACTTTATGTTTCAAGCTGTGGAGAGTTTGACAGTCTCTGAAGTTAAGCATGAATTCATGCTGTTGTGAAGCATTGCTTTCCACACACACCACCTGTCTGGGTGATTATTCTCAGGTTTGATATAGCATGTGAGAAGAGCAGACTGAAATAGGAGAAAGAAATTGCACATGATTTAGCTCAGTATTTTTTTCTTGTTTGTTTTAATAAATTGATAAAGTGTAGACGTGTCTTGACTTCTGAGTCCTTTTGGGTGGAAAAAATAAAATCTACTTACATAGAGTATCCTACTTCAAAGGGAAACAAAATGCTGCGATATGTAGTCTCCAAGCACACATATCTAAATGAACACAGTGATGCAAGACATAACCTTTTTGTGTGTGCAAAACTGGATTTGGTGTCACATTTTAAAATTTATCACCTCAAATGCAGGACACTGTACAGATAAGGTCATTTGGAGAGTTAGTTCAGCATCTCAGCTGGAAGGAGCTGTGTAAGTTGTCTGTAGTCAACATATTTGCCACGATCTTAAAAATGTTGAAACTCCAGAGTTGGAATGCTAATCTACAATGTCCAGATGTGCCAAGTTGTATATTCATGTGATTTATTATGATTTGCTCGGTTAGATAAGAAATCCTTTCATGTACCTACTTGAATAATTTGCTGTCAGACACCTTGGGAAAATGCATGAGCAATTTCTTTTTTTTTTGTGATAAAACATGGTTTTTGCACTTACATGCACACCAGACTTAGCCTATTATGAAGGCATCCAAACCTATGATTAGCTTTCTGCTCCTGTTCAGCTCACAGCAACTCTACCTGTACTGTGACATGCTCATGGATGTTTCCTTATGCTCCGTTTTACTAAATGAATGACGTGCTCAGCTGGCAACTGCATGTGACATGTATTTAAATCTAGATCACATTCACAAGCTTTGGGAAGCCTGTATGGTCAGTCCAAGAAGGAAAGTAGGACAAGAAGTTGCAGATCTGCACAACAGCATGCACACCAAAAGAAAAAATAAAAACAAAACCCACACAAGACTTGAAAAACTTGTTTTCCTCCACATTCTATTAAAGCTTTCCAAAGCAGAACTGCTGTGCTGGAATTAACAACAAAAGGCAATGTTTTCAGCCTGATACGGTTGTATCTCTCAAGTCAACGTCTTAATGACTAAATAATCACAGCTTGAAAGAAAACTACAAAAAAACCCATTTGTGGTTGCGACACTCCACACTGCAAATTTGAAATCACTAATTGAACTCCCTCAGAGTTAAAATTAACACTGGCCGTGTTTATATGGGAACCACTTGTTCAGAGTTAAATAGTGTTGAGATTAACACTTTCAGTGTTACTTAAACTCTGATGGTGTAAAATATTAACACCAAATGGATAAATTTATATTAATTAGCACAATAGCGATATTTCAAGTATAAAATATTCCGTTCCGTCCTATATACTTAACTAGTATTTAATGCTGCTGATACAGCATATGGACCACTGGCATTAACAGTTAAAATGTACATGAAATAATCACAATTAACAAAAATTACTGATAAAAAAACTATTTAGATAATGCAACTGTCTGATACAATACAAGTTAGAATCTACACCATAAGACAGATATCCAAAGGGTTTGCAGTATCAAGTCAAGCAGATCTGACAGCTGAAACATTATGCATCATCTCAACAATATGAAAAGGCATGGAAATGTTCTACAAATTCAGTCTCCATTTCAGACCAAAAAAAATAAATAAAAATGTGACCTTTTAGACTGATGCAAAGAATCTTATTTTGCACTGGCATCTCATTAACAAAATCTGTGCAAACAAGACCAGAGTGAAACGCACTGCCATTTTGTTTAGCCCAAGTTGTAATATCAACGTGAAAATAATCTGCAATCGCCATGTTCAACATCAGTCAGTATTTTAGATGACGGGTCCAGACTTAATACCTTTAGCAGAAAGTCATTCCCAGTGATGGAAACCAGCTATTTGCTATTTCTTGCAAGTGTCTTAGTTATATTCTTGAAATGTTTAAATGCTGGACTTAGAGAACTTGTATTTTACATCATACCTCATAGTCCACGCATGTACAAAACTGTGGTGCTCTTGAATTAGATGTTTCAAAATGATAGCCAAAACAACATACAATGAGTGCCAATACATGA
Source organism: Echeneis naucrates (assembly GCF_900963305.1). NCBI lineage: Eukaryota > Metazoa > Chordata > Actinopteri > Carangiformes > Echeneidae > Echeneis > Echeneis naucrates. The sequence goes on along the minus strand of NC_042512.1, from coordinate 16,009,806 downwards.
CAAGCAAGGAACGAGTAAATGAACTTACATCTCTGGCTGCAGAACTTTGGGATGCCTCTTGATCACTTCTTTCACTTGAATGCTCTTTTTTCAGTCACTGCTGGACACAGACAGGAAACTTCCAAACGTGGATGGTGGTGTGGATAGGTGTCTAAGATGCACTTGAATCTAAAACAAAAAGGGTAGCAATTTGTATACATTTTCTTATTCTCACTAAATGAGTTAAAATACCACAGTTACTAATTTACATCAGAAAAAAGTCCAGTCAGTTAAAATTACTGGTTAGTCAAATAAAAATCAGGACAATTACCTTCAGAAATGAATTCTTCATAATCAGCAGCTGTTAATTTTATGCATTTCTTGTCTTTGTATTGCACCTGAATTAGCATCTTGCAATCTTCAGCAGGAGCCTGCCGAAAAATTAAAGTGTTTCATTTTTAGATGGTCTTTCAGCCATTGTAGTCATTTTTGTAAAGATTTGATTTGCATCATTCAAAAGGTGTGAGTTTGCAGATTATTTTGATTGATTACATTCTTCTTAAAAAAAAAATCATCAAATCAGACATGACTCAGTGGAGTAGTTTTTCCACCAAATACTTTTCCTCAAGTAATCACTGGGAAGAGCATTTAACTAGGCACTGACATTAGCAAACAGAAGTGAAAACACTCCCACAGGTGTTGGTACCATGAACTCTGATGTTACATTCACAGGCAGAGTAGTGGATAGCCATTTTCCCCCACAAGATGGTCACAGGTTCACTTCCCAACCGAGGGCCTTTCTGTGCGACGTCTGGATGGTTGGAGGAAACCCACAAAGACACAACAACAGCATGCAAAGACGTGCATGTTGAGAACTGTTAACAAGAACACAACAAAAAAGGCACATTTTAAAGACTGCATTCATACACTAATTTTCTTGCTTTCTTTCATATTACAGATGGCTTTATTTCACCCAATTTAATGCAGCCAGCTACAAGTTACTTTGTAGATCAAGATATTGGTTTAAAAAAAAAACAAAAAACAAACTTTAATCACATTTAATGGTGATCTCAACCCACAACCTAGTGCAATAGACAAAGTAGGGTATCCAAAAGTGTAACAGGTATCCTAGCCTCACTTCAGTGCACAACTCCGACAACAGCTATGGTTTCATACAAGTCAAAAGCACCTCACATCAGAAGCCACAGTCCAGGATGAAGAAGCTCCCCCATGACATCCAGACAGGTGTTTGTGTTTGTTACATGGACCCACAGGTGGATGACAATCCTCCAGTTATCATCTGCGGGGAAAATGAAGTGGGAAGAGAGCTAAGAGAACAAAGCAGCAAACTCTTAGCCTTCCATGTTAACAGTTTTACATTTAACATATTCAGGGAGTTAAGTGTGTGTGGGATTTACTGGTATCTAGTTTGAAGGTTTCCAGTTGAAAGCAGCTGAGTAGTCTTTAACCAAGCATGTAGGAGAAGGAAAGGAAACAGGAAACAGAAAAGGCAAAGAAAAAGTTAAAGTTTGAACAGAGAAAGGGGAAAGTAACATCATTTTTGTGTCACACTCAAGTGTCGATCATTCATTCAGCGCCAGACCTCAAGTTTTGGCCATTCTTTAGCAGCATGGATTTGGAGCTCACCTTCAACCTTACCTGCTACTTCCTGAAGAAACTGTGAACCTGCTCTGGCCTGGTTAAACAGGGGGAGTGGCTTTTTGGCCACACCTCACCAGTGAGGAGTCAGGTGGAAGGAACCAAGGGAAAGTTCACTTCTAAACTATTAAAAATGGACAAGGAAAATCACAACGGCTAAGATTTTACCATTATTCTATCTTAAATAATGTGAATCATAACTTGTGTTAACACTGTAAATTTATTTTTTAATCAAATATATGCATTAATTTCATTTGTAAACCAGCCAAAAATAAAATTGCTCCTTGTCTGTTGCAAATTCATCTGTGACAGATCCACTTAAATGCTGTCTTTGCATTCTTTTTCATTTTTCTTAGTCTTAGATCCAGAGGTGGACATCTACCATCTTCACCTGAACAGTGTGACAGCACTACGCTGTTACCAACCAATTTAAGACCCTAAACTCTGCATTTCCCACAAAAGTAGAAGGTGTTTCTTATTACTGTCCCTTTTCTCCAAAGGGGTACACCACAGGGATGTCTTTTATCACCTTTGTTTTTGTACACCAACTCCTCAAACTAGAAACAGATATTTCATAAAGTGTTCCCACAGCACTGTCATGCTAAGTTTCCTGAATGATGAGGAGCAGTGAGGGCTTGCAATTCTTCCTCCCTACTTTCGTCAGTTGGAAGCCAAATCAAGCTGGAATTGTGCTCAACTATAAGATCAAATGGTGTCTTATTGAGGTCAGCCTACAGGGCCCTTTTTCTTTTTACAGAAACAGATACCACTTAATGTCCACCAAAACACTTTAGATGATGTTTTGATTTGTGCTTTAATTGAGTGTTTCAGCCTTCTGCATCATCTGCTCCTTTGGCACAGAACAAATCTTTCTAAAAAAATCTGCCACAGCTGCAGCCAGTCAAATACTAGAGCTCATGTCACAAATTCATTGAGAGACAGAGTAAGGCACGCAACATTGTGGTTGTCAAGAAGCATCCCTTCGCCTCATAATTTCAACAGGTGCTATCTGTGTGACAATATTGCCCTTTATCCAAAAGCAGATCCAAATGAGTAAGTGATTAACATAACATAGCAGGAGATCCAGCTGTTCTGGCCAGCCTTCTATGGTAGTGGGCATAATAAACTACGATGGCCATGAGGGTGGCTGTCCAGCTACCTAGCTGGTCTTCAGGCCCCAAATCGTCCTTTCAAACCTTTCCCCTGGAAGCATTTTTATGTAAATAGTGAAAACAGTGGTTTCTCCATGCTGAGCCTACACACATGCAGCCTTATCCCCCAATGGCTTTTAAGTAACAGGTTCTCTGCCAACCTGCAAATGAACTCTGTCAAATATTAACCTCGGCTTTCCGGGTTGCTGACGATTCAAGCCGAACTAGCTTTGACTGACTGGTGGATTCTCACTTCTCTGCAAAACTCAGACAGTGTCACGTGAAGTTGCAGAGGTTTTGTTGGATGTAATGTTCCAGTTGTAAAGCTGTTTAACATACTAACAGTCAGTCAACTAACCTGGATCATCAGGGTATATTTTAGCTGAACTACCCTCTTTTCTTTCCCTTTGACTTAAGTGTTGACAAATGGGCACTGTCTGTGCAAAATAACTGATCACATGAAAATAATTTTAACACATATGGCAGTGGAGCAGACTTTGGTTTCCATAGGCAATACAAAATGATGGCATTGTTATTTTCCCTGGGCAATATATGCTGTGCAAGTGGCAATTACAATGCCGTTTACAGCAATTACAATATTATTTATAGCTCTCTTTGCAGCGATTGGAAATGTGCTACAGGCATGTCTGCAGTCCTTGCCAGCAAAGACTCAAGCTCAAAGATATACTGCAGTCCACCAAATGAAGCATCCAGGCTGCCCTGCACAGGTGAGGAGGCAGACCTGGAAGAGGCTTATTGAACGTTTTGGAGGTGCCATGGCTTTAATTCAATGTGACCATCTGCGATAGGAGATACACTCAACTACATTCAAGAACTTCAAGCCATTGGAAGGAGCTCAGATACTGCAAGCACACTCAGCAGGACTATTGTCTGGTTTTGTAAAAGACTTGAGCTTCATTTTAATGAGACAGTGAGTGAAAAGCAGTACAAAAATAGTAGCCTTGGAGCCACTGAGGCAATGAAAGCATTTGACCTGCTGATTTGCTCTGTGTTTAGTTAAAACCACTACAGAACATGGATTAAACTCAGTTTACTGCTTTTGTAACTGTCATGTTGTTTACAGCCGAAGCTTTCACTGCACTCTCCTCTAAATCCTTTCTCCTCCCGAGAGCACATCCACAGCGCTGTCAGTCTCTCACAATAAAAGTGGACCTACTTTCACTTTGATGATTAAAAGGCAGGATGCCCTCCCTTCTGTATCTCATAACCCAAGAGAGTCAAGCGGGTGCAGTGTAGCTGCATCTGGGATATACTAAGTAATCAATGATGTTTATGACTTGTAAAAGCCCTCGCTGAAATAGAGGCTGTGCCCGAGTATAAACCTTATTATGGAGCCATTTGAAGGGAATTTAGAAGGTGATATTTGACAGGAGTTCATTTACAGGCTGACAGAGAACCAGTTACTTGAAAATCTCTGAGGAAAGCCCCTCATGTTGCAGTGAAACAATCTGAAAAGTTCCTTTCTCACTTAAAGCCAAGACAGCAAAAATACATAGACTTACCAACACCTTCAGTCAACATTCAATAATTCATTGCTACACACCACAGGGAGAGATCTGCAGTGTGATCAGGATGACAATGAGTGCCCTCCTATACCTTGCCAACCTTCCACATACAGAGAATTCCAGATAAAGATGTTGGACTTGGGAAAATATGTTCACAAAGGTGCTTGCATAAGCACAGACAAAAATGGAGTTTGGACACATGTACTGATTTTAAATGCTGTTTGTATGTTTTACCCCCAAAAAAAAAAAATTTTTTCCTCAACCACCACTTGTGACCTCAAAATTTAAATTGTGCTGGGCCTGAGTAGTTTCCCTTGCTAGTCATAGAGAAAACTATTGCAGAGCTCTTTCCCCATCTTGTGACGCCTTTGTGTCATCGCACCCTGACTCCCTGTGGTAAAGCTGCCTTCAAAAGGTGTTCGGCTATTTCATGCATCATTAACATGCATCAACTCCTGACAATAATGAGGATAATTGGATTTTAAATGAACACAGTTCATAATTTGTTCCAGAGATTGATGGGGATTATTGATGTGTGCACCATCCCACCAGCTCGACATTAATTTACACTCAAGTTTCACAACTGTTTCATTGCTGTTGTCCTCAAATCAACCTGGCACCTGTTCATTTCAGGACAAAGGATGCACAGGTTTAAGACTATTATGCAAAGTGTTCAGGAGGAGGGCTCAGGCCTGTTATATGGTGCTAATGCTGCAGAGCACCTGCTCAGTCAGTGACAGTGAAACAGATGCGTATCATTAAATCCTCAATGACTGGGCTCACTCCAGGTTGCGGAAAGTAAACCACCTCTTTTATGTGGACCTTTGGCACTGAAGCCTGATTCACTTGTCTGAATCAGAACCTGTACTGAAGAATATGGAGTCAAGCTGCAACAAGGATTATTTAGGACTTCAAATATTATTCAGTTGGAATACATTCCTCAAGTTTAGTAATGCACTTTAAAAACATGAGGATTTCCAAGCAACTATTTAAAAGAACAGGAGTCAAAGATGGGCATTAGAGGTGAATACGGACACCTGTTCTGCTGCTGAATGTCCAGATTTTTCAATCTTAATATTTCTAGACTGAGCAGGTGTGAGTGTAGAGTGTGAGTATAGTTTCAATTTTTACCACATTCATAAGAATGAGGTTATACAGTGGTACATTATATTTCCTTTTGGACCAACACTGGAGAGTGGTCACCAAAGCTCAAAGATGACTGACAGACCTTTCTAAACTCTCACATAGGGGACTGTTTCTCGAGCGGGTTTCACCTTGAAGAAATAAATCAGAACTTATTAATGCAAAAAGTGTGGTATTCCTACATCAGTTGCATTTTGAAACTTCCTTGCTGATCTCAGATAGTTTTTTGGCATTTTGCAGATTGCAGGTAAATGGTTTAATGCCTCAGTCTGGCTGTCATGCTCACCTGAGGACACAAACCTGCTTTATTCAGTGTTTTTTCTCTGACACAGCGTAAGCCTGTGTGCATCCCACAGAGCTGCCACCCTCCACATAGAGAGCAATCCATCTAAATAATTACTGGAATTAGTTTCACTGTGCTGCTCTCCTGATGTCACTCTGCAATCACTACTGGACTGGTCATAATTACAGAGGGGAGATCAATTACACTGCACTGGGCCTTTCAGCAATATTCACTGAACCTAGCTTTAAGCAGCCAGCCAGTCCCTGCAGTCTGAAAAGAAGCTGATATAATACTCTTCAAGCATTTCATGTTGAAGTTTTTGACTTGAACACTGGAGCAACACTTTCAGATTTTCCAAATGTTGCATGGGAAGACAATCCTAAGATTTGGGAAACAACTGGAGGCTGTCACTTATAATGCACACATCTAAGCATGAATTATCGAAACTACAAAATAAAATTTTAATTTGTGTTTTATGAAAATCCACATAGGCCGATCTTGTTTTCCCACTCAGCCACTGTTGCATTTGGTTTTGATCATCCTTCGATCTTGTGTTTCATGACAAGTCAGCATGGCCACCTTTAAATGTGCAAATGGACCGCGTGGTACACTCAAACTCAAACCCACACATACCTTTGATGGGAAGGCAACCTGCATTTACTTTCTGTGTTCAAAGGTTTTTATCCTGCACATCTCACATTTTTTATTGCCTGTGTGAGAGCATTACAAGTTGATATCACCCACACATCATTTAACACTTGAGGAATAATAGGGAATTTTTTTTCCACTGAATATCCCTTTCCTTTGAACTGTGGTAAAATGTATCTCTTGGAGGATGTAAATTATTTGAGTTTAAGCTGAGAATACTATTGTTGAGTTAAAGCCGACATTATGGGGTGTTCTGAAGTGACCAAGGTCAGACATAACCAATGCACTGTTAATAAGTTTCACAGTGATGGAAAAAAACAGGCTTGGTGTTTATATTTTGCTGAAGAGTGACCTCTTGTGGTTAGTGGAAGTAAGACCAACACACAAGAAACAGGCCATTCTGAAAAGAATCCATTTTGATATTTAGGTTTCAAGACTTCTGTTCCAGAATGTATTGAATTTGGCTGGTCCATGTTTTGTGATCGAAGAGGTGTCGTAGGTTGAAATTTAATGAATATTTGAGACTGACACTGAGAAACAAGGCCATAGAAATAAATGCTCTGTTCTGGACGCAGTTCTGTGATGAAGCAGATGCCAATGCATCTCTCTCTGGGATGAACTGCTGCTGCTGCCAAAATTCCTCAGAGAGAACTCATTTTGTCACATTGCACCTGTTCTCAGTTAGCTTTCTTTAAAAATACTACCAGATAATATGAAGGCTGTCTGCATCTACTATGAACAAACACCTAGAAACTCTCTTGGCCGGTGTGAACTGGGATTGGCTCCAGCACCCCCACGTGACCCAGAAACGGAAAACCGGTCCAAAGAACGAATGGATGAAAAAAATAAAAAATAAATAAATGATAAAAGATGATAAAAGGCACTTAATGCCAGAAAGAGGTCACTGCTTTTGATCCAGAGTCTCTTTATACTACTGCAATTTAATTCCAGGAGAACAGGCTGTCTGTGTTCAGAGCACTACAAATGTCTGATAAGTGTGATATTTAATTTTAAATAACGGGGAGCTCATGTCTAACGCATGCTGATCCACGACCAGAGAAAAATAATAACCGCTGTCATCAACGGAAAACAAACCGGTGCGTGACTTAATCAACTTAATTAATCAGCAGGAGCGACAAAGTGCATCCCCGTGCGTCACTTCAGAGGTCAGGCCAGGCCAGGACAGGAGCTGAACCCGGACCGGAGCCAGGACAGGACCAAGAGCTGGTTTATCCGATTTTTTTATAATAATAAAATAAAAAGACTGGAAAGAGGTGAAACCACCGAGGACCATTTTTGGAGACGCAGCTGGACCTTCACCAAGTCAACACGGCCCAGGACAGAGAGACACCATGGCGGGGGACGTCTACTAGCAAAACGTGAGTCACGAACAACTTCCCTTTCTCTCTTCTTTATTTATTATTTTGTTGTTGTTGTTGTTGTTGTTTATGCGTGTTGAACTTTGTGTGGTTGTTCGGAGTTGTGCTTTGTTTGGACACAGCCAGAGACTTGGCTTTGGCGCACAGGTGCCATGCGTTTGGCTAATTGGACTGGTTGCTGGCTGCCGTTTTGAATCTGCGGATGACGCCTCACATAGAGACCAAAGGTGTGTTGTAAAGGAACCTGTGGGTGTGAGGTTGTGTTCATAGCCATTATGACACAAGCCAAGCACATTAGCTGAAGCCTGAGGAGGAGGAAGTCCTAATGGCTACTGGAAGAGTGTGGTGGTTTTGTTCTTTTTAACTTTAGCCTAAGTGGCTGCGATGAAATGAAACGAAATGTCTCCATTTTCTTAATCGACTGAGGGAGGGATGAGTATGTTGCCTCATTAGAGGAATGAATAAAATATGGAAAATACTGTTTCTTGTGCAGCCAAATGGCACGAAAGTTTCACCGCCATATGTCCTAAATGCATTTTGTGTGTTTTGAAAAGCAAAGTTGACTGTATGAATCTCAAATAGGTAAAAATCCAGCATGGGAGGGGGTCGTCTCCCCTTATTACACACATGCCAGGCCAAATCTAAAGCAATTTGATTGAACACTTGATTCTTATTACATTACTGACACATGATTGCATATCCTTTTCTCTTGGCCTGACAAAGATGGCACGAATTCAGGTGATGAATGTGCCCACTTGCTGATGCCCAGTTCCACGCCAGGCCAGTAAAAAAAATGGTTGATTATGTCTGCTTTTGGTCTTTTTCACTTCCTTCAACTTGACAAATATGCCATGTGCCTCATTTGGAGACAGGAGCACTTTTGCCATCTCTTTCCTAGCGACAGATGTAGTAAAGTGCATTACCTGCTGGGGATAGAGCTTTTGGTGTTCATCTCTCTTAAATCTAATACTGCTCCTTGGGTGTAGCTTCGGGTAGGAACAGCCATTTGTTATAGTGTGAGTTCCAGGCCTTTTGGTACATTTTACCCATCTGTTTAGTAATTTTATTGCTGCTTATTTTTAGTTCATTAAGTGACCTGATTGCACTTCCTCTTTCTTATATTCACGTTTTTACACATTAAATTTCCAAACCTGGTTATGCTACAATTGCAGTTGAGACTGGGAATTGTCCCAGCACCCTTTTTTGAATATGGTTATCACTACATTGCCGGTTGACTCCTTACCTAAGGCTATAAGAGCCTCGGGGTATGACACACTTTAAATGTACTCACACATCTCCATTGCATCAAAAATATATGACATAAATATGTAATCTGTGACTGAAAAGAGATAGATCAGCATCTTGTGTCAGTGGTTTCCAAGTCAAATTATGGGTCTATTGGGAAGCCTTCAGGACAAATTCAGTGGATGTGGATCATAGCCATATGCATGTGCTTATCCTGAATTAACTAGATGCTTAAATCTGGCTCTGTGTTTAACTTGGCATAATATTTATTTTGAATATCTAAAAAGATTGGGGTGTCGTGTGTCTAGTAGAGTGTGTACGTTATGTATTAATACTTCCTGTCACCCTCATTGTGTCACCTTTAGTGATACCATGATAGAAATGCGTGTTTATTAGGTGTGCTGTTGTCTGTTGTATTAAACTGCAGGATGGCATAATCAATATGACTTCACAAAACTTAATCAAATCATACATTTTAAATTTTAATTATTTGGCCTCTGAACTGCAATGCTACTAAAACTATAACTGTCAGATTTAAATTAACTTTCCGCTCTCTGTAGCCTACATGAGCTAATTGTACTGCTTCAATGACTTCAGTCGTTTTAAAATTTCCTGATACTGATCAAGTCACTGCAGGGTGCCCTTGATCATGTGGGGTCATCTTTCTTATCTCAGAAAGCTCTGTGAGATGATCATACATCATTGGTTTCTTGTTGCAGCACTGATCAGTCTCTCCTCGGTGAGAAATGTCAACTTTGCATTAAAAAAACTTTTTGACCTATTCCATATTTAAAATCATCTAATGTCTTTGTTGCAGCACTCCACACAGATAAGAGATATAAATATCATGACAGACTGAAATGATTTCCAACCACATTGCACTTTAATTCTGAATGAAATGAAATTAATAAATCACAATCGAAAATCAAGGTGGACAAGTCTATGAAGTGTGCTGGTAGATGGCTGAGTGTGTGCATGTGTGTTGTGAACGTGAGGGAAGCAGATGGGGAGCTTAATGCAAGTAATGTTCTTGTTATCATAAATGTGAGTTGCCCACTCCAGCATGTGGGAAGAACGGAAATGACTGGTAACTTGCAAGGGAATCCTGAGTACTCCTGGAGGTCCTCAGGCAGGTTTTCCTCAGTTGGAGGAGGTTGGATTTTGGCAGGTGTCAAAACAGTGCAGGATTCTTTCAGCTCAAAGGCATATGTAACTTTTAGCAAAGGCTTATTATTCATGACACCAGGTAGCCTGCTGTGTGTTTATTTGGACTGTGGGGCGGGGGGGGGGGGGTGACCATACAGAAAGAATCAGTACCAGTACAGTAGTCATACTGTTCCTATGTCCTCTGTGTGGCGGTGAAGCATTGTGTGAGAGTCATTGGGACTCTGTTCACGTTCTCTGGACCACCAGAGAAGAATCTGATTGGCGGCTGCCAGATGATCACACACACACACGAACAGATAGCTTAGTCCTGACTAATGCTGGATGTTGGATTGGCACTGCCATGATGTGGCACTGAAACAATCTCGGACTGCAAAGAGACTTGGAGCACTACTTGACTTGCACACAAATCCAGAGTATCAGGTGTGTGTGTGTGCGTGCGCGTACATCCAGCTGTCAGACTGGAAACAAACAGCATTAGGTTGGTGGAATTAAGAGGCAGTGCCTCAAGCATCGAGAACCGTTATAGCCGTCTCCCAGAACAAGTCTTCCAAGACATTATACTTGGGCTCTCTATACTCCTCCATTAGTCTGACCCTGGTAGCTGGAACACATTGTGCAGTCTCTACTCTTAGCTCCTTGGGGGGGGAGGGGGGGGGTGTGAGTGAGAGAAACTTTTACTGATCCACTGATTTATGGCGCATTGTAAGTAAATTACATTTGAACTTCTTAAATTAGTTTCTCTTTTCTTCCACAAATTCTATTTCCAATCAGAGCATCCCTGGAACAGAACATTACACCGACTTGAAAAGACAGTGGAAACTGTTTTGGTAAACGGTATGTGTCATTTCTGGGTCTGCGGACCGTCTCCAATAGCCATGGATAAGTAGTCACCTAATGGACAATGGACATTGTGTACAGCTCTTTCCAGTGTAGAAGTGGAGCCTTCTGACTATGGAGTTAATAACTGACTGAAGAAGAAACATGTTGAAAGTGAGCTCAAGTAAAATTTCAAGGACTAGAGTGCAATGAATCCACATAAGTGCAGATATAAAGGATGGCCTGCCTCGTACTTTTAGCAGAACTTTTTCAATGCAGTGGTCAGTTGAGTGTGTGCATAAAGCAAAAGAAGCTTGCAAACATCTTAGATCTGGTCCTCTCAGGCAGATCTGGTAGGCTTCGCTGACCTTGTTCACTTAAATCAGAAGCGTATTTGTATAGATTTTATGTCTAGTCAACTGGATCACATATCCCAACAGATCTTCTGGCATATCAAATCACTGCTTCATCTTACACAGTAATTCATCCTCCTCTTTTTCTTATTTTGTCCAAAGCACACTTTGATGGAAAACCCTATCTCTAATAAATGCATTTAGCCAAGAGAGGCTCACCTGCGCCCTTCCTCTTTGGAGACTGAAGGAGAAAAAAAAAAAATCCTTAGGGAAAATGGATCAAATCATAAACTGCAATTATGGCTAGATGAGGCAGGTTGAGGGGAAATGGGAACAACACAAACTGTATTACAACTCCTCATCACGGAGGACCTCCAGGGGCCCACTAATGACAGATGCTGTGTATTACAGTCTGAGCCTGCACAGGTTGACTTTTTAGTCCAGGGTCAGTGTGCTGGAATGTCTTCTAATACAGCACATTGTTCCATACTGGAGCAATGTGCACCCTGACTGAAGAGAATGTAATAGCCTAGCGATTTTCATAATGGTACCAGGGCATGGTTATTGAAAACAAAGAAATTTTGTTAGTCTGTCTCCAGCCTTATATCTGCAGGAATTACTCAACATATCAAAAGCCAAAAGCTATGCAGGACATTAGTGGACCATTACACAAATGAGTGGAAAGCATGTTAGTTGTTATTTAGGTGGATTTGCCTTTGGCACGCTAGCTAGATATTACATTTTTTTTTTTTTTTTTTTCCCCCCTAAAACAGAACTGTAATTTTTTATTTATTTTTTCTCCCCCCCTTTTTTATTTACCACAATCTTGTTTTCCTCCACCTTAACTGAGCATTAGCTACCCATACAGTAGCTGTCTTGTAGCTCTCATTTTAAGTGCACCGTATTTTGTTTAATAATGTACAGAAAAGTGAGAGTCGGGGAAAAATATGTTGCCATTGAATGATTTTTTTTTTTTTTTTTTTTTTTGGAGAATATCATCATGTGACAGAATCATTTGAATGTAAATAGTATTAACTTTATCCATCATTGTTACACTGGTTCGTCATGTTCCTTGAAGGGACAGGTATACAATTGTTACCTTCAATTTTGTATTTCTTCTTCATGAGGGTGGGGGGGCCTAGAAGTGAGGGAAACAAAAATAGCCTGATTTTAATGCATGCATTATGTTGGCATCTCAGACATTGCTCTGATCTTTCAATGGCTGTTTCCCTTAATTGATGTTTTCTGTGAAAAATGATAACCTTAAAATCCTGGAGAAGCGCTTCAATGGATCATTAAGAAAATACTCGAGGCAAGTGGAACCTTATTTTACAGATAATCCCATGTAAATCTATTACATTTGTAAATAGTAGTTATAGGTCTCACTGGTGCTTGTTACTTTTCTTCATTTAATTCAAATAATAAAGTAGGTCTTTTTTTTTTTTTTTTTTTTTTTTTTTTTTTTTAAATGGCAAATGAGGATTTTTTCTCAAAGTCTCAGCTGTCTCAGAATGAGGGCTCAATAGTAATAATTAGAGGAGCATTTTCAATTTGTATTTTGAATTAATTTGATGAAGAGTGCACTGACCCTCGACCTCGTTAAATCTTCCAGGCACCAAAGCCCTTTGGTGAAATTTTACTGCTTTGAAGGGAAATCTGAAAGAAGCTCTGCTTTGATATTAAGAATTAATCAGCACCTCAAAGGGATTTTTTTATTTTATGAGACATGTTAATCTAAAGGTGTATAAACATAGTCGGGGATTTAGAAAAGACATTTTAATTTTTCAACAGCTTTTCTATGGCCCTCTGCCAGTAAACAATGAAAATACAATAATTTTTTTTCAACAGATGTACTGATTCAGGTGAATAGAAAAAATAGCAACAAAAACCCAAGGTTGTTAGGAAGTTTCAATTTATTTATATCAAAGATGTGTAAATGTATGGCAAAGGATTCAAAGTGTAATGCATCCCAATCAATTCATTAGCAGTGTCTGCAAGAAATGAATGAGCCCTCTTGAAAACAATACTAGTGTTTTGTTGAATCTGTTTTAATCAAATTTGCAGGGCTGCTCAGATTTTTACCTCAAAAAGAAGTTGTTGGCTTGAAAAGAATATTATTTTTCCCACTTTAGTGTTACTAAAAATGACAAAGCACCTCAAAGACGCAAATCCAGCTCAATTAATCTAACTTATTATGGTGCATATGTGTATAAATCATTAATACACAGACAAAGCTGACATCAATAAAACATAAAGGCCTTAATGAATGAGGAGAGAAAAAAACAAGATATGAGCAGATGTTCAAAATGAAAACCTCATCAACAATGGTTATGTAAAAAAAAAAAGATATGCTGTCTTTCAGACACTGGGTGGTGCTGTTGATCTGATGAAAGCGTGCTGGAAGTGAGTGTGCGAAGTGAAGCTGACTGTGTTTGTGTGTGTGCAATGCAGGAAGAAGATAGAGGAGAGATACAGTGAGAGGCAAAGAGAAGGAGCTATAGAAAGAAAGAGCTGGATGGTTGTGGAGGGGGGAGAAGAAGGTATTTCCTATGTTTGAGAAATGGGGGCGAGAGAATGGTTGAAGATAAAAACAAAACAAAAACGAGGGTTAATATGGCATACACATCATATCAGTCTTCCCACTGTGTTGATTGCTTCCATTATTACTCTGCTACTTTCTGGGTCAGATGAATTTGTATTCATGCTGACATTCATTGAGGAGAGATTACAGAAAATTACAACAAATATCTAAGACATCACTGAAGAAGGCCAGGCCTTGTTTCTGTGTAATTGTGAAAAACAATACGCTGCCCTGCTAAAATATTTCCCCCCCTTTTTAAGGGCTGTTGTGGTGTCAGCCATGCAGCGAGCAATCACATTTGTTTAGCTCCCCTGGCTCTCCGCCCCGTGACTATTTGACGCCTCCGTTAGGGCTCCACACAGCCTCCTACAAGATGACAGAGCTATGAATTACATTTAATTAAACCAAACGAGAGTCATATCATCATTTTTAAACAGTAGGCCACTCAGCCTGTGACTGCGCGCTTGTACGTGCACGTCTGAAAGTTTTCTCAGTCTGTGTGCGACTGTGAGAGTCTACGTGCAAATCCCCACCCCCTCCTCCCTGCACGGCAAAGTCAATCTGTGTGTCCAACCTTTTGATGAGCAGATATCTGAACAGCGACTGCCTGTCAGCTGCATGTAAAGGTTTGCAGACGGAACAGGCCACCAAGCGATGCTCAGCCAGGTGACGACAACCCCTGGGAGGATGATGTAACGCAGAAAGGGAGACATAGAGCCAGATGTGCAGACAAACCCAACACACACACACGCACAAACTGCCAGAAAGAACCCACAGCACTGTGGGGTAGATTGTGCAACAGATCAGCTTCTTGTCAAATTGGTGAGACTTGCTTCTAGGCTGTTTCTTATAGCCAGACAGGAATGATGCAGCAAATCTGCAATGACTGCAACACACACTCATGAGCATGAATCATTTATTTATGGACGCATAAATCAGGCAGCAACACGAGATAGACATTAAGGATGTTTTTTAGAGATCTGTCAGTTACATGGTCATGACAAATAAAAACACAAAATCACGTTTAACAGACAGTCGTGAATCTGCCAGAAATAGCTGTCAGCAGCCACGTGTTGTAAACTGAGTGGCTCTCCAATGTGAGACACCCGTTGTCTCATGGCATTATGAACAATGAAAACATATGACTTGGCAAGCTGAAAAATACCTGTACAATTATTCAAATAGCTATACAACTATTATGCACGAAAATATGAAAACAATAATAGCCAAGATTTTGCTTATTAGATATACTAGAGTGACCATGTGACCATACTGTGACCATGATCCTTGTGCATTTGAGCAAAATTTTGAAATTTGTCTTTTCACACATTTGGCTCCATTCAAGTGAAATTAAAGACATTTTTGTTAGCATGTCTCATGTGAAACTTGCAGTACTTTGTCTGGTAGAGCTTTTTTTTTTTTAATTTTTTTAATTTTTTTAATTTTACCTTAGGTGGTATCCAAAGCCTGTATTCAAACAAACAAAGCTGATTGCTGCCGTATCAGCCTGTAGACTATAATGATTTAAAAGGCAGACCTATTTCACCACTGTGCTTCTCATGCACAGGGCATGATTGTGTGTCTACAGCTTTAAAACTTTTCCAATGTCTGTAATAGACTCTTTGGTCCTGCTGATAGTGACAGCAAGCTTGTTAACAGAGATCCACTATTGAAGGTGCTTGAGGATAAGAATGGTGAAGGAGAAAGACACGACAAGTTCTTGGAGCAATGACTTAAAAACACAGGGGTCAGTTATTGAAAGGTCCGATGCCAACAGCTGTGTTAAGAGCTCAAATGCAGTTCAGGTATGTACTCCTGATACTGCTGTCGATGGTATCTTGAGGCATGCATTGACTCAAGCCCATAGTTCTTTAAATTTCTGAATTTGTCCCATTGCGGGAGATTTATTGAGGCTGCTCATACTATTCCATTAAAGCAGATGATTTTCTCTCACCTTGCCTAACTGAAGCTAACATCGTTCATATGTGCTCCTGCGTGGATGAGATGCACTCTCATTTTCTGCTAGTTTGCTAACTTGTGACGTTCATTCATGTGGATTGGAGGGGTTGCTTTGAGGCAGAGCACATCTCTTTCTCTGTCTGCTCGCTCCATGGGATGTTTTACAGAGATTGCCAGTGCCCCGGTGGGAGTAAGGATGCCCTGCACACTTGTCGTATGCACTGACGAGCCAGGGCTGTGTGGCCTGGCCAGAGGACAGGATTGAGACTAACCAGGGCTTATACAGCTCAGCATTGATTGTAGACAAGGAGTAGCATATTTAACCTTTTTTTTTTTTTTTTTTCTCTGCCAAAAATTACGAGCGTTTAATATTGCCCCAGCATTTTATTCTTGGCAGGGGAGAAAATCCTCTGCAGCACTAGGGTCAAAATCCAGGATAATGGCTTCTTTCTTGTTTAGTAGACACCTCATTGACTAAATATGGTTTTAGGGAAAATATTATTTGAAAATACACAAATTCATAAAATGCTACTTCTATTAACTCAAAACTAAAATGAATACTTTATTGATTGCTATTATTTGATTTGAAAAGTTGGGGAGAAAAAAAAACAATTTACCAAGAAAATAAACAGCATTGACTGATAAGGAAAGTAATTGTATGTACCCCCCCCCCCCCCCCCCCCCCCCACCCACAACAATTATAAAGCCAAACTCTTAATCAGTTAAATGAACAAAACAGACAGAAAATGCTGCAGGACACTGAAACACAAACTGCCAGAAAACCTGAACCACTTTGGTTTTCCTTCTGACCTGATAGTCAGAGACTTGGCCATAGCTGGCATCTTATTTAATTAAGAGCTGTGAACTAGCACAGTTAATTGCTTGAAGACAGTTGGAACAAACAGTGACCTTTGACACTGGAGGAAGGATAATATGCAGGATGCAAGGGTTCCTTTTGGTTTCTTGTTTCCCCACCGTTATTATTGAAAAACACATACCAATAATAATCGCAAGCAATTGAGTCAGAGTAATGAGTGAATACTGGCATATGAACATCTTCATAAGCGATTTACTACTCCCAAAGTAGCTAGTGATGTAAGCCATTATAACAAATTCCCAGCATGAGACAGATTTGTGTGAAACAGCACAGCCATTTCCTTCATAAAAGGAATACTCACATAATGCACTGCAGTATTTTGCTGGTGTGGTTCAAAGACATAATGACTGAAAAAGCCCCTTTTAAGTCAAGCACTATAATATGTAATGATTCAAATAACTCCCTCTTAAGCAACAGAAAATAAAATGATCCTAATGAGTCCTTCTTTCATGCAGCATGGGGTAATTGGAGCTCACCCATTTCTACTCATTGTTAGCTGGTCCATCCACATGCATGTTTTAAAGAAAGTACGTCATATGTAACACACTTACATTTCCTGTTAAAACTGCGTTTGCAATCTGTAGATGGCAGCAAATTGTACTGATATGAGAGAACGAATTGCTATCAGCACATGGACCTTCAAAAATAAAACGGAAAGCTTAACTAAAGCTGTCGGTGCTGCCCAGGCTCAACATAAGTGTGCTTCCATCACACTGATAGATGTGTGGGATCTCTGGAAATGCCCTGTCTCCTGGGGTGTATTTGGCTGAGTATTAAGTGTCTGATCCCAATACCATGAGGCATCCAACCAATGCTTCTGGGTCAAACACCAGAGGTTGGACCATGGATGGGAGATGAACTTCCATATTTAGAGAAAATATTCACAAGCGTATAGCTTAGTCTATGCATGCTGGGATGTAAATGTAAGTCATTCTCATACACAATGAAATACATGCATCACTTGAAGGACATGTCGTGTATGTGTGTGTGTGTGTGTGTGTGTAAAATATTGTTTTGTTTGTTTGTTTGGATGATTAATTTCCCCTGTGAGCACCATGGAGTTTCAGACTATCAGTAGTAAACAGCAAACAGTGAATGCCAGAGAGCATTAGCTTATTACTTTGGCAGGAAGAAGTAGCAGCTTCGCGTCAATTAGGAAAAAATAAATGAGTTAGTGAAAAACTGCTGTTTGATTTTTCAGTGTTGTGGAACACTTACATTTGGCATTCAAATCCACAGAAGGCTGTTTCAAGGCAAACTTGAGAATGTGGCTATTATGGCTTTGGGGGTTCATGGAAGAAAAACGTGAAAAATTCAACCAGAGCATTTCAAATAAAAATGAGTCTCTTTAACCAAATGTGTGAGCCACAGAGAACGAGTTGTAGACTCTCAAAGAGGGCAAGTCAGTGTTCTTAGCCTTTGGTGGAGGGGAAAATAGCAAGGGTGGTTTGAGCTACCCACACATGTACACTCACTTAAACAGCATGTTCTGTTACTGCTTTGCTCCGTTGAGTAACAAGCCAAATGACATTCTTTGAATCAAGCATACAGAGGTCTCACACATTTGCCTCGAGCTAAATATTCTCTGCTGAATGCCATCTGTGAGTCTCTTCATCTTTTTTTTTTTTTTTTTTTTTTTCCCTGCTCATTGTGTCTGCATTTTTTTGTATCCGGGTTCAACACTGGACCAGATGCTTCCTTTGTAGAATTTCTAAGCAATCCCGTGTCTTATGGGCACATTTGCAGGACAGTTTGGTTGAGGTGGCATTATGCTAATAAAAAAAATAAAAAAAAAAAATCATTTTGTTATTGAATATTTGCACCGCCCATAGGTAGTCCTGGGATTATCTGCCCAATTGAATGTGTTCTGAGCCATGCAGGCAGGGGTAATTTGTGCCTTTAGCCCATGATTGTTGTGAACCACAGCAGTGGCCTCTTATTTTAACACGTGAATCTCTCTCTCTCTCTCTCTCTCTCTCTCTCTCTCTCTCTCTCTCTCTCTCTCTCTCTCTCTCTCTCTCTCTCTCTCTCTCTCTCTCTCTCTCTCAAAATATCTATATATTCTAATATGTCACAGCAGTAGAAAGAAGGGAAGAGGAGGAAGTGATCGAAGATGTTTTCTTAATTACTGTCAAACTGAATGCATTAAGCATTTCAGATCATTAAGATTACAAGTGATTACAATATCAGGAGCAAAGCCTTGTGCTTTTGTTGTTCATACACAACAAAGAGGATAGAATAGCTGTCAATATTTGGAATGTGGAACATTTATTTTAGTGTAAAGTCATACCTGAATTTCAGGGTGAGGTTTGTTGTCAGTTCCCCAGATATGTTTAAAAGAGGAGTGAAATAATTGCTCATTCTTCATGACCTCAGTGTGAAATAGCACAGATATAAAACACTACGCAGTCTTCATGATTTATATTTGCAGGCAAAATCTGGATGTAAACAAGGTAAAATGTTTTTTTTTTTTTTTTTTTTTTTCTTACTTGTAGCAAACTTCATATCAGCAAATCAGTTCTTACATTTACCTGATTGCTTGCAATGATTTGAAGAGAAAAAAGAAATCCAGTTCACGGTCAAGTGTTCCCCAAAATTGCCTTGATTCGCTGCCGTTTTCAGTAGCGGGTTAGCCCATCCAGCTCAGTGGCTGTTTTCCAGTGTTCTGTGTAGCCCTGTCTCAATGACAGCAAAGATGCAGGAGTTCTTCACTTCACACTGGACTGTCTGATCTTGTGGATATTGGCAGTGAGCACAACAGAGAAGCTGCAGTTGAGTGTTTATGAGTAAAAATTGCTCTACTGGCTCTCAAAGCCCTGAACTACTTGGTCTGAGCAGCTGGTGCATCTTTTTGAGTTGCTGTGGTAACCAGTTCTTCAAACCAAATCATCTATACATTATTATCATTGTTTAGAGTTATGTCGACAGCATAATCAGCAACCTTGGTAAATGGCCTTATTGTGTCATCCTGTTATTTGATGATGGTAATTTGATCTTTTGATTGTATGCGCTGCACGCTGTTTTCATTCAAAACCATGTAATTTATTCATACAAGGTTCCAGTTTTGTGTCTTTGTTGTGGTGGAACACACTAGCCAGAGTACCACAACAGCACCTCAGATTAAGCCTATCGCTCACCTGTCACTTCACTTTGTTGTTTGCTTTTTTTCCGCTAATCAAGGCGACAATAGAGGCAGATGCAGAGTGCTTTCCAGCGAGGGAGCAAACATGTTGAGGATAATACACTGAAAGCTTTTTTAGCTTCCGTTGATCATGTCAGTTTGTTTGTTTGTGCATGGCTGTGCCCCTCAAGAAAGCAGCAGCCAACAAAATAAACAACCTGAACTGGCACAGATGTCGTGCCATTCTTCAAAGTGGTTGTACAGAACTAGTATTGTGGTGTGATATGTTAATAATTTATATTTGGATGATTATATTCTTTCCAGTCCCTGCCCTTTTTTCTTTTCCTCTAAAACTGTTAAATATTTTCAGAACTAAATAAAAGTGTAAAATGAATACCAATTCAGTAAAATTAACATTTTTAGTGAGTAAGACTGAGGACTCTAGTGGTGTGATCACTTTATACTGACAGGGACAGTAAACCCCCATTTTTCTTTTTTTAACACGTTGCTATGTCCAGATGGAAGAACAGTATCTGATATCACCCACCCACTCTAAATGAAGCAAAGAGATATCTAAAGTTAACCAAAACAAGCTTTGAAGCTTTTGCAGGAAATAGTCTTTTAAACTCGTGGTTGAAAAATGTGCTAACGTTTGATACTCAGTACTGTCTCACAGCAAGACTGAACTAAAGCCTCAACTTTAACCTCAGCCTGATTTAATTGCACGTTCAATGCTTTCAAAGTCCTTGACGTCCAACTCTGAAAAGTTCTCCTTTTAAATCTGGTTTCCCTTTATCATGCAGCTGCCCTTGATCAACTCAAGAGTGCTTCACTTTTTCAGAGTTGCCATACATGTGACTTTTTAATGAGCAGGTAGGAGTGTTATGACAATAGATTGGAGAATCTTATGGACTATAAATATGTTCTCTCAGTATACTGTAAGTCTATTCAGAAAAATGTAAATAAAAAGATGAAACGTGACACATTTAAAAACACAAACAGGAAACCTGCTGGTATACTACGCAAAATTAATGTAAAAAATAAAATAGTTAAGAATGTGCACGACGGTTACATATAAGAAAAAATACATGTACTGTAAAATGTTAAACATTTACTCCGTTTTGATGAAATGATGGCAGCCACTGTTCAATGCAACCTAATGTGGAAATTCAGCCCTGTATCTACTAAGTTGACTGAACCCCCTCCATCAGAAGAGTCTTGTTTTTCTGCAGAACACTGTGGCTCCTCGAAGCAAAATGTGCTCACAATATAAAGGGATATAGCGGAAAGTGGGACAGGTTTTGCATATATTTGAACAAATAAAGCCACAGTAAACAAGTTCTAAGAATTTCTAGCATTTTTCAGTTTGTCTGCACAGTGTTGGTGACATCATTGGTGTTTGAGTGACACTTGAGACTTTGCCCCACTGGACAGTTTTAGATTAGCTGACTCAGAAAATTTTGAGATGATACTGCGCGGCAGCATCCCTAAACTCCAAAACATGAAAAAAAAAACAAACGAACAAAAAACACCCAACAGTCTGCTGCATTTCGGTTTGAGATGACCTGGCTGTGGCTGTTGTTTGCAGCCAGTGCAGCCTTTGTCTCTCTCCTCATGATGACAGATAAAGCACTTTGATGCTCCCTCAGAGGGAGGTGAACCCCCCCAAACAACACACACACAGGCATAAACTCAAGACACTCGGATCCAACTGTTAGCTCTCATATCCTTCTGCTACGTTGCCTGAATGTGTGATCTGTGAGGTTATCTGTGTGGGTACACTTGTGTGTCTCTCTGTATGCCTCCAGAATCAAAATGTGGATTTCAAACTAACTAATGTTCTTCTCTGTGTATTTTGAAGTTAATTTTCATCCTCCTGCCAGTGCTTTTGAAATCTATACAGCGGCTGCAATTGCAAGAAATGCTAACTGCTAACATCTCACTATGGATTGACAAGAATGCATAGTCCATAGGACATGTTTATATATACACACTTTCCGGTGTATATGTGTGTCTGTGTGTGTCCAATATTATTATTATTATTATTATTATTATTATTCTTCCCAATTCCAGTATTTGCTCTGAAGATTGACATGTTGTGTAATCCCCTGCTGTTTTCCCTAAAAGCTGCTGTGGGAATATTAAACACCTTTCGATCTTAATATTCACTGGACATATCTGGCCAACAGAGAGCAGTAGATGTGTTACACAACAAAGGCCTTACACTGGTTGGGGGGGGGGGGGGTGGTGTTTGAGAGAAGACCAGAGTGAATGCAAGTTGAGAAAGCCACAATAGTGCTGTGAGTCAGATGGGGATGTTTGTAGTGGTTGAAATCTTCATAAGGATTTGAACACAGGGGAAAAAAAAAAAAAAAAAAAAAAAAAAAAAAAATATATATATATATATATATATATATATATTCTTTTATCCATATCCATATATTCTTTTGTCCATGAAGTGCTTTTTTGTAAGGATCTAAATCAAAACAGAGGAAAAATAGGCTTATTGTGGTGAAAAGCCATTTGACAAAGTATATAGAATATTATTATTATTATTATTATTATTATTATTTATTATTATGGATTTGAGAGTAATTGTTGGCAAGCCGTGATCATAAATGCATTACATTTCCTGCAGCCTTTTGACAATATTTTCTGACATCAGTGAAGCTGATCAAATTAAACACATGCATTATTGAAAGATTAAGAATACTTTATTTATCCCACGTATGGGAAATTCATAGTTACAGCAGCAACCACAGGTATAGAAACAAGGAGTAGAAAAGTACAAGAAAAAATATAAAGTGGAAGTGTGAATCTGTCATTGACAATGAAGATAAAAGAGAGTTTAATTTGTATTTGTTTTTCAAAGGCAAATGAACAGTTACTTGTAAGTGGTTTTATTGTTTTTGTCCCACTGTTAATGAATTTGAAGAAAGAATGAATTGATCAGATAACAGAAAACAACAAGTATCTTGAATATGGGGTCATTTCACAACTAAGATTGTTCAAACTGCAGCCTGTTCACTTAAGCATGACAATCAAGCTTTGGCTCTTGAAGCTAAATTGGTCAGACTTTAGTGTTCATTATTGAGGTGAATGCCATCAGTGAAGTGTCTGGGGTTCATTCTGATCAGTTGTGCTTTATTAGTTGTCGACCAGGAATTAGTTGACAAGTTTCATGAAAGAAATTAGGCATTTAATGAACTCCATCTCCTCACTCAGCATGGAAGATATTATTGTCATTACATTCTGAGCTGATTGTATCAGAGTGAGGGTAGATTGCACCAAGACAAGCCTTCTGCTGAGCAGCAGCCTGGCTATTGAGAGCCTCGCTGCCGTGTTGCCATGACTCCATTAACAAACGCAATCTCAGATATCGTAACTAATCTTTGGAATTAATTAAAATCCTTTCTTTTTTCTATACATTTGTGTAATTGAGCTGGTGTGGTCCTTGGTTTCGACTGACAAAGCTAATCCACTTTTTAAAATGAGATTGAAATTCTGCAAAGCAACAATCTCAGTTAGCCCCTAGTTATAATTATTTCATTATGTGCTGCCATGGGTCTTTACTTGGAGAAATTGATTGTAACAGCTGGTGTTACGGTCAACCTGATGACACTGGTTTCACCACTGTTTTTCACAGACTCTCCACTACCCTGGTGATAATTTAATTAGTTTTTCCGACTGCATTTGCCAACTTGTGTTCCCGTGCCAAAACCAGTTCTAGTTCACCACCATTGTGATCACCAGCAGAATTTAGACCTCTCATCTCTCTGCTTTGCCTTCATTCCACATTGCTGCTGTTAACCTTAACACAAAGATAATGGCGGCTCTTTGCCACAACATGACATTTACCTTAACATCAATAACAATGGTAATAAATAGCTTGGGTCCAAAAACTGGAAGGTCAGTGGCCGCTCAGTTTGTGCCATCACCCTTCTCATTTGTGTCGTGCAACTCCCGTTCCGGTTTTGCTTTTATTACCCTGCAACAACGTTTGATCTTCCTGCTTCTGTGTTTCTCTTTTTGCCCAGCCGAGCTGACACGCTGACACTAACAAGCAGCACGCCTTCAGATCTCCCCACTGCCGTTGTCTGCAGTGCCATAAATGCACCTGGCTTTGATGCGTGGTGCAGGAACAACAAGTCATTTAGTTGATTTGGTTCAGCGAGCAGGCCGTTTGTTAGTTAGCCCTAGGGTAAAGCTGTCTGCAGGAGGCAGGGGAGATGAAGAGGATGGGGAGGGGGTGTGGGCTATTGTATAATGCTTACAAAAGGAGTTTAAACTTCTATATTATGTCAGAAGAGTTTTTATAAAGCCTAGCAATAATTCTTTACGTCAAAGAGAACTAAGTGCTGTGAGGAAATGCTAATTTAATGAGAAAGATTGTGAACTAATTGCAACTCTTCAGTGTTTGCCTTAAATCTCTGACTGCACATCTTCTTTAAAATGAACAGTAACTTCTTTCTCCACTTTGTTGCACTCTAGTGGCTTGTTATTACGAATGGCTCTTATTTACTTTTTTAACTCAATTTATTTCTTCCCGATTTCCCTCTTGAGAACCTGAACATGTTATGCTTTGATGACCGAGTGTTGGGAAAAAACAATTAAAACACAAAAATTGCATGAAAGAAGGAAAAGGGGTGAACAGAAGCACTCATACTGACCAGATAACACTAATATTGAAATGCTATCTAGCTTTACACTAGTCTTTCTCAGTGAAGACTTGTATTATTACACCTCCCAACTGATTCTCAACCTACCAACACTACAGTTGTGAAGATATGTCTCCTCCTCTGAGTGATGTTCCCTCTGTCTGTAATGCAGGGCGTTTAACCTTATTCTATTCACACGAAAGGACATAAACTGGAGCAGGGATTCTAATTTATTTAAATCGGATTCACCACCAGCCTAGCTCTTTTAGATGGATGAAACAGCTCAGGAATTTTGACACTAAGGCCTCTGTGACCTTCTAACTTTGGACCAGAGATTTCATTTAGGTAGGCGTGTTTGAATGGATGCATATTAAACTGCATTTTGTTAGCTTTTTTTCTGCTAATGAGTAAATGGATATTAGAGGGGCACTGATTTTACTCATCAGTTTACCTGTCACCAGAAGGACTACTGTTCCTGTTGGATGGTTTGATTCCACAGGTGCTTTGTTTAGCTTCAGGATGCCATCTGGTTTTGTAGGCCTTTAAATTTAGGTTTAACTCACTCTGTTACTGGTCTGGAGTTCTAAAGACTGAGAGAGAGTCTATTAAAGGATGCTGTTGAGTTGAATTACATCGTTTGGAGGCTCCAGTGTTAGACTTCAACCAGTACTTAATAGTCAAAATGTCAAACAAACAAAAATGTTTACCAACAGCTCACATCATCAGACACAAATGCATAAATTACTGTCATCCAAGAAGATATACAGAGTATGGCAGGTCATTAAAGCTGCTAACTGTTGTTGAACTTGATTCTGTAATTGTGTTTTGTATCTGTGTATCTGTGTGTCTGGGGAGGAGAACTGAGGTCCAATAAAAACTGTTTTGGAGCAGCAAAGAAAAAAAACAAAACTTGAAATTGGCTCAGTGCCTTAACTATCTTTTCTGGTGCCATTTTGCTGCTGTTGCAGAAAAGAGACACTGCAGTCTCTTTATTTCTTTTGATATGAAAGTTCATTTGTTCATTTATCTTCTACTGCTCATCCGTTTCTGGGTTGCAGGGGTTGCTGGAGCTTATCCCAGATCACATTGGGGTGAGGATGGGGTACAGCCTGGACAGGGTTGTTGTCGCCATTATAGTTTGAATATGTTTTCTTGACCTGCAACAAAGAAAAAGGCTGTGTTTTTTTTTTTTTCTTTTTTTTTTTTAAAGGAAAAGGTATTTTGATTTCTTATTCCTGCTGAGAGAAGCCCCCTTTCTTTTTTTTTTTCTACTCAACACAAACAAGGCCAAAGTATGCTGTGTGACCCACTGCATCAAACAAGCTGCTTTTTAATTTTCTCATTAAATTAACCCTTACATTAATCACGGTCTGTCATGTCTTTGTGTATGCGCATGTTGGCGTACCGGCACATGTGAGACTGTGTCAGCCGTGAGCACAGCAGCTCTCGAGATCATTAATCAACTCAAGGCGAGCCAGCCAAGGGACTCCCAAATGTCAGGGGGGAAGGAGGCAAGAGTTTGCTGTGCTCTGTGCGCCTGCCTGCTCCTACACTGGGGAGCTGATCGCAGCACATCTTGCCCATCAGTTCCAGATGGTGGAGGTAAGCTGCTGAAGCTTGCCTGCTAAAACCAAGCACCCTCGCAGAATATGCCAAGTGAAAATTAAACTTGTAACAGCCTTATGAACAGTTTTGAATAGATATCAGAAAAATTATAAACTTTGATTTCACACCCAGGCAGATGGTTGCTCTTAGCTTTTATTTTGGTGGCACACAGGTTTGAAGCATCTGTTCCACATCACAATGCAAGCTGTGATTTGGCAACAGCGGGATTGGAGAACATTGAGGAGAGAAGTGGAGGTACACATTAAAATCTGGTATATTTTACTGAAGGCCAGCAAGTTGGCACGAGTGGAAAACACAGTTTTGAATGGACTTGACATTGGGGGGGTGGAATGGAGGACTGATTAGAGAGCAGAGATTCAATTCTGCAAAATTGAGCAGCAGTGATTTTACAGTGCCTCATGCATTTCCTCTGTGAGGGAAAGAGAGAGGGTGCAGGGCAGAGGTGTTGGGAAGAAGCCGCAGAAGAGCTGTCAAATTCAGAAGAACTTCCGTTTGCTCCTACTTGGGTCTGATTTTTATAGTTCTCTATAAATCCTATTTGTAATAACTCAATACACGTGATATTGTAAAGTGATATGTGAAAGCAGGACTGGTTACAGTTATGGTTGAATTGTGAGCTTCTGCATGCATTTAAATAATTTTATCTCAAGACATTGCAAAATATCAGGTGTTGAGTGTTGTTTTTACTTCTGTTTAGTTTTTCCATAAATTCCTGAAATGTCCTGATGTGGAGTAGAGAAACAGAGTAATCTGTCAGCAACTGCTGGTGTGGCAGATGATGAGCTCTGTCAGATAATGAATTCTGACCACTTCCAAGATGCTGTCAGAGGACTGTGAGTCTGATACACAGGCAACACAAATGTGGGATTTATGTTTTGCTCACTGATGGGATTTCAGCCCGACTTTCAACCAGTGCCATCTTCTATTCAGGCCATTTTGGTAGATATTTGCTCTGTGCAGTTATTCCATCTGGAATGGAATTTATAACGTGACATGCTGACTTAGTGACCATAATATTAATCATGATGAATACCACCTTAAGTGATTAAAATGTCAGGCTATAGTTTTCATCAATTTGGACCATTGTTGTCATGTTGTCGAAGACACATTGCTGCTGTAGGTCAGACTTGTGAGATAGATAGATAGATAGATAGATAGACAGATAAAAAAATCAGTCATCATTCTTTGTTCAATTTTGTTCCGTGAAACTCCTGGATATTAATATTTCATGCCAAGTTAAAAATGCCAAGAGTTTGCTCCTAACTTATGATTTAACAAGTGATATTCAGAGATAAAGGAACAAAGACAGGAAGGAGGGTGTTTGTGGAAAACAGTGAGAGTGGATGTGGGCTCTAGAAAGTGAAGGAGTGTTCTGGTGGAATGAGCTGTTTTAGATACAGCATGTCACTGTTAGGACTATCAGAACGGATACATAGGGGAGAACTGTGTTGGCTGACAGCTAGCCTGGGGTGTAGCATAAATAAGGCATGGTTAAACTAAGCAATGTGCAGCCCGCCTCATGTGAAATAACCTAAAGGGGTTTTCGGTGTGTGTGTGTGTGTGTCTGTCTGTGTGTCAAGGCTAGTGGTCTTTGGATACAGAAGGCATAAACAAATGAAGAAAGAGCTCGAGTGCTTCAATGTCGCATCCCTCCCTTCAGGAAATTGTTTGCTCCTAATGCATACTGTACACACACACACACACACACACACACACAAAGCTACACGTGAGCATACACAGACTGAGGGATAATGTCTTCCCAGAAGAGAAGCAAAAGTATAAGCAAAGTCAGCACTGTGATTTATTTATTTATTTATTTTTTTATTATTATTTTTTTTGCCTCATTCATCAATCACAAACATCCATGTGCATGCATTTGCACACAAACATACTCACTCTCTGCCTCATCTTTGTCCCAGGCCTTTGCACCAGAGATAGCCATTATCTTAGTGTGCCCTTGTTGGAGTGTGAAACATTTTCATCTGCTATGACTCATTGCTTTGAGAGTATACCAGCTGCCCAATGCCCAAGTGCGTGATCATGGCATAAAGCGTACAGAGGCAAGCAATGGCTGGCTGAGACGCCTCAGCAACGGACTAATTAGGCTTTTAACAGAGAAAAGGCAACAGGCTTGAACTGCAGATGGTGTGCAAGGGGAAATTATCATAATATAGGCTTTCTTTCCCCCTGTCAATAATAGATGCACCCTACAATGATTGCCCATTCATTGTTTATCAAGAGAGCTCTGAGGTGGAAAGAAGCATCAGTTAGCATTCTTTGACAGACCATAAGGTGACTGAATGATGCTTGGCTGTCTTTGGCAGTTAATACCCAGATGCCCTTGAGAGAAGTTCCCTGCCGCTCAGGAGGTGTAGCTCAACTGTCTGACGGTAGATTTCTGCTGTTGGCCTGGGCAGCCTCTAGGTGCAAATGTCCGTAACAGGGTGAGTGAGAGGTACTTCGTGTGCAGGCTCCACCAAAAAGCTTTGTTCATCTGGAGATGTCATAATGTGATACAATGCAAATGCAAGCTGTGCTCTAAGGTTTTGTCGTATCCTACTAGAAACACATAATGTTTGTCCTGATGGTTGATTAACTAATTACAGACAACTAAACTGCCTGCTTTTAGTATTTTGCATATTGAGTCAGTTGGACTGTATCTACTTTTCCCAAAGCCTTTCCTTCACATCTTACGACCCAGTAAGCTGCAGTTCCAATAAGTTTGTTCAGAAAGGAAAATCTGACGAATGAATGACAATTTGACCTGCAAGTGACACATCCATGCATCCGTGATTGTGTGCGCTCTGACTGTGACAGCTAGGTCAGGAATGGTTATACCTTGTTAGGTTTTATTGGTTAAGTCCTAACTGATCCTAAAATGACATACTAAAAGCTTAGCAGCTAGGACATACAGTATATTATGTTAATGTATACGTGTATACACCCCTGCCTAAAATGTTGCTGGTCCTTCAAGTGTGACTAAAATAGGTCCAACCAGCAGGGGCATGGACTCTATAAGATATCGGTCGCTGAGGTATCTTGCGATGAAATGTTCACAGCAGATATTAATTCATGTGTAGCTTTGTCCAGAGGAAAGCCACATTACTTGTGGTCAAAAGATTATTCCAACTGGATACGAAGAAGTACATTTTCAGAGATGCCATATTTTCAACATATGTTCAGGCTGTTTTTGTGTCAAACATTTTCATCCATCTGCACCCCATCTGTGCTTCTTAAAAAAAACTTCAATCATGATCAGGTAAACATGGTTGTGTTGTGTAGATAGGATTAAGGTTCAAGGCTTTTATTTCAGAACATGTTTTTGCTCTCTCTGGTCAGCATAAACAACTTTTCTCACTGCTCTAGTTCACCATTTCAAACCTAAAATACCTTCGCTACCAAACATGTAGGGGCACCTAATCAGTCTTCCTTCTCCTTGTCGCACTTGAGTGACTGGCTGCTTCCAAGGAGATAGAGTGCTAAACAGATAAAGCAACAGGTGGCAATATTTTTAACTAAAACCCTCGCTTTTTTCCTTCTTTTCCATTCCTACCGTCCATCTTAGTGTGAAAGTTAAAAGTGCCTGAGCTGTTTTTCTGCAACACTGTACAAGCGCCACATTTGACACAAACCTTTTAGAGCTTTACACAATTGTAAATGCCCATCAAATCCCATGCGACAGTGTATCAGGTTTTCATTGGCAATCCAGCTGGAGTAAAGGGCATCAAAGCAGCCTCCATGCACTGAAAAATTTTCAAGGGTCTGGAGACGGAACCACACTAACTATTGTGGATCCACGCATGTAGAATATTTCTGTATACTGCATGCTGTCATTTGAAGATTTTGACTTCAGTTCATTTTTACCAGTTTGAAACAGACCTAAATATATAAGCATATAGTTTGCATTATGACTTAATATGCAACATCAGGTTTATGTCAGGCTGTTTAGTCTGTTCATTTATTCTCAGATGGTTCGTCCAGAGGGCTAGACTCACGCCAGACTGTGTTGTCTCTAATTAAAACATCTGGACCATAAAAACATTGAACACAATCACTACATGGACAGGTGGACAGTGAACACCAGTGAACTTGAAAATCTGTTACTTTCTTGTATTATGCAGGCCATTATGCTGAGACTGTCTTGAGTCCACGGTCCACTCAGTTTCAGAATCAAATTCAAATGACTTTAGATGATGAGACTATTTATCCACTGAAAGTTTTTAATTTCATCCCTTTTGCCTAATTTAAAATGTTAGATGAAAAGTCCCCCAGTGAGCCCATTTGAAAGGGGGATGGAGGAGCTTGGGCTAAAAAAGTGACAGTGACTTGAAGGCTAAAGTCTGAGTGAGAGTCTTACCCATTTCGCTGTTGGAGACTCTGAGCTAATGATTTATGGGCAACTCATCCAGGCCTAATTAGATCTTTGAAATACCCATCCCCTTTGTCTGAATGGCTTTAATGGTGGGATGCTGCTGTGCTACCTTGATGTGGAGCTCTAACCGTACCCTTCCCCTCTCTCTCTAGGCTCACGCTGGAAAAAATTCAATGTTCACAAATAAACAAAAGGAAATGCACTCAACTTGTTCTTACTTGCTCTTGCCTGTAGTGATGCTCTTGCACACCACAACATCCACACAAACATACACACATCTCCCTGAAGAGAGGTTGCCAGGCAACAGGAAGCAGAAGCCCCCCACCCACCTTCCCCTTCCATGCCCCCTTCCTTTTTTTTTAACAATATTTTTCTTTTCTGAAGCTGCGATTGAAAGGTGAAAGGCAATGCAGCGATCAAGTAGAAGCAATATATTTCTTTAGTCCTGAATATTTGTTTACTGATGTGCACTGTACTGTGTACCCACACGGGTTCATGAAAATATGCATTGTATCTATTACGGTTTTGATTCTATTTATATTGTCAGGATCCAAGAAGTCATACTGCCTGCAAGTGCATATCATTAAACATGTCCTGCAGTGATATTATGCCGTTTGAGGTGCAAAACTAGATAAAAATATTTAATTTTTTTTAATCTTTCCCAACTCAGCCAATATGTTTTCTAAATTTAAAATCATAGCCTCACAACTTCAGCTGGAAATGTTGCATTTGTTGCATATGTGGTGTGTGGCAGCTCAATGGACTCAGACATCAACAGAAACTGTTCTTACACATGAATGGATGAATGCACCATCTCACTGGGCACTGGTCTGCACTTTTGATTTGCTCTGTGCAAAAACATGGCAGCTTATTGGAGAGAAAAGTCAATTTTCCCATTAAAATATCCATCAAAATTGGTTTTCGAAATGGAAGAAGACAAATGGTCCATGCAGTTGCACAATCTTGCTGTTGTTGTCGATTACTTCAGTTATTCAAAACATTCTGGCTTCGTCTGCCGCTTTTTGGGTTACCAGTCTTTGCAAACAATGGTGATCCTTGACAGCTGGTGTGTCAAAGCCTTTTTTCAACTGGCTGGATTAACCCTAGTTTGTCATATGAAGTGTTTAAACAAAAATGAAACGGTGCTAATTGTGGAGAAGTTTGAGTATTCAGCAACAGTCAACAGTCCACAAATCAGAGCCTTTATGAATAAAATCGGTTTGGTTTGCAGGGTGTGAGTTTTTATTTTTTTATTTTTGTATACAGGCAGTTATGTTTGCATTATGAGACATTGACTCTGGCACTTACTTTGCAGTGGCCTGATTGGCCAGAACTGTGCCTTTTTGTGGCTAAATGATTCTCGGTCCTCACTGCTCTTCCTACATGAAGATGTCACACCAGCTAACAGCTCACTTTGTCAGTTTTAGTTAGATTATTTTTAGTAAACACAACTGTCTTTTGCAACTGTAAAGAGTTTGCAGAGCAGAAAAAGTTAACTAAAGCATTAAATTTGCAGGCTGTGACACCAAAATAATGAGCTACAAGATACTAAAAAATCTCAGAAAAAGAGTTCAGAGAAAATTCAAAATGAAGTCACTCTCAACAAAGAGAGAGAGGGGAGTGTAAGAAAAAAAAAAACATCCCCAAAAACAAATCAAAGCAAACTACTCCATTAAGATGCTATTTTTAGTTTTCAACTGCATTTCTCAGAAGTTTGAATTCTTGTAGTGAAAAATAAAGCCTGGCTTTGCCGGACTAGACCACAATAACACCAGGGATTTTTTATTTTTTATTTTTTTCAGCTGTCTCAATTTCTGATTTAGGCTCATAAGAAACATTTTATTTTCACATATGACTTTGACCTTGTGTGAACAGTATGAAGAATTTTTATCATATTTATCAAGGCATAAAGCCATTAAGATGTGCTTTACTGACGATGCTGCCTACATTGTCACCTTCAGATTCTCTCAAGTATAATTAAAAAAAAAAAAAAAAAACAGCCACAAGATTGTTTCCTATTTCTAGTCGTAAAGTAACCCTCTTGTGTCCTTGAGCCCTTAGCGAGACGAATGACAAAACTTTGTCTCTCCGTTTGTTTGCCTCATGTCCTCTGCCATGTTGCGACATCGTTGGAGAGAGATTACAGTTGTATGTGCTGCCGCTTGTCAATGTACAAATACCTGCCATTAATTTCACAGGCAGAAGGCAATTTCAGATAAGTGGAGAAGTTCTGATCATGATTTAAGCTCTGTTGTGCAGTAAAAGTGCGGATAGAAACATCAGGTCAGATAAGTCTTTCACTCATCATTTGAACTTTTGTATCTGGTCGTTCAGATTGTAAAACAAAAAAAGGTTATTTTTGAACTTATTGTTTCATGAAACAATGACTTTTTGTCTGTTTTGACAGACCTAAAACACTGGAGTTTTCTGTGGTAAATCCTGTAAAGTGACTTGAGGGAAAGCAGAGCCTAAAACGAATGGGTGATTGAGATAGAGTGGAGGGCATGATTTGTCTCAAGATCATTTCACATTGCCACTGCCCTCTTATGAACTCATATAAATTACTTCATAAGGAGCTGTCGGCTGAAATCCAGTGCCACTTGTAGATTTGTTTCCTCATTCAGATAGCTGCTCATATTCATCCCAAGCTGTGTATTCATCCATCGGGCTGTCTCATCTTCCTCCTCTCTTCTCTAATAACTCTGTGTGTGCGATTGCATTAGGGCTCTGCTAAATGTAAAATAAGAGCTCACTGCTGAGTGCATCAAACCAAATTACTCTGCAGACGATGCTAGTTACAGATGGGACCTGGAGAAATGTATTGTTTTTTTTGAACCACCTGTGTCACACCACCACTGTTTTCACAGTGTAAGTGAAGGCTTTTTCCCAAAAACCACAGCCTCTAAATCCACATAGTACTCCTATTGCTCATCCTTTTGACATTTGTGCCTACTCAACCCAGCAGAAAATTCTGCGAGGTTTCACACATACTAATAGGACATTTCATATGAAATATGCAACAGAATATTTTATTTGGGGGGTGTTGAACAATCTTTCCTCTCCTATTGGCACTATAAACCAGAGCTGTCCTAGCATATCTGCAACTGTAAATAGCATAAAAAGACCCAAATGCAGTAAAGGTTTTGTGGGCCATCACTATACACTAATAAGCTAAAATATTTCACCATTTCCCATCTATGTATTGTGACATTTATTTTGGGAGTTAACTGGAGTTATTGCTTTGTCAGCTCCCCTCAGTCTATTTCAGTGGTGCATGACTCTTTATGAATCCACATTAGTCTGTGTGCTAAAATGTAAAATTGGGAAGTTTAGTAAAAGGAACTATTACTTCAGCTCGTATAACGTATGGATAAGAAATAGACATTTGCTAAATGAAGAAATATCAGCTTTTGTGTGATTAAGTTGCATTCTAAAGTATTTTATTATTGAATGTCTAGCATTTATCATGGTAGGATAGTCTTACCAACCCATTTGGACTCAGAATGTTCTATTTTATCATTATTATTTGAAAGTGCGGCTGCACATACATGGCATAATTGTAATGAACTCGTAAATGATCAGATTCAGTCAAATTTAAATTCGTACTAGATTAAATTAAAGTTGGAGCTGATCATTTGATCCATAATATAGGTCAGTTTTACCTC
Source organism: Echeneis naucrates (assembly GCF_900963305.1). NCBI lineage: Eukaryota > Metazoa > Chordata > Actinopteri > Carangiformes > Echeneidae > Echeneis > Echeneis naucrates. The sequence continues at coordinate 15,975,598 of NC_042512.1, read as the reverse complement.
AAGGGCTTTCCATTTGGTACAGGTCACGACATCCTTGAGGTGAATGATGATCGCTCTCGCACTAATGGTACAAAAGTATTTCATGAGAGAAAACCCTCACAAAGAGATCTGTCTTGGTTTAACCTTGGGAAACCTTCTCAGACATGCTGCAATTGAGACTGCAGCAAAAGTTAAAGATGCTTCTATTGACCCCAGTTTGTGTTCTTTCTGATTGACTTGTGTCAATCAGCCTCTCTTTCGCTTTGTGGATATAGTGACAGAAAAAAGGCAAAGAATTCACTGTAAAATCAAGGAAGGAAAAATTGCTCAGTTCCCAAAAATGTCTATTAAGACTAGCTTAGCTTTTAAAATTGCCAGTTGTTTTTCCGAAAGAAAATAAACCTTGTATTTTGTACCCGTGGTGGTATCTTTTTAGTGTTTTATCGGTGAAGAAAGCTACCAAGTCAGAGTTGGCAGTGGTGGTGTTTTTGCCTGTTGTTCAATCTTTGCTTTTCTTTCAGAATGCTAACTCTGGGCAGGATGCCCACCTCACTGTGTAGCACATCGATAATAAATAATCCATTACACCTCCGCTGCTTTTACAGAGAGAACTGAAAAACTTGTCTCACAAATTTTTCAGGATGCTGAAAAGCACCCCAATTTGTCAGCTCGTCTGGCCAACTTTGCTGTGCATTTTAATTGGCTTTAACTGTGTGGAGGAAGTGCGACCGCAACAGTCAAAGTTGAAGCGCTTCACCAGCGTGTCTCTGGAGCAGCAAGGCGGCTTTCCTCCAGTGCTCTACAAATCTACAGGCCTGACAAATCCTTATTAAGGGCCTCTACTGTACATCACTGCAATATGTGTGTATGGGTTTATGATTTTGCAAGACTAGCTGGGGAAACCTATTTGACCAATTAAACAAGCATATATTTGCTGTGTGTGTGTGTGTGTATGTGAACAAGTGGGTGTGAAAATATTTGGAATCCTCTTGACACCCAATTAGAGAGCAACCCAATGTGACCTCCAACTTCAAGAGACACCAAAAAGCTCACTTGAAACAACAACTTGGACCTGCTTGACAAAATGGCCTCACTAATGAGTGTCTGTAAACACAACTTTATTCTTTGTGATTGGTTTAAAAAAAAAAAAAAAAAAAAAAAAAAGGACCGTGTGTGTGTGTGCACGTGAATAGTCTGTGGCTTTAATTACAATGCATAATGAATGTACAAAGAGTGGCCATTGTCTCAATGATCATCTGATATTTTAACTACATACTGTATGCCCAGGACAGTCTCCTAAGACTCTTTGTTTTTAGTTATTATTTGCAACAGAAAATGTCCACAGTAGTTAAAATTTCAGTTTTTAAACTGGATTTAACACAAGGCATGAACCAAATAACGACAATATCTGCGTTCTGAGTTCTCTCTCTCTGTGTCTCTAATTGTGGGGCCTGCCTCTTTCGAGACTTAGCTTGTGTATATAAAAGGATAAATTATATGAGCAGACAAATTAGCCAAGTTTATACTTTCGACATACACATATATAGATAAACAGCCAATTTGCACTTCACTTAACCTCTAAACTGGCTTGTCTTCAGTGTAATATAAAATTAAAATGTTTATACTCCATTTTATGCATAACAAAAAATGCATTTAAAGCTGGTTTAGGAAGCTGGCTTTCTGACATATTGTCATTGAGGTGGGACCTAATTTGAAAAAGTGGCTGTAAAAATAGCAACAATAGGCACAGCAGATGCTCATGTTTTTGTGAGCCTTTTACCATGGCACATTAAACCAGACCCGCATCCAGCAGTAACTTTACTATCCAGCGAGCAACCTTGCCACACGAGTATCATTCATATTTAGCAAAACTAAGACAAGTTTTCAAATTTTTCACATAAGTTCTCCTCCCCTTGCTCTTTACTCCCATGTCATGTTCATTTGAACAGCATATTTTGTAAAGCACTCACTGACTCCTGACTCCTGTAAAAAGGCTGTTTTTTTTTGGTGTGCATTTGTCTTTGATAAATCAAAGCTGTTGGCATTTGTCTTCAGTTGTCATGTCAGCCATGTACACTGAGCTTTGAAAAGCTCTGCCAGTCTTCATGAGATGTAATAAATCTGCTGCCATGCTTTCAATTCAACTTTCAATCATTTGTCAAGTGGCTCAATTGGAGCAGTGGCCACTGTGATTACATTTAAAGCTACTATTTTTGTTGGCATCAATTTTTTTTTACCCACGCAAGGCAGATAATTCGTGCCTTCAAAAATGTTTTCTTTTTTTTTTTTTTTTTTTTTTTTTTTTTTTAGTGGGAGTCTGCCACCTTCAGAAGTAATGAAACTAAGTCAAACTCCAGAGATAGCTGACATGAATTTATTGATATAAATGCAAAGACAGTTGCCCCTGCTGCACGCTGCAGTCCAGATTGGACATTCTAGTCTCGACTGATGGTGCTCATGAAAACAAACAAAACTCCTGATCAAAGTGGACCTGGGATTTCTCATGGCCACAGATTTCAGATCACAGAAGAGGAACAGGTCTGCAGGAAGGAGGGAGGAATATAGTTGAGACTGGAGGATGAAAAGGAATATGAAACAGTTGAGTGGAGCTCAACTCTGCTCATCCTGCTTTTTGATCCCCGACTCCTTAATATATACAGTTCTACATGTGCATCAGGACATTGCTGCATGCTCGTCTTACACACTCATGTACAAACGCATATGCACTGCACAGGCATACTTATGCAGATCATTTCTTTTCCACATCCATTTCCTCTCCTGCACTCACCACCAGTCACCCCATATCAAATCACAGTTTGAGCTGGAGCTCCTGTGCTTAAAATGCTAATTTTTTGGGAAATTTACAACAAAAAATGGGATTTATATGTATTCAGCTCTTCACCTGGAGACAGCATATTGTCAGTATAGCTACATGTATAAAGTCATCACAGAAGCTGACGATGGGCACATCAGCAATTTAAATGCTACACTTTTTTCTCCCATTCTAATTCACATGCAGCCTGCTGGTTGTTAGAGATATAGATATAGAAACTGAGTGTGCTGTGTAGTCAGTGCATTTGTTAATTTAATGGTGGGAAAAATATGCATTTTCCTGCTAATTATGCTAATGTACCTTTTGATTTCTTTTATAGGGTTGAAATTCAAGCAGCACAGAGGCAATGGTGCTGTAATTAATCAAACTTATTAAATAAGCCATATTGAGATGTAAATAGAGTGCCCACACACACACGACAAAGCTGCATGACTTCAATACCACCTGTACACACTTGCATACAGATAATATACACCCACACACTGCGCCTAATTATTAGAGTGCTTACACTTGCTGACTGACCATTTTTTCAGTCAACCTGCATGTCCCAGCATTTCCCGTCCACCCAATCCATCAGATCTCCTCAAGCGTCACTCCATCACAGAAGCAGTTACTGCAGCCAGAGCTCTAAATCGATTAAAAACAGAAATTATCACAAAAGGCATTACAATTAGTTGTAAGCGATTCGAAACTGTTATTTGTTAGCGCAGATCGCAAATCAGAGCTCAGCTGTCCTTTGATGACCATGTTCATAAAGATAAATTAGCTAATTACAAAGAAGGAAAGATTGCAAGAACTTCACAGTTGAATCCCCTTGAAATAAAGATCAAACCAAATAAATAAGTAGAAATCATTACAGCCGTAATGACAACAATTAGACTTCATCCAGAGGGAAGACAGTTGAGAAAAATTAATTTTTAAAGGGTTCTCCGTGAACATTTACATGTGAATTAAGAAACATGGCACATTTTGATCAATATGCTGTTTCCTAGGGCAACAGATTGCAAATGACCCAATGACTGTCAGATTTTTTTATCCACAACTCACTTTGAAACCAAACTCTACGAGGACCCTTTTGGTTGACTAAATGGGATATCAGAAGAAGCGGAGAGGGGAAGTAATATGATATGCTAATAGAACCAAGCTTGTGGGAGCAATGGCTTAAATCTGTCAGACAGAGAACAAATTTTATTTCAGAATGTATATTAATCAAACCCAAACTTGCCATTGTGTGATCTCAAAGGCAATGCTACATCAGTATTCATGCATCAGGACACAGAATCAGTGCTGGCCTCGCCGGACTGTTGTTGGGGGAAACATTAATAAATCAAGCAGGCTGAACGCAAGAGACAAAGGTCAGCTTATTGACACCACTTAAAATAATAGATGTGTTTATTGTGTTTCTACAAAGGACACCCGAGGTTAATAAATGTCTGCATTCATCTGGCAATAAGCAGCGCAGCAAACTGCAAGCCATTAATATGGATTGGGTAACATGCCATACATGAGTACTTAGGCCATAAAGCTTCCTTCAGATGTAGACGATATTAGTGGTGGTTTCTGTGTTTTGTCTTTGTAGTTCCACTTCCCTTTTGAGATGAAATTGGTTTTACAGTTTCTCTGAAAATCATGGTGTGTAACTTGACAAAAGCAACTGGTATAGTTTAGATTCACATTTCATTTTAATTTTTAGTAGTTGCTGCATGACTGACCTGAAGAAAATGTAACAGCACCGACCCCCCAAAAAAAAAAGAAATCAGCTGAAAATATTTCCACCATGCTGCTTTTTGTGGTTCAGTGTGAAACTTGACATGTGCATCAAATTTGGCCACACAAACCAATAAGAGTTTGCTTACAACTGCAGATAGTAATGTTTTGAGTGAGTGCCCAGGTATTTTATTTTGATGTGATGGCTAATCCGTGACAAAAAAATTCTAAAATAGACTGCCAACCAAAGTAAAACCAAATGACAAGCTATTGTCATATTCTTCGCTCTGGAGTTATATTAAATTAGTGTGAAATGAGAAAGTTGAGAGAGAGCCTCATGATGTAAAAAGAAAACAAACTACCAGGAAAAGATAAATAAAGGAGTTGGTGATAAAATTCTGCTTTTGGTGGCCTGAATCAGGTATAGGTTAAGTATGCTCAACAGGAATGGCCACATGGGTAATGAACCGTGACTCAGTGATTTAGGAGGATGCCTCATGAACTAGCAGGTTATCCCACAGCCACATAAATTAGGAGCTGAGCCATTTTCAGTTGACAGCTGGAGAGTGGCCTTACACCTCCTGATCTACTGTCAAATATTCTGCCTCTGAGCACCTCTACATCCCCAAATTCATCAGACTTTAAACCTCTGAGCCAGTTTTAAAACTGAATTGCATCACATACACCATGTGATAAAAGTCAAATCTACTGCTGCTTTCTTTTTCCAGTGTTAGATTTTTCAAACGGTTTTGATAATTTAACCATGAGTTTCATACCCGATGTGGCCTTTATTGCGCACCACAATAAAGTGACACCCAATATAGCCAGTGAAAAAACCAGCAATAATTTTACTTTTAAGCCTTTTAAGCCTCTCTTCCATTGTAACTCTGTTGGCTATTGTCAGTGGGCCTACACATGCATGTGGCTGAGATTGAGACTGACCTTTTCACATTCCCACATGATATTCAGCCTCGCTAACTAGCTGCTGTATTGAACATTGCACTTTGGCATATGACAAAATTTTCAACAGCTTTTTTTTACTGGAAACATTGCTCCATGGGTAAGCATAAAATTCAGTGTAATTATTAATCGATAAGACAGTTGAAGCATAAAATAAGTTCTTTGTTCGGATTGTCAGTCTGTGCTGGACACAAAAAGGATTTAAATCACATTTGTTGCACATATCATGCACCAATGCTGTTGTGCAGTTGTAAATGCGGTGGCGGCTTCTGGTCAGTGGTCTGAGTCCAGTCAAAACCCTCACGTCGCCACCTGCCATGTTTATGCGATGATGCACCAACTACTGAAGCATGGAAGCCATTAAAACACAAAAAGGTACAATTCAACCTCTGAACTACACTAATGAGATGAAAGAGACATAACAAAGCTTGACAGTGTGGTTATTTGGGAAATGCCTGTTTGCATGCAGGTGGCGGAGCTAAAGGGAGCAGGCAGAATGCTGACAGATTGGATGAGCCTTCTGAGTGTGCCCACCTGCAGGGTGTGTGTATGTGCACGTGGTTCAAGAGGGCTTCAAAAAAACTTAGCATAAGTAGTTTGCTCATCACTGACAACAGCAGGCGTCAAATTCTTACCCAAGACACCTTTGTGGGGGGTCTGGAAGTTGTACTCCAAATAGTAGCGACTAACAAGAGCTATTAATGAAGCTGGCTCGTTTGAACTTTGAATACTGATCTGGCACTTTATTGTCTGTTGTCATGCTCCAATGCAGCACTGCTGGCGAACATTTACTTTTTACACTTGTGCTTCTTTGTTTTGCCTGCTTGTCACCATGTTCAGTTGTTGTCTCAGGTCAAATATCATTTCCAAGTAGTGGCATTTGTTTTAATCTGCATGAATCATCAGCTATTTAAAGGTAATGACAGGATAATATTAGACTGGCTGTCACAATAACATATATTCTTACTGTACTGTACTATGTTGTGTACCTCTTTTCTATTTTAACAAACTGTGCAGTAGACTGAGGTGCAGCCTGAATGTGGGTTTGTAAACATGAACAATTTGAGCAAGCTTGAAGGACGCCGGCGTGTTAAAGATAGGAAGCACAGAGGTGGTTTGTGAGAGTCCTCTTCCATAGACTGACCATTACATGCTGTGTTGTGCTTGCAGCACTCCTGACTTGCAGTCTTCTTTGTTTAAAGATGCATTCATAGCTTCTCAGCAGAACAGCGTTAGTAATTTAGTTAAGGTCTATTCGATGTAATAGACACAGCATTGTTGTCTTACACCGCTTTGTTTCCTCGACTAGATATTTTGTATATACAAAATTGCATCAAGAGCAGATTGAACACGAAATAAGAAGAAATGAGTGAAAGGGGAAAAAAAAGCATCTAATTCCATCTGCCCGTCATTAAATGCTGAACACTTTTGCCATGAAAAGCACCGAGACCCCGTGGTTATCGAAATAAAATCTTTTTGTTCGTGTAATTCTAAAAAGAGACTCAATCAGTGTAAACATCTGATCCACATAATACCCAGAGCAACAAGCTGTGCTATCTGGTTTATTTGGCTCATGCCACCACAGATCTATGAATCACTCCGAAGTTATTTTTCCATCTGTGTAGTTGAAATCTCTTCTGTTTAAAGACATGACAGAGCTGTGATCCTTTGAAGACCTAGACTGCAGATGCCGATGCATACAGGGAAATGTTGCCTGGATATGTATATATAAAAAAAAAAAAAACATCAACCATGAAAACTGTTTTGAATTGGAAATGCTGTAAAAATAACCAGCCTCTGCCTTGTGCTTTGGCAACAGATAATTTTAAAATTGACCAGAAGCCTGCCCTGTAGCATTTGGTGTTGACCAATCAACAAATTAAGCTAGCAAGCAAAGGCGTGCTCATTGGATAATTTGAACAGCAAAGCATGAGAGAAGCAGCATGCAACAGTGAGTTCTTCAACATTCATCTACAACCACAACAAATACGAGTTAACCAGCATCAGTGGAGCAACATCATCTCACTGCCCACTCACATGTTTAGTCTCACATGGTGTTTACGGTTCTGTCTTAAGGGTTGACTGTGATCAGTTACGGGGGTTTACCATCAACACAAATGGCTGTGCAAGTATGAACCATACCACTTCAAGCATAGATGTGTCAACACAACTTACTATGGAGCACTAATACTTTGACACTTTGTGTCAAGCTTTTTTAGAAAAGCACAGTTTACATCCAAGGCAATATTAATGACTACATTAGTATATCACACCTAGTTTTTTTTTTTTTTTTTTTTTTTTCATGGAGTGAAATGAGGAATGAAGCATAAACTGAGATATACCATTTGTACACATACACAGTATGGAGGCTAGAACAAAGCTACCTCTGCTCCCCAGCTTCCTTTTCTAGTAATTACTTTACGTTTCCTTAGGCAACAAAACTCTTTGAATCAGAAAAATAACATTGCATGAAAATACACCCTATCCTGTTTCCTTTAGTGTGAAGAGCTATTACATTGGACTGTAACTTTACAACACAACTCCAGCAATATGGAGTAAATACCTTCCAATGTGCATTTGCTGATAGATTGGGTGTCCCTCATCTTAACCATGCTGTAAAAACTGCCACTTTGCTTTCAGCTACATCAGAAAGAAGAGTCAGACTGAAAGATATACTGAAAATTTAACATGTTGGGAATCAATTTATTCATATGAGGAGTGCGTATTAACATTTTAAAGTTTATGTACTTTGCATTGAATTTCTATTTTGCAACTTTTCTTCCATTTAAGTCCTTTCGCTTCAAATTTGTTCTATTACTTTGTTAGGTTTTATAAATCAAATTTTTCAAACTCAAACAAATTGCTCCACTTTCTTTCCATATCTATGCTTGATGACTGCCTTGGGTTGCTGTGTGTTTGTCAGTCTTGTCTTTATTTTTTGCCTCGCTGCACCACCTACACACCCTTGGATTAGCTTTTGGAGCGTCTGACCCCACTGAGATCAGGGGTGAGAATTCAGTGACACAGCAGGCGTCTTGTGCATGGTGTGTATTTATTTGTCTGTGTGCAATATGCTCTCGTATTATATCCAGACAGCAATTCCTGCGTTCCAGTGTGTGCAGCTCACATGTGCAGGGGGAGGTGAGAGAAACTTGGCTGCTGTAATGATTGATGGGGGAAACTTTCAGTGCCGATTCCATTTGGATAATCTAGCATCTTGTTTTTGGTGGGGGATCTTGCGTGTCACTTATTTTTGCACGATTGATCCAAAAGCGCTCTGTTTCAGTTTTTTTTTGTTTTTTTTTATTGCATTACAAAGCAAGAGTCACACATTTCTCCAGAAGCTCTCTCTCATAGCAGATCCTCACACGTGAGCTCATTGGTGCAAAAGAAAATAAACCAACCTCACGCTGACACTTTGCAACTACTTTTATATTCCGAGCTGATTGATCTGGGCGTTCGGCATCTGGCATTTCCACATTTTTTTCCCTTTCTAATTAGCTGCTGAAGCTGACATAATTGGTTACCACAGATGGACTGGGGATGTCTGGCTGACACTATCTCACTCACACAGCCTCACAGCACATTACAACTTTGCATTGTGACACTGCTCAGACGTGTTAGATTCTATATGGCCTTTATTTGCTCTGGATTGTGTCACAGCATGGTGAGCACTGGTACAATTTATTGTCATTGTTAGAAGCCTTGGCCTTCAACTTGCATAAATCACAATGGGAAATTTTCTTCTGTTATGTATATACAGATATGTAAGTAATCACACCTTTTATTTTATTTGAGAATCATACTTCTTTATGCCCACACTAACTTATTATTGGATTTGACCCACAATGGAGTTGCGTTATTCTCACCAGCCCAAATTAATTTGCAGCACCTATTTTTTTTTTTTTTTTTTTTTCCTCCCCCTGCAGGTGTGTACAAACTTAATGTGAAGCAAATTGTCACACCATCTCAAGGCAGTGTCAGTGAAGCTATGAGCCACCTTTCTCCAGCATTGTGTGTGTGCTGCAGCTGAAACTTGGACTGATTGAAACTTAGATAGATGCACACCTGACAGGCCAGTGTATTTTTTGAGTTATATATTTCTGTAACAACATGTCAGGATGTGTCCTTAGCAATTTTTGTAACACTTAACAACTTTCCGTTACCACTACATAGGTCAGCTAACAGGACAGGCAGTGAGGGAACAAAGGTCTTCATGCATATTTAGCTTTGTCAGCGTCACACTTGTGACTTTAACATCAACACACTTTATTATTAATAGTAAAACTGTTTTCTAAAAGTCAAACGTTATGATAGATGTCAAAATAAATTGAGCTAGACAAGCACCGAAACAAAGCAATGAAATGCAGACTGCAAAGTATTAAAACAAAAAATTAATATACTCGAAGCCTCTGGAGAGTTAAAAGATACTCTGCTTTTTCACTTCATTACTTGCAAGAAATGGTCAGTTCTTTCCTGCTTGTCATTCTCAAGGGCAAAAATGACAGTGGCATGTATTGTTCTACTGCAATTTTATTAAAGTTCACAATGTAGCTTTTGCACAAAATGGAAAAGAGACTGATTTTTCTACCTATTGCAAAAAAAATTCACTAAATGTGATATCCAGTTACCATATCTACTTCACTTCTTATTAAACATACACTTAGTTCACCTTGCAGCCTGCGATTAATTTAATGTTAAATATTGGAAATATTAAGCTAATATACTGTCTATTGCTGTCTGAAAATGAAAAGATCACTATATGCACCATGGCTTATGAAATGGTTATGTAAACAGTGTCTGTCAGTTCTCCCAGGCATGTATAGTGGTTATTCATTATATCCTAAAAATGAAGAAAAAACTCAAACTTGTTCTAATACACTAAACTAACAACACTTAATGGGCAAATAAGAAAATTGGTGTTCATTCTACAGCACCACTTTCATTTTGTCTATTTTTCAAATTTCTTTTTGTCTCTTTACTTGGCAAAAAAGTATTTTAAAGCTGGAAATGTCACTGAGTTCAGTGAATTATTATCTGAGTGGAGAAAGACAAGGAGCCATCGCTGCCAGGGAGCATATCTGCAGAACTTAAGATTAGAAACAGGTCAGTGTCTCTACGTTTTTAGCTCATATGGTGCTGAATGTAAATTGAAGAAGCCATTCAGATGCAGTAAGAGTGACAGAAACGTAATATCAATCATGTTTTTTGCGGAATTACACATGCTCCTTGAATCGTTTTCAGCCAAATTCTTTGTATATTTTAATTGAATTGAAGGGTGAAATGACAAAAGTCTGACAGTAAGCAGTCCTCAGACTGAGGGCTGTCGTTCTGTGCAAGTTTTTCTTCTTCTGTGAACTGATGCGGCATGAAGGCACGTGCAAGAGCGGAACTTCGACTGATGCCGCCAATGACAAGACACGGGATGAATAAGTCACGTGTATCTCAATGATTGATGCCAATAAGATCACTGTAAACTGGTCTTGCAGTGGTTCTGACAGTGAGGTTTTTTTCCACAGTTGAATCCACCAAACTTGTTTTTAATGAGGACTTGCTTGACTCAATAGTAGCCAGACAATTAGAGTTGTGGCAGCTGAGAACCACGGCTTTAATTGGCTGCCTTGAGATCTGCAGTGTTTTCTTGTGGTATTGTCGATCAAACCCCAAAAATGTGGAACCAATACTTTTTTTTTTTTTTAAAAGGCTCAAAATACCATTTTATGTTGTAGCTGTTAAAATAAGCTATGATCTGTGGCAGAAAGGCCATGTTTTGATGCGGCACACAATGTTGAATTATTGGTGACATGTGCTTAGGGTTAGGGGTTAGCATCACAATATCAGCTCTGTCCCTTAATTAGAAATTAGATGACGATGTTCATTGGCTCATGCAAAGCATCATTTTTGTTGGGGGAGAGGTAAAAAGTTTGGTGTGGAAAAGTTCTGCTCAGGGCTATTATGGTTTCACTGTTATCTGGAGCAGCAGCAGACAAATTTTTAAGACGCTGTGATATTAATGAACTTATCACAATGTATCACTATCACAGAGCCCTAAATACTGAAGCCACTGGGAGGAAGGTTTAATTTCTTCACTTGAATTCTGGTGACTTAATGAACATAAAAAACAAAAGTCAAATCGGGATAAGCACAGTGATGAAGCAATAAAAGTAAATGCTGGAAGCGACATAAACTTCCTCCAATCCTATGAATCTGTCACTCAAATAAACAAACAAAATTTCATACTAATGTTTGGAGTTTGGCGTGATGAGATTGTTGTGATTTTCAAATGTAAGGGTATTGTTCCTTTTAATTCCTGGTTTCATCAAGTTTTCACAACCGCCCTACAATTTGATAGAGAACACAGGGAACAAATAAAAGTCAAGAACAATCAGTTACTCGGTGGGCATCAGCTGTGGCATTTCAATCAGGGGAGACTAACAAGAGGAAATTTAGTGAGAGCAGAAGGGATAGACTTAGACCCCAGCAGGAAGTGGATCACTGTAGGTTTAAGGTCCTCCTGATTGGATGAGGACAGGAATGAACACATGGCGCTCATGGACAGTGGGACATGGTGCTTGTGATGGCAGATCGTGTTCTTGACTGAGCTGTCCTTAAACTTCATTTTATTTAGATACAAAATTACACAAGAACTGCAGTCTTTACACAAAGAAATTATGAAAGAAATGATTGCACTGGGCTGGAAATGCACAATGATGAGAAAGTAGGCAGTATTGTATTATTTAATATCAACTTTTCATGTGGCACTCTTAGGCTGATTTTAACAGTATTTTTTTCTACCGTGCCGCATCCATGCTCAGTGGGGTGGAGGTCTGCTGACTCTGGAGGGAAATTCTTGCAAGTCAGCTCTTCCTGAAGACTTCAAATAGGCCCAGGATGGCTTTGATGCATGTTTAGGCTTACGGCATGCCACTGCAGAAAAGAGTAAAAGTCCTCTTTGGTCTGTGCAGAGTTGATCCTGTACATCTTCGTGTATTTCAGCCCCGAACTACTCAGAGACACTCTTTTAAGTCAGTTCAAGCATGATTTCTTTCTGTTCATCTTCTGAACACAGCAAAGAAGAGAAATATTGTGGGGTTGAGCAATAAAGGCAACATTTTCTTTTTTGATATTGTACCTCCCCTCAAGTTTTTTTTCTTTTTTTTTTTTTCCTTCCCCCCCATGGTATCTTGCTGCCACAATTGTTCTGCTTAACTTGTCATATGTTTCCAGCTCTTGTGAGTGAATGAAAAGAAGTTCAACCTTATTTTGTTTGTTCATGCTTCATATGCTCATCATGACTGCCACCCAATGATGCAAACTAGTTAGATTTAAAAAATCAGGCACACAACAAGTGTGACATTCTTCATTATAAAACTAATAAGACATTCCTTCCCTGATATTTTCGAATAACAATCAGTGGACATATACTGTATCTTGATAACAATGTGTCAAAAATAGACTAGCCAAGGTGAGATGCGTAAAGACATTGTCTAGGCAGTGATTATGTTTGTCACAACGTGCTGGGGAAACAAAGTAGTGGTGCAGTAAATGTAGCTTCTGGGAAATGGATTTGATTGGTGAATGCTGAAAGGTGTCATCTCATCTACTGATAATTTTGTTTGATTTAAAGATAACATGTCAAAAAGCTGCACCAGGAAGCTTCAAGGTCATCATTTAAAAAAAAAAAAAACAGCACTGAGGTTGAGCTTTTCTGTTACCAGTGATAAAAAGAATAGTTGTTTGGCGGGATGCCACAGTCCGAACAAATCTAGCTCAACAAATCCGTTATTCAAACAACTCATGAACTCATGCATTGACTGAAAGTCCAAAAAATGTGCCACAGAAAACAATGTCAAATATCATTGTGCCCTGGATTTCCCGTTTTTAACTTTCAGGGTCTGAAATCTGCAGTAGATTCTTTAGCATTTGAACAGCCCCTGAACATTATCACTGAGTGATATTAGATGTGACATTGAACCTAGTACCAAGGAATGCTGGTTAGACAAAATGCAACATTTGAATATAATTATGTTGGTCTATTGACAGATTAATCAATTATTAAAATAATTATTGGTCTGTAACCCAACTTGAGAGTCATCAAAACAATGAATGCATGATTTGGGGTCTTAATTTCTTCTGTTCATGTGCAGCAAATATAAATTTGAATTTGAATAGAAAATACAAAGTTGCTGTTTTGGCGTCAGTTCAACAGTGAATGGCAGCAAATGGCTGAGTACAACTAGGCTACCCTAACTCAGCACACAGTGATTTCACTGATTAGTGCTCCTTCAGAGAGGGAGGGACTAATCAATAAAATCAAACAGGCTTTGTTTTCTGTTGCACTGAACACATACATGCTCTCTGCACTTGGCTGCACTCAGCTGCAGTGGAATCTCTGCTCTTTGCATCAATGCATCAATTACTGAAAACACATTCATCAAAAAAAAAAAAAGTTACACTGAAGACATGACTGCAAACCTTTTTTAAAAATATCGGCTTGGGTGAGCTATATTATGCAACAGGTGAACACTGATCAATAGTGCTTCAGTTTCTCATCTAATATCTCATTCTATAGTGGTTGTCAAGATGTAATGTAGCCAGGATGACGTATGCTGTTATATGAAATTCAGAGCACTACCCCACATTGTTCCAAGTGTTTTTGTTCCTCCTTGAAGAGCTGCAGGGGTTGACACTGCAGGACTAAATTAGGCATTAGCATTAAATCCACTAATACCTCAGTCCCCTTAGGCTGAAGCAAAAATCCAGCCCACAGTAATTTAACTTCTGAGGCTAATTCAGTGTCAGCTTCCTACAATTATTTTCCGTTGTGGTGCCTTCACGGTCATCCACTCAGGCCACCTGGTGCCAAAATGCCACTCAACTTCACCTCTCTTTTTGCATCTCCATCCAAATAACTGTGATGTATTTAGTCAGCTTGTAATTCTGCACTGTCCTTGGGATGTCATAGAGTCCAGGGATGTGCAGGTTCTGCCTCAACTGTTGTCATGAGGAAAAAAAAAAAAATCAAAAAACAACCACTAATAATAATAACATAGAATTACTATTTACATTTGTTCAATGTTCTGTTATACATTTATTTTCAGTATGCTTCCAATAATTTCAAACATTTTTATAGACAAAATTTGCATGCTGAATTTGCACATTTCCTGTTGAAATACATGTGAGAAACAGGAAGTGTGGCAGCAACAAGGCTTGCCGCACCTCTGATTGCACACTCCCTCACAAACTGGCTTGATAGATGCAATTGATGCATACCTGTTACTGTCTCGCTGAATGTCGTCAGTCTAATTTTGGCAGATACATCCTTATTTACAGCTTGTTTATGTTTTTAAGGTATATGTGTGGCACATTTAGTCTTGCTGATCGGACATGAAACTGCAGTGAGAAGGTCCAGGCTGAGGTGCTTGTTGCTGCCGTCCTATGCCTTGGTGGTAGGAGCTAATTAGCTAGTTATTTTTGTGTTACTCAAGTGCACTGTAGCATGCTGTTTGTTTTTTATGTTTTGTTCTGCCTGACAGGCAAAATCGAAGATATAGAAATCATATATAAGCTTAAAAATTTCTCAAAGTATAACTTTGAGAAGTTGAACGAACTTGATGTACTTTGTGTGTATGTGAAGAATACTGATGCGATGATGGAACTTGTGTATATGCCGCCTGTTGAATAGTGAATAAGCTACTCTTTTGGCTTCATATAATTGCAAATCTGACTCTTGAAGGGCTCAGTGCCTAACCAGCCATGAACCTCACCGCACATCACTGATTGAATCATACCCCAGACCTGTACTTGCAGCACTTACCTCTTCAGCCCAGGGGTATCACCTTCCAGTATTTAGCATGAAGCCCTTTGGGTTTGAACTAGCCTTGCATAGTGGTTTTATGTGGCTCAAACGGAGCCCGTCAGAGATTTGAATGTAGGCTCTTCGTTAGCGCTCAGGTAACAGCTAGCCTTTTAAGGAGCTGATTGAATGGTTGAATGGTTTAAGTTGGTGCTCACTCCCAATGATAACGGATAAAATGACCATTTCATCCGCCGCCGTCCTCATTCACTGCCATTCCTGGTGGATTAATCTGACAGCCTGAGTTTCCCTTGTTGATAATTGTCCAGTCACTGCTCATTTACAGGACTGGTTGAGCCACAGCTTGATGTGAATAAAATCTCTTAGCACAGATGAAGTTTAGCACTGAACAAATTGTCATTGCAGCGCCATCTTATTTAATGTTGGCCTGTAAGGCTGTGCTCCAGGTCAGCCTTTGATTGGTCTACAGACATTAGGATCACTTATGTGTATTAATGGCCTATGAGATATATGGTGACCTGTTTTAGTTGACAAATGATGATGGGATATGATTTGAACTGGGCATATCTCAAAGAAACAAGACTGAGGCGAGCAGGAGAAAAAAAAAAAACGTGCCTCATTATTTTAAGACTGCTGATAAGAAACTGGAGTGCAGAAATAGACAGATGAGAGTTAATGGAGATTTTAAAACACCTTGAACCTTGCTGATTAAAAGCCAAATAGATCGAACAAATCTCCAAAAAGGACTGAAAACTTATAGACTCATACTGGTTATAACTTTGTGTCCAAGCCAAATTACTCTGAATTCATTTGATACAATCTGCCCGTTATTTCTGAGAACACTCAAACGGAGAATGTTTAATTTAAAAGTGAAACTTGAGTGAAATAATTAAAATCTGGTAATGTCTCTGAGCTTTTGGAAAGACTATCTTCTGTTTCCTTCTCAATCACTTGGTTTTCCTTCACGCATTTGCAGCTTGTGTTGCTATTCATAGCATATGTCTTAGAAACTAAGGTCTCTGATCAATTAAATCTTCCTCTCAAGATAACTACATTAATTACACTGCTGTTTGTCTGAGTTTCGTTGCATTGCAGTGCACTTGAGATGTCAGACGGAACGGAGGGCCAGATGGGAAGCATTATCCGCAGGGTTGAGTTTCTTGGCTCATTATGTATTCTTCTGGTGGTGGTACGAGATCAGTTGAGCCTTGCAAAGTATTTGAAATCTTTTGACTTTGGCAATCACCAAAATATGTTCTTTCACAGCAGCAATGATATGGTCACATTTAAACTCCATAGTTAAGGAAAGTGCCGCAGGTTTTCACTACATAAGTAATATTTTGTGCTGAGAGAGAAAGTTAAAGAGGACACGAGTTGAAGGAGAAATTTTGATAGCGTGTAAAAGAGAAAACTCCAAAGGAGGCGTGTCTTTGAACTGTATACAGACTCAGCTTTGGGGGAAACTGCCTCGTCAAAACTGCTGAGTAATGCATCATTTTTAGGTCTCTGCAGACACTCACACACACTCGCAAAGACTCACTCACCCACATGCACGCAAACATTTGAGTCAGCGCTGCCCCACAGTCTGTATCAAAAAGCCCCTCAAGTGATAAGCTTTGGCATGAAAAACGAGGATTCCAATGCTAATCTCCTAAACATGATTTTCATAGTGCTTTGCACAACATGCCTCTGGATTAAAGACATTCTATTAAAGAGAAGGGGCTTTACATATGGAAGGAGAAGCCTGCTGTACTTGGTTGGCTTTAGCTGTCTGAGTTATAGTTCAATGGTCCCTTTTTTCAAGTGCATTTGCTCCACACTATGTGATGTGGGATGATCCCTCTGAGTACTGAAACACTGGGACAGAAAAATAGAATTTTTAAGGTTTACCAAGTTTTTACTTCCCTATTTATAAGGATACTGAGGTGTCAACCAACTTGTGCGCTTTAGCCAGGGTGTTATTTTCTGAAAAGGGTTAATTCTCTTAAGCCGCACAGAAAATAAAAGATACAAGTCAAAAGGCACATGAGGAAGTGGTGAGTAAAAATGATCTCAACCTTACTTAGGGGATTTTTTTTTTATTTATTTTTTTTTTTAAACCAAAGAGTGCATTTTTGGCTGAGCCTAAGTCCAGAAAATCAAGCATCAAGTAAGCGTCTGCTTTGTTGTTGTTGTTGTTATTTTTTTTTTCACTGGTTAGCACAAGTTATTTTGTTTTCCATTGTAACTAGATGTTGAACAGGCTGCGGCCAATATCCTCTTTTGTATTAGGGCTTGCGGTTGTGATTGTTTGTGTTCTTCATTGAGCATGACTTGTGGCAGATAGGTGATAATCAGTTTGGTGTACAGACACTGGTGGGTGTTTTTGTACTTTAAATGTCATCTCATTTATGCCATGTAATTATGACAAAGTTGTGGTTAAAGTAGAATGATAAATTGTTTCCCCAGGTTGGTACCAAGAAAATTGAAGGTTTGCTGCATTAATTATATCAGAGTGAAACAATAGATACAATAAAACATACATTAGTCTAAATGACGGGAGGGGAATTCAAGTGGGAAAATGTAGTTGTCAGTAATTTGGAAGTCTTAATAGGATTTTACAGATATTTGAATCCACTGAGGGAAGAAGAAATAGCGCAGACTGGATTGCAACATGTTACATCTCAAAGATGGAGAGGCACAGCACTTTCTGAATCTCATTTACTACAGGCCATAACACAGTGTTGGTACGATGGGAGAAAGGAACTCCAAGGAGTATCAGATTAACCCTACCTTTCTACCTGCTGGCAGCGTTATGTGACAAGGCACAATAAATGCACCTACCAGTTTATAACCTGCTGCTGCTTTGTGTGCACGCAGGATACTGAAATCATCTGTTGACTGTCAAACTTCAAGGACTAAAGTCACATCTTCACAATTGGAAAGTCTTTTTGGTAGTTTACTGGAAATGTAAGAGGGCTGGCTAACAAGCACATTTCCTCAGAATATGTGATACAAGAATTTAGCTACAAACAATGTAGCTCACCTGGTATTTTAGTAACGTCTGCCTGACAATATGCTGTAACATGCAAAACAAAACTATACTTTAGCTCAGGAAAGGCAGAATGTGACATTGAGTCTACAATATGTCAACATGTGCTGCACACAAAGCCCTTCTGACTGCAATAGCAGTAAAATGCATTCTCTATTTAGTATTTCCAGGGCCTGCACTAAACCATTTTACTGTAACAAATACCAGCAGAAAATACTGCTGATAATAACTCACAGCATCCAAATGATGACCATTTCCATGAAGCCCAACAGGATACAAACAAAAGGGTAATATGGGAAGAAGGAGGCCCATGTAGAATTTAAAACAAGTCCTTTACAAGTAATACATTCATGACAGTGAACCAAAATTGTCATGAGTCCAACTTTGCTCTTTTACTTTCACTCAAGTGTCCACTCTGCATAAGCTCACAAACAGTAAGTTCTGGTTATGTTTTAATGTTTTATTCATCTGATGCACTGGAAAGAGGTGATGAGACAGGAGTACTTGGCTTGCCATCACCAGCATATCTGCCAAGAAAAAAACTGGGCTCATATTTGTTGTTTTAAATCGTACACATGTAAACATAGGCCTAAATACAGTCGTGCATTAGTGAGCCTGACATGGAGTAAAAACATTATATTTATCACGATGTGGATTCTAGTCCAGAATCCAGACTTTGTGAATATGTCCGATATTACTATCAAAATAATTTTATCAGAGGTGGTTGTGTGAGAAGTAAAGTACTGTCAAATTACAAATAGTTCTTATCCTGTGTCCTGGGTTTGTTCATTTTTAAGGGACGGTCTGTTGAACTTGGTTTTGATGACACTGAGTGAGAGACAGATGATGGTTGTGTGATGTCCATAATTGCTTGATTTTCAGTTCCTTTCAAGTTGTGAAATCTATTTTGAAGTGCAAAGTCAGATAAATCAGAGCTTTCAGGAAAGTATCTCTTCTGCTGTCATAATTTTGGCTTTGAAATTTGGATGTGTGTTATTCACAAAGCATATTACTGCAGGGTACCTTTCTGTCTGCATGGCTCACTCAAATTACTCACCTTTACTTTCAAGAAATGTAATCAGAAACAGGCCATGAGGGCAATACTGGTTTTCTGCCTCTGAACCTTTTATTGTCCATGATCAAGAAATTAACTTTTGAGAAAACCTTGTAGATTTATATCATGAGGACAGTTGGGAGTAAAGCATATCCTCGACACTGACAACACAAAGTCGGAAAGGGAGAATGTGAAGTTATGTCATGCTGTGATTGCAAAATTTAAAAGGTCAGAGGCATAACCTCAAAGACATGGACAAAAACATCATTCTAGTAATAATGTGTAAAACCTCCACCATTGTATTCACTTGTACTCACCTAACTTTCCAAATAGCTATGTATCAAACTTGAACCGTCTTCCAATATGACTGTGACTCAGCTCGATTCGTATTCGTAGATTGAGAGGGTACAGTGAAATATTAACAGCAGAGAATATCAAGTCAGGTCTCTTGAAAAGAATGATCTGTGCAAAAGCTAAACTGTCTTAGTCACACTCAATGATCAGGTTTGACTCCACTGGGAATATTATGCATGTTGGTGGTGCTGCTCTTGCAGCAAGTGATGAGTCACCCTGCATGCCTTTTTCTAAACTGCTGTTCTTCTACTTTCCTGTCCACTTAGCCACCCAGAAATATCTGCAAAAATAAAAGAGGAGATGATGTAGGGGGGTTGAGGTACAGCAAAGCCTCAATTAGGATGTAATTAGACATCCTGGCATGTACAATATTGTCTTGAGTCAGGATATTGCTTTATTTATTACTTTACGTATTTAACTGATAGGGTAAGTGGAAAGAACCGGGCCTGTCAGATGAGAAGACAGACAGGTTAATTCAGTGAGAAAGAGAAAGGTGGTAGAGTCACCTTTCACCAGCCTCTCAAGTATTTACAGACTATTAATGCAGCTCTTGTCTCCCCGTACATTTGATTGGCAGCGGCCCAAACCCTTTTCCATGACCACTACAAATAATGGGGAGGCTCAAGCTGTAATCGGCCTCCACACAGCCCCAGCAGAGAGGGAGCACGTAATTTCCATGAGAAATAACGCAGGTTGCTTCCTATCTATATGACAAGCAGTTAAAGATATAGCAGTCTGATTATGAATTACGGATTTCTGAAGAAGCCTAATTGGAATTTTATGTTCACCTGTTTTAATTTAATTGGGATGTTGCCTCTGTTCATAGAGCAAAGTAATTATTTTTGCTTACACCTATTTATTGTCGCTAATAGATCCAGCAGAAATTGAAATTGCTTCAGTTAACCTCATTTGACTGTTTTTCCACCCTTGTACCTGAAATGAACTTAATGAATCTGATTTTGACAGCAACGTGCGTCTGTGTAACCTCAGATGTCACAGTGAAGGACGAAGCCACAAATTTTTTTTTCAGACCATTAATAATATGCAGAATGTCTTTTTAAAATGAACTGAGAATTACACATAAAGTACTTGTTAATACAAATGTGCAATTCACATTAATTTGGCCACTCTCACAGCGTGATCATTGACTGAGATCATTCCAACTAAATACTGAAGCAGTGGCTTTCACTTCCTTGACTGAATATATTTAAAGCAGTAACTGGAATAGATGTAAAAGACGGAAACATTGATTGAATCAGGCCAAAATGATTCAGGTGATTCAATAAATCAATTTAAGTGGGAATCATTCAGTAGGGGCGAGGGAAAAGGGCTAATGTACCCTCAAACATTATCACAGCTATGAAAAATTGTAATAATATAAATAGCATATTAAAACAAATTGATATCGACAACAGTGTACTCTCAAATTAAAATCTTCAGAATGTGTAATAATAAAATATGCATTGCATGCCAAATGTGTGATGCAAGCTGCAACACATTCTCGCTCATTAGTGGCTTGAAAATGGAAAAACACTGCACGCACACAAACACCTTCCTCTTGCACAGTGGATTCATTTGGACCCTTCTCACACAAGGCACTTTTACTGTAGGCCAACTTGGCAGCCTTTCCAAAGTTTCAGGAGCAGAGGCGCCCCAGCTACTGTAAGAGCTAGTCCACGCTGAAAGATGCCTGTAAGCGGCTGGCCAAAAGCTGCGCCTCAGCCAGTGGGAGGACGTGTGCTGCTTCACACACACTGCCCTGCGATCAGTCCTGCACTGTAAACCTATTGTTCAGCAATACTCCCAGATAAGCTTCACAGACTGCTCTTTGGCGAGTTGAGGCTGGGGGATGTGAGAATTGGGTAAAAGGCAAGCAATGCTGGAGTCGTCTGAGGCTGAGTGTTTGGCGTGGTAACTCATTAATGAACCTCCAGTTGCCAGAGGAGTTTCCCTGGTGGAGATGCATCTGCTGTTTATCAATTTTAATGGCTTTTGTTGCTCTGGTGAATACCATACATACAAAATCACCATGAGGTAAACATGTTTTTATTTTCAAATTCCATCCCCCTCACCGAAAACAGTAGATTAAACATTAAAACGTGAAGACAAAAATTTACTTGTGCTAACTGAATAGCATGAAAAAAATGCCAAAATAATGATGCAATATCATTTATGTACAGAAAGGAGTCACATTTCTATACTGTGGTTTTCAGAAAAGCAGGGACGTGATGGAGATTGATGTCTTGTCTGAATGTATTTACATTCAACATGACCAATGTTGGCGCGTGGTCGATATGAAGACCAGGATATAATTTACAGAATGAGAGGACTATAAGATAACTCTCTCATAGAGGCTGGGCTTTGGACCCTCAAGTGATTAATGTCACTGTGATTGTAAGGGCAACACAGTCGAGACGATATTGGTGGAGTATCTTTGCCCTTTTCTCAAAGGTGGAGTTTTACTCACTAACAAGACAAAGTGGGTGCCCAGTGCATCACAGCAGAGTCATTGTGCCCATCTGTGTGAAGTCAGTAAACCTAGTGACAGGATCCTTCGCCCACATGAGCTCCGGCCACTCTGTTGAGGTCATCTGCTTCTGTCATATCGATTAGAGGGAGCACGAGGCCAGGGGGGGAAGTGGAAGCACGATCACTTACACTTAAGATATTCTCAGTGTTGCCTACTTTAATCCAATAGATAGATATTCATATATTTATTTATTTTGCAAAGTATGCGGAAACTGCACAGTTTTTTATTTTCATGTGTAACCACATTACAGGTGCATCAACTAGTCAGGGCTCACTCAGCTTTCATTGTCTTGCATTATTTTTAGGGAAAAAATCAAGCACCCTACTTGCCTGCAGAGCATAAACAAATACAAGCCATGAATGGAAACATGTGATATATGGTTGTATTTTCTGTAAGCAGCAACATGATAAATAGCTCGACTGATGTTGATTGAGGCTTACTGCAGTCTAATTATGTGTTTTGAAGCTGTACTGTATGGGGGAAGAAAAAACAGACTATCAAAGTGTCTAATCATGAGTGCATTTTCTACAGAGACTAGTTCTGGGGCTACTGACGCCAAAGGGCCCTGGACTCGTGATCAGAAAGCAAATGTTTTGAAATCAGAATAATATATTCTACCCAATCTGTGCATAAATTTAACATAAGCACAGATAGCTTAATATGTCGGGGTGAGGTCAGAAAAGGCATTCCATCTAGATGATATCATCAAACATGAAATTCCTAGAAAGAGAAGTATGATGTCGTGGGAAAAACCAGTAAGTGCAATAATTTTCTCACCTTGAAATTAAACATTACAAAAGCATGCATTTGACTCGTTAAAAGGAACACCCAAGGCCTCAGAAAACAAGTTCATTCAGTGTTTCCTGCTTTAAGTTAACAAGGCGTTTTTTTTTTTTCCCGACTGCATTAATAACTATAATTTTTAGATACTAGGTTTTCTCAAAGTGTAGCGCAGTGTTATGTTCCACCATATGTGTTTGTTATTTTTTTCTCTCATTAAATCTAGGTTGAGAGTAGAAGCCTGCAGTGTCTCATGTTTTATTTATGGAAGATGTGTCGGCTCCGCTCGTCTTCAGCTCAGGCTTTTTGATCTTCTTTCATTAGAGGATGTTCAATATTTATCAGTGCAGTTACCCATTATTCTGCCCATGGATAGGTCCAACTCTTCTGCCACTTCAGAGTTGGGCAGCCATCATGGCTTTCTTACAGCACACATTTGTTAAGGAAATGATGCAGTTATCCTCCTGAAATGCTCCTTCTGTTGGACAAGAGGATTTTAGAGATCCTGGAAGCATTTGACCAGATGCCTGTGGTTATTATTCAAGATTTGTTTAATCTCTTTTGGAGCGGAGTCCACATTTTTAACTGCACTTAGAGGAAACTCTGCACCAGACTGAAACTTCTAAACCCCTAAGAGAAGAGCCAACTCTCTCTCTCTTAATCTGAATTTTACTCCCAACATTTTTTTTACTAGTTTCTAATAAATCCATTAGTCATATGTACAATAATTGTGACTCTCATGGCTCCTTGAGCTTTTCAGATGCTCCAAAATTGTTGCCATGTTTGCTCTATTTTCCCTTCTAAATTGGATCGCTTCCATTTCTATGCATTTTTCTAAATCCATACTTTGAAAATCAAAGTACTGACAGAAAGTTTGCAGTGAAGTGGCATCCTTGTTATATCACACATAAACAAGAGTAAACATTTATGAGAATAATAGCCTGAGGTCAGTGATACAAGGTCAGTTTAACTACTCAAACTTCACTATGGCAAACCCCTGGTTCTACTTCGGCTGTTTACACCTTTCTTTTGTTTGTTTGTTTGTGATCCTGTAAGGTCACCTCTCATTGGTACAAGCTGCTGCTAGTCAGACTGCCATGTTAGCATTCACTTTGCCAGCTTGACAGCGAGGCCACGTCTGTCCGCACCCAGCTGAGGTCAAGCCTTTCAGCGTATCTCTGTGGGCCGAATGTAAAATTGCAGCCCCATGGAGGAATATGAATATAGTGCAAAGAGAGTTACAGGTGGCCAAAGTGGACCTCCTGGTTGTGATCAGCAGTGATAGGTGTCAGGCACAAAATAAAGTTGTGAGAGTTTTGGCTGAGTGTTAGGGAGTGGAAATGAAAATGTGGGTTGGACACAGCCAGATCAAATCCTTCAAGCTTGATTGTACAAAAGTGGCTGTGGTTTTCTGAACACAGTACCATATAGAATACATACCCACAATTCCACAATCTGTGTTTTTCCACTGAGAAAATGAGGAGGATAATGAATTGTGGTAAGTGAATTACACAACAAAAGACATTTGTTGCATTTCCAATCAGCGGACCATCTTGGTTGAGAAAATTGTGTTTTTATGATGGAAATTTAGTCTTTGAGTTGCTTTAAGGCGGCATCCAAACAGCCTCTCTCTGATTTCAGCTACTGCCTGTTGAGAGAGTATTATCCTTTTTATTTCCTGGCTCTGCTTCTTTGTTTTCTCCGTTCAATCCTCAATCCTTTTTCTTATGGAATACATGCCAAGTATGCAACTGTTGTTCTGCAGCTGTAAGTTGTGATCAAGGTCAGCCAAACTCTGTGGGAAGCAATAAAATGCTATGCCCGAGTACCAGCTCGTGCGTCTGGATTAAATGCAGCTGTCAGGAACACAGATATTGAATAGTTTGGAATTTTATCATCAGAATTAAAATTTTTATTTGACCATGAGATGGTTTCTTTTCATGGCCTCTTGTGCTTGTGATGTACATGTTTGTGTGCTCCCAAACTGGGTGTGCGATCCAAGCATTGCAATGCTTGAGGGCTTTTTACCATTACTTCCTTAAAATGCTTTATGTTGTTTTCTTTAAGCCACAACATCAACAACAAAACAAAAACAAACCAACAAACAAACAAAACAACTACATGGCTCAAATCCATCCACTGCAGCACCAGCAAATGATAAAAAAAGAGCAGAGGATATTTAACTCCAAGGTAGAGGAAAAGGTATGCAGCAATTGCTGCAAGGCAGACTGCATGCAGTGGAAATATTCAGTCTTACATAATCTTAAATCAGACCCTTTTGGAAAGAAAATGAGCACCCCAGAGGCTCCTGTCAGATTCTGAAGGCTTACAACAACAACTTGACAAGGTGCTGTAGTGTAGGTGGTTCCAACAAAGGGCCTGGATGTATGCTGCAATGCATTTCGTATTTCTCTTTGTGCTATAGGAGTATTTTAGGCCAAATTATACATATTCTACATTCTGAGTTGCCTGAAGCACCCAGGACTGTAGATCAGTTTTGAATGCTAATCAATACATTTATGATCATATGGAAGCCCTCTTTACAGTTTTGCTCTGTGACATAATGTGCCAGGTAATCAGGAGAAGAGCAGGATAATTGAAAAGGCATATCTGATAAAAAGTCTCGCCAGAAGACTTAAATCTGTCTCACTCATCTCCCCCTTTCAAATATTGAAAAGGAGTGGTAGCAGTACAAAGGGAGGCTCGACAGAAAAATGGATCCAGCCTGTAGCAGTACGTCTCAGATGTCTCGGAAGACTTTTGGATGTTCTTGCAGTTACTCCTTTCCTTTGTGGCGAAACAGATTTGTTGATTACCTTTAGAGACACATCTGTGCACCATGCAGCAGGAATCTTCTCGTCTCAAAACGCATGTCAGCTACTTTTTACTGCAAGGAATTGTTCACATCCGCTGTGTGCCTCTGGTTTGTTCAGGGAAAGAAATTGGTGTCGGGTGTTATGTTTCACTGAGTCTGTCAAGGTAACTCAGCTGCAGCAGCAGTTCAGAGAATTTTTTGAGAGGAATGTGCAGCATTAAAAGGTGCTGACATGATTCATTGCAAAGTTCATTTGTTCATAAAAATAAAATTAAGAAACCTGTTAGGGAACAAGGTTTCTTCATCTTTTGACAGCTAGATTTAGCGCTCTGCTCCTCTCTAACTACAATAATGACATGGTAGATCAAGATAATCTGAAATCCATATCTACAAAAAAAAAAAAAGTTAGATTCACACCATCTCTTTTATATTATGAGAGATTATCTCCTAGTTATGCCTTAGTTGAAATTCAAAAATGAATGTTCCCAAGTATTTTTAGAGCTTTAGTCATATCAAACCATAAAATTTTGATACCCAGTCATTCTCAAATGAGATGGCACAAAAATATGGCTATCTGAATAACTGCTCCCCTCTGTTTGGTCTGAACTGATACATGGTTTTCCCTCCTCCTGAGGAAAACTTTTGGGGGACACTGTCGTTGCAGAAAAGGCCAATAAAACTCTCCTTTTTTGAGTTTCACTGAACATGTACACAAATTTAAACCAATCTTCAGCAGTTCAGTAAATCACAATTACTTGATCATAGGGACATATCATAGGTCCATGCATCTGTTTTCATGTGTGACAGTTGATGGTTGAATTGTATCCTCAGTCTAGAGAAGAGCGGGTTTGAGAGATATTGTTGATTTTTATTTTATAATCTTCTCCAGCGAAGAGTTGATGAAGCGGAAAATTTCATTTTGTGTTGTGCTTCTGATTTTATAGCTTTTGTGATTGAACTCATGGTTTAGGAGGAAGAGCTTGTTATCAATTAACAGCTCCTATCTTATACACAGTATAGTTCCAAATAAGATTTCATTGACTAAATCAGAACAGACGAGCCCCTTGTCCACCTTCGTCTGCCAACAAACACATGCACAGGGAAAGAAACGTGTATTGTTTTCAGTGTGGCCGATCGTCCATTCAGCACGGCAAAGAGAGGTCAGTTGAAATCTAATGAACCAGCAATTTCATATGACAAATTGAGTCTTGATACCCAAAATTCAATTTAACTGTTCAATGCCTACAGTAGCTGAATGTCTACAGATGATTATGACATTTCTGTGGAAGCCCTTGAGACCTAGTTGATGAGATTGGATTTGAGGACACATGCTGGAAGAGACCTTGTGATATCAGCTCATATGGAAAATTTGTGAAATACTTTATTGAATGTTTTTCAAATGTAATTTGTTGTTATTCGCAGGTGCATGCGTAAGATGTGTGTGTTCCTATGCCCTGGAAAAATGCCAGGAAATAAGTTAAGTTTGGACTTGTCAGTCACTAATCCCTGTGATTATATGAAGAGGCACTTAGATGAAGCACAAGACTTGATAAGAAGCTGTGAAATGGCTGTACAAATTTAAGTAATCTTTGTAAAACAATGACAATTCACAAGCAAACACTAACTTGGAAAAAGTCACTGCTTTTAATTGTGTGTAATGTAGTGGTGGACTTCTAAGACACATCAGTTGCACAATTTGTCAATTGTCTCTTGTCTTTTATTGACTTGTGAACAAGCAACAGTTCATTTTTTACCAATAGTTTTTAGGTTGGCAGTAAGGACCACTGATTGGTGACCAACATGAACCGTAGGACTGTCATATAATATGATATGGTCACTAGTGTCATAAAGAAGGTGACAGCCACGACAGTGTCTGTAGTTCAACACCATTTGTGAGGACAAGCAGAACCCCAAATTACACCAAAGTATGATTGTCAAAGGTACATTTGGTCACTGTTGTCATTGTAAACTGCAGTGGTGCTGAGGTTAAGTGAAAAGGTTTACAGACATCACCAAGGACAGCGCCAAGAGAAAACATCAATTGATTTTTCAAAGCCATTTGAATGAAAGAATTTATGTCAAAGGATATTGAAGCAGCTTTGGGAACATGAATGTGGAGCTTTTTTTAAAAGGCATAGGTCAGGTCAGAACTGAGACGCGTCTTGCTGAGGGATACTTGCAGGATACATTTTTGCTTCAGCCTGCTTCAGTATACATTGGGGGCATCAACCTAAACACTCAGATTTGCCCCCACAGTTTCCGATCAATTTCACTTTGAAATGCATCTGGAGAGTGCAATCAAATTCCCCTCCTTTTGCAGACATAGCTTTGGGTAGCTCTTCTCTCTCTGAAGCAACGAGTGCCGCACCACCTGTTGTGAAACCCTAACCCTAACCCTCAAATAACATCTAAATCTGTTTTTACACATGGAGACGATCCTTTTTGATGTTTCCCTGACACAGCAGATTGGCAGTCACACGGCTGCCAGGACATTCTGTCTTCAGAAGGGTGTCCCCTATGGACAGAAAGCTCGCTGAACATTTTAAAGCATTTTAAAGAATAGGGGAACTGCCTGACCTCCAACTCCACAATTAGTTTTGCCTGGTGCAGCTTTCCCTTGTATTGATCCAGCCTCTCTTGCACAGATAGAGAGGGAGTGAATGAATGTCTTTGCCTCGTTCAGTCGTTCTCATCTCTTTAACCAGACTCAGCCCTCTGCACTTCTCAGTTACATTTTAAAGTATCAGTAATACAAATTGTACCCTTATCCCACTTTTGCGTCATATCATGGAGTTTGACAAGTGAATATATGCGTTTTAAGACTATACAGCCTGGATTGAACTGCACCATTGAACTACTTTAGCTTCTTTTCAGTTTTAATCTATATTTTTCCCACTTTTATGGTGCTTCCAATTAGTTGTAATTGCATATTTTATTCAGCAATTCTCTTCTTCATGCCACCACACAGTGCGAGCACAGCACATAATGTTGACTTTTCTTTTTTTCCACCCTTTTTAACTTCACCCTTCGACCTCATCACCTATAAAAAACTAATGCTCTTGTTGTAATGTAGCCAAGCAAACAGTGCATTAACTCAGAGTCATTTTGGTGCAACTTTTCTTTTGGCTGCAACAGCTAAAGTGAAGGGCTAATAATGCATCTGCATACATATGTCTGAAGGACAGCGTTGTGCCAGCCACACAGGGCGTAGCTGACATTTTCTTGTTTGCGAGTCTCACAATTTATCGTGAAAATGTCATTTTGTGCATGCAATTACTGCTAAGTGCTAAGTGATTTTTCAAAATTACAGTTGAATTATTAGATGCCATTAAATAGAAAACTTACTTTTAAACTTTTGAAAACGACAGTTTTAATTTCCATTTAAGAAACACTGTTTGTCCTTTGTAGCTTAAATTTTGGTCCTTTTTGGTTGGGGGGTGTACAGATGTTCTTTTATTTTCCTCGTTTAAAACATAAACATTTGGGTAACTTCACTTTTGATTCAGTCAGCAGCAAGTGAATGGAAATGGTTGCTCAGTCTTTGAATAGGATCTTTTAGGTAAAAGGGACACACGGAGTTAATTTTTCACTGCTGTCTTGTCTGTTGTAAATTTCACATGAATTGCATGAGTAACATGTTTGAATGGCACATTTAGACTGATTAGGAAAGAGCTGAGATGATAACGACCCTCCAGCAGCATAATCACCGATGATGAGGATGCCTGTCCACATGGCCAGAGAGGTTTTTCTTCTGTATATGTACTTTCTCAAAGAAGATAAAGTTGAATATGATTAAGTGGGCACTTTCCATTTAATTTGAATTTTAAACGTTGCCATCCTATTTTAGATTTTCTTCACAGACAGTCTTTGCTCTTCAGGTTTTCAGCATCTAATTGTCATTCTTAGCTTGAAGTTGTGTTTATTTTTAAATGCTCTCCAATCGTCCACTCAACTAGAGAACAGGGACCATAATCATGGCATATTTAATCTTTCTTGTAGTTTTCTGTAAATGGTTGTTAATGAAGCAGCTGTGAGCAACCTCTCTCAAACAGAAGAATCCTTAAACTCAGACAAAATACAGGATGGGCTTGTTTTTTATTGGTAGCAGGATCCTTCAGTGTCGCCTGCTGGTTGACAGATGGTTGATCATTTGTGTCTCACAAGTAAAAGGTTAAAAAAAAAAAACAAAAAACAAACAGTTGTGATCACAAAGCTTCATCAATATTCAGCAACCCCCCCTTTCTACAGAAAAATCTGTAGAAGGGGCAACTACAATCTTACACAGACACTGTCCCCCACTAGGGGGGGACATCCTGCAGGGACAAGGAATCTCCAGGCCTTTAAAGCAGGTGTTTAGCCTCACGAGAGAGGAAAAGCAACATTTATTTGCCTCAGGAAATACATGTCGGTAGTGCTGGGAGGTTAGTGTTGTACCTGGGCAGACGTTAGTGATCCCAGCTGATTCAGAGTGGAGGGCATTAGAAAGTCTGTATTGTTCAACATAACAATACACGTCGCACATAAACACTAGTATTGTGAATGGATACGTAAATCCGTCTTACACACATTAGATTTCTTCGTATTAAATTTCACAAAAATGTCACCTTCATCAGTATTCGTAATTGCAGTGACTTGCAGTAACTTCTGGAGAAAGTGTACTACTAACAGCTAACTAACAACATTTCTCATGTTGTTGAAACTATGAAACTGTATGAGCAGTTTTGTTCAGATAAAACGCAACCTCTGTGAATATTGTGCTTTTTCTTTTTCTATTCTGTGAACATTTATAGATAATTGTGAAAACTATATTTGGGGGAAATTACGTCACTGAGATTCCCGTTTGACATACAATCTTAATTGATTTTTAAGTCTTAATATCATTTATATCTTTGAAGATATAAGCTGTGTATGGCTATTTAATACAATTGGTTAAAGCATCTACTTGTTTGATTGTTCAAAGCAGTTGCTCCGTATTTCCTTGTTCAACTCTACTTCATGCACCAGAGAAGATCTGCCTGGATTTCCTTAAGCATTGAGCATTTCTTTTCAGCTGTGCCAAATGTTTCAGTGATTTTGGAGCTTACCAAAAAACAATCTCCCCCTGCAGCTCTGAAATGTCCAATGGACGAAATCTGGGGCCAGAAAAGGGAGCTGAACTGAGTAAAAGTTTGTGTCGTGTTTTAGCTTTAATCTTTCTGCTACTTTTTGAGTTTTATATGCATGCTGGCAGGGCCAAGGTACTTTAGGGAGACACACACAAATACTCAGAAAACTACAGCTAGTCCTCTTGGTTGGATTCTGGATATTGATGCTTTATGTGGTAATTTTCTGATGGAGGGTTATGGAAACTCTGTTTCAGGAAGTTATTAGAGCACACAATAACCCATTGCATTAACTCAAAAGTCAAGTGATGCAAACTGATAGCTGTGTTTCACAGTTAATATGAAGTGGAGGCTGATAACTGCATGTTGCAGAGCAAAAGAGGCACAAGCTTTGCAGTAGAAGAGGAAGACCCAAACCTCTGTAGCTCCAATTGATCTATACTGGAAATAATTCAAGCTGCAGGTAAAAGTGTCACCAGTTCTGCAATCTCATTTTGGTTTTCTAATTATTTTGGAAATCAAATTTATTTCTGGCCTTCCTGCCACGATAACACATAAAAGTTTGATTATTCACATGAGACAGTTGCCATAAATTTGGTTCGACTTCAGCTCTGTGGTGTAGCCATGACCAGCAGACAGAGGAAAATAATGAGAGCATGTTTTACATGTGTTGATTGGCATTCATGGATGTACCTCAAGTTACAAAAAAGGGGGAGATGCAAAGCCTGAATGGATGTGCCATTTTTATGATTATTTTTATTCATTCATTCATTCATCTTTTACTGCTAGGAACAGTCAGTCAAACATTGAGGTGTTAGGAGCTGGGCCTCTGCTGTGAACGAAACACGTGTGATGCATTCAATCACACAATTTTTATGTTTGAAGTTTGATCTGACCAGCATAGTCCTCAGAAGCCTAATGGCACCTGCTGCTCTCTAATCAATGCTCACTGGACAGGATTAAGCCTAATTTGCTGGGTTTGCAGTTAATTGGCTGGAAGCGTAGCCTGATTGGAAATACTATGCCACATCAGTGGGGAAGAGTCAGAATTGAAAATGATTTCATTTGTAGTTCTGTGTGACACCAAAGTTTCTCTCTCCAGCCTTTACATCTTACAAAAAACTAAACTATTCACTATGATGCGAGTCTGCTGCTTCACTGTGTCAAAACGGAGCATTTTATTCCGTTAGATTGCAGCTGTTTGGGTGATTATGACCTTTTGATGATTTCCCTATGTGGAAATAGCTTTTTCCTTCACCCAGTGACACGTTGATTTTGTGCAAGAGCTGCTTGTATTGACAGTTAATACATCACAGGAGTGTGTGTATGTTGTGTGTTTTTGTTCACTGAGTTAAAACACTACTTTTCGAATCCTGGAGATGAGCCAAGGTTCCCCAGCTATGTCGAGGCCTTAAGTAAGTGCAGGGAGAAATCGAGCAAGGTTGTGTGTGTGTGTGTGTGTGTGTGTGTGTGTGTGTGTGTGAGAGAGAGAGAGAGAGAGAGAGGGTGAGGGGAGGATCGGAGGTGAAGTGTAAAATGGCTATAATTATGCTTTGGATATTAAATTACCATGTATAATTGAAATAAAGTTAGCACCACAGTCTTCTCCTGTAATATCAGCCATACTGCTCAGCTTTGTTTAATAACTTGCTAGTTATTGCCTGTCCTGTGTGGAATTAGAAGTCAAACCATCATTATTAAACTCAGCTACCCATCCCTTTCTGTATTAGATCCTGGCTTCACACACTACGGTCTTAATTACAACCAAGGACTTGATTCTTCCTCTCTGTACACTTAAGAGCAGCACATTATTTAGTTAACTCTGGATCCAACAAACAGTGATGTGATTTTTACATGACTGTAAATTACTTTGACTTTATCAATTGATCATATTTGACACAAATAATACAGCTGTATAATAACAGTGGAGAGTGGTAATTGTGCTGAATGAATCACCTGACGACTTCACATCATGGACCATCTTCCTTTGGCATTTGATGAACTGTGAGGATTGTGTAGATATGATAAAGAAAAAGAAGGGTCACGGAGTCCAGGAATGACAAACCAGACCAGCTATACTGAGTAAACTGAGTTACCTTTTTCACTTTTAAATTCAAACCAACAAGCTGTTATTTCCTCTTTTTAGAAGAAATTGCTTTTGTTTGTGTGTTTTCAATAGTTGCTTCTTTTACTTATGCTTTTAGGCAGGGCAGGACAAGGCAGGTTTATTTATCTAGCACATTTCCTACACAAAGCAGTTCACTGTGCTTTACAAACATACAGAGAAAAGTAAGAACAGTGACATGCATAAAATTGAAGTCGTGAAATCATAAAATTAGTAAAAGAATATATGGCTGTCTGTCAAGAAAAAGACTGTGCAGTTTCAATGCCAAAAGCACAAATGAGGAAAAAAACCCCTAACCCTTAAACCTGGATTTAAAAGTATCTACATTTGGTGCTGATTTAACCTCCACTGGCAGTTTGTTCCACTTGTTTGCAGCATAAAAGCTAAATGCTGCTTCTCCATGTTTAGCCAGGACTTTGGTCTGGACTCGCTGACCTGAGTCCATGGATCTAAGAGTCCTCCTAGGGTTTATATTCTCTAAACATATCAAAGCTGTATTCCGGTCCCAAACTGTTCTGTCATTTGTAAACCAGCAGCGGGGACTGACTGACTGACATGTATGCCTCCACTATCCTGAAAGAGGGGCACTTTCCATTGAATCACACTTGCTTAGTTTGTTAACCTGAGTGTAACCTCATATGAGGCACTTGCAAATAGCTCCACCCCCACCAACTCCAAGACTATCTACATGATAACGCTTCAGTGATAATATTAACACATATATTACTTTTACTCCAAAAAGGATCTCATGATCTTTGTCAACCACTGATAATAAATGTGTAAAAATGGCTCCAGGCAGTAATCGTCAAAACTGTATCCATCAGCAGACCTACTAACTCTCTCTGGGATTTGAATATGGTATGTCGTGCTCTTTGAAACCACTAAAAGTTGTTTTTAATTGCTTTGATATCTGCCTGTCAATCTGGATGCAGAAACAATAACAACAAATACTGGTATTTACATGCAATTTTCAGTTCATGTGTTTTCTTTCACTCAATAATAAACTTGAATGAGCCATGAAACGGGCTGTAAGAGAAAAAGAAAATGCTGACAGGAGCAAGTTTTGCTCACTCTTGAAGAATCTAAGTGAGTATAGGCTGAATTTATGTAGCCAGATAGCAGCTTTTAAATTAGAAGCAATCTGGAGGGGATAATTTCACCCAAAAAGGAAAATGCTTGCATGCTGTAAAAATTGTGCTTATGGCTATAAAGTATAGCACAGTGTCTGTAATGCACAGTGTACAGCTGGTCAAGCACCTTCTGGAAAAGGCTTGTGCACACTGCACAATGTCCTGTTTTCACTTATTTGGATGTATGGATTGTATGAGGGGAGTTACACCATGCTTGCATTTTTCATCAGCCTATATTGAGCGCACTTGATTTGATCTCTGTGGTCTGTTGCAAAGATTTCCTCTCAAGACATTACGGGATGTCACATGGTCAAAAAATATTTTGATAGAAATACATCATGAACGCAGACAATGTTTACCATTTCCACACTTCCACCCTGCCAGATATATCATCTGCAGGTGAGCTGCTCTCCTCTAAGGAGCACACCCTGAATTATATCAGGAATGTTTGTTAGCCAAGTTTGCCAGCAGTGAATCGTACATGAAAATTTAATTGCTCACAGCACAGAACAGGCTGTCTGGCAGTGTTTATTATTTTTTTAAATATATACATTTTTTAACTTGCTCAGAGCCGACAGAATACTTTATAAATCGCAGGGCTGTTTTTGCTGATGCCATATTTTTTTTTCTTTTTTTTTTTTTTTTAGTTAATGCAGGAGTTTAAAGAAAGCGATTGAAGTCAAGTAATGTGTTCATTTTCTCAAAATAGCATATATAGTGATGGTAGAAATGATTAGCTTTAGAGTTTTGCTGATGTGGTGCACTTTGTTCAGTGCTTTGTGTTGACAAGACACTCAGGCTGGAATACAAGGATCAGTATGAGTAGCTGTCAAGCTTTGAGTGCATGAAGTGATGTGGTTGTGTGCATTTTGTTGGAGCATCAGGGTCACTGGAGCTATATGCAGTGGATGAACCATGGTTGACATGAGCTACACATCTAGGTTACTATGACTGACATGTGGGCTAATTGTTTGAAATGTGCACACGTGTTTATGAATCACTGGGCAGCCTGGTTTTGTTCTTAAAATATCCTGTTATGATAGAAAACTTCTACACTGTGTCACTATTACACGGAAACACCGTCGGGAACAGTTTCTTTTTATTTGTGTTCTAGATTAAAATCTTAAATGATTCAATTTCAAGAATCTGTAAAAATATACATTCTGTATTGATGAGCATTTGTATCAGTGGACTGTCATTGGAGAAGACCTTTTTAAGATTTCAAACTGATTTTGCAGCATTGAAATACGACAGGTTAGGGTCACATGCTGATAATCGAGGGAAATATCTGAGTTGCTCATGGTGTATTTCTGCTTTTTCTGCTTTTTCTGCTTTTAATGGTGTAACCATTATGATGTTCTCAGCCAAGTATGGCATAGAATGAGAAATAGTGTGATTAAATGCTAACTTTCATTTCGCCTTTCAACCACATTTGCATTTTGTCGATTTTCAGAACTTATCCTTCATCATTGACCTTGGTTTCATTGCATCCCTGTGTTAAGGCTTTTTTTTTTCTGCTCACTCTGACATTTACACTAAGATGGACACAAAAGAAAGACTATATGAGCATGTTGTTGAATTGATTCAGGTTGGCGAATGTCCCATCAAGGACTGTCTCTGACGTTCAAATTGAAAAGTCACAGTGTCAATCAAACCTGCAGGTGACGCTGTTGAAGGAATGAATGATAACAAATTAGCGTCTGTCAGAGGTTGTCAGACAGATTATCACAATACTGGATCATCAGCTGCCAGGGATGTGATTATTTTCTGAGGCGTTTTGCATCAACTTGGCAGCCACTTTAAAGTGATACTTAATTAGAAATGCGTTACCAGCAGATCACTTCTAGCCTTGGTGACAAAGCATTTTGTAAACCATTGACAGAATTATTCTTTACTCTGTCTTAGCTGCAGTATCAGTATTTATTGCAACTGTTCTAAATCTGAATAACAATAGCATTTCTCCCCTGCCTTTTGAAAGTGCATATAATTAGCAGTTCGACTTTGGCAATATGACTTGTGAAGAAAAAAAAACAAAAAACTATCTTTTGGTGCAGAAGATGCGGGGGGGGGCAAAAAAAAAAAAAAGGAGATGAGACCAAACATACACAGGCAGTAGAGAGCTGAGCTGTTTTGATCCTTAAAGTACTGCTTAGAAGTGACTGACAGGTATAAAAATTACCTACTTTAATGTACCTCCTTGCATGCAAGAACACATCCCTGTGTGCTTTCCATCATGTCCATACATTTACAATGTGATGGAGAGCAGACTCCCACAGTCCCTCCTTCAGATGATAGTCATAGTGAGTGATTTCAGGGGCCCATGCCTGGCTGGTCACTCCTGTCTCCCAGCCACTCTGAATCCATTGCCTGTCCCTATCGCTCTGTGTCTGTGTTCGGAGGCCATCGGTGGGAATGTCAGCATGCAATTTCAAGCAGAAAAATAGCTGTTGGAGACAGACAAGAAAATGCAGTCCAAACTGAGGTTTCGTTGCGTTCAGATTATTTTGATGTACAGCTCAAATACCGAGTGTAGTAATTAACATGTGTTGATCGACATATTGCACTTTTCTGTACATTTAATTTCATCCAAATGCCGTGAGTGGGTGTGACATTTCCCAAATGATCTCCAAAGATGTAAAGTTGAGTGTCTAGCTTGAACGAATGTGTGATCGATAACGTGAGAAGCTGCGTTTTAACATTCTATATTTCTGAGATGTGTAACTATTGATTAGTTTGTGTTGACACATTGAGCTGCCTGTCCACAGTAATATTTCATGACTGAATGCTATTTTCTCTTCAAATTGACTTCTGAGAAATACTTAGAGTATGTTATATGTCTTATCATTGAGGCCGAAAGCAGGATTAAAGTACCACTAACTGCACAGTAAAATAAAAGGCTTGTAAACATTTAAGTTGTTTAATGAACACATTGTTTTATTGTGTTATTGTTGTTTAAGACAGGAGACATTTAATGGGGCTGACAAAAGAACTGGTCTGTTATTTATTTATTTTTTTAGCTCCTTTACTTTTTCCTTTGTGAATTAGTGACAATTGAAATCATAGAGCTAAATATCCCAATGATCTGACATTTTGTAAATCTGTGAAACTATTCTACCAGGTGACAATTTCAATTTCAGGGACAGTATAAGTGCAGAGTAACAGCAAAATGTATTTGCGTTAAGCTTACCTGATACTCAGAGGAGGCTTGGATGTCATTCTCTTTGTTTTTGAAAGCTGTCTTTGCCTGTGCTTTACTCCTCGTCTGTACATTGCTGTCTTACTGGCTAGAATATAAAATAGAGATTTAAAAAGAAAAAAAAAAAGACTAAATATGAGCCAGATTGATCCTACAGGGCAAAATGGCAGATACCATATTATATAATAACACATTTTTAGAGAAAATAAAGCTTGTACCGGAGGGAGACGCACAATAACTGAAGACATCACATTTAAATCTGCCTTCTTCCTCTTTCCCTACACTTTTGGTGTCATCTCAAGCATTCCTCTGCAAAAATATGCATACAGTGAAGCAAGAATATGTCAACTTCTCTGCAGTGACTCATAAGAGCGAAACGTTTTAAATCTTTTGTAATAAATTAACAAAAAAAGTGCATTAGCAGGCATTCAGTATGCAAGGCAATGACTCAGAAGTAATGTGCAAAATCACCAGGACTTTGCAGTCCATTATTGTGACTGATTTTCACACTGGGTGAGCAACAAAGAGTAGAATAGAACAGAATTAGGAATAATATGGTTTAGACTTCGCTAGTATTTAACAGCGACATGAAAAGACACACACACACACACACACACACCTTCAAGTCATCTTTCTATGAATGTCTTTTTAGCAAAAACACGTCACATTGTGTCACCATTCTGCAAAAACAGTGCTTCCATATTTTGTGATCTCATGTTCTGCATGTGTGTGGGGACGAGTACTGTACGTAAATTTAGGTGCCAGCATGCCATCCATTTAACGTTCACATTTGTTCACTGTCATTTATTAGCAGAAGCAGACTGCAGCTTCAACCTGCTGCAGGCAAAAGGGAGCTATTTAAAGAAATCAAGAGCCACAGCAAGTCTCTAAATGAAGAAAGGGGTGAATGAGGACAAGATGAGGACGTTGGGGGGTAGTGGTGGGGGCAGGATCGGCGGTGCAGAGGGAAGGAAAAAGACAAGACGGGGAGAGTAAAATAAAAAAAAAGAAGAGGAAATTACAAAAGTCAAGAGAGGATGGGGAGAGAGATGCTGAGAGAAGACAGGAGAGGGGGAGAGTGTGAGCAGCAGAGTACTGCTAAGACAGGAAAGGTGCAGGGGTCATGGAGGGAGAGAGATGGAAATTTGGAAAGATGACAGGCAAGGAAAACTACCAGAGTGAGCGAGCATGATGTGAAAGAAAGGAGGTAAACAAACCTAACGTTGAACTGAAGGATGGAGCAGCAAGAACACAGAGGGAAGATAAATCAATGCAGAGGGAACAAAGGCACAAATCACATCACGCTGCACCTTTATAAATAAAAGGATTTTGTAAATCCAATAGTCAAGATCTTATAACTATACATATACTCAGTGACTTATGCCTTCAACACAAAAAGGGAATGATTACATCTAACAAACGCAGCATTACAGATTTTTTTCATCAGAGAATCCATGTTACATGCAGCGTATCTCTAACTGATGATAAAATGACATCCTCTTTCACTTTGTGTAATTAAGAGAAATAGTTGTAGCTTTAGTATCTGAAAGTTTCCACTGGACCCACTTGACACTTAATATTCTGCTCTTTCTTCTGTCAATTTGTGCAAGCAGCCTGATCCAACTTTATTTTTACATGTATATGGAGAGGAGGTTTAAAATAAATAACTAAACATTAAAGCTTTGTGAAAGCTGTGTGTAAATCAGAGGTTTACAATTCGTTGCATAGTTATCTAATGTTCTTCATCCCTGCCGATGGGCTTTGGTAGGTGATACATTAATTCTTTTTTCCATTTCCTGATTAAAAAAACGACTTCCCAGCAATGGAGAGACGTGAGCTTCGATGATCATAACTTTGTTGTTTTTAATGGCTTCGAATCGTGTGACCCCCCCTGGAGGTAGTACCCTTTAAACACTTCTCAAAGCATGAAATGAAATGCAGTGAATTTAGCTTGTTTCGCTTTCTGACAACACTTCCCTGTTTGTTTGCCATTGTCAAAACGGCCATTTCAAAACCGCTGAAGCCTTGTCAGCAACAAATGAGACCTCGAGCCAGAGAAAAGTGGAGTTTTATTTTATTTTTTATTTTGTATTTTTCCTTCTTTTTGAACCAAAGCAGCAATTAAGCCACATCTGCTTGTATTTAAAAGGATTTCAAATGATAGTGTGGCTCGCTGCCCCCAGATATAATGTGATTTAACTGGCTTCATTTTAGCAGCAGGATGAGAAATTGCCCCTAATGGTTGCAAGTGCTCATAAGAGACCATTTTGATCTCAAGCATCTTCCTGCTAAAATAAAGGTTAAATAAATCAAGTATTCCAACGCAAGTGGTAGGAAAGCATTGTATTTGTGATTTTCATGTCAGGCGACGTTGACCAGGGACCAGTGATATGTTTCTTATTCTCAGCAATGTAAAAGATGCAGACATTTGGTTTCTGTGTTTTTCAAAATCTGTGGTGTGTCATTCAATCTGCTAAGGTCCACATGATTGGATTTTGCCACGAGACAGGAATAAGTGCCAGAACTCTTTGCTTTGGAGGAATGATGATTGAATTTCTTCAAATTCTCACCACTGGTCTCAAAGTGAAGCGGAAAAATAAACTGTTACCAAGAAAACTTTAACCTCATATGTTGGTCTTCCAAGTCCAACCAAACCTTATGCTAGGATTCTTCTGAAAATGACTTGAGTTTAGATGATTTTTCTACCGCAGTCTATAGGAGTGCTGTTAACATAATCTACAACTACGGCAGCAACAAATTAAGTGGCCATTAAGATAACAAGCCAATACAGTGAGATTAATGAGACTGTGTTGTACAGTAGAGTTCTGTTGAAGTTGCCTTTCCCAGACACTCAGCAGCAGTGCGGCGCCAATCTTACATGCGTGCACTATTTTTGAGGCTCTGCAGAGCCTTTTATTTGTACATATATGTGACATGTAAACAGTTTGTTAAAGATGTGCAAAGATGAGATGACATATTAAGCAGAAGACCTTACCATTTGTGTTATTTCATGGTGATAATTAGAATGCTGACCCAAAACTTTGGAAGCATACGACCATAATCACATTTTGGTTTTCATAGAGAAAAGTAGCATTATCTCCCTTTTTGTCGTTGTCAGATAAACTTTGATAAGGAGGTAAGGCAGGTTGCAATTGAGAACACCAACATTACTGTGTGAGCCATGATGTAAATTATATCCAGTAGTAATTATTACAGGCTGTCACAGATTAAAATAAATACAGTGATAAGAAACCGTAATTAACTTTATGTGTTTTATTAGATTACACACAGCACAATACAATTATGCCAGATTCAATAATAGTACAGGATAAGATAGTGGAGAGAGAGAGAGAGAGAGAGAGAGAGAAAAGGAGAAAAAGTGCCCCTAGGATGAGAGCAATTTCGGCAGCGAGAGTAAGCCAGTCAAGACTCTAAGCCAGGGAAAATCAATATTCTTGAGGAGGGTCAAAGGATTAGTAAAGGGCCACTGACACAGTCCCAGGAAAAAAACCTTTAAATGATTAAGAAAATGAGAGTGGAGTTGCAAAAGTGTGCAAAAACACATACAAACAGAAGGCTTGCCAAGATGGGCTTCCCATGACAGAAAAGAACATCCACTGCAGGCGGATGGATTTCAATAATCACGTCCCTTTTTTCTCACAAGTGCCGACTTCTGACAAAATGAAATCTTCACAGCAGGGAACAGGCCACGGTGTCACATCTGTGAATGTGATACAGAAATGGCTGCTTTGTAT
Organism: Echeneis naucrates; assembly: GCF_900963305.1. Classification (NCBI taxonomy): domain Eukaryota; kingdom Metazoa; phylum Chordata; class Actinopteri; order Carangiformes; family Echeneidae; genus Echeneis; species Echeneis naucrates. Next base: position 15,934,430 of record NC_042512.1, on the reverse strand, counting down.
TTTGTAGATGGTTTTGCTGGATGCAGAGTGCAAACATTTACAGGGTAAATTAATCTTGACCTCATGTGGCCCCAGTGAACAGCAGTGTTGTCACAACGAGTGTAAAGACCTCTCTCGCCTGGCTGCTAATTGTGAGGCTTGGATGTTGCTCTGTCATTCCACTGCACTTGAAGGCACACACAGCCTTGTTATAACATAATTAATACACATTGGAGTTATCATTGTAATTTAATCCATCTGTCTGCTGGTGATTGCGCAGAGCCAGTTTTGAAATAATGAGTATTTTATCTGATTTAGACCCATAATACTTTGATAATATTATCCCAATATATTCAGCTATTAGCATACCTAAAGGTGTCCACTGAGCTGAAGTTTCTCCTCCGTGCACACACACACACACGCAAAAACATCTTTTAACAACCAACAATCCCTGCCCAAACAAGTTGCTGTAATAGGACAGGATAGGAGGATTAGAGGGACAATCTTGAAAGGGTATTTCAAATGGCACCCATGGGCTCATCAAGTGAGGGTTACAAAAGGATTATAGGAATCCACTGGATTTGTCCAAAGTGGATGATTTATGTGTGGGGTTACAATAACTCTGTTAACTAGTGCTCTTGATCCGTTCTGTCAGGATTGGCAAATCAAAGTGTACCTTTTATGGACATCTTTTCTAAATAATAATAATTGAATCATGCATGCGAGTTCTCAGAACTCTGGATTATTTTTTCCCACAGCACTTAAACTAAACCCTTCAGTCATTGACTCTCTATCCTGCTTCTTCCCAGCTGCTGGATCTGGTGCACCTGGTGCTGCCAGGTGTTTCCTATCCATATTGTGAACAAGGTCTGTGTTAGCTCGATATTATATCCACCTGTCTTCTAAATGTCTCAGGCGACACCTCTGTATATATTATATACATTTGCATTGCGCCCCATGCATCTGTGACACCATCCTGACATCACTCAGGAAGGGAGATTGCTTTGCACACAGCATCTACAGGTCCAATAGTGCTGTATTTTCATGTGAATCTGTGCTGTTTGGTTGTGATGCACAGCGATGTAGTCTTGGGATAATCTATTTGGAAGACCTTTTGTGTCATCCTACAGATGCTGTTCCACGAACACTGCTTTGGTGAAAAGACATACAACATACATTCATTGTTTCCTGTAAACACCTCTTTCTGAATCTGCACGAAGAATGATGGATAAAAATCTTTGGCTTTGAAGGAGTGCTAACTACTTCATATTAACATTTCCTTTTTCATAACCACAAACTTTCACCAATAGGAACTGTACAGTTGTATTGCTGAGATGAAAGAAACCTGACTGAACCAGTTTAGTTCCCCTGCAGTTTGAAATGCAAAGAACTGAAGTAAATGTTGTCTACAGGTGTGTGGTGTTACCTGGATAGAGCTCAGGGATCAGGACTGATCGTGATCAAAATTACTGTCTTGTCGATTTTCAGCCAGAGCAAAACATCAACTATGCAAGTTAGTGGGAAAAATGTGGACTATATTAGATTTTGGCAGTATGGTTTGGTCAAAGGTGTTCCCTTAAGTATTCAGAGTTTAGATGTTTTTAATTGAAGTCCATGAGTTAAATACACATGCTTTTTTTTTTCCATCTGCCGAACTAAATAGAAAACTTAACAAGCACCAAGGGGCTTGTTTTATTGTTTATTCCGTCCCAAGGACAACCTCAACTAGATGATATTATCCATGAAGTGCTTCACAGTCTTTGTGTGATCTGTGTCACATTGAAGAAATTGCCTGTAAAAGCCTGCCTATTGTCTTAGTAAAAGTCCTCCGTGTGTGAGTTCTTTCCTCACACAGATGAACACACAAACGCCTGGAAGTCCCATGAGGGAGATTAGGGAACCGTGTACATACTGAAAACATTAGGGCGAATGTGCCAAGGACACCATTTAGCTGTGTTGTTTTACATGAAGTGAAGCTAATTTTAATTGACGATGGCAAACACACTGTTCTCGTAGTTTTTAATAATATATCTGCAATTCAAATGCATATGAGTTGGCACTAAGCGAGGACCTTCCTGCATCACTAAACAATATTCTGACTTAGCTTAGTCCTGTTTAGCTTTTTAATATGTCTGGATTAACTATTGAAGATTCAGTTGATTTACCCCAATTAATATAATTTTGTTGATAATGTAATAACAATACATTTGCCTTATGGCTTTCTTGACGAAACAGCCACAGGGCCATATTTTGCCCCAGCCTTCACATTATTAAAGAATGTATTACTCATAATAGGCCCGGGCGTGATTAATGAGTGGTGTATTAACTGACAACCACTTGTATCTATTTATTGCAACATGCAACCACCTGCAATTAAAATGGTGCTCCACAATCTCGAGACGGGAGCTACTAGCTTCCACAGCCATGCTCAGAACCCCACTGACTGTAATCACAGCACGGCTAAGCCATAGCTTAATTAGAGCTGTACAGTCTGAGTGTGTCGGTGGTAACTAAATCACCTCGGCTCTCTGAAATCAAATCCCTTTCTGACACATGTTTACGCTGAAGAGAGCATTTAGAGTGTGAACAGATTTTCCCACCATCTCGGGAGCCCCAGACTGTAATGACAGGGTGTGTGCGCGCGCGCGCGTGTGTGTGTGTGTGTGTGTGTGTGTGTGTGTGTGTGTGTGCGTGCGTCAGTTATGATGAACCTACAGCTGTGGAGCCTTTGTGATATATTAACTACGTGGATGATTGCTATTTAATGTCATCCAAAGGATAGCTCTCCTGCAGAGGCCTGTTTATAAATAAAATGGGCTAATGTGCTGTGTGTAGTTTAGTTAGACTACAAACTGCAATATTTATGCCTTTTACTGGGATTTCCTCCTTGTTTACTTCAGTTTAGTTTGAAATATGAAAACATCGTTACTATGCATTTGACCATTAATTAAAGAGCCTAAATAGGATTTCTAATTAGAGTACAACTTGCAAAGTGTGACATTTGAATTTATAATCTTGCCAGAATGATGCACAATCTCAACTTGTAGACAAGTAAATGCACTTCAGAGAAATTTGTTTTGGACAGTGCATTGCACATGAATAGAAACAACAAATATGAATGCCTAAACAATTTACAGAATTATATCTACTCTCTGATTTGCATGCTGAGCAAATGTTTAACCATGCATTGCAAATAGAAGCAAAGCCCATTTTTTACTAATGAAACATTGTTATGAAACATGGTAAAACCCAGCCGACAGCGCAGAAGCTGCTTACAATCAAATGAGGAAGATCTAAGACTGGGTGAAGAGCTGTGCAATCTAAAATTCACAGCATTTTGGACAAATTAATCATTACAGACGTGACGGAGGTGGGCTTCTATTTTTTTTTAAGTAATTTCTTTTAATTTATTCCAACAGTGAGGATGATGTCATGAAGTGAAATACAAATCTTTTCAATTTAGGATGATTCAACAACAGTGTTTTTTAATGCAGTGGAGTAGCCTCTCTGTGTGTACATCTATGTATATATTTATCTGCAACTGCAAACAGATTACATGTACAAACTAATGGCCCAACGAGGATTTGTCATGGTGCTCCAGGGCCTATTGAAACTCCTGATAACTAGAGCACAAGAATCCCTGAAAATCAGCATCTGTCTCATTATCTATCTCATCGGCTGCCTCTTCACACAGCCCTGTCGTTTCCCCTTTGTGGGCACAGAGTGGCATCTCCACAAAAACAGCACCCTGTTTGATCCTGTTTGATCCAGGTGTCACCTACTTGACCTCAGCGTTGATATCTTGCTCCATTTATCTGCAACAATTTTAATGAATGAATAATCAGTTGTTATACAATTAAAAATATTCATGACCAAAAAAAAAAAAAAAAGATTAATAAAATAAGATTAACACTTTGAATCAATACATTAAGCCAGGAGTCATGGCACTTGAGTTAACTTCAACCTTGAAAAGGGGGAATATGATTTAACATTTGACTTTAAAGTGTTTGCTACTTTCAAAGCCATTTTCAACCAAGGTACAACAGTAACAAGACAAACTGTTTCAATAATCATCAGAGTGAAGCGAAGGAGCAGCAGGATGCCGCACTAGTGACCTACAGTGTCTGGTGATACGATAGTTTCCGTGATCGAATGATGTGATTCAGGCAGCATCATACCCAATATTGGAGACACTGACTCCAGCGACCTTTTCATTATAGTTGACCATCATGAATGTGCACAACAACCGCTCTCATCAGTTACAGTGTGAGGCTGCCGAAAAAGCCATGTTTTTCCACCTGTGAACCCTTCCAAACCTGTCCCCATCCAGAAATGCATTTCCCCGCATGCTATATGGAGTATCATCTGAGCGGTGACACCGTGGTGCGCTATACCACTTACAAAGGAGGGCTGGTCCTTTGCCACCAATTGGAATAGGTCGTCGTCTGTGAAATGCCAAGTGCATCATGTCCTTTACAGCATTTTACCTTTCGTATTTAAACTCAGCCCAGGTTGAGTGTGGTGACACAACCGAAGGGAGCAGTAAAATCAATAAAAATCTAATTTAGATAAACTGACAGGTAAGCCTTCGCTTTCACCTGCCATTGTGGAGCCCATCTTGTGCATTACTGCGTCTCAATGCATCTTCACGTTCGATATCTGATGAGCGATGATGCATGAAGTGGTTCAAGCCAACTGGAGGTAGACTGAAGGCAGTGAAACATTTTACGGTCTTGTGGAGGAGAGTAACAGCTATTTCCCCTCCTCTGTTGCCACTTAAAAATATTTCCTATTACATTCCATTATGAATCGTTTAATTCAGAGCAGGATAAAATGACTGTCAGTAACTCTCAATTGGTAATCACATATTGAGGATCAGTAATTTTGTCACACAAAACTGCTCCAAGTTATTTCTTCTTTCAAAAGTGTCAGGGTATCTTTGGCTTCAATATTTTAATTTGTAGAAGAAATATTTCATTTCCACTCTTACAGCACCTTTATATTTCATTCATAGTTATAATTCTAGAAGATTGGATTGGAAGTTGGTGGTTTACCTTTATGTTCATCACTTATTCTTGATTGGGGTTTTATGCTACGTCGATGAGGAAGTCTACCACTTGCGATGCAGTGAACAATTAGACACCTTATTGCTGTTTTTTTAGAGGCTGTTTCAGAAGAGCTTATTTATTTGACTGTATCTGTGTGCAGGGATATGTATTAATAATATACAAATTGATTTCCACTAGATGCTGACCAAGCTTGCGTTTTCGTGTACATGTGTTCATATACTTATGATTGCAGGAGAACATGCAGGTTGTTGAGAGAACACAACGATCTATTTCACGGTTGCATTTTAATAAGTAATGATTATGCTAATTAGTAGTTTAAGTTTAGTAGCAGTAGATTAAGTAGAAAATCTGTCTATTGAAAGACCAATGGAGCTGAAGCTGTGGCATTTAGTTTGACTTTAAAATGAGAACTTTATTTCATTGTGCTGTTCATTTGAACAGCACAATGAAATAAACTGGTGGACTCATTTCATTCACAGCAATAAAAGCTGCTATTTTTGCATTTCTTTTTTTTCTTCTTCCAGCATTTCATTTTCATAGTAGTCTATTATTAAAGCTTAAAAGTCAAGGCCATCTGGGACAACCTCGCCCATTATACACCAGCATTGCACTTGGTTAAATCACATTTACTAGTATTATCTCAACTTGAACAGTGATGAAAATGGACAGACCAAAACAGCCATGATGTCTGTCATTAGGTTGCTGTTTCAACCAATATGTACTCAATAGTTCGAACTTCATTATTACATGAGTATTGCTGTGGGCAGTGTTTCCTGTCCTCAGCTCTATATTGCAAAGCATTTAATTCATGCTGGACTATTCTACAGATCCTATCACATCGTATTTAATTACAGGACCCCTTCATGAGAAAAACAGATAGTGAGGTGGTACAGTCCACATAAGGCTAAACTCCTGTCCAGGTTTTTCATCTGCAATGTTTCAATGCAACGTGATGAACCATTGTTGTCATATCCCCTAATCTGTAAATTTTAAGCTGCAATCAGCAGCATTTAGCAAGGTTTTTATTGTTACAGTTCATGGAGTGAAAGGGTATGTCCAAAACCTGGGTTGATGGGGAAACAATGTTTTTATGGATGAATCGAACTGATTTGATTGATTGGCTAGGGTGAGGAAAGAACTTTTCTGTTGGTTGTAGTTAGTTAATTTCCAAACTAGAAACTAGATTTTTATATATATGTTTAAAAAAAAAAAAAAAAGAAAGAAATATCGTGTTTTATCAACATTATTATGGAGCTGGTAAAGCCTCATGTAAAGGTTGAGGTCTAAGATGAAGGGACTGCAGCTTAAAATCTGTCATAAGAAATGTTTGTCTTTAAATCTTAGAACTGGATGATTTTCTTTTGTCAGTGTTGTTGCCACTTTGACCTCAGCAGGCCGTTTTCTTTTTATCAAGTCAATAAATATTCTCCTTTGTTTGTGTTCTTGTAAGACTGACTCGATCCTCAGGATTTCAGCAACGGATAAAAATAAGAACATTTGAAAATCTCAGTCTCTATAGAGGTCTCCTCTTCCCCCCCATAACCTTTAGTGACAGAACAATTTGGACTGAAACATTGAACACAGTCAAGACCAAATTATAGCAACAGCACCTGAAGCCAATAACCAATTTTCAACATGTAACACAGCAGCTTTGTTCTCAAACTAATTAAGCTTTTCCCGCAGGGGTTCACGGTTAAATTTGAGTAGACCAGACAACAGAGCACACAAGTGCAAAGAGCTCTGCACTGCAGGAAACCAATGTATAAACAGGAGAGGGCATTTTTAAAAACAGACATTTTTAGTCCATGCCTATGTCATTCATTTTCTGCATCTACATCTGTGAAATTGCTGAATGTTGAAAATGCTCAGTCAGCTGGAACATTAAGTTTCCCAAGTTTCTATTAGTCCAACTTAGTAGTAGTTTTAGTAAGTGGTCATAATGCGGTCCAGCGACAGACACTGTCAGAAACTCACAGAGACCTTCAGTCTTCAGTTATCAGTCTCTTGCAGAGAGTGAGCCTTGATTAGTGAAAAAAAGCTGACAAAAAGTGTGAAAAACACTTCAGTGAATGGCTCCTCCTCAGAGTCCTTTTGACATGTTGACAGGTGAAACAGACACTTGGAGAGGAATGGGGGTTTGACTTTGGGCTGATAGGGAGCCAGCTTTGCACGAGGTGAAAGGTTCTCCATGTAGTTACTCTGGATGTTGCAATCTGGTTAGCGGTGATGCTGCTATTTGACATATTGAATAAGTCAAAAAAAAAGAAGACCTAGGGTTGTAAAACAAAAACAAAAATGAATGAAATGAAAAGCCTAAGGTGAAAGGCAAAGTCAAACAATCAGTCATATTGCAGTTGTTGTACCAGTTCTTTAATAACATCAAAGCAGTCTGACGTTATCTGGAGAAAATCTGCCTGATCCTCTTGTATCAGACATTTGAACAGCTCTATGATGAAAAGACCAGAAACTGACAATGGATGCTTGTTGATGTGACACAGTTCTTAGTCCTTATTTAAGCTTTTAATCGGTACAGTAGGCAGCATCTACCCTGCTGCTTCTAAACTTGACAAAGCATTCTTACTATATTTTAGCAGGCCATTACTTTCACCTCCTGGGTATATCACCCTTAGCCTCCTGTCTGAAACTTTGAACTAGCTCCGGGATCATTTCTTTCATCTCTGTGCATTTTGTACAATATGCCGAGGCACAAATTAAGCAGACAAGAACTAATTTATACTCAGAGGTGACAAATGGTCAGTGAATCGTAAAACGATATAATTACCTTTCAAAAAATATGGCGGACCTCATTTAACTGACGTTAATTAGTCAAACTGTTTGAAACTACGGTTGAAATCCGTCCAACTGTGAATGGTCATACAAGTCCTACTTATAATTAGGCCCTCTACTTTTGAAGATGTTATCTTCAGGCTTAGTATGTTGATAAGAGAGTTTTTCCCTTTTCAGTATTTGCACAGATCCTTATAGTTAAAATTAACATGCAGAATAAATGGATTGCATTTATATAGTGCTTATCGAGTTTTAACCACCACCATAAGCACTTTACGTTTACGAGATACATTTGCACCCTTCCCATTTGATAATATGTGTTTTGGGGGGGGGGGGGTGAGCAGATGGTTCAGTGTGTTGCCCAAAGACACTTCAACATGTGAACTGGAGGAGCCAGGGATTGAACCTCATAAGAGCTACTTTAGTTTCATCCAAATAAACAGTTAACATTCATTACATTGAAAGTAAATCATGTTTTTTCAACTGTCAGTATTTTTTATTTGTTTATTTTTTTTCGTAAAATAGGAACACAAGCACTATTGCTGCTTGAATACATCATGAAGCCAGAACACACAGGGCAGAGCTGCTGAGAACTAAGACTGTTTGCACATGTATTGTAAGTTTTAATTTTTTTTTTTTTTTTTTTACCTTCTCTTTTACCTGAAATGCCATTGGCGTTTTCATTTTGTGCCTATTGGCCCCATATGGTAATCTGTATTTGATGCTGTTCTGCTCAGAAAATCAGCAAGAGGCCCATGTAATTGGCCTTGTTGTATATGTCCTACCTTGCACAATGCATCGAAGGTTTGCATCTGAAAGTAGAGCTTTATATTTGAAGCAGTAAATTCCTTCCTTTGGAAAGTTAAAGCAGGAGAATTCTTGACTCATGATACAGCAGTTTCCATATTTCCTAGTCTCCCAGTACTGATGGGACCAATTTCTGTGTCTGCTATGATTACCCCTCAGTTGGCATCCATTATGGGCACATGACTCTGATCCCAAGCCAAGCCATCCCTTCCTTGCACCCAGCCCACCCATTAAAGGGCCACTGAAATCCATTCTCTGCTCACAGTTAAATCACGCGCTGCAGGTTCCCAAATGTGGAGGGAAATGTGCATGCTTGCGGAGGCAAACTGCCATCCATCAGCTACATTTGCAGCTGTGAAATGCTTTTTTTAAAAAAATGTTTTTCCCCAGTTTTGCTTGCTCTGTACACAAATGATGTGTGGGTAAATACGGCAGTGGGAGTTAATGAATTGATGGTCCAGGATATTCAAATGAATGTCCCCCTTTAGGAGCTAGATGCTTAATGTAGAGAGCATTAAACTGTTCAACCAGCCACTTCCACCATTCGTCAGGGTTTGTATTCATTCAAATTAAAGCACTGGGCTGGCACTAAAAAGCATTTGAAAGAGTTGGTAGAATTGAGCAAAGAGACAAGTGAAGTTTGTGGAGAAATTGTCTTGGGACTACCATGGATGTGCACTTCAGCAAGACAGTAACAGCTCCCATGAATCAGATTCATGTAAATGTGAGTATTGAGGAAGCTGGGATGAAAAACATAGAGCAGTGTTTCTCTGTAATTCTCTGTTTTATGTACAGCAAAATGTGCGCCTTGGTGAGCGTGTGCAACATCAGGCCAGTAACCTCACTTCTATAACTTTGTCCCTGCTAGTTAATTGTGAGTACAGCGGCAGTGAAATGGTCCGAATTTACTCCAATCAATGCCCCATCACAGAAATGTGTCGCTGGAGCTGTGGGGCTGAGAATAATTTTCCTTTCTGCTTTACATAAATGTTTTGCCTTTTTAGCAAAAGCTGGCTGAGACCTTGAAGCAATTTAGACCATGTTAGATTATTTTGTTTGCTTCTCTCTTGCTTTTGTGGGTGTGTATTTGTGGATACACTCTCCAAATGGATACATAAAACTGGAGATGGAAAGCAAATGTTTCACAAACTCAAAATGTCTCATCCATTGCAATTTTTCTACATCATCATCATTAAAACAGTGATTGCCCTCAGGTGAACTCCTGGTGATGAGCAGGGCAACCTGATAATCAAAAGACAATATGCTCCTCACTTTGTTCGTCACTCTCATAGATTTGTCCTTCTCAGGAGCGCTGGTGAGCAGGTCTAGAAACAGATTCTTTATATAATTACACAACAAAAGTCACAAGTAAGCACTCAATCTTGGACACACACATAAGCTTTCAAAAGGTCTGCTCAGTGGGTTAAAAAAATAAGACCAGGAAATGTTCTGTGTCCATGGTAACAGAGCAGTTGAGACCAACCTGCAGCATTTCTGTTATTTAAGTATAATCCCTCAGAACATCATTGAAATGGGTTTGAATTTTCAAGAAGAGAAAGTACTTAAAAAAACAAAACGAACAAACAAAAAAGAAAACAAGTGAAACCTCTGTGACTGCTGAGTGAAGGTGACCATGAGAGACATGGACTGGGAGCGAAGGCAGAAATGGTTATACATTGTGTGTTTTCCTTCAGCTGCTCTCAGTCCCCTCCAATCAGTGTGCATGGTGACTGTTCAGCAGCCCATGAAGGGGATTAAAGGCCTGCAGGGAGGGATAGGAGAGAGATCTTTTCCTTGTTTGAATTTATTCATTTATTTGCTCGACTTTCCCTTTCGTCTCACATGCTTGTGGTTGCTGAGCTGCCGATTTGATACTCCTTGACTGCTGCACTCATCAAAAATGTCTGCCGACTCAAATTCTTATACTGAGGGGAAATATGAAATCGCCATTGTTGACCTTTGCTTTTCATTTGATCTTGTCCATGTGGAAAGACTTCGCCACGTCTTTAAGTCATGCATTGTGAGCTTGGCATTAAAAGGATGGCTTGTTACAAAGAATGTCATGCATCCTATGGAGTTATGTATTTGATGCTGGCTTTGATGTTTACGCCGTTTGTGGAGCCGCTGAATGTGACACATCAGGGACTCGTATACCAATAAAATTAAGTTCAGTCAATGGAACTAATAACATGTAAAGAGAGGAACAACACCATCAAATCTGAGCCCGTGTGCACTATGATTATCTCAGACTGAAACAACAACTTCTGAGCTTATGATGTTCTGCTGTATTTCAAAATGCTCAATAGAGTTGGCTGATGCACATCTTCATATGACTCAGGACTGTAAAGAGTGTATTTATATGGCGTATATGTTGTATTTAAGCTAAACTTGTTTTTACATTGCAAATAATCAGTAATAGTTTTGCACAGTGGTTTGCACAGTGGTTTACAGTAGGATAGTTCTCATTGCATCCAAATTATCATAACACTTATGTGCAGTGCAGTTTTAGCTGGTAAAGAGCTTCCAACGAGCACAAGTGTCATTGTCTTCATACTTAGGGTGGACGAGAGGAATAATAATAAAAAAAAAAAAAAAAATCTTTCATACATTCAGTACACGTCTGGTTTGCAGATCCAAGTGTCCTGCAGAAACATAAATCTTCAGTACAGTACATTCAATTTATTCTTGGCAGAAGCACCATCTCCTGTCTCCAGGCGGCACCAAAAACCTGCAGCACAGAGCAGCTTAAAATCACCATAAATGATAACAGTCATAAATATAAGCTCATTGAAGGTGCATGTTTTCATCACTCTGGTTGTTTAGCTTGAGCGTTTCCTGGCAGGTTTTGTGTCAACAATAAGTAATCCCAATTGAGGTATTACTTAACACAAGTAAGTTGTATCCAGTGTGACAAAGTTGACTAATATTTCCTAAGCAGTTAATTTCCTGTCTCTCATGCTGCTGATAAGGAATGCAGTGATTACATTTCATCTAATAAAAGGCCAGTGGACAGACAATGAGATCTCTGCATTTCCACTAAATTAAATGCATTCTGAATTTATCCAGGGTTTGATTCATTCAGAGTCTGACCTCGACAATCTCCAGCTCCACACATGCAGGGCAGGATTAGATGGTATCCAACATTGTGTTCCTTGTTGTCCCTGTGCATTTGTGTATTATCAGCACACATCCTTTTCCTTCGTAAATTGAAATTGCCAGCTCCCCAGAGTGTACATACATCCTTCCCCATTTTGCCAGCAACTGAATCCTGAAAACCTCAATCACACCCTCCTCTGGGGACGGCAAGGGATGAGACCCCCACTTTTTCTGGGCCTCCTCAACATCAATCACATTCACTGAAGATACAAAAGGACCTTTTTAACTCTTCTGAACTTTGCTGCAGCACATGCCTTTACCCTCAGTGGCCAATCACAATGAATTGAGATACGTTTGGTAAACATATTTTCTGTGCTTATTTTGAGGACCGCACTTCCTCTTGTGGGGAGGCTTATACAATTAATTTTTTTATTTATTTTTTCTGCGTACATCTGTCTGTGCATGTAGAAACTGCAGAAAAGAGAGATGAGGTTAGAAGATGATTAACTTTCCATCTTTAGAAAAATAAGCCCAATAATGCATTATTAATCAGGAATTGATAGGCTCATGCCCACATTATCCTCAGTGTACTTCTCTCCTATTAAATAAAAGTAATTACAACTTAATATCCATTTACTAAGCTATGACCTCAGTGTTGTATACAGAGCCTGTGTGTGTGTGTGTGTTGGTGTTTCTGCATCAACACAAATCCTCTTGATTTCATTGGCTCCATTAGAGGAATGAGTCTGAGCACGCAAGATGGGCCTTGTTAAGGAAACCAAGGGAGAGCAAGGAGGTCCTCGTGACATGGCAGAGGGCCAGGGTCGGTGACGGCTCTGACTAATGACTTTCACTGAGGGGTGTCAGCCTCAGATTTATGCCCCCCCCCCCCACCCCGAATCCACTCTCACTATCTTAAAGCAAGAGTTATTCATGAACTATAGGGGCACACACAGGCCAAAAAAAGAAGCACAAGTACCCTTCAGAGATTAAGAGCTGGAGCTGTTTGCCAAAGTGAACGTACACACAGAACAGTGATGTAGCAGTAAATAAAGTGCTGGGCACACAAGTTCCAGATGGCCATCATCATAAGGCATCAAGACCACGAATATAAATGAATGTCAGTTAGAGACACAAGAAGGTATTAATTTATGCCCCTCCTCATAAAGGAATATAGAAAATGTTAAGGAGATTGCCCTGTTGACGCTGACCTTTAAAAGATGAGAACGTAGACACAGGATTTTCCAGGGGCTACGTTGTTTGGTCTGCTTGCAAAAGGGCACTCGTGTTACCTAAAGGGGCACTAAAAGGCTGACCGGACTTTAATATCTGCCACAGTAGTCAATTTCTGACTGCCAAGATATATTTTTAGTCTGCATCTACATATTATTCTAATTTCAATTTCAACAAGAGTTGGTGGCAACTTTGAAAGTCTCTGCCTAATGTAGAAGTGTTGCTTCTAGCCAAAGGCTAACATGAGTAGCCTAACATGCTGATGCTGAATTTACATTTTACTTCCCAAATAGGATTTATGGCAACTTTTGTGTAAGGGTGAGTAAATTGGGAGGGATGCCCCAAGCTTGTAACCCTGCTTTTAAAAGCTCCTTCAGTCGCAAAGGACATGATGGAGCTGGTTTTACAGATGTAGCAGTGTTGAATGAACTGACCTTTTAACAGGGGAGTCCTGCTTTTAAACAACATGTTCAGGGAAACATCCAGGTTCACCTCCCTGCACCAATATCACTGAATGCACTGTTCGCAGGTTGGATGCCAGCATGGGATTGCGTTCTTCTTATAATGAGAGTGTCTTCTGATGTCTCTTCTCTTCTCATCATAAATCACATGCTGTACATACACAACCACGTTATCTTTTGTAGAACACCCATAAAATCTTGCAAAGGTAGGAAATCACTTAATTTGCATGCAGTAAATGAGTCGACCAGCTCATTCTACCTGTGTGCGATGCAGAGGTGCCTTTGAGCATATACATAGAGCGAAAAGAAAGAATTTCACACGTCACACATGGCGGATGCTTTTAATCCAAATAGCTTCATTGTGCCCTGAGTGCATAACAGTGCAGAGAGTGTGAATGAGATGTGACGAGGAGGGGTGCAGAGAAAAGACAGGGATGTTGGCAAAAACATGATTAGTCAATTATCAGAGCTCTGTGTGTGTGCGTACAAATGTGTGTGTATTTCATGTCCCAGGTGGTCCATGGAGCCTTCTCTCGTTGATGGCCCGTTATCCACACAGGTTAAATGCCAAAGTGGTAATCAAAATGGAATAGTCTCATTGCCAGTTTAATCCAGACTAGCACCTAGAAGACTGCAATCTAAATGTTTTCACTCGGTGATCATCAACTGCACAGAGGGTGGGCTTGGGCCTCACACAGACACACACAATCACACAGTCAGAGCCATTCATTCTCAGAGATTAACGTCGATATACATACACACAAACCCACACGTGGACAGATTTGTGAACATATCCATGGAGTGATTATCAAGTGCATGAGGACATTTGAGAGTAGCGAGCTGGAGAGCCCAGCTGGTTAGTGAATATTTGGCAGGCAAGGTAGGGGAACCGTGATTACAGTCTGAGTGCTATTCGTCCATCGACCCCCAGATGGCTAATTGAGAAAGGTTTAATGCCATCATCAGTTGCAAGAGAGAGGGAGAATAACCCTTTAGGTATGAAATTAAACACATAACGTTCTGTTTTTGATGTGCCTCTTCTAGACACTATGTTAGTCTGATTTTCAAAGGATTTGGACAGTGGTATTGCGTGGGGACTTTGTATTAAAGTGTAATATTACTGGATCACCATTTATGTGCTGCTCTTTCTAACTTATACACACCTGCTTTCAGGCCATGACCTACTGGCTTTCTGTTCACCCACATCTTACGAAAGTTTCTATGGTAGTAGTCTCACCTTTTTGTCTGTCATGTTGCTTCATGTTGCATAACATTAATCATTTGCAATTTTTTTCACTGATATTGACATGTCTAGCCTTTGTAAGCATGTATCCCAGTCCAGGTGCAGCTTGTGTCACAACATAGATAAATATCTTCTATAAACATTTTTTTTTTTTTTAATTGAGCAGCATGGGCAGCACCAGGGGTGCCCCCATGGGCTGCAAGTATCTCTAGCTGCGAATTACTTCTCCGTGGTACTTAGTGTCAATGGCCAGCAGTTGAGACTTATCCACTGGTAAATAACTTTTTTTGGTTCCTGCTGCTCTTCATGACAACTTGCCAGGCTGCCTTTGGGGTTTTCTAAGCTCTTCCAGGGATGCAGTGGTGAGAACTCCAACACAGGACCAAATGAAAGGGCACAGCAAGTCAAGAGCTCTGGGCGTGTAGTTTGTTTCAGTGAACGTCAACACATTTTTATTTTTTTTAGTTTCCTCTGAAGGGGTGATAGTGACCAAGCAACATCAAAATCAGGGGCTTTATTCATGAAAGTTTCAAAGGAGAGGAAGAATCACTGTGCAATATAAACACAGTCAGATCTCAGAAGCTTACTACACCTGAAACA
Organism: Echeneis naucrates; assembly: GCF_900963305.1. Taxonomy (NCBI): domain Eukaryota; kingdom Metazoa; phylum Chordata; class Actinopteri; order Carangiformes; family Echeneidae; genus Echeneis; species Echeneis naucrates. The sequence goes on along the minus strand of NC_042512.1, from coordinate 15,919,155 downwards.
TAATTTTTCTTCGCATTAATAAAAAAAAAAAAACAGTTTTTCTTCAGTCTGAACACAGTTTTGCATGCTGATTTTTCAGAATATCCTTTTAACCCTCCTGCTTTCAAGGACAGATCCCTTTTCAAAAAAAGATTTGAACACAACTTGTCTGCTCAGAGGACACTGTGTTCCCTATTTTCTGTTTTCACTGTAAAAAATGGGCATACCAAAGAGTGATAATTTATAATTTAGAGCTGTAATAAAATATGGACTCTTCCGTTGCATTCTTTGTGCCAAATTTTAGCTTTGGTTTGGTTGAGTTTATTTCCGTTGTGTTTTGTGTGTGTCTGTGTGGAGCATCAGATGGGGTGGCATTATTCAACAAATTACCAGTGCATTATGGCTTTTCCCCTGTTGTCTGCAGGCAATTTAAGAGGATTTTGCCTGTTTTTCTGAGCCAGGCCCTCGCCCACAATGTGTCTTTGTGAAAAAGTTCAAAGTTTGTCCATCAGCTGTGATTAAAAATAGCCTATTTACATTTTCAAGTGAAACTAGTGTTGGCTTTAAGCATAAAAGCTACTCTGTTAGGAGGTGTAATCGTGTGTTTGATTATCGTGGCTGAGGCAAAATCTTAGAAGATTTTAGAATAGTCCTCTGAGATAGGGATGGTTAAGTGTTTTGATGCCTACTTATATGGCCAGCTGACAAATATTTTCTGAGCATTTTTATTTTTATTTTTTTACTGAAAGAGCCCAAATATAACTTGTTTTTTTTTTTTTTTTTTTTCTACATACCCAGAACTGGAAGGGGAAACGTGAAAATTCATGATGCAGCAAAACCAGCTTTGTTGTGTAAGCTCAGTCTGGAGTACACAATGATCAAAATTCACCAGGACAGAACAAACTCTATGACTCCGTCTCTCATGCCATTTGCATCAAGGCTGTAAATCCTTGTTCCCTTATTTGTAACACACAGTGAGCCCATAAAAATGCTCCGCTGTTGCTTTATAGCTCGTTGTTTTCACTCCTGTTGAAACTTGTTATTACTCAGCTGATTCCTCACTCCAGACAGCTGTGAAATGTCATTCAAAGATGTTACACAAGGAGTGTTTAATAAATCATATTATTTGTCTTTTACCTTTATGCAGAGCAGAGAGTGATGATAAGTTTGGTTGATTAGTAGCAGCTATCGGTGTGATGGGATGTTCAGATATTAGCGTGGCCAGAAGGTGCGTGGGCTGAACCCACACAGCCATCATCTGCTTCATCTGAGAACTAGCTATGGCAGATTGACTTGGGTCAAGGGCAGAGCCAAAGTATCTTTGCTGCAGCAGCTCTGTTACAACTTCAGGCCGAAACAAACCCTTGATTATAGACGCAAATGTGCAAAACAACATGTCATGCTCATGAGCACAAACTCACCCATGTGCACAGTCAAGCCAAGGTAGCGCATACACAAACTCCCACTAAGTGCACATACTGCTGTCAGCCTTCATCTGTGGGTTCTGTCACGTCGATGTGTTGAAGTGTTGCTGCAGGAAACATAAACAAAAGGGGAAGCACCAGTCAACTTGCAGTGAATGTGACAGAGCCAAACACAAACAAATACATGCATGTAAGCACAAATAGCAAAGCACACACTCAACTGTAAGAGAGGGATGACACATTATTAAACCCTGGCAGTGCTATACTGAGCCCCATTGTCATCTACAGATGTATTTTTCCAGTTCACACTCTGTGGATCAGTGTAGTCATTACCTGGGGGGCTCACAGGTGGAAATCTGCTATACGTTAATGAAACACAGCATACTGTCAGTGCAATGCAAATTTATTGAAATATCCAGTGAGAGGTCCAGAATGAGTCCATGTTTCCTGTGTCCCCTGTTATTGGAAGAATAGTCACATCCTGAATGACATGGACTCCTGCAAACATCTATGTAAGACGACAATTTAACCATGGCAACAACCTGAGATTTTGACTGATTCTCTGACTGACATATTTGAAACTTTGTTCAAATAGAAACTGACTCCTTCTCTTGGCATTTGAGAAATGATTTAGTTGCATTTGAGGTTTTATTTTTAGTTCTGAAACAGAACTGAATAGTTTTCTCGGACTGACTTTGTGCAGAATTTAAATGAGAACGCACACTGGGCCGTTCTGGCATTGATAAATACATCTTTGATCTGTCTTCTGGGCAGATGTGCTCTTCCAAGACATGATGGCATTGAAGAAATACCACACATGTAGGGCACGTAAGTGAACACAGGATGAAATATAGGACGTTGTTGTTAAAACGTTGTTCATTTTCCTACAGTCAAAATCCAACGATTTTAAATAACATGCAAATTCCACAGTTCACCAGTGTTTTTTTTTTTTTTTTTTTATGTGGATCTGCACCTCAAAGTCTTTTACAGGGTTTTGGAGCTACTGTGAATGCAAAATTCATTGCATAAAGTCTTTTGGGTCTCTGGAGAGCACTGTGCGAAATCTGATAAATGTCCTCAAGCAATGTCACACATGTCAGCAGGTCAAATTTTAAAACTTGAAATATTCCAAACTCCAACTCCAAATATCAGAGAAAGTACATCATCATAATTTCTACTACTTACCCTCAAGCATCCTGAAGTGTGAAGTCACACTTTCTTCGGTGTAGTCCTTCAGCCTGCTTAAAGTATGCCACTGAGGATTTCTGAAAACTACAGTGAGCCTATAATTTAGCATTCACAAGAGGTTTGTTAAATCCCCCAAAAGAATACATGAGTGCAGTGTTGATTTAAAGACGCAGGCATATTGTCTAATTGATGAAGTTTTAGTACAAACGGATGTCACTTAAGCATTTGAGGCCGGTGAGTTGTGTTTACATGTCCTCCTCCGTCCTTCCTCTCACAAACTAGTTCCAAAGTGTCCCCAAGCACTGAAGAGTCCTGGCAGAGATTAATGTGTGTGTGTGTGTGTGTGTGTGTGTGTGTGGGTGTGGGTGTCCAAGTCGAAGTGTGTCTGCTGAAGTTAATGCTGTCTGTTTCTGAAACAACCTCTGGTCCCATGAGTAACCAAACTGACACACATACATACACACACAAAACATACACCCTTCCTCCTTCGACGCCCCCCCCCCCCCCCCACAAATATTCTTCAGGCATGAATAACCACGGTTGGAAACAGCACGAGATGACCTTGTGTCTAAAACTGAAAGCCACTCTTCACAACTAATTTGTTGCCAAAAGCCACACATGTCCGTCCTGACACCCATGATTCTTCTTCAGGCTTATTTTTAGGAGGCTCAACTTTGGCATGGACTTCTTTACATTCTTCTTCTTGAAATTTCTCAGACAGGTTACGTAACACTTAGCGTTGGCCACCAAAGTGTCTTAAGTCTGCTAGCCTGATCTGATATTGGTGATCAAAATTCAGTGACCTCACAAAACAGGATTTTTGCCTTTCCATTCCATACAAAATTTCTATTTAGACTCAAAGTCTTTTCAGTGACTGCAACCTTAAAAATAATATATTTTTGGTGCTCTTGCCAATTAATTTCTCATTTTTTAATTAAGCTTGCAAGAGATGAATTCAGGGACAAATGTAGCCAAGTATAGGCTACGCTTGTTAAATCAGACGTCTATAAATAGGAACATGTTGGTGAATGAGTTGAATCCTGTCTTTCATCTGAATTAAATCATTACTGACAGTGTCCTGGAAAGAGAGTGGGAATCCTGATAGTATGTATAACTATGAATGTGTTCTGTGCATTTGTGCACTTAAGTGACTGTAATGGACTAAAGCAGATGCTGAGTCTTTGAAGTTGTACCTGACTGGAGTTTACATTGTGTATTTTCTTTTGTCTCCGGGTTTTTCTTTTTTTTCTGTGCACTTACAGTCTCAACAGTCTCATGGTTCAACCAGATGATGTTGTGCCTCTGTTCTCCCAGTGAGCCAAAATAAATCCTCGCTTTCCTGACATGCTCCAGCATTTGAGCAGAACCTGTGTAGACACCCCTCACCAGATATTACAGATCAGAGGCTGGAGAGACACTGATCTTAATATCTTCCTTGCTGGTGGTGGTTCACAAACTCATTGCCCCTTTCCCGCCAGCTTAGTGTCAGGCTTCAAATGCATTGCGTTCTGGCTTATTCATTGCCCCCTGTTTGTTTGTTTGTTTCATATCATGAACTTATCTCACAAAACACATCTGAAATTAAGAAACACTCATTGTTGTTCACATTTTAGTTTAAATCAAAACAAGGACTGAATTCCTACCCACGACAGTGTAATCGCCACCTGACCTGTTTGCGAATGTTTAGTTTGTCATACAGGTCCATCAAAAGTCTGAAATGCTCCTGCTGAGCCAAAAGAAAAGCACACAAACATTGTAATTTGACTTTATTGAGCAAAACACTGCATCAATATCGACTCTTAATAGAAATCTTAATCTCACCCACAGGACTGAGAGATTAAACTCCGTCAGCAGCTCTCATTTCACTGGTGTCTTTCTAGTCCACAACCATCATATATTATGGAGTTTGATAGATCAGCAGTTTCAGTCTGAGTTAATTTTACTCAGACCATCATGTTCAATGTTCTTACTGTCTTAAAACCTAAGTTGAGGAAATCTTACCTCCACGAGCTCCTTCAATTTGTTATGCTTCTGAGGGTTTTTCAAACTAAAAATGGATAACTGTGAGGCAAGTTGGCACACAGTCAGCAGAGTTGACAAATTAAACATGAAGTAGCAGATTCAATCCACAGCATTGACTCCAGGGTGTTATCCAGCTGTGAGATGTCAAACAGTGCCAGGCGAGCACTTCATCTATGGTGCCCACCGTCAAAGTGGGAGGTGAATAGACCTGATAAAAGTGCAGCTGTGTGGTGATACTCTGGGAAAACCTGCCCATCTTGTCATGCTTGTACTACATGTGCACAGCAAGAACCACACAGTGTTCATGTACTTAGATTGACTCTTTTTAGAATAATGTGTGATCTTTTTATTGTTGTGAACCGGGTTTAGCTTGAAGCAAGTATCTTAGACATTTAACATTATATTTGTGATATTCTTCTCTAAACAAGCCTTTTATAAGGAAAGATGGTAATAAGTCACGTTGGCATTGCATCCAAATCCACACTCCTTGGTGATGTTAAATTAGTTTGGCCTTAATTTAACCGTTGGCCTTTTGTGTTCGTGCTTTTCTTATAACTTCCAGTGGGACTGGAGACGCTGTTAGTCTGTGAATGAGTTACCTTCACCACTCCAGCAGATTTCACGAACATGACTGTCAAAAACAAACAAACCCAAACAAACCATTGACTAATTTCATATTTTGAAGAGAGGGCATGTAATTTTGTTTATTAATATTACTGATTAAACCTTCAAAGTTAATTTTTCATTTTGCTTCTGTCTTGTTTTCTTGTCATTTGTAGTTTTCAGATATTACATGACACCAACTCTTACATTTGTGTTAATTTACTTTATTGAACAGGAAACAAAAAGAAATTAGCCTTTCCCTTGATTACCAATAAAACAATGTCAAGATCTGATCTCAGAAGATCTCAGAATGCAAGTTCTTTGGAGTGGTTGAATGCAGTCAAGGAGAGCAGGAGTAATGCGCTTAAATGTTTGCTTGTTCTGTTTGTTTTGTGTTGCCAGAGTCTGAAAAATGAGCAGTTGGGATTCTATTAAGCCAAATCTAATTTGCCGTAATAACATTTCTGTGACATATGCTTTAATAATGATTTAAAAAGAGTTATGATGGATGACTGCTGCACAAGTAGACACGTTAGATTGATGCTACATTTTGGGAATCTTATGATTCAAAAAGCATAAAAGCAATCCCTTACATTTTCAGCTAGCACTTGACAATGGACCCTGTAAAAACAACCAGACATCCATTCACATCCTTAATTCATCCAAAATTGAAACTGAAACGGATTTCAAAACAGCATTCATCATTTTAAGAAAGCACACAGTGACATACATGGAAGTATATTTATGCTCGCTGTTATTACACTAGAATAAAGATGCTTTATTCAGAGGAGCTCTCTGTGCTCTTGTAAAGCCTAATTTGTTCTCCCGCAATGGATCTATGCATACCACACTGACACGACAACCTCTGGCATCCAGAGATAAACTCATAATAGAGATGTGAAACAAGTGTGTCCACAAGAGTGAACAAGTGGTCGGGATAACCTCACGTACAATAATGTACAATGTTTACTGTTCACTGCTGTCTAATGTTTGAAATACTGACGTGACTTGATTTGTTTGATTCATGTTTGTCCTTCAGGCTCCTGTTTTTTCTTTGAAATGAAAAGTAAAAGTATCTGAAATGTATCTTCCAGGGAGTAAGTAAAGCTGCTGTTTCTCACAGATAGCCATGGCAAATACATTTTCTGCTGCTTTATTATTTATTTTGAGGTAAAAATTGAATCAGTCTCACTGCTTGCACCGATGAAATCTTATCCATTAGACAGTTTAAGTAAATACCCCTTTAAAGATGCAACTAATTGTAGTTTTCCTTCTGAGATCAAAGCACTTTTAAGAAAGGTCTCCGTTTGTGTTGCACACAAAACATCAAGGATGTATGACGAGTATTAATTCAACGTATCAGAAACTGAGAGTACTGGGAGAAAAATAGGATCTGATATTCGACAAAGGGTTAATAAAAAAGTGCTGTCTTCATTGATTTGCAGAATATTTTTTCAGGCATGATGTCTGCTCTAAAGGTCAGATGTGAAAAAGATGAAGTGTGCAGTGTGGAACATCTAACCCAACTCATATCTAGACAGGATATTATCGATTTGAAGAAAAGGGTGGAGAATACATAAAAGTGTGGTTCATGTTCAAATGAGACTTTTGCACAGCTTGACATTGAAATGAACAACCTTCTCAGTTCAGTGTCATCTCGTCGTTTTTTGATACCCAGGAGCACAACAGAGTCACTGATGGCAGGCGAAGAGGCAGGAACTGGATTGTTCAAATAAAGGAAAACAAACAGGAACAGGAAGTTAGCAGATAAGCAAACACAAAGGCAATCAGATCAGTGTTGAGTGGAAACAGTTTGGTATAGATACAAAGGGATGGTTAGATAAGTGGGGACAGGTGGGTGGGTGGGGGGAGCATCCAGCAGGTGTGGAACTTAATGCATTGCAATTATTGTATAGACATTTATTTGAATGTTCTTCCACACTAACTTTCAATTTCCATGTACTTTTTTAGCCAAATGGATGCAGTGGAAAATCTGTTGAACAGTATTTTCTCCTTAACTCTGCCTTTATGCTCATCGGTTAGCAAGCAGCCAGTTTTTCCTTCAGATTTATGGCTTATTGGCAACTAACTTCTCTAGTGGTCAACAGAGCTAGTTGGTAACTTTGTTATTTTGCTTTTAAGTAAGTACCGTATCTTAGGTTTATCACAGCTATTTTCATTTTGTTTTTAACAGCTGCCGTCTGTGGATGGAAACAAACGTAATGACAGCAGTGAGATTGGATCAACCTAAAACACTGAGCTGAATGATGATATCGAGCAGAAGGATAAAATGTGATAATTGTCTGTCTTCATCACGACCAGTGACACCTTTCGCATTTCACAAACATTTCATCTTTTCAGCCAGTGTTGATCCAGACATGTAATGCAAAGTGTCCTTCACACATGATGGCAGTACTGTGATTCAGAAGAATTATTTTCAGGATTAAAGTGAAATCATTCAAGGCTATAAAATATGACTTCATGGATTCCTCCATGTAGTTCATTTTATTCCCTAGACTTCAACAGGATTCTGTTTGGTAAAGTCTTTACTAGACATTTGAGTTTTGGTCCCATTAGAGCTCCATTAAAGGGTGCAGACTGTGTGAAGGAGAAATTTAGAAATAAGTGACATGTCACAACTTCATTTAACATTACTCACTGTCCACTCTGCTGTCTGGAGATCAGCTAACTAATAGGCCCCATATGAATGGTCAGTCCATAATTACGCTCCTCCATCCTCATTTTTTTTTTCCTTTCCCTGACCCTCCGAATGTGTCTCTGTAGCAAGGCAAATGTCACTAAATGCCAGAGCAGGCTTACTATCCTGAAAGCCAAATGTTATTTCATCTGTTCTGTCAATGTCCTCTCAGCCTGACCAGCTGTCCTCTGGGTTGGCTCTTTTTAACCTCAGTGACAGGAATACGAGATTGACCCTTTGTCCTTTGCTGGCTTGAGTATGTCAGACATAATTAATAAATGGTAACGAGTGTGGGTGCACATATGATACATCTTGAGTTTGGGAGTTTCTATCAAGTCATGTCTTCAAATAATTTGACAGTAATATGTATCGTTGTTTGACTTCACGTGTCTTTTCCAACTCCAGATCATCTCCACCTCTCTGCCCTCAACTATCTGTGTCCCATTGTCAGTCACTCAAGCTGAGTCATGCTCCGTGTTTCTTTTACATACAATCCCCTTCTTCATTACAAGGCTGATTTAACAATAACGCAACGTATTTTGCTTCAAAAGTTCTGGATTCAAAGTTTGTGACAGCTTTTGCATCTGAATTCGTCCACTGAGTGACTACGACAGGAGGACAATGAACTTTTGTAGTGTTAATTAAAGCTTTATGAAATGAGGCATATGAATTAGCAAGGTCCCAAGTCTCAGCTCGGGATGTTGTTGGAAGAACGAAAACTGCTTCTGCAAAATTAGATTTAATATCGTACTTAGAGGAGTGAATCCAGCCTTATGAGAGTTCAAATCCAAACAAAGAATCACAATCAAATATTGAAACAAAAGCAGTATTCCCTCGGAGTGGAAAAAAATAGAAACCTTTCCAAGGTAAATAGAAAAAAACAGGACCGTTTTGGTTGACAGATTATGGGTGAGATGCCCCCACAGAAGGAGAAGACTTCTCTGAGAGCAGATAGCTGTACTGCATGCCCTGTTAGTTATCTATGAAGTGAAAATGAGCATCCTGCTCAGTGGGAATCAGTCTGACAAGTATGTGCAAATGGGGTGAATCTTTTCAACTGTACCCTGGGCACCAGTTCGCTTGCTTTCTCCAATCTCTGCCTCTTCTCTCCTCCCACAGTGGCATTCAACATCTGTGCCCACTGTGGCACAATCTGCAAGTAATCCATAACCATAAATCTGATGACATATCATTAGGGTAGGGGGTGGAAGTGTTGGGGGTTTACATCTCCACCAACATATGAACAATATCACTGTCCACCAGCCAAGCATCTCCAGAACCTGCAGAACCCTGAAATTAGAACAAGTGAGCAGTGGATATCACTGCCTGACACCTATTTTCCTGCCATTCCCTCTGACACACATTCACAGACATTTATTGCACTGGGTTGGACGTATTGTATTTATCATTTTAGCGGATAATACATAAAGATAATTTGCCGTTTTATTAAAAATCCAATACAGGTCGGTCAGTGTTGTTTGCCACCAATATTAGAAAGGTTCCTCTGTGACCACAGCTCATAAATATATCACTGTCCAATGAAATCAATTCCAGCATGACAAAAGGATGCTTTATCATGGTTTCCACTGCTGCTTCGGAGCTTCCTGTCTTTTATCCTGAAATGAAATGTGCTCCATCCTCCTTAAAGACACGACATAACATTTGAAAGCAGAAATTACACAAGAGAAATGTTGCTCTCAATAAAGTGCAATATTGAAGCTGCAGCCTATCAGCTACAGTAAGAGTTGCTGTTAGCAACTTTCGAAGTTTCGATGTTGTGTAACATGGTTTAGTGACCTATGATTTCTTCATTATACATTTTCTTGCTGCCTTTTTCTTGCTCCATGCTTTTATGTACTGCATAGTCCATTCATCAAGTAAAATATCTAGAAAGCACAGAGAGGTCTTCACTTTATAAAGCTCCCACTCTTATATTTCCCGGTCTAGTAATGTCCTTTAAGCCACGATAACATCAAGTCCACGCTGTATCTGTAAATAGGTTGTGATAACCATCCTGATTATGTCTGCCGCTGCCAAGTTGTCGCCATCTATGAAATAATACCATTATTAGCAGCTAATGGTAAGATCTACAAGAGACAGATTTCATGCAAAGACACAATTAATTCTCCAAGGGTCATCTAGAGAGTGTGTTTTTGTGTGTGTGTGTGTGTGTGTGTGTGTGTGTTAAGGTGTTGTATAATGGTGCCATTTAATCACAATTGAGGTCACTAGAGGACTAGTGAGCAACAGAGAGGAATGTGCTAAAGACATCACATCAGTTCAAAAGATTAGCATAAGCAAAGATGGATGGTTTGCAATGGCAGTATAATTAGAGCTTGTTATGGTAATTTATTACAGTGTAACAAAATATCTCAGGGAAGCTGCCTGCCTATGATTGTTAATATTTCACTGTCAAAACTCTAGCCTGTGTGGAAAAATTGCAAAAAAGTTAGTCTGGTCAGGAAAGATATATGTTCACACTCAAGAAATGCACATTAACAGTGATCATATTTAAGGATTTTAATTAGGTAGATGGTGACAGCTTTTGGACTCGTGTGGAGATGTGAAAGACTTTTTATCTGAGCAAAATATCACAAACAATCTTCTGCAGGGAAGAGTGGCACTAATTACTGGTTCTAGGCCTCAGTATTCTATGATAGGACTTTTTAAAGAGACTGTTTGACACAAGAATTTCAAGACAGATTTTTTTGATCGCTTATTAATGCTACATCTCAGCAGATAGGAGTAGTAGTTAGACATTTGACCGAAACAAAGTTGCCGTGGAGACAAGGAGTTGTTTTTGCTTTAGATAAAACTGAAATCTCCCGTCAAAATGAGGCAGGCCAGCTTTCCAATCCTTTATTGGTTACCCACTTAGAAAGTCTTTTCAAATTCAATATAGCCTTGCAGGTGTGTTGGCTCACTGGATGAGTCAGTTCAACGCGAACACCATGAAAGTAAATGAATGGATTAAATACACAAAGACAGTGTTACCTTGTTTTCTCTCAGAAGCCTCATATAACGTTGAAAACTCTCACTGATTATCTGATAATTCAATCGAGTGAAAAGCAATCTGTAACTGTTTGATCAAGGGTTAGGATTTCCAAAATTTCCAGATTTTCTTTGTGCTATATTTCACCGACCTGAATATCTTTGTATCATCCCCAGTGCCCTGTGGATTTTTCTGTGTTTTCAGTCACTCTAGATTAAGTCAAAATAGATTGCAGATGAAAAGGGATACCGTGGGTGACATTTTTCAGTCAGAAAAGTGACCACTGAGCTGAATCACTTTCTCTTTACATCTCAGCAAACCAGTGAACTGCTCTGAATCCCTTTACTCTATATAACAGCTGTAATATTCTCTTATCTTCAATCTGATTTTTTTTTTTTTTTGTTTGCTCAGACTTTGCTCTGTTCGCCGGCAGTAAAGGAATTCCTTGTTTTTGAATTTTGAATACGGCTCCAGTTCTCAGCATGGTGTCTGAACTGCTGTGTCTTGTCTAATAGCCCTGAATATGGCAGCTGCTCTGAATAATGGTTCCTGGTACCAGGTTCTTAAGGTGCAAGCAGCCAGGGAGATGTTTTGGTTCTCTGTAGACTGGTTCAATGATCACCCAAACGTTTTATTGAGTTTTGACCAATGATATATGGAGCATAAATATGTATTGAACACATTGTTTGATGGATAGTTTCACAATTTCGACTCAGTTGAGGATTTTCATTCTGTGTTTTGTGATGTTTGGAGTGGGAATGAGGTGAAAATAAATTGGAAGAGGAGGATTTGAAGTAAATTTATTACCAGGCATCAATACAAAGTGATCTGGAGCTGTGGGTATTGACCGAAGGGGGTGGGAGCAGTGATTATGTTTGGCCTGTATGCAACATTTCAGTCGCCTTAAAAATGCCCAGCGGACTGAAATTAGATCTAACTCCCACAAATAAGAGCTGGTTCTAATAAACCAGGATCAACAAAAAGCAAATGCTCCCAAATAAAAGACGTCCACCCCAGTTTTTTTATCTTTTTTGTCGTTTGGTTTTAGACACATTAGTTGTGACAAAATATACAACTTGAGAACAAAGAGCTTACTGAACACATTTATGTCAAATCAAACTCACCAAATTAAGAAGAAAAAATGCACATATAAGGGATAAGATTCAACACGTTATGAACTACATGAAAAGGTCATTTCTCTGTATGTGATTGGCCGGCTTCCTCAGCACCACTTATCTTTCCACATGGTTCAGCCATTTTTAGCACACACAGTGTCAATAATTCATGAATCATAAGATGTACCTGTAACTGATTGTTGGCATGGTTGCTGCTCCTCTCTCACCATCATCAAATGTCTTCATGTCTTCATGTCATCAAAAGTCTTTGCGGGTTGGTTTTAAAAGATAAATTAGATTAATTTTGTCTTTTACTGTAAATGCTGATATTATGAAATAATCACATTTTTATATCCAGCCCCATGATTGATATACAATATGCTTCAAATTTAAATTGCAAGTGCAAAGGACATCTAGTAACAGTTATACTGAGTCTGTGCATTGATAAACACGACTAGAATATTAATTATTTCATGAAAACCTGTATGCCTGTTAGAGCACAGCACAAGTTGCTGAGCAGACTGATCCTTACATTGACTGAGCTGTGGATCAATTCATCAGCAGCCAGCCAGCTATAATGATGCCATCTATTGTTTCTTTCATGGAGTATTTTTTTTGTAAATTGCGGCTGCATCAGTCTTATAGATACACAGGTAGTCGTGACAGTAAAAAAAAACAAAAAACCCGCATTGCACTTAGTGGAGCTGCTCTCACTTGCTCACGTACCACCTCTTGAGGCACTGTGAGGTGAGCGTGGAAATAGCTTTTGTGTTACCGCTGCTGAATTGTGTGCAAGGAGAACAAAGCATCACTCAGTGTGAGCACTTACCAAAGCACCTTCTTTTCATGTTCAGCCTATTTTGTTTTTCACTTGCATTGTTAAATCAGATTTGATCTACATGCAGATGGAGATGGTGCTATCATGTATTTATCTTGTCAGTCTCTCATTTAACATAAACTGCAGTGAGAAAGTGTTCAATACACTCTGATCTGTATGTATAGTTAATTCCAGTTTATAATGGGGTGATAAGTGCTTTTGTTTTCCAGCTTCTCTTGATCCCTGATTTACTTGATTTGTCAATATATCAAAACTTTTTATACATTTTTTCTTTCTCTTTTTTAGTATTTTTTTTTTTTTTTTTAGTATCAAGTCATTTTTAGTATATGCAGACAGCAGACAGCTGTTCTAACCTCATGTGTCTTCCTTTGTCTGATTAGCAGCTTTAAGGTGTCCCTGAGTGACCCGATTTGTCCAAACAGTGGCTGAACCAACCAGCCAATTTTAACAACCTTGAAGGTGTTGTGTGTTTTTTTTTTTTTTTTTTTTTTTTTTTTTTTTTTTCCTCTCCCCCCCCAACATTACGATTCGACCCACAGGATTAAAATAGTACTCTCACAGCACCGAAAGGTCCTTGCTAAAAGAACACGTCCTAAATTGATTTTTTTTTTTTTTTTTGTGCTATAAACCATGTTTGTGTCACAATAACTTTCTGCACAGACGACCTGTAAGATCAGTCTCAATTAAAGACATATGTCAAGTATCTTCCCATAGAAAATGGTCACTTACAGCTACATCTTTAAAAAGCAGCACCTAAATCGCTCCTGTGTTACAGCCACTGATTGGTATTTGTTTGAACATGTCCTAGCTAGATGACAGCAGGTATTGTGTCAACCAAATTAAATGGAAAATGTCACAGTAGAAAAATTGCTGAGCAGGAAGCGTGAGCTTGGGTGCACTTTCAATTTTAATTAAGTATGGCATTCAGTAGCTAGTTTAAGTAGATGTTATCTTTTCCAACGACTGGCCAGACTGTTTATAATAACAAACATGCATACAGTCAATGATACTGGTTGAAATTTCATATGCAGCATGAAGTGGGATTTATTCATTTAGTGAGTTTAAAGTTTTATTTATTTTCGTCCCTTAGTCTGGCCTGTTTTTTTTTTTTTTTTTTGTATCATTTACATACTGCAGTTGTAAATAAAGCAGCCTGAGTTTTCTGTAATGCTGCAGAGGCTCCTTTCTGATCATTATCACCCACTGTGACGTCGCCTGATGGTTTGGCAGCTGCTGATTTGAAGCTTCAACTTTGCGATTTGTCCGTCACTGTCATGGATTGACTCTAGAAGAAACCATATTGATGGACAAGGTGGAGCTGCCTCAGTGGAGGAGTAGAAATGCTGTTGTGAGTCATGAGTGGGTATCCTTCTCCTCAGTGCGACACTGAAGGGAGCAAGGGGTTCACAATTGGTAAATAAAATTACATCATCTTTACATCTGTAGTGCAGAGTGAGGCAGCAGTGCAGGTGAGGGAAGCAGGGACCTGCAATATCCACACACTCTGTGTTTAGCAAAAGGCTGCAATAATTAAATTGTATCATGCAGTCAAGTTGAAGAATGGAAACAAACTGAAATCATACAGTTTCCAAATAAACTGACAGTCAGCTTCAGTGTGTTTTTGTATTTGATGAGTGTTTTGCCATGTTTCAGTGTTATTTCTTTGCAGCGATTCTGCATTGAGGCACTTTAGCAAACAACCACTAACTGGCGACATGTTGGAAGATGATTATAATGCCAGTGAGAGGCCTGATAGCTGATCTTAGAACATGCAGAACACAGTGATACCTCCATACAAATATGAAGTTTAATAGAATGCATTCGTGCTCTGTGGGTGGTGATGGTGTGGAGAGAAAAAGTGACAAACCAACCACCCAAAATGAAATCTTCTATAATTATGCGTCTTCAATGTTCAATTAAAAGTAAACTCCTCAGTGGGGGGGGGGGGGGGGCAGAGCCATTGTGGAAGTAATGAAAGGCAGAGGAGCACTGACTCATCAGCAAGGGGGAGTGTGCACTTTTTACTCTCTGGACTCGGTTAAAAGGAGATTAAAAGGAGATTAGCTAAGAACACCTCTGCTGCCAGAAGAGGGCAGGACTGAAGGGACTCCATGGAGCAGAAATGTGCATGCATGCATCCATGTTTTATTTGTCGGTGTGCGTGTTGTTTACCTGTTCACACTTGCTTGCTCATGCTTTGGTTACAGAGTGGTCATCCTGCAGTGGCCTCTGTCTCCCCTCACCTTGCTGGTCTCAGATTAAAGGAGTGTTTTGCCAATGAGAGCTGATGCAGCATGAGTCCTTATCTCCCCTTGTGGCTCTGGGATTAGCATTGATAACCAACAGGTTTTTGTTTTAATTAGTAACGTCAATTCAACAAAAGCTAAGTGGCAAGGTCACCTATTGGCCAATAAACATTCATCAGCCACTTCCAGATAGTGGAAACAGATGGCCAAAGGCAATGTTATGTTGCTAAATCTTTATTGGTATTTGGCAAGCAATGCTATGTAATAAGAGATCTTTCCTGTCCTTTCTGCTCTGCTGTGGTCAGTCACACACTTCAGACCTCCGACTTTCCTGCTCCAGTCACCCTGTATTCACACCTACCTGCTCCTTCACCCCAATTAGTGTATATTGTGGCCGAGCTATCTATCTGACAAATAATCTGTTATACCGCTGTAGCTTTCATTCTGTCCTTCCTATGTGTTTTAGCTTGTGGCCCGTCTGTCCGTTTCATTTTGGGATTGTTTGCCTTTGCTGATAACCTTCCTGTCACAAAACAGCTCAGTTTTAAAAAGCGCCTTCACACATAGAGACACATAATTATTTGTAACATGTGGCCTAGTCAAAATTCCCACGGCATGTCATTTTGTGAGGTATCTGCCACTTTCAGCCACATCAACAAAAGTCTGAATGAATGAGAGAGAGAAAGTTACATTATTGAGAGTTCTGCTCTACCTTAAATGAACTCGACTGTATTTAATCCAGTTGTTGCCAATTAATCATTCGGGGGTAGTTGCAAAGTCTCAAACTAGCAAATGCACTGGTACTTTCCAGTTCATCAAGATGTGGATGCTTTTCAGCTGCTGGGTCCATATTAGTGTGCGATAAGCTAATCCTTCAGCAGGACTCCCAGGCGTCCTCAGGTAGCATTGAGAGAGCAGCTCAGGCACTCCGTGTTCCCCCTCTTCACTAGCTAATGCTGATTATCGTTACGCAGTGACCTGCAGCAACTGACACACAAACTGTCATTTGATATCAGGACAAAAGGATGACCATGAGAAATAAATTTCAACAAATTATGTGAGTGAATATACACCAGTTTAGAGACAGACTATTGTCTGTCCCCTCAGCTCGTACCTCTTGTTCTCAGACAGGATATAGTGGATGACAGGATGCGAGGCTAATTTCCTGACTTGATACCTCCACATGGAAAACACAATGTCAGAGTCATTCCATCAGTGCTCATCCCACAGGGCACTGCACTCACGTTTTAATTCTAGTTTAGGAATACAAGGTCTGGCTGAATTCACGACATGGAAACACTCAAAGGTTGGACTTGGGGCTTGACCCCTTGAATCAGGGTTGTTGTCCACATGTGCTGTGCTGTTTCTCCTCTTTTGTACATTTTTCATGTTTTGATGTTTCTGGGTTTAATGTGAGCTAAGGTTCAAGTTCCATCTACCTCCTCAAACAGTCATGCAAAGAGTACTTATGCTGCATCCATGAGCTAAAAATGAACTGATTCGGATCATTTTCTATTTTCCTGGGTTGTGTTGGAAAATTTGGGTGGATGTATCTTTTAGATAAACATCAGGATTCTACTTAGTACATACAGCTGATCAACTAATCCAACTATTATGGATTTAGTTTAGACTTGTTTAATAAATACAGCATAACAAAAAATAAATAAATAAAATAAATCTGTGACATCTTTTCATCTGAGCAAGGCAAATGACGCTATCAAAGCATGTGTTGCAGGCTGAATCTGTTCCAAGGCTGGCTTTAGACATTATTTACTGGTTAGAAAAAAACAGCAGGAGAATAAATAATTTCCTGAGCTTGATAGCCGGTTGATCTCTGTGCAGCTCCTTAGTGTAGGACAAAGCATAGTGGTGGCTTTCTTTCATTCTCAGTCAATACGTGGCTGTAAAAAAACAAAGCAAAAATAGTCAGGGAAAAAAAAAAAAACAACCAAAAAAATGCCTTCTATGACAATTTAAAACCTTGAATTCATTCTTGATGATTGACGACGTTAATAATAATATTGTAGCTGATGATATAGAATAATTGAACTTAAAGTCATAGAAAATAGTGATTGTAGATTGTAAACTGAACTTGAGTTCAGTGACTGCGTTTTCCACACACTATGGGTTCCCCATCATACATTCAGAGGAGTCTCGTCTTTAGATATAAAGACTTTGTGAGTTTGCTCATTTTCCTTAGCAGACATAATGCAATCAAAGGGTTCATGCAGCATGTCTGAGGCAGCAGGTCAGCTGATGGGCACACAGCGGTCATCCATACATCATCATACGACATGTTTGATTTTATCATGAGCAGCACTCGAGACTACGTGCACATTGACACACAATGACACATTCTTGCAATTTACGCAAGAAATGTCAATAAAAGTAAAGTAAATCCTGGAAACGGAGCTACAGTTTTGTGTGTGTGCATTTGTTGATTATCATTATTATTGTTATCCGTTCACTTCAGAGGGACATGAATCATCTGTTGTTTTTAATGATGTCTCAGTACGTTCCCACCTCAGTACAAAACTAAAATTTAATTGAAAAAAGTTTTTTTTTTTTTTTTTTTAAACAAATGTTGAGCCAGTTTCTCTTTTCCTGGCATGAGCTGCAGGGAAAGAAATATTCAGACCTCCCCACCTTTTTATTTATTCTTTCCTGAAAGGTAATGAAGTGTTGTCCTAGTCATGAGAAGATCTTAATTCATTAGAAGTTTTCCTTCAAGCCTAATGGCCTAAAAGAAGGCTCTGATGTCAGTCTCCCCTTTTTTGTCTCTGTCTTTACTTCGAACGGAGCCTCTGAACCGCACCCAAGTTTTCTTTTTTCTATCCTTTCCTATTGTATAAGCTTTTTACTCCCCCCGCAAATTATCTTTTACAAAAACATCCACTGCAGTTTTTCATTTGTCGTTCATCATACTCCCGTATTTACTCAAGCCGAGTTTGAAACTTATCCACCAGCCGGGCTGATGCTGAGCAGCTTGTATCTCAGATGGAGTGATAACTATCTCTTCCATGCCTGGCACAGCAAACCTGAAAACACTGCTCCGCGTCTCTCCCTGTTTATGACATGGTGTTATTACTTCCAAAATTTTCCTGATTAATTCAGGTAAAACTGTTATGGGAGGAGCACGACTGTGCTTTGAGCCCCGTCCAGAATGTTAAGCTCCATGACAACAAAATTGTTATATAGGATTTGGATTCACTCAGGCTTACACAACTCCAGAGCAGACTCACACCAAATTAGTGGTGTTTGTTTGATTTGCTCTGTTACGAAAAGTCTGAGTTTTTTTTTTTTATTATTATTAAGTATTTCATTATTAATATTTTTATGAAAACATGACTAGTGTTTGGATTTTCCGTGTGGAAATTAATTATTTTACTAATTTAAAGAGATATTTTTTTTTGCCAAACATGAAAGTGGTTCACTTTCATGCATTGGTTCAAGTGCCAAGAACATGACCCAGTTCTCAAATTTGAAATGAATAACTGACTCTATATTGAGAAGCACAAGTTCATATAGAGTATAGGTGAAGGAATAATTACACAAACAACATCTCAATGACAACATAAGGTCCAATAATCCAGATTTAATAGAAGATGTGTGATGTTCCACCACAACACAGACATGCTTCTAATTTCCCCCTCGTAAAATATGTATGCTTGTACTTCTCTCGACATGAGCATGGCTGAATATTTCATGCAACTTATTTGCCCCTGTTAATAGGTTCGACTTAAGCCTGGCTCTGCCCTCAAAGGGAGGCCTTGCCAATTGGACAGTGAACCTCTCCCTTCCCAGAGTGCATAACTTGAGGCACAGAGGGAACAGAGGTCTTATTCCCTTTGCACAAGCTATAATCCAGTGTGCTGCACTGCGAATGCAAAACAGTTTAGAATAGTTTTGTGTATTGTGGCGTGTTTTTATATATTCTTATATGGGTTCCCATTGTTGTTATGTTGTTGTTGTTGTTCCAAGAAGTTTAATGCTTTTAACCAGCAGCCATGGGGATGCTAACTGTGTTTTCCATGCGTTCTTTTTTCAGACGGTGTTGAATTGTTGGGGATGGGGCAGGATGTGTGCCGCTGGTGAATCTGTATCAATATCTGCTCAAAAATACAGCATCATCAACTGTCTTTGTAGCTTCACGAGTGGCACGTGCAAATCTGGCTGATCAACACTGAAATATCGCTGCAAATATTTGATGGATCAACAAGTAATTCAGTACTACAGATTATGATAGTCCTTTTGCTCTAACATGGACGTGCACTCATGCTGAAATATTGGGATATCTTTGGTCAGGTATTATTGTATTAGTGTTATTGAACATCTGAGCAAACCTACATTTCTTAGTTAGCAGGGATGTATCCATAGTAACTGAAGGGAGGCCTCTCAGTTTCACTTATTCTTAATGACAGTATATTTTGACAATGAGGCTGTGGCCTGCTAAGAATTTAACTTTATAACACATGAGGTCACTGCAGTCAAATGTGAATCAGCGTTTAGTCTTCATAATACTGCACTGAGCTGATAAATGTTTGAAAACGCTGAAGTGCTCTGTCCACTGTACCAATATAAATGTTTAAAATGCACATGGGTTAATTTGCAGAAGAAAGACTTGTCAGTTTAATATGTCATGTAGTGTTATTAACATGGAGTGCAGTGTGGTGTAGATACAGAGCGATGGCGCGTGAAGCATTTTTCTAAGTTTGCTCTTTATGTGGCGAAATGCTTTGCTGTGTGGGGAAGTTCAAGATCGAGCAGCGCAAATTTTTTAGTTCAGTTTCTTCTAAAAATCGGAAAATGGTCTATTCCCTATCACCTTATATCACAAATTGATCATTTTTACGAACTTTTTCATCATTGCATACACACAGCTTGAATGCAAGAGCTACCACAGCATTCATCTTTCAAACTGTGGGGGCTAACACAATACACCCATGGTTATGACCGTGGTTGTGTGTCTGTGTTGTGTCCCAGTGGTCACAGAAACTGCCTCCAGTCACTGGAAAAAATGAGGTAAATGGAAACAATGCAGCACTCAGTGAATGTCAAGTTAAAAATATGAACACATTGAAATCTTAAAATGTAGAAGGTCATTGTAGTAGAGTCAAATGTAATGATTGCTGAGGCCTGTTCAAGAGTGATCGGGATGTTTTCTGTATCTTAGTGAGGTGAGTTGTGTCACAACTGCTCTGCTGCTGTAGATTTTGTAAAGCCGGCATGATTACAGAAGACAAATGCTCTGTCCCTTGAACCCAAATGATTTATCTCCAAATATACACGTGTACACACACGGACAGTGATTTTTTATTTTATTTTATTTATTTTTTTTTCTTTCCTTGGTGAGTTTAGGGGTTAGGTTTAGGTTGTTTCATTGAATTGCATTAATTTGACTTGTTACAACAGTCACAAGACATGAAATGAAAAGGAGAATTGGTAGGTGGACATTTTGTTTCCTTTTAGTCAAACTTGTACCTAAAAGTATTAGCCTCTGTTCTGTCAACTATCTTTGGAATATTTGCATGTGGAGGAAAACTTAAATATATAATTATCCTCAGAAATGAAGATGGTCCTCGCAGCTCAAGGACTAGTCTATTACTCCAAAGCAATTTTGTGGGTGTTTATTTGCACAGAACATTGCAGATAATGATATTCTTCAAAAGTATACCTCCTGCTGGATATGGAAAATGTCTGCCTCGCATCTGTGTGGTCTGATTTGACTAAGTCAGGACCCAGGGAAGGAGTACAATTTCTGTAGCAATTGGCTGCCGAGGGTTTTAGAGTACCTTAATTGCATCCGTGAGCTTTTGTGTCACAGCTACTGTGGCAAATTCTGATTGTACTGCTAAGCCAGCCAGACTGATCATGGCGCTCGAATAGGTTTTTTTTGGAAGGCAATAGCAAATCTTCTAATTTAGTTTGGAGGACTTGTTTGATGTCATCTACGCTTTTACCTAAACTTTCATATTCTGCTTACATTACCATCTGTCTTTTTACCTCTTGTAATGCTTCGTCAGCATGTTGAATGAACATTTGCATGTACAATTTAGAGATGATCAACTGAAATATGAAAATTAGATGAAGCCTTTTTTGACTTTTGCACTATTTCTAAAGCATCTGTATGGTTTTGTATTAGGCAACAAAAATAGCATAACAGGCTTAGCCTTTGATCACAAATCCAAATACTACTTTTACACACTGTGAACAGAGCTGCACATGAGAGGGACAGTAATCCCTGGTAACCTATTTGAAATCCTGGCCAAAACAACAGCAGATAAAACTCTGCTTGATCCCCTCACAAACATGACCCCATCTTTTAAATATGTGAAATACTTTGTGCTTGTTGCTGCATCATATCCACACACACAAATTTGACATTGCTTTATCAGTGCAGAACTGGTCCAGCCCACTTCGCTTTCATTAACACCCTAATTAACTTTTCATGAAGTCAAATTCCTGCTTGTTTAATTAACTGACCATCCCCCTGATGGCCAACCCCAGCCAGAGCTCAGGGGAAAGAGGTCGAGGAGCCAACAAAAACAAAACTTCTCACTTCTTTTACTGAAACGCAGTGGAAGTTTCTGCTTCCCTACCTGGCCTCCCTTGATTTTATAATTAAGTGTGTCTCATGTAACATTTATAATTTAGTCTCCTCAAGTTGTGCAGCCTCACTAGCCTCCGCTGACAAGTAATTAAGTTTTTATTTTTTTTGTGGTAACAATTCGGTGTCAAAGTTGTAGATGCGCACTTTAGTGGTGAGTTTGTGGTAACAGTATCATTTACACGCCTTGAAGCTACTCAAGGGAAAGTGTGTGTGTGTGTGTGTGTGTGTGTGTGTTACTCTATCTCCTTCAATCATGCAGACACTTCCTGTCAAATAAGCACCGTAATGGACTGGAATCATACAAGTAGAGACCTATTAGATTAACCCGTATGATCTATCATCAGCTTACTCTGTCTTATCACGACTGTGTACAATTTATTCCAGCCCCCACCGCAGTCCCCAAGAGACGACCCTATAACTGGCTCTCAGACAAGACCCTCCGGCTCCGACAATGTGTGTAAATTAAAAAGCCCCCAGCCCTCCTCCTGGTTGTCCAACCTGCTCCATTTCCCTTTCCCTTCCTTCACTCTATCTCGCCATTTTAGCTGGGATTTTTAATCAGGTATGGCCGATGGGAAATAAAGACCCTCTTCACATCACCCCCCCCGCCACAGATCTCAACGTGATGGCAGGAGTTTCCATGGTAACACGGGCAGAGACGTCAGTAAGCGGCATGAGTCGCTGTAATTATGACTGATCTCAGGGAGGTCTGTGGGAGGAGGAGAGGCACAGCCGAAAACCTCTGGCTGCTATCAGGCTAACCTCTCCAATGAGAGGGACACAGACAGAAAGAGTGAGAGGAAAGAGAGGAAGAGAACGAGAGCGATGAAGCTGCAGAGTGACATCAGTGACAGGATTCAGTGCCTATTTGTGGAGGCATCTTTGGTTTGTCTGTGCACGCTCCTCGCCACATTAAATCACAAAAAATTCATTATCCTGTTACATAATATATCATTGGATTATTAGTGTTTATTCATAAATGTAAAAGTAACATTTTTGCTGTTATTAATTGAGATGGAAAATGAAATATACTTTTTATGTTTGGAAGGAAACTAATGTTCTCTCATTGTTTGGCTTTTAATTATTTGTTAAATCACTTAACATTTTCGAGATATGCTATTAAAATTGCCCAGACCTGAAGGTGGCAACAATCCAAACCTCCAAATAAGTATAAATCAATTCAAGGTTTTTAAACAATTAAAGGGAATGGCAGCAAATCCTCACATTTCAGAGGCTGGAACCACACAAATGTTTGGCATTATTGCCTGAAAAATGACAAACATGGTTTTGAAATAGTTGCCAACTAATTTTTGGCCTGTTGACTAATTGTTCAGCTGTGCTGTAATTTACTGATGGGCGGTTTATTTTTTTATAAAAAAGCAAATACTTAATAATCTTGTATGTTTTGAATCCAAGGACAGTAGTTAACAGTAAGTAAAGCTGTCAAACAACTCTAAGAGTACTTATCCCTGAAAAAAGACAAACAAAAAGAAAAAGTACTTTGAGCTTGTAAATCATCAGTTTGTTTACTTATTTCAGGAGACACCAACACAGTGGTCGGACCACTTTCAGAAAATGCTAGCAAGTCTCATTCACTCGTTCACACTACAAAAGAATCATTTGTGTGCCTGTTTCTTGTTCCTGTTGTGTGTGTTTGTACTTTTGCATTTCAAAGCGGTGAACTCTTGTAACCTTTTAAAACACAGAGATGTTTGAAATAATCGTAAATGGACTCACAGCAACAAAGAGCCTTTTGGGCACCGACTGATGGCTTCATGTCTTACCAAACTGGCAGCATCATGTGTTCACCTGCACTAAAGTATTGAATATCATTGAAATGTTGGCTGATCAAATACTCATTTATCATGCTGATTTAAGGCATACATTCAACGTGAATTTAACATGGACAGAGACAAGTGCAGTGGTGGTTTGACTCATTAGCTGTACCTCCTGCAGAGTGACATCACGTTGAAACATAGACCTCATTACCTTCTAAATCAGCATGGATCAGAGCCAAGCTTCACCTCACCTCTGTGTGAAGGAGAGAAGTGCGTTCTCAGTAAATTAGCACAACTCACTGTGGTGTTGAATAAATGCTGATATGATTCGAGTGGGGCAGATGGCCATCAAAAAACAAAAAATATATTTTGTCAAAATTGATTTACTAAACCCGCCATGAAAATGGAGAGTTAGTCTTTGATCCCAGGAGTCTCAGTTGTTATAAAGTTAACTTGGGAGAACAGATGGTCGCGCACACACAAGTTGGGGTGGATACTTTGAAAATTTAATATGAGTGTAGCAATAATGATAAAAAAATAAATAAATCCTGTCTAGTGCAACTACAAACAATATGAAAGCCAAATCAATCAGAGTTCACTTCAAAATAACATTTCAAGGGTTGTGCGATGCAAAACCACCAGGCATATGATGAGTGCATTTCAGCAATTCAAATGAGGACATGATTATTCTGTATGGACAGCACGGAGTACTGTAACCCAACAAATGACCACATTAATCCTGCAGATACAACGAAAGTAAACAAATGAGCTAAACACAAGAACTTCACAGGGCGGTCGAACCTGGCTCCAGCTTAAATCATTTATGGGCTGTGCAATATTATTCAAATTTTAAACTTGAGCTGGAATTTCGAATTTCTAAGTTTTTTCACTTAAAGCTGTAATTAATTTGTCATCAGTGAGCATAAATTCAATCGTTACCTTTAATCATGTTGATATTAAAGTGTCCTGAGAGCAAAGTAAATGTTTGTACCACCTTTTGGTTCTTTCCTCAGTGTTAGGGTTAGAAAATCTGGCTCATGATGGGAGGTGTCAGCCAATCACCATCTTAAAACAGAATGTCATGTCACCATTTCTGTCGCTCTATGTAGATTTCCTATGAAGCAGACGAGTAGCTACAGCATGTCAAATGTTGCTTTCTGCGAGACTTTCGACTGTGTTGAATATCTTGTATTTATGAAGCACATGCAGAGGCTCGTGAGGCGAGAGCTGCAGAAGGGTGGATGTATTTTCAACTGCTGACGTTTTAGAAAGACTATAGCCAATATTTATTATAATAACATGTCCCTGTGAAACAAAAACAAATGGAATTATGACAAAACTCTAGCCTTGAGCTGATATTCAGTTATACTGAATCACAATCAGTCAGAGCATGGAAATAAATAAAACAATAACTATATCTGTATAAACTCCTCATTGCAGTGAAATGTAATTCTTATCAATTTATTACATTGACATGTAAATACCTCCCAACCCTTCTTATTTATACATTCAGTACCTATCTCATGAGTTCACCAATAAGTAATTAAGCCCCTGACCTGGAGTGTGAGTGTGTCTGTTATTGATATCATGCTATCACTGTCAGGCCAAGGGAGCAGACCTGATGTGACGAACTGTTAGCATCTGCACTCGATATCATTCAGCCTTTGGGCATCATTTACTCAATATTAACTCAGTGTGCAAGTGTATGTTTCTGTTGTGAGACTAAGAGAATCCCCTGACCCGCACTTTCATCAGTGATCCTGGTTGTAAGTAAATGGTGTCTACATACCTCAGTTGATTCTGTGCACCCATTATCTATGTAGCAGAACTGCAGGTGTTCTGTGAAGAAATAGTGTTGATAGTTGCAGTGCTGATTTTTTTTTTTTATTATTTAAGTATTATGAGATGCGCAGTTGCTTTCTGTAGCTTTCAGCTTCCATCACACTGTAAAAAAAAATGCAAGTCTTCGTCCAGTTCTGAACAAACATTTATACCAAATGAAAGGAAAAGAAAATGTATCAAAAGGTAATAGTTTTCAGAGTCTTCAGTCACTCTTCAGGGTTTTCACCTGAATGAGTGTAAAATGGATTTAACTTCAAAAGATGTCCATGAGGGATCAGGCCATCCTGTCTGCTCTGACTGTGGGTCTTTCAAGGGTATGTACTGATGCTTTTACAGCACATATTTCTATGATAAAATTTCTTACACTCTGCGATCACTTTTTTGAAGGAAGCAGTTTTGCTCTTGTGAACTTAACAAACCCAACTGATGAGAACAGTGAAGGAGAGGTGCCCTTGGTCCGTCTCCAGCATTATCAGAGCGCTGAGCCAGTCAGAGCCAGAGGCGTGGAGGTGGGTGGGGGTATGTGGTTAAGGGTGGTGGGGGGGGGGATATCTCTGCACAGATATACACACACCTGCGTTACATGGCAGTTCACTGACGCATGATGCGAAAACCTTTAAGCGCACAGATCAGAAACCACGAGCCCGCCGCCCCCACATGTGTTTTGTGTCATATCAGCTCGTCACTGCAATCTCTGCTGTGTCAGTCTGTCCATGTCTGGACATTTATGCAGTGGGACGGAGGCTAGAACTCGGACTACAACTGTCAAACCCAAGCCAGAGATATGCAGTGTGGAAGAAGAGCAAGGCTCTGCTGTTTCCATGCACTGGAAGAAAATTCGCTCCACTCTACTAAATCTAAAAAAAAAGCAAGAAATAAAAAAAGAAGCTTTACCCAGTAGTTGAGACATGTGAAGCCAAGCAAGCCAGGAAAGGTCTAGCTCTTTAAAATCATCTCAAAGCTTCCAGTCTAGCAGTCCAACTGTAGTATAAAGTGATTCTTAATTTATATTCTGGCCTTTTAAGTAACTGTCTATCCAAATATGCCAAGAAGAGTTGAGCCAGACAAATGATTAGAGGCCGAGCTGCTGTGGAAGCAGGAATTATCTTATTGGTTGTGTAAAACCTCAGTGGGTAAAGTTAAAGCACTGCTATTTACTTTCTATCTGTGCAACATCAACCAATGTAGCCATCCCAAGTTATGTAAATGAAGTAATTACAGAGCCAACTTGCAGCTACCCACACTTGGTGTACACACACTGGCTCTATTTACGTGCTATTGTAGCTGTGTTTTCAGTTGCGTGGTCTCTCTGGGGGAAAAAAAAAAAAAAAAAAAACATATATAAAATAAATAAATAAAAGTAAATAGTAGCCAAGGTTGGGGGAACCACTTGAATGATGAAGGGAGGAAGCAGGTGTGATGCCGATTGTTACAGAGCAGCATTTAGTGTGGTTTCACTTCAGTTTCATCTTTGTAAGTGTCGATACGTCACGTTCCCCATGGACACTGTGTGAGCAAAAATGTGGACATCCTGCACTGATATGATCATTCAAAATGAAAATGTTAACATCTCCAGTGATGAAACATTTTTAATCCCACGTACAGAGGCTCTGGGGAAGGCGAGACTGCAGTGATATGTATTTTGTACTGATATTCCTAAAATGAAGCCAACATCACCATTGGGACCTCCGGACTATTCCTCCAGTGCCTACTTAAGGTTGACAGTTTTAATTTTTGGAGACATGTCTCCACAATTACTAATTTTGCGTGGTATTTTGTGGTGCCCAGAATAATTAGTCTTACATTTATTTATTTATTTTTTTATTTATGGCTACAGGACAATGCATCCATGCTGATCCTATGACAAGCTTAAATGTTAAACTAAAATGTGTACCTGCTAAACCTCAGGATCCTAGCATCATTGTTGCATTTGTTAACATGGAGGTTAAAGCTCAGCCTGGTTAACGTGGTTGGAAAATTACCAACACTGTAACTGGAAATATGAGAAGTCTTCCCATGTCAGTAAGACTGTTGTTTTAGTTTTAGTGTTTATGTAGGGGACTTAGCTGTCATGCTTGAATATCTGATTGTGATGACAAAAGGATAAAATACCAGTGCTGACAATACGCAACTCATAGACATTTGATTATTACTTTAACTGAGGATGAGCCCTGAGGATCAGACTTATCAAACATAGACAACTTTGACAGCTTTGTAAGCTTTAGTGCAAGAGCTTTTATATTATTCTTCTTTCACTCTATTATTATCTCTTTTACTGTGTAACTTGCAAGCTTGTTGAAATGCCACCAACTTGCTATAATTTCGACAGGTCACAGTGAAATATCAGGTGTCACAAATACTTTACTCTGGCATATGACAGATAGACACTTACATGAACACACATACTTGCCCAATAGCCTGGAGTGTACAACTGAGGAAACAAGACAGGTTTTACTGTTTTAGTTTAGTGTTTTGTTTTTTTGTTTTGTTTTTTTTGATCCGTCCAAAATGTCTACCTGCTGCTCACCCTGACTTGTCAGTGTGTTTCACTTCACACGCGGTGAGATGTACACAGATGTTTACCTGGTGATTGAATGACTCAGCTTTGTTTGCAAAGAGAAGCCCGTGAACAGGCTGGACAGGAAACCATTCAGCAGATTTCCTTTAAATACACTTATTTAACGTTATCACCACCTGTCCAATGCTCTTGCTTCAGACTCAAAAATACCCAACTTTCCTTGCTTGCACAGGAGTGATTAGCTGTTCACTTTGTGAGCAGTAATGTTGACGCAACAGGTGTTTTTGTAGTGTCTAAGGGGTTACAGTAGCTATTTTATCTGCCTGATTAATCTAGCTTGCTGAATAGCAGTTGTTAAATAGGCCCTTTTCCAATAATGACTTGGAAAAAGATAACAGGGCCTCCAATAACCATGAGTACAAAATGCTGTAAAAGTGGCTGAAGATCTATTGAATGGCTCTGAGTGAAACTGTGCTGTAAAAAGCATAAAGGAGACAAACCACCATCCAAATTATTCGGGTTGTACCTCACATTGATCTGTTTTCGCTTTTGACATATATTGGAGATTGTTTTATATATGTATATATTAGCATGAAGGGTGGGTACATATACATTAGCTTGATGGTGTTCATTATGCATTATTGAAATATTGGCTAGCTAGTTGGTAAGATTTATTTCATTTTATCCTTTGAAGTTGGCAACAAATGTCATGATGCACGTCAAACATGTAAATGACATAGATGCAACACAAGTCAATGCAATATATTTGTACTGTGCCTCTATGACTGTACAGACCTAAGTTAGAAATTGATTTATTATACATCAGCAGTTGATTTTTATCATAGACCATTTTCTAAACATCAGTGGTAGGCATATATTAAGCTTTCCCATACATAAATATCTGCATGTTGCAAGTTGATGTTCTTTAGAAAAGTACAGTATGCTGAGACTCCTGTAATTCAGTAGACTGCTGCCTGAAGTTTATGCAACCTGTTAAGAGTTATTTTTAACTGTCAGAGAGAGAAAGAGAGATTACTCAGAAATGGCCAGATTTAAGATGCAAAAAGCAGAAGATGAGAGACTTCATTCAAAACACTCAATGCGGTCACCATGAACATAGAGCCTTCTCCATAGGTCTCATGGCAGAGAACACAAACAACACTGAGAAACACACTTGACAGTGTAATTGCAAGTATTTTGGGCTGCAGTGCAGTTTTGACTAAATATCGTAACTGAAGAATTAAGCCGAATTTAATATTTTTTTTCTAGTGCTTGTTCCAGTTTATGGTTTGAGCAATTTTATTTTACACTGGCATTTTGTGTTATGAGTCTGGAAGTGATTATGTATCCACCAACAATCACAAAGTAATCTCTTGAAATCGTTCTTCAACTCCTCTCTTCCGAAGAGGAAACCATATTAAGTTTGACCAAATACCAGTCGCTCTCCATATTTGGACGCCTTGGTGCTTTTGCCTCTTCCTGTAATCATCTCAGAGACACGCTTCGAAATAATATTATGCTCAGCCTGTTGAAAATGGACTTAATGGAACCATTCATATTGAAATTTATTCTAGCGTTCACCTAGTCTAACTAGGTCTCGGGGCTTTCCTGCATCTTGTCTATTTAGTTGGTTAGTGGAGCAGAGTGTGAGGAAATGAGGCTATTTGCATCAGAAACATTGCAAAGTTCCTCACTCAATGACAGGGTTGGGGGGGGGGGGAAGACTCCTCCGGCTAAATATAGCCGCATGCTGCTGTGTGTTCCCTTCAACCTACACAGCTCTTTTATCCCCCAACGAGTTTGGGAGAAACAAGCTCCATGATAAAATCATGATGCCATTAAACTCAGGGAAGTTGAAGCCATTACATGTGGCCAAATTACTCTTATTAACCCCCAAGAGCATGGATTAATCAATGTACAAGTGCGGCTTTGTTCACATGCACACCCATACACATACACGCGTGGGTTCATGCTCAGATTAGGACGCACGCAGTGTTGTAGTTGTGAGGTGCGATGATTAGTCTTGTCGTTGAGATGGAAAAGATCATCACGATTTCATGACTTTGACCTTGGCTGGAGGCTTGATTATACACATGGTCCTAATGTGCTGAGGCAAATGATGATTGATATCAGTAATGACTCCTGCCAATCATCGCTCCTAATACCTTCAGGGGCCAGGTGCTGAAAATTTTATTAGACTAACCCAACTGGGCGAGGTATAAACTCAAACCTTTACTTGAACCATCAGCACCAGCAGACTCACATTTCCTTCAAAAAGAAAGAAAGCATAGCACCGGTCGTTCCGTCTGTCTTCTGGCAATTGCAGTCATTTGCAGTTAATTTCAAAGGCTATGTCAAGTAATTGCTACCTTTTCATTTGCTTGAGGACAAAAGTGAAAGAAATCTTAACCATCTCTAAAGCTCCAGTGACAGTTTGACTTTTCACTCTATAACAATGTGTTGCATCAAATGAGCCGTTGTTCCACAATATATATTTATTTATTCGCTTAAATTTTTCTGTCTCCTCTCTTTGATGTCGCTGAAAATACAGCAATATAAATGAGAGGTCTGAAAAGATTTCTTTGCATTCCAGATACAGATGCATCCCTGCTTGATTGCATTGTCTTTCCCAAACCCAAAATGTTATCTTCCAACACAGTCCCATTGAGGCTATTACAAACAAAAAAATAAAAATACTCTTCTAGCGCTCACCTCTGTTCCCCTGTATCTCCCAACATGCACCCCTTGCCACACCTCTCCTTATTCCTCCGGAGCACTCAGGTGGAAAAGCATTTCATTTGCTAAACAAAGTGGAAGGCTGCGACAACACAGGGGTGTAATGGAGAGTGATGGGTGGCCCCCACACCAGGAACCGTGGGACAAAGCATAATTACTCCTGTCAACGTTGCAGCATCTATCACTTCCTGCTGTCGCTTGCTAAACGCTCTATGCCATGGAGCTTCACGCAATACAACGTGTGTTGTGTGTGAGGCCCGTGTAGCCATATTTGTGCGTCTGAAAAAGAGTGTGTGTGCTTGATTGATTATTTACTGGCATATGTGTTTGTCTCTGTTTTAAGCACGTTTGTTCGTGTGCAGCTACCCGAGCGAAACCTCGGAGGCACTCATCTGCATGCCAGTGTTGATAAAAGCTGTGCAACAAATCATCGAGTCACTTTTTGAACTTTTTTTTTTTTTTTTTTTTTTTTCGCCAGAGAGCAGCACAGATTTTAAGATGCTGATTACTTTATTCAAAGCGTGACCGTGGAACCATGTAACTTGAACAACAAGGAGAATCCATTTTGTAGTGTGTACCCAGTGAGATGCCCTAGTCATTAGAATAAATTTCACATGAAGATTTGTGTTTGTCTTCTCAGCTCCAAGCTTAAAAAGCTCTCTTTTGTAAAAGCGTGCAGATACCATTGGAAAAATTCTAGTGGGCTTCATTTTCAGGGAGGGATAAATTATTGATGGATAAGAGAGTAAGCTTGTGAAAACTTTCTGTGCTTGGGTAACCAGAAAATTTACGGAGAATACAGCAGAAGCTGCTTCAAAATGTTGTATATTTGTGAATAGATCATTTAACAATCCTTTAAAGTGGAATCTACAGTAGCATATCCCAAGAATTATACATACATGCGTGCATTTTTGCCATTTTCCATCACGTTTTTATGTAGTTGAAATAGTGTATTTGTTTTTCCTTTATTTATAATGTTGTATTCAAGTACTTTAGTTTGAATCTTCTGGTGATCTTTCTCTGTTTTTTGCATGCCTGGCTACCTTTTGCCATACAGCCTTGCTTTAGTTTCCGATCAAATCATGTGCTACCAAATAAAAATATTTTTTAATAACTAAAGCACAGACTTATGAAATGTTCGAGTCTCATTTTGAAGTACTTTTACAACCATATATGATGTATCATAGATGGGCAGATAAAGATATTTCGCACCATTTTACGTCTTAGCAGCAATTACCCGCTGACTCTGAAATAAAGATATAATGAGAGGAGGGTGTATTTCACAGTCTACTGAGCCTAAATTACATCACACATCTGCCTGCATCATTTATGTCGTTTTGCAAAAATGAAATACATGATCCGTTCCACAGCATCTTTGGTATCTCAACAGCTCAAAACAATAGCAGGTTATTTAGCATCCCAATACAAAAAGAAATGAAAGCATTTTGGTGTCCCAGGCAGCAATGTGCACAATGTACTTTTATTTATATATATATATATATATATATATATATATATATATATATATATATACATACATACACACACACACACTGCTGCAAACATGCAAATGAAGCTCCCTTTGTTTTGACCAATACTTTCTGTTGTGCATGCATGCTCCTATTCTGCACCATCCTTTACACCAAACTGGCTGCATACAGAGTACAGATTGTCTTCCATCTGAGCAGAAAACTGCTTGCCTCCTTTGCTCAGGGCTGTGTCAGTGACAGCAGCTGAAGGAGAAGGAACATTTCATATGTGTCTTTATCATTTCAAGCCTTTTTGTAATCTTGGATCCTAAAAATAATTTCCCAGCACATTCAGCGGCAAAGCAAGCATGTGAACATTTGGTTATTCTTGCCTATTCATTCAGCTTACTGCAAGCAGATGCGGCTGCATCCCCCTCCTCGTCGTTATGATATGTAAATGGCATTATACTGTTTTGTTCTTGTTTCCATCACATTCACAGATTGTGGGAAATCTGTTAAGACCTGCACAGCTGGTGTGTTGCAGTTCATATACTGTGTTTTCACAGCGTGTAGTGACTTCATTTACAGAAAAGTGCATTTTTGTGACATTTTTCTCTTGCTAGTACATTTTTATACCCTGTTTTATGACACATTCCTTGGGTCAAACTGTACTAGCGTGGCTTGGCTTGGATGTTTTTTAATGCATTCTTTATGAAGTGAATCCAGAAATCTCAAGCAGACAAACCTTTCTTCCACAGGGCTTAAATTGGAACAATTAGTCATGCCAATTTGAGGGGATCAGCCGTAAGCACTTTATACCCCCTCAAAAAAAAAAAACATAAAAAATAAAAATAATCTTTGTTTAGTGAGTTATATACACTGTCATATATCTTCAGTATACTGACAAACATACACAAGCATACACAACGGACTGCAAATTTGGGTTCAGTTGGGGATTAGCCAGAATAAACAACAGAGAAACATGTTTCTAGTCTGACTCCAGGCTTTTGTCAAAGTCACAGTGGTTAGTTACTCCTGGCTTTATGAGTGTCCTCCATCTCTCAGAGCAATTTGAAGCAACCATGAGAACAGAGCAATTATCCTCTCCTTTCTCCTGGCTGTAGAAATGAAGGATTGACTCATCTGGACTGTCTCGAGGGGTCCATAGCTGTCCAGGCGAGAGACACCCTCTCACCAATTGTCACTTTTACTTTGGTGTCATTAAATCTTGCTGAGTTGTGAACAACTTCCTGTTTTTCACACTTCTTTGCTGTGACACCAAAAGAAGTACCACTGGTCAGTAAAGGTCAATAGCCAGTTAACCTCCAATCAGTTTGTGCTGGAGAAAATGTGAATACAGTTCATAAAAATGTGGCTCATTTACCTTGAATAGCATGCAGTTTTTTCAGTAGCTTTCTGAATATTCCCTTTTTGTTCTGACTGTTCATTTTCTTAAAATTATAGCTCATTCATGCCAAACATTATATACGAACTACTGACACGGTTGTTGACATCCATTGAAGTTTAACATCTGTAATTTCACAGCATGCTTTGCTGTTGTCGTGGGACAGCAGTGAGTGGATTCTTTTGCAGTGATCCAGAGGAATGATGCTGGGTGACGAGCTAGGCAAAGCTAGCTGGCTTCACAGATCCGGTGTTGGCCACCCAGGACCCCTTCTGGTCTGCAGGCTTCCCACAATGCAGGGCGAAATTTCCCTGACTCAGCTCTCTCCTTTGCCAGCTCCGCCTTTCCTGCCAGTTTCAGACATCCAGTTTGATGGTGGAAACAGACGTCTCCCAGTGTGGCTGTGTTTTAGAGTAGAACAGAGTGGATGACCATGTCCCAGCTTCCTGGACAGACCAGGGAAGGCCTCCCAGTCAGTAATGACTGTCTTTGAGATGCACCTCTCTGAGTCTGCCACACAACTCCAGAGAGTCTGAATAAACCCCATCTCTGTGTGCCTCAGTCTCCTCGGGTCCACTGTTCTCCTCCTACTCAGCCTCCCCCTGTGGTGGCCGGTCCGCCGGCTAACCGCTGCACCAACATCACACAAGAGCAATTGGTTTCTCACCTAAAGTGAACACAGCAGCCCATCAACTCTCCCCTGGCCTCCTGCAGTACTCCCACTTCATGCACAACAATGTGTCTCAGTGGCAGTTTCTTTCCATCATTTGTATTGTGAGGTTCATATTTGAGTGACATAAACGTTCCCCACTGTTCAACTCTGCCCCCACCCCCTTGGACCGCGTTTTGCAAATCTTTGGCTCTCCACTCACTGTTGGAAATGTGCACAGAGGTGCATCAAATATGTGCTCACATACTTGCGCTGTTGCTAAGTGTGCCACAATCTGCTTCCTATGAACAGATTCAGAAAAAATATCAGCTCTATTCAGTTTTGTCAATCCCCCATCCACCATTCAGCAGGGAACTGGAGACAGTAATGCCATCACAGGCAGAGGCAGCTGCTCTGGTGAAGGAGTTGTCACAGCAACTCACAAAATCTGGGGGTTTGGCACATAACCAGTGGCCTTCCATTTCAGTATGCCACAGTATGTCAGTATATCTGTGCTTCTTAATTTATCTGGGCCTGGTCTCATGACACAATCAACCCTATTTTATAAGTAATAAGAAATCATCATTTCTTTGGCTCAAGATTTTCCACAATTTGTATTCAAAACAAGGATAGAACATAACACCACTTTGTTTGAATTGCATACTTGCATCACAAAAGAGGAAATTAGATGATAGAATGTGCACCAGTCAAGAAGACGTCTTTGTAGCTGACTCCCGCTTTTTTCTAGTGTGAAGAAAGATGCAAAATAAAAACAGTTTTTTTTTTTTTCTTCAATACACATACACAAATTT
Organism: Echeneis naucrates; assembly: GCF_900963305.1. NCBI lineage: Eukaryota > Metazoa > Chordata > Actinopteri > Carangiformes > Echeneidae > Echeneis > Echeneis naucrates. The sequence goes on along the minus strand of NC_042512.1, from coordinate 15,884,231 downwards.
AGTTGGTTTAACCCAACTGCACAACAATTAAAATGTAAACTATCATCTCCAATAATAAATCCCCTTCATTATGGAGGTTCAAATTAATTTAAGCAAGATAATATTTAAGTTTTATTTTAGTTTGACTTATACTGTTCATGCCTCTCTATCCAGTTTATTTCCCTTTATCCCCTATATCCTCTGCGTTTGAAGCACACTTAATGTGCCATGTTCTGACAGTGATGGCATCCTGACATTCTCACAGTGACATTTTGTGGATTGTGGCGAGATTGTATTCGCCATCATGTCAACATAAGCTTAAAGTCCCCTAAAAAATATGTCATCACCTTTTCAAAGCATCTATAGTCAGACCTCAACACCTAAACCATCTGTCAGAAGTCATAAAGAAAGACATATGACTAATAAACCTAAGGCAGCAGTTTGGCGACTGTCAAATTCCTCAGTAATGCATGTTTGAATGGCAGTAAATCATTTATTCAGCACTTTTGCATATTATGGGATTTGCATGTAAATGAATGCCAAAGTTCATCATCCTTGACTATCCCTAGTAGCAACAATACTAAAGCAGGACATCTTTAAAAAGCAGCAGCCATTATCTTAAGTATTAAAAATCATGACAGTGCACAGTGTAAATCCCATGGCCAATTGTTCTTTGCTCAAGATGGTGTTGGGCATGAAAATAAAGCCACATGGATCCCTGCAGGGGCTTAACAACTGGCTCAGTAGTAACAGTACAGACCAAAGATAATGCCCTTGTAAAGCTGTCCAAGTCTTCACCCCATTACTTTTTTTAAACTGTTGATGACTTAAAACGTGTTGAGCTAAAGATTATCTGATCACTGGCTCTTATAAGATGCTCCAGCTGTGTCCAGTGGAGAATATGGGACAGGCAGAAAATCCTTAACCTCATTAGACACAGAAGATTCAACTGCACTGTGGGAAATTGCTCAATAGAACCAAAAAGAGGCTCACATAGCCTTCAGTTTTCCCCTTCCACTGCTAAGAAGTAGCAGTTTATATTATGTTTGCAAATGCTGAGACAATTTCCAACCCAGCTGCTCAATCAAATGTGCTATTGTCTCGCAATCGAGTGGCCCGTAGCAAAAGTCAGCAAAAAGGCCCAATATGCTATATGCTGTAGCTAAATCAGTGCCGGTCCATGGAACCCAGAACAGTGAGCAATTGTGCAAAGTAGCGAAGGCAGCAGCAGCAGAGGCACCGTTCTCCTTCCTCTACCTCCCAAACAAGTGTTTCACAGTCCCTCAGATCTTGTCCCAGCCAAACGGAGGAGTTCATCAATTGCTCTGCTGAATTTCCATCCATCTTTGTGGATGATTTCCCCTGTGGTCTCTCTTCTTGAGAAAAATGGGGGTGGGTGGTTTTTGTTTTTTTGTTGTTTTTTTTTTTTTTTTTTTTTTTACATCATGTCTTCCGTGCCGCCTTGCCTGAAAGGCGTCTTCCCAAAGTGTGATTGAGCGCTGAGTTAAGTGGTCGACAGCAGAGAGGGTTTTTGGCTCCTTTGCCTGATGAGGTGAGGTAGACCACAGATGCCAATTTCTGCATAGACAAGCAGATGCACTCCGCACCAGGGATGCTTTCCTTTCAATTAGTCCCAGCAATCAATGCAATCTGTATTTGGTAATCTGCTGCAATGTTGTTCCAGTAGGGGAAAAACACTTGGAGAAGGAAAACACAACAGAAAGACCAGGAAGTGCATAAATCTGTGGAAATAACAGTTTTGAAATAAATTGAAATGTTTTTGCATCAATTGAGCTCTGTCAACATTTGTTGCTGAAAGCAAGCCAAAAGAGACACTGAAGACACGTTAATTCACTTTATTACCATGATGCTTAAGAAGAGGCATCATGAACACGGACATGTGTAGCCCGTTGGAAGAAAAACATAAGGTTTGAATGATACTGTTGAAGCATCTGTCTTGACTTTTTTTCATTTTTTATATTACTGGAATCTCATTGTTTTCCATTTTCTTTGAAGCATGGTTTAATTTTCCTGTAAATACTAAAGTTCTTATATTGGTTCTACCCACTTTAGCACATTGTTGCCTGAGATGATTAAACCAGCCAGTCCACCACCTCGGTCCAGGCTGAAATCCCAGACAACCAACGGATGGCTTGAAGACCTACCAGCATGAGCAGGTCAGACTCTTCCCTTCTCTAAGATCTTGATCTCACCATGTGTTGAAAAATTGGTACTACAAAGTGGAAAGTAATTCTCAAAGATCTGATAAGAACTTGATCAAATGCAGGGACAAAGAGTCCTTAGCTTTTGATTTAGCACTTTTTCTGAGTAAATAGTGCTTTAGAAAAATACCTTTTACTTACGGAAAAACAAGGTAGCCACTCACCCAGGATGTGGCAGGGACTTATTGAATTCAGAGGAGATGAAACAGGGATTCATAATGTAGCAATGTAGCAACAATGTAGAAGAAGTACACTATTTATATTGTTGCAGAGGGCCAACCAAGTTTCTGTTTGAGGAGACCAAAAATATAGAAGATGGAAAACAAGAGCTCTTAATAAGTATATGGGAAAGAAAATACCACAAAGATCAGCATTCTGAGGAACAGTGTTTTACCTCATCGATCATTCAGCAAGACATTTCCACAGACTGAAATCACAAATCAAATCCAAATACTGCACAGCATTAAGGAAAGAAACAGAGTTCTTTTTATTATTTTTTTTTGATAATGAAAGGATGTGAACTGTTATCGGAAGGGGGTTGTGTTTCCGCTTTGGGCAGAAGTAAAATAAGATCTTACTCTGATCTGATAATAAGAACAATGCACATCCATCAAGATCTCTGACACAATCATCTCCTGTAAGTAGACCATGGAGGTTTTCATTCAATTTCAAATTCAGGACCACCCTCATTTTTTTGCCTCACATTAAGTCATGATGTGAAAGAGTTGTGAAACAATATGATAAATTAAGTGAGAAGTTACTGACATGAATCTAAAACGATACAGATAATATAACACTGCAAGTACCAGCACCCTCATTTATTCAGTTTGAATTGTTTCTGTAACTGTTTCTCCCTCAGCTTCACTTGTGACACATCTCTCTCAGGTGAAACAGTGGTGTATTTTCTATTTCAGGGGTACAGGTGTTTATCAAAATTATTGCAACTAAGATCTCCAAATAAATGAAGATTTTGTAACAGCTCCACTTGGATCATTACAAATTTAGAAGACCTAATCATGGGATTGTGATTGTGATTTATTTTTTTTTGTTTAGTTTTTTATTATTTTTTCACACTAATATAAACCTGCATGTACACTGCTAAATGCAGTGCAATGACTCAGATCATGAAGGAAATTGAACTATTTTTCGGGGGGATTAATTTAGGGAACCAACATCATTATTTGAAACTTGATATTAAATAATTTGAGAATCTTCTCCAAAGCATGCACTCGTTAAGACATTTTGCACTTGTTAAGAAATTTTTTGCCCAGACATTGCAAATTGATGCTTCAGTATGCTTTGTTGAAATGCAGTTTGTGTGCAGATTTACCAAGTTCAGCACTGTCACGTGGTTCCTGCATGATTCATTCTCATGACGAAGTGCAGGAGGAGCATCTCCCTTGGTTACATGATGGGGAGCCAGCTCGTTAGAATGAGATGCAAAATCCATTTTCTTTACTCTATTTATAGACCAGTGGCCAAATCAATTCAAACATGAGAAAACACTTGTAGGTCACACAGAGAACTTAAATTATGACCTCTGACATGACAATGCATCAACACAGGATGTACAGTAGTATGTGGTGGGCATCTTTTATGTTTGAGCTCAGAGAATGACTCAATAATAGTAATAAAAACAAAACTCCATAAATCTATCATCAAAGATAGGACCAAAAGAGGACACAATGTGATGTTTGGCATACTTAGAGCAGTCATCTCACAAATAATGGAGATGCGATGCTGCTATTTTTATCAACTGAGCAGATGATGTAAATAAATCATTACATGTACGTAAGCTTCATGTACATGATGATATATTCACTTTAGCTGCTTTGCTTGCACAGTTGCTATCTCAGTGCCAACATTTTTAGTACGGCCACATTTAAAAACATCACAACTAGTTTTGTCCGTTCTTTCTTTGTTTTCTTGAATGAATAAAATAAATGTGTGTAGAAGTAGATGGAAGTGAAGCTGCTTCTTTGACTCATACTGCTCACAGGACAGATCGATGCAGGATTTAATTGTTCATGAAAAGCTTTTTTTTTTTTTTTTTTTTTTATAAATCGTTTCATTCAGTGTCACACAGTTTCAATTATCAGCAGCCAAAACAATTAGTGATATGATTGCACTTGAGAAGTAAACAATACATATATGTTGACACTTTACAATATTTACACTTAAGTTTAATTAAACTGTGTGTTGGTGGAAAATGGGAATTGCTTTAAAGAGGCCCGGACCAACATTTACATAATTGAACAGCTTAAGCTCTCCCTTGCTTTTCCATTTCCTTAAATTTTGTTGTTTTCAATTAAATAAACAATCTATTTATTTATATGAACCAGTAAGTAAGTAGCTGTCAACCTTTAATATGTGTTCACTGAGATGAAACTATTAATGGCTGTATTCAAATACTAGAGTAAGAAACATTTGTCATTTCTAGCATACACGGTATTGTCCGCCATTAAAACTTTGTTGTAAAGGTCATTCTGGGCATGTTCATGTGCCAGTGTGTGACAGTGAAATGTCAGTCAAAATATGCAGCCTTAGTGCATATTGACTCATCTGATCCTCAGTGAGCATTTTGAGGGAGAATGAGGGGCGTGACTTATTTTCCAAACTTTGGATGCCTTTGAGGCTGAAAAACCTGCAACTGTGTTCTTGAGAATTTCATATTGGAATATACCCTATTTATTATTTATACTGCTTTCATTGTCTCTTTGTTCTCATTATGCAAACAGTCATCTTGAGTCACCCATGCTGAGAAGTCAACTTCTTAAAGCTTGAAACCATGTCAAATTTCTAGTCAGTAAAAGACACACAAAGTCATGCTAAGCTGACTGCATTAGGATCATTCAGATGTATGTCTCCCAGCATCACTCTCCTCCTGTCTTCCAATTGCCTTGACCTCGCTCTGAGAAACACATGACCAAAACAGGAGGACAAATTTTAACCTCAGGGAATAGTTTGGTTTTCGGTGCATCAACAATTCATGGAACGAGATGCCTTAAAATATGTGGAAAACATCAGTACAGACGGTCTTATTTTGTGTCAGATCTGCACATATCAAGGATACATTTAATTAATTCAGCTATATCTCAGGAAGACTTTTCTGTGAGGTTGATGAGGACCAGGGGAAGACTCGCACTGCTGAAGGCACGCCATCAAAAATACCTGCAATTTTCACGACTGCTTGACTTAAAAACAGCCTTTTTCAATCTGCAATGTTCATAATCAAGCCCCATATGGGCCAGCACTTCTTGTGTTTGGTGCATTTCATTTTCTGTCAGTGCAAACGAGCTTTTTGAGTGAAGGGTGGATGCACTCGGTGGTGTAAACTCCTATTCAGATGGCATTGGCATATTGAAAAATGTATTCAGTGAGTGCATGTAATTTTTAGGTGCAAAGATAAAGCAGGAATATCACCCTAGGCATCTATTTGTGAAGAGCCAGAATAAAATTGGCTGTCCTCCTTGCTTAAATTTCACATTTTGCTATTTGGAATCAGCAGCCACTTCAAATAAGGTATAAAGACATGAATCGTGATGAAAAGCCATGAAAGCCAACAGGTTTCTTCAATGATGCTCCTGAGTTAGTACATTCCTCTACCTGCAGGAAGGGATGAATCAAGAAATGAAGCCGCGATGTGAACTGCCTGCCTTACAGAAATGTCTGGTTTGGTTGGTAAACATGTGCATCTTGTGAGTAGTTTACTCACGTAATGTTAGAGGATTTCTCAAAACTGAAATAGTTTGCTGTGGCGCCCGCTGCCATTTACAGCTGGGAGTGCGCTTCATTGCTTTAACTACGCCGTCTCTGTATTCTTATAGCAAGACTGTGACATGCAACTTTTTTCTATTTTAGTTAAATATATATATATATTTTTTTTAGAAATGACAAAATGAATTCATTAAAAATGAAAGGAACCATTGCTCAATTCAGTTCACTCAGAGGTTTTGCTGCTACAACCTTACTTATAGCAAGGTTCACTGATAGCAACCCAGATAAAAGGGAACCAAATGTAGACAAAGGCAGGCTGATTGAGTGAAGTTATATTTTTCATAAAAGATATCAAGCTGTCGTCATGATTGCATGGCTCTGAAGTCACAAACCGACAGATATCACTCAACCCTGCGCTTCTCTCAAACTCTGCAAAGATTAATAGCACCTTTCAGATCATTGTTCTGGTTATCAGACCCGTTTTGGTTCACTCTATATCACCTGCTCAGCACCAAACCACAAACTGAGACAGCTAGCAACCAAAAAATGTACAAAGGCACTCACTGCAGTGTGCAAGTCTTTCATTGAAATTGATGCTGTTACTGTTCGAATAATAAACTGAGAATAAAAGAAATGTTCCTTGGTTCCAGCCCCTCAGCAGCCCTGACACAAAAGCAGGATAGTTGAAGTATTCCATGATGTTCATGTACCCTGAGCCATGCCGTACGACGAAAACAGTCATATCACATCTAGTAATATAAAACCTTTCATTTAGCACTGTGGAGCTGTGTCTATGTTGGGAAGATAAAATAGTATCAGTGGATCTTCAGTGGAACTGAAATATTGATAATATAATATAAAAACAATATAACATTCAGTTGACCAACAATGTTGTGAAGCTTCCTGCTCTGCGCAGAGTTACAGTAGAGAAGAGGCTGGCTAACCCTAACCCTCTGGACATGTATGACATATAGATGGCATAGATATAATTTTAAATAATCTAATGGTCAACTAATTACTTGCAATCATATAATCATTCTCCATGTAAACAACAAACACAGTAATAGTGATCTATTCAGCGAAAACTGTCTTTTTTTTTTTTCTTTTTTTTTTTTATTTGTTCGTTTGTTTTGTTTTTTTGAGTAAATAGCTGCTTTAATATCTTTGGTCATTAGGTGAAATTTTATGCATAAGAACCTTTTTATAAATTGTGTCTCCATGAATCATGTGCAAGCCATCTCTCCTAGGCTCTGAGTTCAAATGAAGGTCTCACTCTTAGAGAGCCAAGTAGTTTCTCCTTTGGTACACAGTCCCGAGAGGCAGCTGCTGTATTTCATAAACGGCCTCGGAGCTCGCCACTGTCCTCTGATATCATGTTGAGGCAGGCAGCCAGACAGCAAACAAAAATACATCTTCTAGTCTCATGGCCTGTGATTACTCGGCTCAATGTGAAGGGAATATTTAGTTCAAAATGTATCAGTAGCTACTACAATCTCTTTCTTTGTTTTATTTCTTTCTTTCCCCTCTTTTCATTCCAAGCAGACCAGACAGACAGGCATAAAAGTAAAAGTACTTTCTTCGGTGAAAACACACGTTCATGCTAGATTCAGGAAGGATAACTGAGAATTTCAGTGGTTATCTGAGGTTAACTCTCTCATTTTAAAGTGGTTGTTGATGTGTGACTTGAGAACAAATACCTGACAAAGGGACGATATGTCCTCATCATTTGTAACAAGTACCTGCAATCACTTCACTTTCTCATTAGGAAACCAGCAATGACCTTCATTAAAATGGCAAAAAACTGCCAGTATTTCTTTTTTTGTTTTTTTTTCTTCTACACAATGCACTCAGTGATACTGCCAAAACATTGATCATTACCAGTGCAAAACTATTCAGCCCTGCAGGATTCTAACCTTATCATGACCTGTTAGAAATTCGGTATTCAAGCCAAGGTTTGAACATGCAGTGTGTCATTGGGAGTTGCTTCAGCCTCAGACCCAGGGACGGAGGGTTGCAAACACTCTACGTTCAGCTACAGGGGTAACTGGCTGACATCGGAGACTTCAAGAGAGAGATAAGGCCAGCAGATAGCAGCACTAGAGGCAATGTAAGGTGAAAGTGAGTGGGTGCTTTTCAAAGAGACTCAGCCCAAAATAAAGGAATGATAAGAGTTACTGAGAGAGAGAGAGGCTGAGTGTCCAATAAGCCTGAACAAACACGGCAAAATATTCAAATAACTTTTTAGTTTTTCCCACATCTTAGATATTTATTACACACAAAGTTAACATGTTGGATTTATCGATAATTTATACTCCTTAGTTTGAATATTCAACTTGTTTGAATCAAATTTTCCTTTTGGATAACGTCAGCTTCCAGAATATATTGTTTGAGGATGATGCATACACTACCAGTCAAAGGTTTGGACACACTTTCTCATTCAAATGAATAGGAAACTTTAGACTGGTAGTGCATATTCTGTACGTAAGATGATATTGGCAAAAAAAATCCTACACACCGGGAGAAAAATTTGCACAAAGACTATCATTACATTATTTAAATAACCTCATTCGGCAAATGGTTCTCTCTGACGTGCCAAAGAGTCTGCTTCTTGCAAGAAGTTGAAAGTTTGTTTTCAGATTGCATCTTTGAAAGCTAACAAGCTCCCTCTTCCAAAAGTTCAGCTCTGTGGAAAGACCTGATTCCACACAGCATTTAAATACCATCTGTGAGCTCGCTCGGTGGGGCAAAGTCAATCTACAGAAATGATGGAGTGCAGATTGTGAATGGTACAGTACACACGCAATATATGAAGTTTGCCATTTATAAAGAAAGGATATGTTCTCAAGCTTCAGTGTGACTTGAAAGACTTTTTTTAGATTGAATACATAAAGGCTTTTCGACAGCTGAATGCAAAACCTGACGCTTTTTGTCTTTGCATGGCTGTCAGTGCAATGCTATGTTTTTGTTGTGGTTGTATGGTTGATGAAGTATAATACTGTGCAGAGGCAGGAGAAGAATTTATTCCCCAGAAGGTGAATTTGAAGGCAAAAGGCAGAACAACAGGGTGACTTGAATGAAACTCCCTTCAGAGACCTAAAAGCCCACTAGACATTTGTGGGGAAACTTGCAAACTAAAACAATGAAACTGCAGACAACCAGAGTTTTTACCATGCAATTTTATTTATCTGTGGTTTTCCATTTTAATTTATTTATTTATTTTTTTGCTGGGGGGTGCGGGGTGTATTTTTTATTTTTTGAGCATCTCTTTTGATACAGACCATATTCTTTTTTTGAGTAACTGAGATTAGCAGCAGGACTGGAGAGATGTAACAAAATGAGTGATAGCAGAAAACCTCCTGTGGTTTAATCTTTAGAAACTCTGTCGCTCCTCCGCACACTCACTTGTCAGGCAGATTGTGGCCTCTCTGCAGTTGGAGGGTGAAACAGTATCCACTCACTCGCTCTGCACGCGCACTCAGTGCCTGTAAGGAGAACTATTCTCATCACGCCTCTGCACCTTGCTGCAGGTTACCTGGTTCAGAGGCATAATTAGACCACATTAGTTTCAGTCTGCGTGTGTGCCTATTATGGATTTACTAAGACACTCTTCAGTGGCTTCATCATGGTCAGTGATAGTCTCTGACTCCGACAACATCCCAGCTTTTAAATAAAACAGAGTGACTTTATAGGCTAATATATCAGTACAAAAAGTTAAGGGTTCTTTTTTCCCCATTAGTGTCTATTATGGATGACAAGGACACCTCTGAACTGCAGGCCTGGACATAAAATTGTAGTTGAATATATATCCATATATTTAAAACCCATTTTATACCAGTTTGATTTATTATTTCAGACAATTTAATAGCTTAGAAGTGCTCATGTGGCCTGAAACAGAAGATAAACTGGCACATGAGAGTATTTGATAACTGTTTTTACCAAAAATGTTTCTTCATTCTGTCATTATTTTGTTGTTCCTCTGTTTCTGTGACTGGACAGAGAAGACTTCAGGCCCGTGGTGCTGAAGTCCAGGCCAACACCAGCTCTGTAAGGTGTGGATGATTATGTCCCCTTGACAAAAAATCCTTAAAATTGCTGTATAATATCTGGAGACGTGTTTATCACACATTAGCTCGTGGTTTCACACTGCATTAAGTGCTGAGGCCCTAAAACTGCTTCCTGGGGTTCTGTTTTGACTCTTATGTCAGGCTCATCTCTGGATCAATTTGGCCTGAGCTAATAATCCAGTAATGACAGAAATAATTGCTGTAACTGAGGTGAAAAACTTGTGATCAGGCTTTGTCAAGGGAAATGCATTTTTTTTTTTTTTTTTTTTTTTTTGGGTCTTATTCTGCTGAGTAAACTGATTTTTTTTTTTTTTTTTTTTTTTTTCTCTCCCCAAATGTAGATTTTGTCTCTATCAAAAGGATGTGGAAGTATTCTTTCAGCAAGAAAATGTGGACATGCGGCTTCCTTTCTAATTCATATGCTCAGCGGTGATGAAATATTCTATTTGGATTTGAAATTCATATCTCATCCCCCAGCTTGGCCTCACCCACCCATCTTTGCCAAAACCCCTGTGAATTCTGCTCATACATACCAAATATTCACTCCACTGTTGTGTAGCCATTGCAGACCATAAGACATGATGATGTGGTGTAATGTGTTTTCGTTTGGCGTGTGGTTTGCCTTTCTAGACAAGATATTAGAGCAGAGTGGCTGAGTCCCAGGCTGTTTTTGAGGATGCAGACTTTACCTCTCAGCACTGCTATCTTAGGTTAAGGGCCATTCTAAAGAAAATAAGAATGTCTTTCTGGTTTATTTGCATCAACACAGGGCCATCACTGTTTTATGAGATTCCCTGGCTGCTTCTTGCAGAAAAAGTAATAAAAAGCAAACAACAGCTAGCAGTTGTTTATCCTGATGTGAACGCAGCAAAAATATCTTTTCAAGTCATTTTTCATTTATTATTTGTTTTGCTTCTTGTCATAGTGCCCCTTTCTTCAGCAGTTTGTCAAAGTCTGATATGTGATTGCAGTTACATGACTACATGATGCTACTCTGGGGTTTCTGAAGAGCACTTGAAGCTCCCAGCTGGACAAACACAAAGAAGAGTGGCTTGTGTGGAGCTCAGAGTTTCGTGCATTTTCATTTGTATGCTCACCCACCTGACTAGCACATCATCCATTATACAGAACATGAACGGTTAGATTCACCTCCTGTACAATTAGTGGAATTAGCTGTAGAGACTTAAATAGTTTTTTGCACCAGGCTGTAAATATGTTTATTTCTGCTGTAAAGATAATGAGAGTCTATGGAATTGACTGAGTTTAAAAGTCACTCTCAAGTGGCCATTCAAGGAACTTATTTGTTTTTCAGCCCCAGAGGTTGTCAATTAAAGTGTGTGTTGGGAAACATCCCAAAATGTGCAGGACATTTTTTGCATTGTTCAATGTGCAATGTTTCAGTTTAATCTGACTACTTCCACTCACAAAGCAGCTACTGTAGATTAAAAAGCTATGGTGCCTGACAAAGTTCTTCCAAATGCATTTGAAGGGACAATGATAATTGTTAGTTTGAGTTGAAAAACATTGGATTCCTTCTAAAAGCTTGATTTGTGTCAGCATACTCTCATCCACAATTATAATTAAATCTCTACTCTGAAGAAAGTTTTTAAGTTTAAGTAATAGACACCAAGACTTGATGAGGATGTTTTCAATTAAGCATATCATACAGCTCATTTAACACATTGTACACTGCCACTTTAAAACCACCACAGTAAGTGTGTATCATTAGAAATAGAAAACCAACTGACCAAAGCAAAGGCGATTGATGATAGTAAGACCATTAATGAGTGAGAATGATGAGAATCACTCATTTGGACAGCTCTTCACTTGAAGGTGTTGAAGTAGTTTCAGCATTGATTCGATCACACAGAGTCATGTTGGTAACAGAAAACAATTAAACAGGCTCGTGATCTTATCTGCTTGCTCATGGCAACGCTCGTGGCATTACTTCTATTATCTAAGGCTAAAAGTCAACAACAAATTTAATTCTGCAAATTTCATGACAATCTGTTGTTGGCAAGTTAGATGGGTCTGGAAGTCTGATGAATTTGTAGCCCTCACAGCTGCATTGTATTGACTTAGCATAAATACATTTTATAAACTTAAACTCGTTGCAGATGTTGATTGCACGCAAATACAATCAATCAACATATCTATTTGTTGTAAAACAAAACCAATCAAGGTTTAGCCAGTAATGACAATTCTGACTAAATTCCACACTGTGATCATGCTATCACACCCTGGTGTTCATTTCATGGCTGATATTTGGAGTGGCATTTGTGTCAATTGTGGTATGATGTGAATGGAAATGTGCTGGCATGCAAAACAGACAATGCAAGTGAAGTAGGGATCACACAGTCCCCCCCTAAGCGCTCTTGACGAAGCGCTGTCATCACCAGACTCAGCTGTGAACTTGTGAATCAAAGTATGATGTGAAGTATACGTTCTTTTTTTTTGTCACAGCAGCTTTTAATGAGCTTTAACCTTTGGGAGGCTCAGTTCTCTTCAAATGGGACTCGAGATGACTGTGTAATGAGATCAAATAGATAATGGCAGTATCATGAATAAGTTATGACCCCTAACAAGCAGTCCGCCTGCATTTATGTGATTGTGCTGAATAGGTGACATAATTTCAGGAATGGGGGTGAGCCCAGGCTATTTCTGAGGTAATTGTCACAACAAATGATGGGTCTGAGTTGTGCGGTGATGTTGCTCTGACAGGAAAAACAGATGTGTGTCCTGAGTCTGGCTCCCACCAGACAAAAGAACAAAAGAAGCAAACAAACATTGCACAGTGCATCATGTTTGCGTCTCCCAGAAGAGCAACCTCTTATAATCACCAGGAGAATGAAAACAAAAAACATTGGTTGGATGTTTGGCTTTTCGAGCTTGTGACCTCTGGAGTGTATTGGAGTGTCAGATGTGCAACAGGTGCCTGGGTGCTGCACAGAATAGATGTGGTGAAGAGGGAGCTGAGCATGAAGGCGGGATTTGGATTTTCCACTTGATTTAAATTCTAACCAGGATGAAATTCTCTGGCAAGCATAACTTTTTCCGAGTCATTAGCGATCCCATCAGTGTATCTCCTGAATCCTTGTACCAATGTAATACCAGTGCTCTCTTTTTTCAAACGTGTGCATAAAACACAGAATTTGCTTGGTAGAATAAGATTGAGGTTTGCTGTATAACAGAAATCTGAGTTGATGATCCACTAAGACTTAATAAGAATTACTTAGAAAACAGCTCGTAGTGAAAACACCAAATTTCAACTAAGACACACACAAAAGCTAATAAAACTGAAATATACTCGAACTTTGAAGGGTATTCTGGACATGTCAAACTGAGCAGAGGGATTATACACTATAAATCATGAAGCTCAGGGGCTTCTGCCTTCTTCAGGGTGAATGACACAAATAAGGGTCAGGACTCCCTTCATTTTGGAAAAAAGAAAAAAAAAATGTAAACACAACCGGTGGAATTACCTGTGACTGCTGGGAACAGCTTGAAAGCCTCAAATGCTTAATTATCACATGCTGAGAAATATTCCTCCTCCTATTTAAAGCAAGGAAACAGAAAGAAATTAAATATATATTTTGTAGCCTTTGTTTTTCAAAGTAATATCTGAAAGAATGATGTTTCGAGAGCCTGTAAAACAAAATGAGATGTCTTTTCTTCCAGTCATAAAACATGTTTGGAATAAAAAAAAAACAAAAACAAAAAAACACATATCTCACTGCTAGCAACTAGTTACTCAAAAAACCACAAAGCTCTGGCAATTTTGTGAGGAGTAGGAGTGCCATCTGGTTTGAGCCATGATGAACTTTGCTTAAAAAAAAAAAAGGCGATATACATTTAGAATTGGATTTCATGCATAAAAGCTGTTACTATAATCTTGTCCCTCTTCAATACTGCTCACCCCACAGTGTTAAGGTGTCATGAAAAAAAATAATCATTTGTGAACGTGAAAGTATGTTTGTGAAGCACCGAATCCCTAATGCAGTGTACTTCATGCATCATACCGGGCTCATTGGTAGCTTAGATGTGAAGTAAATAGGGCAGATGCAGCCCTGATTCTTGCCAACATACACTGTAGTATGACATGAAGTAGCTGACATTAAATTTCATGGTTAGTAGGGATAAGAAGAGGCTGTCCTGGCTAATGGTGTGTTTCATTCAACTGCTGAGGCAGGTCGATCCAAAGGCCTCCATCCTCCTACAACTGCTATTCAGCTGGGGATATTAATGTCCTTGTGATGGTGCTAAAGCAAGAGACTGCAGCTACAGGCAAAATCATGCAAAGCTTGTTCACTGGTGTCACATAAGTTTCTTTCACTTTTTTTGGCAGGTTTTATTTTTCTGATATAAACTAATCCACAAATGTTAATAGTTTTGACAGAATTGCTTACAAAGCCCTAACAGTGATGTGGAGCTTTTGTGCTGACGGCGAGAGAAACGTTCAAAGCTGCTATCGTGCCTTTCACGAACATCACACGTCAAACATTTTTATTTGTCTGTTGTGCAACAGGACTGGGTAGATGAACGCTACAGTGATTTCCAAAAGTACTAACCCTTGTCAAAATAAGGCTGTTCCTTCCCAGGCAAAGCTAATGTATTTTCATCTGAGATGCATTTAACAGTGCACCTCTCATTTCCATTGGTAACTTCATGATGTGCCTCAAATGTGGACTGATGTTGATGTTGCTATCGGCTCTTAATTTCATTCCTTACATGGGGCAGATTCTCTTTTAGTTGACATCACTGCTGTGCATGGAGACGGATTTTCTTTTTCTTTTCTTTCTTCTAATTCTCTGGCCCTAATTTTCAAGCAGACATTCTCAGTGAGAACTACCCTCTTTGAAAGTCAGTGTCATATTTATATTGTACCATATTGCACCAATATTTCTAATTTCAATGTCTACATTTATATATATATATATTTCCAATATATTAAATTCCTTGTATGTTTGCCCATGGCAGTAAAACCATTTCTGATTCTGATATACTCGGGGGGGAAAAAAAGAAAATAAAAATCTTTAATTCAAATCTTGAACGCAATCATTTATTGATTGCCCTCATGTTCCCTACTTAAGATAGGATTTTCACTATGCGTGGCATTTAAAGTGTCATTTGGAGTTGACAAAGTAATGTGCTGTTCATAAAAAAGCTTTAAAATGAGCTTCAAATTGCTTGAGTGATGATGTTTTGAAATTTCCCTAAGAAAAGAAAGGCTGTGAAGTCAATGTGGGCAGTATTATTAGCACATTTGGCATATTCGACTGTCAGTTTTTTTATGTTCCTTATTCAATGAACGACAAAGTCTGTAGACATTTATAAGGAAGAAAAAATGTGAATGCAGCCCACATCTGAGACAGCCTTAAAGTTCAATCACAGCCCGAATATGAGCAATAACTTGCTCTAACTTTGGAGAAAAATGTTCTGAAGAAGGTGCAAGTACCAGGTCACAGAAGAAAGTGTTTAGTTCAGAGGAAAGTGGCACAATCTTACCAGACGGAAGCGTTTCTGTTAATGGCAGCTAATGTGATTGCTTCCTCCATTTAGGGCTGACAGTGTCTTGCTGTTAAAGGCTCAGAGAGCTCATACCACAAAACTGACCTGACTTTTCTTGTAAGCAACACAAACTTTGAACTCTGCTCAAAAAAAGTGTAAACCTGATCTGTCGAATGACATTAAACCTGTTTTGTTGATAAAAATTTCAATCATATTTGATTTGTACCAAAAAAAAAAAAAAAAGCTCTATACTTCTCTAAGTGGATAAAAATGCTTTCGGGCTCCTTGAAGTGCCACCTTTATGAACCATTGGTTAATTGTTGTGAGTCTGTGATCAGAAGTAGCAAATAATGATGCACATATGCAGTCAAAATGCAATTTTACACTTTCAATCCTAGAAATTTTGAGAGTGCTTTGAAGACTTGAATTTTATTTGTCACATAACAAGTTTTTCACACTTCGATTAAGTGTGCCACAACAACTCTGCCCAGCTGTTGCCTCATAGTCGCAGTAATTAAATCATGCATGTGTTTTACATCACCTGTAATCTTCTATCCGTGGCTGAAAAACAAGGAGGATTCTGGGACATGAAGATGTTCTGAAAGTCAAGCAGAGCTCGTTGATAACGTTTCTTGCTCTTTGATCACACATACATTCCCAGAGTGAGAGATGGGAGTGTATTAATTGTTGCCCACTGGCTACTTCTGAGCATAAAAAACACACACATGAACTTCAGTGACTGTTCCAAGGTCAAGCTCTGCTTCTCTCTCTCTCTCTCTCTTTATCTCACTCTTTCTTCTTCACCTTTGCACATCTCTTGAGAGCCACCTCCTACTGACTCACAAACGCACGCAACATTACACCGCCTCCCTTTCATGTCTGGGCAAGGACACAGTCAAGCTGACTCACCCAGAATTGAGCTGTCATCTATGTCACCTCAGGCTAGTGTATGCATGCTTGTGTGTACTTCATGGTGCGTTTGAGCGTTACCTTGGGGATGCGTGTGTACTGTGGGAGGTTAGAGTCAACATGCAAAATCTGGGGTGTATGGGCAGAGGCTCAGGACTTGATTTGATCATCGTCTCAGAGACAGAGAGAACATGACTAATATGCCCGCATGTGCTTGTGTATGTGTGAAAGAAGTCCTCGTGGTTTTCAGGGAACTTGCCCTTCTCCTACACACTCGCAGCACTCAGACACACTCAGACACACCCAGGTACTGGATTACATACAGAGACACAGAGCAGGGTCAACAACTTCATTAAATACAAGAAAAAGTGTGAAGGAAAAGAAGTTTCAAGTGTATTCCCACAGTAAGATTAAAGTTAGCTGACCCCTAAATGCACCACACAATTCCACCTGGTGTGGGCCAGCTATTGCATTGCGTGCTCTGCTTTTGTCTGGTCCTTTACACACACACACACACACACACGCGTACAAACAAATGCATACACAAAGGAAAAACCTTTCCTATGAGCATCTGGGCAACAGACAGGCCTATTAGCCCACAGGGCCTCGCAGTGCCAAAATAACAACTGCAGCATATGCCTGCGTAATAATTGCATTAATGTTGAACATGTCTCTCCAGGGGGTGGCTTCGGTTGACGACTTGAGGGAAATTAAAGCTTGTTCCTGAAAGCATGAAATTAGAATTTAGTAAATGTTTGAATGGAGGAGAGTAGTGCTAATGATAACTAACTACATAGTAATAGATGAGCAGTTAATATACAAAATGATGGCTGAAAAACAGATAGTTACCTTCAGCTGAGTGCCTCAGCCCATATCTCTTTAACAAAGAGGGTGTTGCCTCCGAAAAGGATGTTGTATTAAAGGACCATCAGGCAGTACCTTTTCTGGGCTTACAATTTATTTAAATTGCAACAATTTTCCCATTCAATCCAGGGATAGTTGTTGTTGTCTTTTTTTTTTTTTTCTTGCATGGGCCCATTGTTGTCAGTGCAACTAAGTCTGCTGCCACACTAAACTTAATCTATCAACTTCACTGTTTCATTAAAAGGAAACATTGTGGTGGTTTTTGTTCAAACTTCCTGAGCAGAGTGAATGTCGAGGGACAGAGCTTCACTGGTCAGCTGCATCAGCAAAGCATTCATAAGCTGTGACGATCAGATCAACCGGAACGTTTCCTTTTTGCTGCTGTGCAAGTGTCAGCTAAGTTGTGCGTTGTCGTGCTTTGTAGCAGCAGTGTTTTCAGCAGAAGTATAGTTGTTGCTTCACAGATCATGGTTGGTTAAAGAATTTCGAAGCCTGAGTGGGTTTTAGATCTTTTTAACTTGCTGTGACTGACGTGATGTATTTCTGTTGCAACAGATCCTCAACGTGTAGGAGTGTGCAAAGAAAATGTAATGCAACACAAAATCAAAAAGGTTCCATTAATGTATCAAAGCCCTCACGAAGGATACGACTGCTTCTGCTGTAACAAATGAATCGCCTTTACCTTAAAGATGTGCCAAGCTGCATCAGAAGCACAGCTCTTATAGGTGTGCATTTTCGGTTTTAAATTTAATAAGATGGGGTAGATCTAGATGAGCTTGGCTTTGAGGAGCAGCGGTTCTAAGAGGGCATTTTAGTATCTTGTCTTTATGATAAATCATTTATCTGGGAAGTGGATGGGAGCAGCAGACAAGGCACACAAGCCCCTCCCGCAGCCAAGTCCAACAGATTCCTACATCACCTTGAGAAGCTGCAAATTGTTTTCATGCCCCGCAGCTAAACATAATGAAGATTCAAGGTGTGCCAGGGAACGCAGTGATGTGTGTCCAAACACTCGCATGAGCGAGGCAACATGTGCGGCCAAGATATCAGGCATACACGTACACATGCCGGTAAATATAGGTGTTCACATACTTTCGCCACTGCCACTAGACACATACCCTCACATCTCTTTGCCTGGTGGACATTCATTAGGATGCGGAGTAGAGGGATAATGTGGTTTAAGCAATCAAGGAGGCGGCAGACCTGTTCCCCTGCTGAATTAAAGATAAGCCCAAACACCTTGGGAGACCAGATTATAGGCCCAAATGTGGATTTGACCTGAAGTAGCCGTGTGTGTGTGTGTGTGTGTGTGTGTGTGTGTCACCTACAGTATTAGACGATAATCTGCCATAACCATAACATGTGTTATGTTGTGAAGATAACAAGTGAATATAGAATATAAAAATGAGCCCTAACAAACAGCAGAGGTCTATCAGAGATACAAAAAGCTTTTTTTCACAAAATTTGCACTTGAGTACATTCTCCAAAAGCAGATGCAGGAAATAACACCAACCTGCTCATCTTTAGAGCACAAGTTGAAAATTATGTGCATATAAAATAAAACTTGCTTTATGATTTTGCAGGAAATAAAGAATGAGAGAGGAAGGTGAGAAGACTGCACGAGGAAGACCTCAGAGAATTCAACACAAGAAGCAAACACCTGGTAAGACTCAGAAACAGAAAACAGATTTTACTGCATGAACACACAAACAGAAATCGGTAGCATCAACTAAGATCAATGAACTGTAACTGCAATCCAACTCGATCAAAATGATGGAAAGAAAAAAGCAGGGAGGAAAAAAAAAGGGAAGTTCGTGACCCAAAGTCACCAGCTCATCTGTCAAACAGGGCAGCCGTTCTGTTGGCTCAAATGGAACTGGCACACTGGCAGGATGAAGGCAGAGGTTTACAGCCAAAATGCTGCAAAACCCTTTGGATGGCATTTCATCATTCAGAGGGACAGTGGTTGTAAACACAATACGACCGAACAGGCTTAGAGATTTGATTATTCTTCACCAGGCTGATTAAAACATCCTGAGCCAGGTCCATTGTGCTGAAAAGTTAGAGAGTTGGTGGCTGGACTGAAGGCCTGAGGAAGATGTTGGACTTCCACTGAAGGATATAATTTTTGGATTAATGATATAACCTTTGCAAATTAAAGGAGCGCAGTAGCTTGTAGTGGTTCAGTCCAACATGAATGAATGGTTCGCTTTCTGGCTGAAACAGGAGGACAGCAACAGGACAGCTTGTGTGTTGTTCAGCATAAAGGATTGTATGCTTGCACTGGCATACACAATCCTCTGTAGTTTTAAATATTTGTTCCTCATGCTAAAAAGGCCTTACAATAATATTATTAAACAAAGGAACACATATTTAATGTAAGATTGAATTTTTTATTCATGGTTGGATTGATAAGGTAGTGTGTTTTTTTTTGTGGTTGGAAAACATCAGTACTGAGTCCATCCATCTTGGTTTCAGAATGTTTGCGAGATATTTGGCTTGTGGGAAATGGAAATAATCACTATGTGTAATGTTTAATGTTTGTTTTAATATTTTATGTCTTTGTGTTATGTGCTGTGATGTCAATAACTGCCAGCCTCATTCCTTCAGTACGTTATATAGTTCCTTTTTGCCACGTGGAATACCCTGCATGCCTTGTAACTTCAGCTCCAAGCAGCTTTCCTGCTTAGTTTAACTCTGACGTGGCATGGATAGGCTAATGACGACAGCTAGTCTTCTCAGCAATAGTCCCATTTTTGCACTGCCGTTACATAATGTTTAAAAATGTAGTTAAACTTATTTTAAAATGCTCTGTATCATTTTGGGATAGGCTTTTTAGAGGTACAGCTTTCCCTGACCACCACTGGTCTCTGCACTAACAATGGTTAGTCAATTTTACCCACTGACTACAGCTTGTGTGTCTGTGTGTCTTTCTGTGGGTCACGGTGCATCTGTGTGCATTTGTGTGTGTTTCTGTGTGTGAAGGAATTAGAGGGTTATCAGTCTTTATTTCTCTAAACTGGGGCAGGCTGCATTATGTAAAGTGCTGAATTATATATTAAATCTGCCTGCATGTTGGTTTGGCCAAAGGGAGAGTGGTGAAGGGGAGACACAAACACTCCCTCTCCCTCTGTGATGTGCACACGCACACAAACAAATCTGCATACAATTTAGTTACCTCCTCTCACTACAAGCGCACAGCCACCAGCACTTTGCTCCTTGGTATCTATTACACATAAAAACAACACATATTTATAATTAATTTTCTTGTATGTAACCTTGACGTACACACACTGACTGATACACACACACACGCTCTAGGTTATCTCTCACAGGCACACTCAGCCTGACAGATGGGAGCACCAGATGATGAGCGCCACCAGATTTGTGTCTCACGGTGGGAGCCATCGCTGACACCATTTAAGCTGAGAGAACACTCAGGCTTACATTAGCACCCTGAATATCTGTGTGTGTGTGTGTGTATGTATGCATTGTGTAAGGTAAGCAGCAAGTGTCCAAATAGTGTATTTGGTTTTTGGAGGGAAGTCCAGAGGCAGAGAGGGTGGGTGTTTGTCCAGCTCTGCCTCTTGTGAACATTGTAAATCTCATAGTTGTACACACACAGACAATGCTTATAGTCAGCTATGCAAATGGCCAAAGTGGGCTTGACATTCACTGCTGGCTTAAGCTGCTTTGATCTTGGCAATAAAACAATGACCTATTAGCAAGGCCCTCAAACACATACAGTGTTGGGGCTCCACAGGCCAGCTTTGCTTGGTCCGTTGGCTCGTTTTTGTTTCTCTATGCTTCGCCCTCCCTCCCGCCTCCGTCTTTTCTTTCACTCGTATTCTGTGTGTTCGCCCGCTTCACTCCCTGTAGACCCTGAGTCTAAGCAGCCTGCCTTTGAGACAGGCTGAACTTAACTAAACTAATCTTCAGAAGGAGAAGAGGAACAAGTTCCTCCTTCCTCTCCCTCTGCTCCTCTCGAGAGTTCGCTGACATTTTGCGATGAGAAACTGTGTCATATTGGGAGGGAGGAACTAGAGGGAGAGTGGGGTAGCACACAAGAGAGTTGACTCAACTCAGCAAAGAGGGCAAATATTCCATTGTAACGTCATTCCCACCTTGTAGTCTGGCAGCTCTCAATGAGCTCTCACTGGTGGATGTTGGCCTCTCACCTTCTGATAGTATCCCATTGTGCACCAACGGGGGTTTCAAGTGACTCGTGCTTTCTCGGCCCATGGTGGATTTTCATCTTTTCCTTTCATTGATATTGTACTCTACCTGGAGCTTTGTGGATCATTTTCAGTAAATCCAAACAAAATTTATTCCCATAGGCTGTATGGCATAAATGTTTTAGAGCTGTTTGAATGACCTTGATTTTATCTGTTAGCATGTGGTCATATCCAGACGAAGATGTCTCGATTGTTGTGTCTTAGATCTGACCAGGCTGACTGCTTATATAAAATGGAAAGTAGTTTCAAGAGTTCTTATGCTACATCAGGAACAGGCCTCATATTGAGAGTCAGATTCAGTACTGTTAATCTACAATTTCATCCCACAGTCCATTTAACTTTGAATTTTACATGCCCTGGAGGAAGAGCACTAACAGTGGAATCACAACCAGGTCTTGAGGGCACCAGCAGACTCAACCTGCACACTTATTTTCAGCAGCAAACACCAAAAAAGGTTGGCCTTATCCGAGAAAGGGGACAAGCTGCATGTGCGCCCGAGATTTTGTCGTCTGGTCTAAGCCCAAACAGAAAGGCTGCTGAGCTACATCTGCCCTTCCTGTGGATGGTTCAGCATGCTGCATTAAAAAGTTTGATGACCAAACTGGATGCAAAGCCCTCTGTCATTGTAAGATGCTTAAAATGGTTGAATATGATTTGTGCAAATGCAGGTGACAACGGCAAAAGTCTTTTTTTAGCTAAGAGCTCAGTTTATCACTATGCATTTTCTGAGAAGGGGGAGTATTTTCTCATGCCTCCCCTTGATTCTGCCATGTGAAGCGAGGTTTCACATGCTCTGGTGCATTTGCTTGGGCAATTTCATGAAGATAACTTTTTTTGTGTGTGTCTTCACCATTTTTCTGGGTTTCTTAGATACATATGACGATTGATTTCACACTCACACTTACAAGCAGTACGTGAACAGTTTATTGGACTTTGGGCAGTGCCAGTGTGGAGAGTCATTATCCCTTTGCTGATCATTTTCTCAGGATAATGTCACTTGCTATAGATTCATAAGCTATATCATAACAACACTGAATTGTACACTGCTCTTGATAGTCTGAATGGCAAAGTGGAGTTTGTTGAGTGTGTTGCACAGTTTAAGAGAGCGTTCTGCAATTGTCGGTGCACAATTTCATTTGTGCAAACTGTCAGTCCAAACATTTCCCTGTCTTGCTGGCTCTTTCATACCTTACAGACACACAAATGCTTTCATGCTTCAGAAAAGGCCCTCTGAAGGGCCTTAGCTGTGCATCTTGGCACAAAGTATTGATTTATGCCCCAGTGGAATCCATCTCTCTGTGGACTGTATCGGACTATGAATGTCAGTTCCAAGCTGTGCCAGCTGCCATCCATCACCGGAAAAACAATCTGACAGTGGGCCTGAGTTCAACCACAGGTTCTCACTCACCCACTCAAAATATTGTCAACCCTAACTTTATCTGAGCACTGACTGCAAAGATGAAAATCAACTTCAAAATAACAGTAGGAGACATGAGTTTGGCTCCTCAAGTAAACATAAAAATTAACACCATTGCATCTGAATTCGCTCCCGTGTTTTTGATGATTATCTCTGCAATGAAGTGATGAAACAAAAAATCCAATACACATTATGGAAACCCAACGCTAAGATCATAGTGGCCTTGTCCAGTTGTTCATGTCATGGTGTCTCATTCTGAAAGAAACATTCATCATAAGTCCCATGAACCTGTCAGCTCGAGTAGCAGGACTAATGATCAATTCAATTAAAGTGGCATTAATGTTGGTTTGGAAAATGAGACCCTGGATATCCCCCAAAATCCCCTGGATTATACAGAGACAGCACTTGTATGTAGTTTATTATCTGGAGTTTGCAGTTAATATTGAGGGTGACTTCTTGGTCTTCCTTGAATGTGAGCTGAAGTTTTTTCTCTGTCTGCACATGCGTACTATGTCTAATTTAGCAGAACGAACAGGCCTGCTCTGTTGTTGACGGTATTAATGCTTTATCAACAGAATGTTGACTGTTGTTTTCTTTCCACCCTCACAGAGATAAAGTATCTGGTCATCTGTTATTAATAAACAAATGTTATGCTGAACTAAATTAGCACTGTAGTTACTTTTTAAAGCATTAGGACTCCTTCATGAAAATGTTTTCAGAAACAGAGCTGTCCTTTTGAAATATGGGCCCAAATTAGATTTTATTCTTTCCCCAGAATGCACACAATTAATTTTTATTTCCTTAATAGAGGAATTTGACCTGAGAAAGTATCATGTAGACTTGTCATTAAAGCTAAAAAAAACATAAAAAGATAAGGTCATTTCCTCTGAAATAATTCAGGATTTCTTTTGCATCATGAAATCCCCCATTGAGTCAAAGTGTTTTTTCAATGCAGTGAATGCTGCATGAGGTTATGGCCTGTCCTCAGGCAACTATGAAAAGTAAAAACTTTCTTTCCCACATCAGAATGACACAATAGCAGCAGTCTTCCCCTGAGTTAAAACCAGGTGTTCCACTTTATATCTATTTCACATTCAGAGCAAAGTCTAGTACATATATACCACCATATCTTTAATCTAACGTGTATGATTACTGCACAGTGGCAATAATTAATGGAAGATGACACATTTTCACTTGTTAATCAAGCACTGTCTGGAGAGACTGATTTCTGGCCTCCATATTAGGCTCTTTAGTGAACTAAGATGAAGGACATTTTGTTGAAAACTGACCTGCTTCTCCCTTTGTTATTGTGATGATTTTCATGTATGGAAAATAAGTAGAAAAAAACCTGGAACCAAAGGGCAATGCCAAGCTGGTCCTTTTTATATAAGGTTGTGTGAAGTGACACACACACAAAAAAGCTGTCTATTCACAGCTCCTTAAACTGCAACAACACTCTGGGTTTATTCCAGACAGGTTTCACGATGCACTACATCACTGAGTCAGCTGCCCTTAGAGTGACAATGATTTATTGGTGTCTGTAGACTTTGGGAATCATGTAGTTTTAATTCTGTTGACCTCCCAGCTGTCGTCACAACAGTTGATCATTTTGATCCACTGGACTACATCAAATATAGGGTCAACGCTCAGGGACATGTTTTGCAGTGATTTTCTCTTTTAAAGTACAACAAGGATCAGTCTGTATCTGGTTTGTCTACACCATCTCCAGAGACGTACCACAGGGTTCAGATTTCAGCCTGATTTTATTCTACCTGCCTAAATGTCCACCACGCTGAGCTGTTTTTTTAGACAACCTATGCAATCTACACTTAGATATTTTGCTCGATTCAAAAACACTCAGGAGTTTTTCTACTACAGCCATTCTTAGTTTAATACTTCCAATAGTTTCAGGTGGTTAATGTCAGCCAACGTTCACCACCATAAAAATCTTTTCTTGCATTATTGTTCTCCCCGAGGCAGAAAGTACAACTTAGTCTGTCAAAGAAATCATCGCTGTGCTGATCATAACCAATTTGTCTGTCTGTTCCTCATGTGTCTGCCTGTTTCAGGCTTTCTCTTTCTCCCAATCTCTTGCTCCCACTCCAACACGCTGTGCATCTTATCTTGTCATTAGTCCCGCAGTTGTCTATAAAAACATCTTCCAAAATATCTGCCCACTCAAAGACATTTGAAGTACTGTGTGAACTGACCAAGATGTTGCACTAATAAAAATGTTGACTGTTGACTGTCTTTGAAGGCAATAGAACAATTTATCACACACATACATCATTAGCTTTTTTCTGATGTATGGCTTGTTGAAAAATGCAATGCCAAAAAAAAAAAAGCATGTATATTAAATTGGATAAAACTGTGCAACTGTGCAAAACTGGAGCAATTCACCTGTTTGGCTCTTTGCAACACTGAAATCCATTGTATGCTGAAAACAACTTGTAAAAGTCACTGGACAAATCTCTAAGTAAGAACATCAATATAAACCAATGAGAGGTGAGCAAGCATCACAAGCTTGAGGGTCACAAATTGTTCCAAATAACATCCTAGCTTTGTACAGTAGCAGTATACACGCCAACTCTATGAACCTTTTTCAGACCTTTTGCTGCCCTCAGTGCATCTGTGTAAACAGCTTAAATCCTGTATTTCCTAAATCCTGCATTAATTTAGAAGCAAAAATAGAGTCTCCAGGGGAAGGATTTACTGATGGGTAAATATAATCTCAATCTGAATTTAACCCACTGCAATGCTGTAACACAAAACCTGGAGACTGCCGAGTTTAACAGTGCAACACTTCTAATTGGTATTACCTCATATGAAAATAAATAATTATGGCTGTCATTGTTGTTTACATATATTGTGTTATAATACTAAGCTCCATAATTATTACCAGTTATATTTACAATGGTGTTGACTCTCTGTTTTCCCATAATTATCATACCAGTTTTAAGAATAATATTGCTTTAATGATAATCAGCTCATCTTTTTTAAGATGGCACCACATGAGTTTCATTGTATTTGTTTTGATATTCAAATGTGCTGAATCCAATAAGTGAAAGTGAATGAATGAATCAGTCATAAATAGCTTCTTGTTTTGACACTGACTTTCCCTCAAGCTTGGCACTGTACACTCCAGGACAGGTGACTGCCTTGAACCCCCCCCCTCTCACCTTTCGTGCCGCTTCTGTGCTTAGTGAGTGACCAAGGGTCACATTGTGACACACACCTCAGCCGTTCCCACCTCAACTCCTCAAACAGGAATAGCTGTGGAGGGATGAGGGTGCATGAAGTTCTCACTGCCAAAGTGACACCTAATTTTCTTTGGTTGGCACTTGGTCTTTGATATTAGTACTGTAGTTGAGCATCGCAGTCTGGAATTTATTTGAAGCCTATCTTTGTTTCCAAGGAAAGTGTGGAAAACTGTTGGTTAGACTTGATGAATATAGAGAGCAGTTATTTGCAGATTAAAATTTTTCCTCACAAAAACATCATCACAATGTATCTTGGCTTGAGCATGTGTGTGTTAGATTATGAGAAGCACTGCATAATCTAGCATAGCTGCCTTTTCTTTCAAGTGAGTTGAAATCTGGTCTTTATGTACTGGGGACAAATGCTGGATGACTAATCAGAGATTAAACAAAGAGCCAAATAGTGACTGAAAGCATGTGCCACAGTCTCACCTCTGGAAACCTTGTGTCTAAGTGGATAAGAGCAGACCGTTCCTCACAGAGGGAGGTGAGATTTTCATGAGAAGTAAGGTCCCTCGCCAAGTACTCTTAAAGACAAGCAGGAAGGCTAGAGCATGAACACGAAAACAAGGTTACGCAAAGAAATTAAATGCTGCTGGTGTGTATTTCTTGGATACTGTGATTATATTTGAAAAGTGGATGTTGTTGGATGTTGTTGAGCAAATCTTCAGGCAGGACTGCAAAATTCTGAACCTGAGTGAAATGTCAGAAACTAAAGGGACAGTTTTGCATGGTTTGTGTCAAGTCCAGGCTGTGTTTCTACTGACAACAACACAATGATTGTTTCTCAGGCCTGTGTGTCACTGGATTCATTTGCAATAATAGATGCTGCTTTATTTGACAAGATCTAGGCCAAAGAAATTACAAGGTTAAAGGGACAGCTAAGATGCTTGTTGATCAGCTGCTAACACAGAGCTCAGAGCTGATTGATAGATGAGTTTTTGTTTAGATTGAGGCTGTCTGTCAGTGTGAAGAGCAGACTGTTAGACCCAGGGGCCTTGTGAATGACTGACTGAATGACTCTTCAGGTTATCTTTATCATTACGACCAAGAAAAGAGGAATTATGATGATATTCAGAATTTTTCATGCAAAAACAGAAAGTCCATGTTCAATCAAAACTCTTTGGACATTATTATTGCTCATTCGGACATTCGGACATGAGGACACTATTTTTATAAGACAGGCCAAAGCAGAAGGTGACCTGATCGCAGTCTGAATGAACTGCATTCCACTTGAAGACCAGACTCAACAGCTGAAAGGTGATGCAGTGAAGGCTATTTCCAGGGAACATATAAAGACTGATGTCTGCGAATTGAAGTAAAATGCCAATATTATTTTTCACAAAATATTAAAGATAATAATTTTCTCTGACTTGCATCCACTTACTTTTGAGCCCCTAAAACTTTGTAAGCTGTGTGAAGCTCTCCCACACAGTTCATTCTACATGAATGTAAACCTGCTCAAATTAAAGCTGAGATGTGTGTGATTCTCCCCTAGAAAGTGAAATGGCTCATTAGTCATTATCTTTGGCCAAAATGCATCACTGTGACCCTTGTGCCATTTTGTGGAGCTTTCATTGTTTTTAAATTGCAGGACACATTAAGCGACTTTGGTTTGTAATGAAACAACCAACAAATGTCTGCATCTATTGATTAGATTATTATTATTTTTATTTTTTTTTTTTTTTTTTACTGGATCTGATTTGAAGATTTATTTTTAGTCCTTCCAGTAAGTCAAACTTACTATTTCATGGCACCAAATCACAGATCGGACTTGTTCTCCCTCCCTGCTTAGGGAGATGAACTAGGTGTTTTTTATGGAGAGACACATTTCATATGTCTGCCCCCAGGGGACGATAGTGTAGGAGCATGCACAAGGGAATCAAAAGGGTAGACACGCAGGTTGTGAATGAGAAATTACACCCTCAAACCAAAACCTTTTGCTTTACAGCTTACCATCTCTCCTCACGTAGAAACACTTAGTGTTACACACTGGAAGCATCTAAAATGTGTGACCAAATGTTTTAGTCTCTGTGGCTGCTAGAAATGCAGTCCCTGCTGAGTGTCTCACCAGCTCCAGTAGCAGAGCCCTGAAACTGTTCTTTAACAGACATCAGTAACAAGCTCTATATAATTTTTTGCATTACATTTGTACATGAAGTGCATTTCAGTCCAAATACATTTCTGAGCTTTTCAGTAAACCCTCATCATCGACAGAAAGATGAGAAAAATACAATTCAGGCAGAAAATGTGTTTGTAAGTCAAGTAATTATTTAAAAACATAAATATATGACTAAATAAAATAAATTAATAAGCTCGGTTTCTTATCAACTACACTTTTACATGATGTTTTTAAACATCTCCTTGAACATCCGTTAGCTTGGCTTCAAGTAATTCAGATTTATCAAGCAGGGCATGGTGTATGAAGTAAAATGAGAGTGTTGGTGAACTAAGTCTGGCTTAGTGCTCAGCACAAGATTGCTCATATATCACCAGGATGATTCACTGCAAGAAGTAAACAGCGAGACAATCTTGCAGGATAATGGTCTTTAGAAATCAGAACAGCCACTTGGCTCCTCCTGGTGATTTATCCGAGCAGGTAATGATAGACACTTTTAATGTCTTCAAGTTATTGGCTCACTGTCTTCTAACATTCTGGCCATGAAACAGAGGATAGGTTGCATTAGCTATGACTTTAATATGTTGCTGCATATTAAGTAGACTTGCTCCTTTCATAGGATTCCCAAGTGTCATGTGATTAAAATATATACGGGTCCCTTATTCCCATTGCCGCCCTCGGGCAAGTTGTGCAGACTTTGTGAATAGCAAAGTTCCACAGCCTCAATGTGCCAAGACAATATGAAGGATGCCCTCTGTGGTTTAAAAGCAGTTATTGGAGTATCTACTTACATTCACATCATGTGGACTTCTGCTCTAGTCATGCCCCGTATTAAGCATCAACTTTACTCACCATGTTTTTCATCTTCATTTCCTTCTTTAGTGCATATTTTTCTTTATGAGCAATAAAATTGCATAATCTTCTTATTTCCCAATGGAAACACTAAAAGTGATTGATGAGCTGTTCATAATGAGTCTTGTGAACCAAATATTTCAGGGTCTATAACAATAAATTAAAAGTTCCTCTAACTTATTTACATATATTAGTCAGCTGAATGAATTATAACAATACAATGTGTCTGATTAGAGAAATGAGAGAGAAGCGTTATTGTACGGTGAAATCTGTGAGTTTGGTGATTACCTTTGCACAACCAAGGTCTATAAAAAGATTCAGCAACATTGTCTGACTGCATGACTTGGGATGACTTAATCAAAATTAAAATAATCATAGTTGAATTTGATTGCTGTGATTTCCTGCCTAGTTCCTGTGTCCTGTTAACCACAATATCGGGTTAGTTAAATGAGTGGCTGACAGGTTTGGAGCATTTCTTTTGATTGTAAAAACCCACTTGCTTCGGTGTCCCAGCACTTCAAACCAGAAAATAGTTTTTTAAAGTTGAAGCCACTCCGTGAGAGTATTACACCTTGCTTAATGGCCCGAGAATGGACACAATAAATCAACCGTGATGTAAATACCTTTACTCTAGCAATCCCAGCTAAGCCTCCCAGTGACATCAATTGGTGGATGATTAGGTTGTAGTAAACTGTAGTAAACCTAATCTTCCAACAGTTCAGGATAACAGGGCAATAATACAACCTAATAGCAGCGAGGAAACTGGAAATGGAGGAGCTACAGAGAGGTCTTCCCCCTGAGAACTCTTTTGCCCATATAGAAAGACTTACGGTGGCGCTCGTCTCATCAGTCAAACAAGACACAGCCTGCTAAAGTGCTAATCTGCCTGATAGCAGCTATCCTATAAGGAAGTTCAGGCCACACAGGGCTCTGGAGAGAGAGCTAACCCAGCAGCACCAGTGCATAAGTAATCGTGTGAGACGAGAGCAACATGATAAAGGTCTTATCGTGTGACCCGGCTGGGAACTACAGGGAGAGGGTTCACGTTCCTCATATGAAGTCCTCTAATGATTCCCTCTTTGCAGCGATAATTAAACCCATTGCCCATTGTCTTGATTCATTAGCTCCACAACTCAGTTTGCCAACCTTGATCAATTACGTGACCACCTATCTCAGCCAGGCTCTTTAGTTAACAGTCTCACGTAGCTCTGTCGTTGTGTAAGTGACAGTTCAGGAGCATTGCTTGGGGAGTGTGCACGTGAGAGTGTGTGTAGGTGTGTCAAATTGAGTAAGTGAGTGAGAGTGGGAAGCATTATCACTGTGATTAGGAAAACTATAATGGATGTCTCAACAGCAAGAACAGCAAGATGAGACGAGCATTTAGACCGTCTAAATTGAGACACTGTTTAGAGGTCTGCGCGTGTGCATGTGCATGTCAGGAATGGCAGAAACACTCGAATCCACTTTAAACAATGTATTTTACACATCTCAAACGAAATAATGTCGTTGAAAATGGCTTTTTTTTCCTATGCAGGGCTAATTGCGAACAGGGTGATGCAGCGGGTTATAGATGGTACATGACAGACACTGCAAACACAAACGTGTCAAGAGTTTTTAATCATATACAGATAAGTGTTATTTGATGAAGGGATCTTAAAGGGATCTTAAAGCTTCAAGCTTCGAAGACTCTTAGACTACTTTTCTGGACTCTGTAGTTGTATATCCTGCCATTCCCTCCGTGTCGGGCAGTTGTCCAGTGTGCTCCTGATCGCTGCACCCACCTATCCACCAATTCTGAAGTTTTCCAAACGCACACAACTAGCTCTGTTTGTGTGTGCATATAGTTTACATACACTATAATACCGGGGTGCTGGATATGAATAAACATTTGATTAATTTTCGGTTAGAATTGTTCCCCCAAACAGACCAATCCATCACAATCCAGCGCTGCTCCTGGTTGAATGATTGCTCAAAATTAGACTCCCCCTGATACACAACACTCCATATTGATTGACAGAAGCTGGTGTTTAACATAAAGACACAGTGGCAGAAAGGACAAAGGGGCAATGGAAGCACTGAAACAAACAGCAGATAAAGCCTGAAAGAGACGACACGCAAACGGATAATTGCAAAAACAAGCGGCAGAGCAGACATATTGCATATTTTGGGAACACAATGGAAGGGACATGCATGATACTATTCAGGTCGACAATTAGTTAAATTGGAGCCATCGTACAACAAATGAAAACAGATTTCATCACAGTAAAATGTTAAAGAACAATCTGTGCACAGCATTTTTTCCAGAAGTTTTCCCAGCCAGTAACTTCTCAATTTAGCTCTATCAACATCTAAGCAGAATAATTCTATATCCTATGCTTTTAGACCAAGATGCTGGCTCCTGGCCAGACATCCGCCCACAGGCACTCAGGGACAAACCAAGGGTACTGATTCACTTGTCCAATTTTTGGGTAACAGTGACTGGCAAAACTGCAGACAACAGCCAGCAAAAGAGGTCACATGCTCAGAAATTCTGGCAACAAGTTGTTCCTGTGGGATTTTGGCAGAAGCACTCAAGGTAACCACGTTGGTAATACTGCAACTGCTGCACAGAACCCCTCTCTGCAGCAAAAGCATGTTTCATCATGTGTAATGTGCAGTGCAATCCTGTGCACTAACCTAAATTAAAGAAGGATGCGTTAGTTAACAGATGAGTTATACTGAAATGAAAGAATTTGGCCCTTTCATTTTACATTTCTAGTGTTTATTCAACCATATCCTTTTCCTGGATTCATGTCTTCCGATTTCACCGCTCTTCCAGCTACAGTAGTTTTTTTCTTTAACCACTGAAGGGAATAAGGTAAAGATGATGATGGTAATTATGGTTTCTATCTTCTATCCTGTCTTCCAAAACTGTGTCTGCCATAAAAAGCATCCGTTTAGGTGGGAAACCCAATTAGATTTTTCTGCTTTAGTCATTCAAAACTGTGTACATATGGAAATAACAGTCATAAAATAACTTTCATGTGCATGCATAATGTTTTTCTGATGAGTGCTGTTTGATGGCACGTTTTAAAGGTTGGATGAGGACCGCCCCAAACTCTCAACCACTGGGAAACACTGATGTGCCTGTTTTGTTTCATTATGTATAAATATGTTATATTGTGGAAGCAATTAAATAACCTTCATAATTTGCAAATGATGGTTGTTATGTGAGAGCATGCATGTTTTCTCCTACATTTTGTGATTGTTTTGTTTTTTTGTTTTTTTTGGTCAGCTTTTCCTTCCAATATATTCCCTCACAATCACATCATATTGGCAATCCCAGTGGCCAGACCTCAGCCATGTTAAACCTACTCGAGCCAAATATAAGGGCAGACTCTGGCTTTCAGTCCACGCTATGGCTTTTGGACAGCTCTAGAAACACCCACAAACCCTTTTGTTGTAGCCCCTGATACCCCAAGCAGATTTTCAAGCTTTTCTGCAATCACAATCTCCACATGGCCTCCGAGAAACATATTTGCCAGGAAGATAGCAGTATGAGGACTGCTGTCATTTTCCGATTATCGAGTCTGATGAGACAGCTCCTGGTGTGGGAGCAAACAGTGGGGATTATTGCGTTCTGCAGGATGCTGCTACAGCTGGGTGTTTGCTGAGGTCCAATCTGTGCCATTTAGAGAGATAGGAAGGACCTGACGTGGTATTGATATCTGATAGATTATATGTTGTTTATCATGCAGTTTGTGCTATGAACATCTGGTTGAAAGGAGGTTGAACTGAGTCTCAGCCTGGATGTTGAAGATGATCGAGGTGTTGAGCGCCTTTGTTTGCCAGCGAGGTTGGAAAAAGGGTGAACAGGAAACATAAATATTGGGAGTTTTTTTTTTTTTTTTTCTCACTCAGAAGACTGAAGAACCATATAAATAAACTCGACAAAATACTTAACCCTGAACAAATTAATGGTCATTTAATCTTAACTGAACTTGACATGAAAACATACCGAAGAGCTATAATAACGGGCTCTGACTGGCAGGCAGCAACAGCTTCTCTGACTCATGATGCAAACCTGTGAGTGGAGGCAGGGAAACGTGTGAAATTGAATGCTGCAAACTTGGCAGATTCTAAAGGATTTACATGCTTGCTTAAGGGGAAGTGTCGATCATGACCATGTCCTCTTCTGATGCATTTGCTAAAAATAAAGCAGACCTGCCTGTGAAAGTGATGTAAATTTAAACTATAGTGTCTATGGTGAGTTATAGCTAATCAACTTGCAAAAAGTCCCATTTTAACATAATTACACTGGTATTTTCCCACAGGACTTTTGAGTGACATACTGCTCCTTAAGGTTTTTATACCTTATCAGTTTCACCGATGTGACTTTCCTTTATTTATGAGACTGCAGTGAAAATGAAGCTTATGTGATAAATTAATAAGGCGTGTTCCTCATTTTTGTGACATCTTTAAGCAGCTGAAAAGACCTAATAGTTCTTTTCGGCTGTTGGCAGCTGATTTCCATATCCCAGCTTGAAATTGGTCGGACCGGTGAAGTGCTTTGCCTATTTTTATATCCAAGAATTTTACAGCCCCACGAGGCTGTTTAATCAGAGTTAACTCTGTCTACAGTTGAATTGCTAGGTAGTCCTTCTCCCTGAGCCCACATGTACACACACACTGTGTATATACACGAACACTGACGACCCCCCCATATCCCACACGGAGGGTCATAAAGCGTTCTCTCACTGTCCTCCCCTCTATCACTCTGGACAGAGTGATAGAGGGTGCTGCAGAGAGTGATCAATATGTTTGTGCTATAAATAGCTGGTAGCGCAGTGTGGTGCTAAGGAGGAGGGATGCAGGGGTAATATATTTGATGAGCAGGAACGAACCCAGTGGTGCTCAGCATGAAAATGTTGCCTTCACAAAGCTTCGAAGAGGACTGGAGAATTACTTCCGTTTGTTACGTTGCCAATGCTTTGAAATACATTCAAAATTACATATGACATCAGTAGCATGTACTGTTTGATTTTTTTTTTTTTTTTTTTTTGGGCTTCTGGAAACATTACACCTTACTGTATTAAAAAGCAGCATGATCTGAAGCCGCTCGTCCCACTGTAACCAGTACATACGCAGGCTGTTGCTTCTTCTGAGTGGAACTGGAGGAACAACAGTAGAACACCATACCAACATGCTTAAGAGCAAAAACTAAAACATGTTGATATCTGGAAGTAACGAAAATGCTCTGGGGACCATGAATTTAAAATCATCCAAAACGCATAGCTGCTGAGATATTTCAGTGTGGACTTAAGTTATGACCAGAATGATTTTATAATACCACATATAAGGAGTGCCTCCTCTTCTGTTTGTGAAATGAAGGCTCTTCTCTTCTCTGCCATGTGCCGGTGCATTTCCTTATTTATTTATGTGATGCAAAGCTGCTTTCTGTCGCTCACATCTTTGGCAATGGGGATTGTATGATATTACACTAATTAGAAAATACTGGAAAATAGCAGAGGATGAGGTCCTGGTTGTTTCCCCTATAATTTTCTCTCCTTTTTTCAGACCTGTCAACATGCCAGCAACCACATGTCAGCCTTGTTTCAATGTAATCACATTTTTAAAGTCAGTCTAGTCACACACGTGGCATGAAAACATTTTGCCTTTAATCAATTACCAATTAATTTAAAGTGCATTGAACACTGATTCTTAACATAAATACAAAGACATGAAGTTCAATAATTAAAAAACTGCCATTTAGTCAACTGCACTTATTATGCAAATATGATTCATCTGAACTATAATCACAACAGACAAGGCCCCTCAGGGAGTGATGACAGATGTCAGCCTTTGATTATAAATGTCAGCTCAGAGAAGAGTGCTCTCCCAGCTGCCCAGCCACACTCAGGCCCTGATTTTTCATCTCGACACAGGCCAACATTTATTTTCTCATTAGTGGCGTGTAATCACGGTGATAAGCCATGCTGTCACCGTGTGATATTTGAAAATGATTTTTGATTTATGAGCCCTGTAATGATGGTGTTGAAGCAAATCGTCACAAGGAGATGCCCATGAGAAAGAATTAGGTGGAAGCAGGAGGGTTTTTAATTAAAGGCAACTCACCTGATCAAACTGAGACAATGAAGCTGAAAAAAATACTTTTGGAAGATTTAAGGACATTATGAAATGGGAAGCACATTTTAGCTGTCATATTTTTGAATTTAAATGACCAATCTTTGAATAAAAACCTAAGTTGCTGTGATGTAGAAGGGAGAATTTTGTCAAGTTTATTTCAAGTAATCAAGAGTGGTCAAGTCAAGAATCTTTCTTATTTGCTCAAATATCTTTTCAGGAAGATACTTTACAGCCCAGGCATCCTCCTCATTTGTCTCCTTGGGTTGGTGACCTTCTGGTCAGCCCGTGTGCTCCTCAAGTGCCTCAGTGGTTCATTTAGAAAATAAGTCATATGGGGACACTGGTGCACTCCGTCTCTGTGTGATTCTGAGGGTGGTGGTTTACTTACTTTGTGCTTTGTATTATGGGAGCATCTTACGTATCAACAGCTCAATCAACCTGCCTGCTTTGTGGAAACCTCATTCATCACCCTTATAGCGTGCAAACTTTGTAAAAACATTGTAAAAACATGTAGTGCAGGCTGTGGTCACGCTGACTGTAATGAACTGAACTTCAGGCTGGAAATCTAACTTTATGACATTTTAAGGCCATGTGTGCTCTGATGTTCACTAATCATCATTGTGGAAAGGACACTTGTGATTCGTGTCACAGGTAGGATGTTGATTTAAAAAAAGAAAAAAGTCTGTCAATGAGGCAAAACAAATCCCATCTGAGCCAAGTCATATCCTTTTCTGCAACTTTGAGCTCCTCCTCCTGCCTGGTTACTGGCTCGTTCATAAAAGCAAAATGGTCTGCAGGCAATTCTTTACCACCCAGCCCATGCATAGATAGGTGCTGGGTGATCACACTAATCCTCATCCTTTGAAATGGATGCTGTCTGCAGACTAATACAATGCATTCACCATTTCAACAGAAATTCACTGAAATGTGAGGTTGATATTTTCAGACTGAATATTTCATCTATTTTTGTCCAACTTTTAACAATTTTGTTGATGTTAAAGATCCAGACAGCATCCATCTTGCCTGCATATTAACAGTGTCAGGCTGTATGTGACATTAAAACACGTATCAGTGTGTTAAAAAGAGGAAATGCAAGTGCATCTGTTTGGGAAGGTGTCTTTCCCAGCACTCTGCCATCTGCTCCCATGTTTGCAGCTGATGTGAGTATAGTTTTGTAAAGCTTGTTTCTGAGGTGGATTACATTTCTAGGTCTTAATCCCCCATCTTCAGCCCGTGGTGCCGGCCGTATTTAGGATTCCACAAGGAGAGTCTAGGAATGTTTTATTGAGCAGTTGCCGGCAGCTCTCTCTAGCCATGTAACACAATCATTTCAGACTGATGTTTTGTGTATATCTCTTGTTTTAAACAGCTTTAAGCTCTAAGTGGGCATCCTGCTGGTTCATTTCTCCCTCAGGTTGTTTTGTAGGAGAATGTGTTGCATTTATTAAAGTATAAGAGGGAATAAAGTGGGATTCACAGGCAGTTGCATCATGTTTGCATCCTCCTATAAAATGGCGCTTGGTTCTAGTGCTGATGCTCATTGATTATAGTTGTGTATTCATCAGTCAGGACACTAACATCAGATGTAAATAAGATGCATTTTTATTCCCAAAGAATGTCTCATAATGTCTCAAAATCTCATAACCCCTAAATATAGTAACAGTTCTATAGTTGCCCTATTTTCCAGATTGCTGCTCTGTTTACATCCCCTGGCATTTTGTATAAGTATTACATAAATGAAAGCATAATAATATGCTGTTTTAAGGTTGTTGATTTTTTTTTTTTTTATTATTATTTATTTATTTTTTAAGCTCAGAAGTGATTAAACTATTATTATTGTATGGCTTTATTAATTTATATATATATATATTTCTTAAATTGCATTTTTGTTCTCTCTTTTTTTTTATGGCTACAGTCTCAGTCCAAGATTGAATATAAACTAAAGCAAAGTGAATTTCCGTTTCTCTGAAACAATATCAACTCTGCCATCTACCTGAGGATGAGACTGTGCATTCTTATTTCTGAATTCACACTTTTTTCTGTTATATCCAGGCAGAACGTAACTAGTGTTCAAGAAAAAGAATCGGCATACAATTTCTCAGACACCCTCGTTATAACGTTTTCATCTGCTTTCCTCTTGAAAAAATGTGAAATTCCACATAATGGCCATGGACATTCTTCTTTTTTGCCACTTAATGTTGATAGACCACTGTCACTCAGTCCTATGACAAAGTGTCGATGATTTTCAAATGTGTAGTTCATTTGCCATGCTTGATGCACAATGGTCCCATTATCTACACTACTGATAAGGGTGCTTGTCACTTGAAGCTAGCTGCTTTTGGAAAAGTGTGGTGAAAAAATAAATTAATATAAAGAGCTTTGTCCTCCAACTGCACGACAAAAGTCCTTGAGCTGCACCCCCCCACCGCCCCAATTGTCTGGGTTCAGCATCTTATCAGCAGTGTAGGTATGGGGTACTATTGACTAGCTTAAAAAATTCACTTCCACCTTTTTCTTCCATTTGTTACCTTTAAGAAAAAAAGGACTTGATTATAAACCTCAGTAGAAATGTGGCCTATTTTGTACCAGAAACCAGTTCTTCTGTAACCCCACTTATGCCACACTGGCCACATTTTAGGTGCTCGTCATGAATCAAGACATGGCATTGAGTACTGCCAATCCGAGCTTATATAACAGTAGCTTCCTGCCAAAAGCACTGTCAATGATAAGTGATGTGTTAACACAAGCTTTATTGTTGGCTCAAGCTACAGTTGGACCTCAAATTTGGTAACTTTTTTCCAGACACTAAAATGGCTGATGCCAAATGGATGAAGCATATCTCTTAGAGTTAAGGTTACAAACTCATTTACCTCCTGAAATTCAAATTATATTATTTGAATTTGTTGAAGTACAGTACAGTGACACTGCAGATATTGTGCATGTTTTTTTCATTTTTTAAACAGGATAAAACAGTTGTGGGACATATTATACTGCATAGAGCATCCAGACGTCAAGTCTAACAAGCCAGTTAGCAATGATTCCTTAATAGTAACAGTAGCAGCAGTCCGTTTGTCTTACTGGATAGTTTAAAATTCAGAAAATAAATTTATATTTTGAGTGTTAATGGGCCGAGACAGATGGAATCTCCAGTCTGCTGATGCCAGTCATTCCCTAGCAGTGTTTTTCAGCTGTATGATACCCTCAGATGAAGGGCAATGTGTTTCCGCTGAAGACATTGGTCTGAGCTTCAGAAAACAGACACCGACATACGTTTAACTTATCAGGCCCCTGGAAAGGCTGGCTTGTTAAGGACACTTAAGCAGTAAAAACAGCTGCTTTAAAATCATTTAATAAGTGAGTGGCTCATTTCTTGAAGGCATAACTTCTGAATGAAAATAAGACAAATGTCTGAAATGAAGAGAAAGCTTCTTAGAGGGAATGACATCTGTAATCACAGTCATCTTTCTTCACATTGTCTCTTATTGTAGTATGGTGTATACACTAAATACTGCATCAGTCATCCAAAAAGCACTTGAGTATGGATGACAGCTTAAAAGCTTTCGCTATATAATGACTCGTAGTTTGAGCTTTAATGCTACCCAGAGCCAGCTCTCCAAAAAAGAAAGAAGAAACAATAGAAGCTACTTCTGCCGCTGGTAGATTTCAAACACTGCAGATGAAGGAGAAAATGCTCTGAAATTCATTGATTGATTTTTGATTAATGATTTTGTCTTCTGTTTTGCTTTGTTGTTCATGGTAAAAATGATTTGATTTGTACATTGGCGATTCTGCCATCACTGCAGGAGCTGTTCTTATTGTTCCCATCATGAGCAGTGGTTGCAACATCTGGATTGCTTACTTTCTAACACGGTCCTTTTGCTAGACTTGTTGTGACTGCAAGTTTGAAGAGCAGGCTGCATGCCCCCTTTCGCTCACTCGCTCAGCCCTCCCTGGGGAGTTGCTACTGAACTTAAACCCGCTGAGAGGCGTTGTAATCCCTGAAAAATGCCAGTAGGATATGTCAACTACAACTCTTGCAGGAAACTCCTTCTGGGGTAAAAAATGCATGTCAGTTGACTCCCTGTGGTCGAAGCCTTAAAAGTCCATTATGTAGAAATCAGATGCTGTTGAGATTACCTATTGGTGGAAACAAAACTCAATGAGTGCAATAATTTTTTTAGTTCACTGTGTGGCTGTGTGGCTCAAGAAGCTACCTTTGTGTCGCTCTGTGGTAAAAGTGTGCAGCAAGACAGACAATTGTTTCCCTTCTCAAATAACCTGTGTTATAGCTAATTGCCATTTGTTTAGTTGGGCTTTGAATAAGAAAGAAAGGTGTAAGGACATGAGTAAAATAAACATGGAAAAGCTGAAGATACATCAGTCTTTGTAACATTTACATCACAAAAAGAAAAGGGGATGTTTGACAATTTGAAAATGATAATGTGTCAGCGCATTTTGATTTTTATGTAATTGATGGTATGTTGGATGAATGCACTGGGAGGCTGTAGATTTGCCAAAAGGCTCTTCGTAATGTCGTATCTTTGCTCGTGGGGAAATATCCATGCACAAAAAGAGGCATCAAATTGGATGATTGAATTTGAATCCCATTTCCCAAATAGCGGTGATAAGACAGATGATGACTGAACCACTTCAAAAACTCCACCAACTTCCTGTTATCCATGCAAAGTAAGAAATTTAGTCTAGGGAGCAAGTCGTTTCACTTGTGCTACATTATTCTTTAGATGTTTAAAGACTGCCTCCTATACATTATGCCTGGTGGTGAGTAAGTTCTTAAAAGGGACTCAGCAGGATCTAAAGCTGAGTCTATGAATTATATGATATTGTGCTTTTCTGCTTAAGGCTGATGATGAAAGGGTTATAGCACAATCCATGATCAATACCGGTGTGACTTCCTCCCTGAATTGTGGCGATGAACAACAAAGTGATGAACACTAAAAGAACAGCTGGCACCTTTCCGAGTCTGTTTCATTCAAAATACCAATACTTATATTTGAGGAACAAAATAAATGGATACCGGTGTAAAATGGCAGGCTAGAGAGCTATGATCCTTTCATGCATCATTTTAGGTGACACGTTTCTCAATACAGATATTCCCTATTGGGAAATTTATACATGCAAACAAAACAAAAAAAAAATCTTCCAAAATGATATCTTCCATACTAAACACCTGATTTTCTCAAGTCTTCCTTTTCTGCTTCTGTTTTTTTCTTTGTAATATGCTGGATAGCCGAAGGGTACTATGAGGCAAGGTTTGTGAGGAAGTATTAATGAAAAAAACACCTGCACCAAAAACCATTTATCAGATCACACTGTGGCTAGCTGACATGGGCAATGGACTGTGCACCCATTGTGTGTGGTTGGATGTGTTTATGAGCCCTTGTATTTGTGTGCGCGTGTGTGTTTATGTGTGCTTCAGCTTAAGTATTGCTGGTGTGACACATTCATCACGAGGGACAGAAATGAGCTGAACTCAAGCTGTGGAAGGGCATGAGGGGAAAGAGATGGGTGTTAACAGTGAAAAAAGCAAAGTGATGGAAAAGGAAATAAAGAAAGAAAGGTGGGAAGAGGAGAGAGAAGGGTACTCCAAAGTAGTATGAAGTGACATGTGTGGGAATGTACCTGCTTATGTGTGTGAAAGTATGTGAGTGCTTAATGGGGCTTAGTCAAAGAGTCACTGGAGAAATGGCTCTCATGCCGGCTTCAAGAAGCTGCTATCAGTTTATGCATCACTTCGTTTGGGGGTCACCGTCTCCCAGATGCAGCTTTTTTTGTGCTTCTGGTGCATCGTGGTGTGAAGAGTGAGATCAGTCCAACACTGTCAGATTATTGAACTTTGAATTGCCTCACAAGCTCAAAAAAATGCATACGAGATGTTTTTCAGGAACACCAAATTAGAAGAACGGTTCGGACATTACATGCATCATGTAAAAGTTTCCTGAAGTGATGAAGCTGTTAATGTGCTGCTTCCACTCTGATCTGCAGCTTTCACCAAGGACACCCAGTTCATGCATGGTTCTCTATTAATACTATAACTTTCTTTAATCAACTTCTCTTAAGAGCTGTTCAATTCAGACACGTTTTTAGTCACAGAAATACCCATCAGCAGCAGACAATCAGAAGGAAAGAACCAGATGATGACTGCAATTGATAGAAGTGCAGCACAATCTCCAGCCTGACTGTATAGATTTTTAAAGCACAGCAACCTCCAAGTGCAACACGTTCAGGGCCGCTGTAGAGAAAAGCTACAAATGTGTTTGGTTGCTGGATGAGAGAATTTGATTTCACTAAAAACTGGATCGCCGGACGTCATCCAAAACTTTTGACCGGCAATTTATTTGAAAATGTGGTGGACGTTGCAGAGTTTATTCTGACCCTGCTGCTATAAAAACCTGATGATGATGACAGTCTGTGATGCACAATATCAAATGCTGGTCATTTTTTCCTCTTAGCCAATCAACCATCTGAGCCATTACAGTCAGAATAGCCATTACTGACTATGAGCTCTATAATAGCGGAAATAATTCTGCGGTGCAGCCCTCCATCCAAGCTGTTCATCCCACAGTATTTTAGTTGTCCCATTTCAATAACACCCTAACAGCCCCATCACTCATATCCACCCCGCCCTACAAATAGACACTTCTATGATTTCTTTGGCATGTAGTTGACAAAGGAGATGATCTGGCAGCATAGTTATTGTTCCCAAGTCAAATAAGGTGTTTAATCCTGAGGTGCAACCGTACCAAGCATTCTGGGCTTGTTTTTCGTTCATTATAACACCAAAAAATAAAACAAAATAAATAAATCTACCAGTATCTTGTTACTGCTTTCTAATAAATTGTCCTTTATGGTTTCTAATGCAATGAACCCTCTGAGAATTTTCCATCCTGTCCAAAACCGAAGTGGAACATCTGTAGATTTTCTACAAGTTAAGAATAATTATGTGCTCCTTCATCCCTATCTTTCATCTTAGCCTTACTGGAAATGCAATTCATCCCCAACAATGTTGCTATAGCCTTATCTGCTTTTCAGATGAAGAGTCATTTGTTCTTTTTTTTTTTATTTATTTATTTATGATCTTTGCGTTAGAAAAATTGGAGTCC
The DNA here is from genome assembly GCF_900963305.1 of Echeneis naucrates. Classification (NCBI taxonomy): domain Eukaryota; kingdom Metazoa; phylum Chordata; class Actinopteri; order Carangiformes; family Echeneidae; genus Echeneis; species Echeneis naucrates. The sequence goes on along the minus strand of NC_042512.1, from coordinate 15,841,841 downwards.
CAGCATTTATATTCTGTAGCATGTGGCTTACAGCAGTTCTGAACTACAGGCACATCCCGATTTATAAGTATGTCAAACCACGATTTTGGATGCAGGCAAGCCTAAAAGAAGAAGAGGGGAAACCTAAAATCAAAGATGTGGGGGGGGTGGAAGAAAACACTTTTGTTTCTTGTGCTAGTTAAGGAAATGCAACCTCAGGTTTCATCTATGAAGAAGCAGTCTGATGCAGAGGCTAAATAATGCTGCCCCCGTCCCACAAAGGACACCTCTGATAGTGCTAATGTATCATGAATTTACTGTGTGCATGTTTCCAACCCTCCAGTCTGCCTACATGTAAAGAAAGAAAAATCTACACTGTGAGCATCGGGCACTCTTCATGTTGGCTTTCAGTAGCTCAGAGTTAATGTCGGTAAGCAAGAAGGAAAAAACTGTATTCAAAAGCAGTAAATGAGCAATTTCTCCGAAAGAAAGCACAATGAAACGCAACATACATTTGGAAATTGTAGCATTTAGTCCAAATACATTTCATCTGAAGAACCTCCTCCTCCAACATGCTGCCTCTCCCATTTAATCTCACTGTGTAAAGTTCACTGTTTTCAGTTTTCTAACAGCAGATGTTGACGATTTGCTTTAGGAATAGGAAATGACACCCACTGGTGAGTATCATTTCTATCTCCTGTTCCAGCCCACATTTTTAAGCCCTTGTTCGGTCTCTGACATCTGGAAAACACCCTCTTACTGAGCATAGTTTATTTTAGGAGTTTCATTTATATGTTGAATTCCAAAGAACAGATTCACCTTTGTATTAGATGAGACTGAAGCTATCACACATCGGGGACGAGGGCACGCACAAACACATACACAGACCATTAACATTTTGTACAATAAAATATAATATAACTGAGATTAATTTAATTTTTGCCTTATTCCTTGCGGACATGTTAATTTTTTTTCTTTCAGCCAGTGCAGAAATGATAAATATTTCACGTTTGCTTCGTGAATGGGTAATATCCAAGCCGTCTCTCCTGCACCAACCTTATCTCAGCGTTTCATCAATATGCTTTTGTATGCCTGAAGACATTGTTGCTGATTTGAACTGAGAAATTTCTCTTTTCTGTCAAAGCGTTTTGAAACACCAATCAGAACGCATCAATGTATGAACCCTGGAACTGAAAGTGAATGAAACAAGAATGTTCTGCTTGAGACAAATTGCTGTTTTTTGTTGATGACAGAAAGTTGGATATCTAATGATTTTAGTTTTAGTCAGGACAGTCAAGCAATTGAAGACACAATTATAGTATTTTCTTTTATGCTTTCTTGTAAGATTCGACAGAAGTACAGGAAGATTAAAAGATGACTCAAGAAAATAATCAGTGTATGAATCAATAAGGAAAATAATCCTTTTCTGTTTGAATCCAATTATTTTTATTTCTTTGTTTTTTTGTTTTAGTTTTTTTTTTTTGTTGTTTTTTTTGCAGACATGCCAACACTTCTGCCAGTCATTTTAGATCAACCCACACACTCACAGTCCTAACGGTGTCATTATTAACCTTAACCTTTTTTTTTGTTTTTGTTTTTTTTATTTAATTTTTCTTTTAGTTTCATGAAATCTTGTTGGAGGCACTTTTTTTATTTTGACTAAAATTTAATTCTTCTCAACATTTTTGTCAGAGGATCTTTTGAGGATCAATAAAAGTCGAGTTTAGACAAAACTGGAGCACAATGTTAATGGATTTCTTTTTCTGAGAATGAGATGTCTGGAGTTTGACATTTCAAATTTATCCAGGAGAATGTCCTTTATCTGAGAAAAAAACTGTGCTGCTGTTCCATAACAGTATTACCAGAATGCATGAAAAAAGCTTCTTTGATACAAAAATTAATAACTCCTCTATTTTCCACATCCTCTAGGTTCCTGTAATCAATTATGTTTAAAAATCAGAGTCCCTGTCAGGTCATACATATTTTTCTGAAGATTTAATTTTGAATCTCAGTGTGAGCTTATGTTGTCGCCATCTTGCCAGTGTCTGACTCCACTTATGCAAGCAACACTTTGGTATGAATGAGTTTGTGGCAAAGAAGCTACACTTCTAATTATGCACTACTTAAAACCTAAATAAATATTTTTGTATTAAAAAAAAAATGTAATTATAATATATTATAAATTTAAAAAAAATAGAAAATTTACAGAAAGTCACAGATTCTTATCTTGAATGTAAAGCTCCTGTAGTCTTAATTTGGTTCTATCAGTCAATGGCCAGAAAAGAATCCACACATAGGGCAGTCAGAGTTTAATGACAGCCCACTTCCACCACTCAGATACCAAAGCAACAACCAATTCAGACCAAATTCCAGCCAATAATCTTTTTTCGTTGTTCTTATCCATGGCCGTATGGATGTATGTTTGAGTGGTAACCTGGCAATTTGCTGCTGCTTTTTACGGCTGATGTGTCCTGTAATGGACTGGAGTATAAGTCTCAACACTTTTCTAGAGAAAAAAATTGTTTGTGAAAGAGGCACACTCTTGTATTATCCCCCATTTGAAAGTACAAAGTGAAAACCACTGGGAATGAATTTTTCTTCGTTGTGCAGCTATAGGTTTTATTCATTTAAACTCCCACCATTTTCATTGCATTACTTTGACACTCTACAAGAACTCATACAAAAGAGAAATACTTTTCCATCGAATACAAGACATTTTTTTCTTGAATTACAAGATTAGAAACATTGCATTGTAATATTTGTGTGTGTCTGTGTGTGGTTTACACAACATACAGTGTATTAAATGGATTCACAGTGTTTGACCCACTTAAATATTAATTTCATGCTAATAAAAATACAACTAGAGCTAGCTGTACATCAAATAGAATATTAGGATCATGACTTGTTCAGAGTACTTTATTTGTATTATTTTATATTGTTTTATCATTACGCTGACACACTGGTTGCTATGGAAACAGGTTCCTGCCTGCCTAACTTTACAGCTTCCTCATTCTTTAGCGAAACAAAAAACTAAGTTTCATATTTAATTCAAATGACAGTACAAAAAAAGTTCAGATTACTTTTGGAAAACTCTACAGTATTTATTTCATAAATGTCTGACCTCTTACCTTCAGCATCCAGGCAGGTGCCAAGTTTTGTTGCGTCCTCACTTACTTTTGACCTGCTAATGTTTGATTTTACCATTTTACAGCTGTATGATAAATCCAAAGCCACAAGGGCAATTAAAGTGAAGTTAAATGCTTTGCATTTGTGTTTAATACTTGAACCTGCATTAAATGTTACCAAGGTTATATTCATACAAAGTATGCATTCATTTGCAAAATAGTGAGTGGACAGTATAAATACATGTTAATATAATTTCATTACAGCTGAAATTCAGTTCAAATGAATTCTAACTCCTCCTTTAACACCTTCAGAAGTTATATATAGAAATATTACAATGACTTTTGTTTATTAAATGAACATATCTAATTTGGTCTTGCCTGAAACAACAGATGAGCCAGGACTGTATCTGAAGACAGGTTGAAATATCTCAGCTTCCAGTTTGAACAGCTCCACAGTAGAAACATCACTTGTAAAATAAGTTCAAGCCATCACTCTCTCTGTTATTGTCTTCAGTTTTTATGGGTCCTGGTCCACTTTTGCTTTGGTCAGGTCATAACAAAGGAGGCAGGGGAGAGGATACATCTGTCTGGCACTTGGCAAAGTAGGTTTGGATTTGAAACATTGAGTCAGCTAAAAGGTTTGAGCCCCGTCAGCACCCTGTGGTGCCTTAACAGTTTAATACAGAGAGGTGAGACAGGCTGACACAGAGGGCTGCAGCAGCAACCATATAAAACACACCTGTGCTCACTCACAAACATGCTAGGAGACCTCGACATGTTGTGGTCCTTCAGCGATTCGCAGTCTTTGTTTAGACCTTTGGCAACCTTTGGTGCAAGTGCCAGGGGTGGCATGCTGACACTTCAGTGTCATGATACTCTCACTTTATGTGTGTCCTTATTTTTGGGTTTGAGTGGCAGCTCCCCCCTACAATCCCTGCAGTGCAATTCTGAGTTCTGCTTTTATTGTCTGGAAAGTGTTTTAGAAATAGTTTTATTTGATTTGATTTGTAGCTGCGGCCCCACACACCTTCTGAGAGACCTGCGCATCACAGATGTTGTCAAACACACTCATGGACAAGAAGATTTTTAACTGGCACTCCATTTCGCAAAGGTTGCTGACCCCTGGCCTGAGGTATGGTTCAGACTTTAGCTTATAATTACTAAGAAAAAAAAAAAAAAAAACTCACTAACCACAGAAAATTTCAAAGGTAGCCAAAAACAAGCAAATGAAATAAAATTGATAACAAAATTAAAGAGTTAAAGAGGAGTATGAACCGTCGCTTTGTCACAAGCACTAGGTATATTTTTTTTCAACTCCATTGATGCCATTTTGCTATGCTTTTTATAGGCTGGATAATACTGTTGCTAATGTATTGGATGGACTGATCTTGATGTGTAAAATATGCAGAGAGCCCCTTTATTGCACATAAGCCTTGAACCGACTCCAAATCCTGCACTAACTCCATATGTCTGCATGAATGTGCAAGGAGCCTTCTGCCAGCAGCACAGTTTCAATAAAAAGCTACAAGCCATCCTCATGACGTATTCCCCCTCTCATCCTTTTGTATTCTGTTGAGTTATGTGCTTACTCATCCCGTGTATCTTCAATGGAGCTTGTGTTTTATGTTCTGCTGGAAATATGAGGAGGAATTCAAATGACTCAGCCAGTTGGTGTGGTTATTGTCATGGAGTCACAATGGCATGAGTTGAATCTCAGTTCACTTGGTTAATATGCTGTTGCGACTCGTTTTGTCTGTCTTTGCTTGGAATGTGTACTCACATTTGTGCAAAGGGGGCATGGAGAAATAATTTGCTTGAGGCGCTACTTTATCAGCATTTCTGGTCTGTGATTGTGATTGCTAATGGATTCTCCAGAGGTCTGGCAACTATCAAACAGGCTCAGATGGAATTTGCACAAATAATATTAATGAAGTGTTACAAATTACTTGTTACTTTGAGTCTCTGAATGAAGCTGTGAAAGATTACCAATTAGCAGGAAAGGTTGTCATCACACATTGCTGAAGTCAGATTCAACAAATCAGGTCATTTCATTAAAATGATTCCTGAAGAGATGATCGACAAATTAAACCTGAACAGAACAATGCTGCCTAGCTCAAGCCTCCCTACCGTCTCTGGTCAAATCACTGGAGACACATTATCTTGTTAAACCCGACTGAGGTAGCCAGCATTGACAATTACTCACGTTTCATTGGCAGGCGATGGATTAAACTTGAGAGCTACATGGGAAATGACATATGGTCTAAGGTGGATGCTACAGGGTGGTGGGCGTTTGCAACTTGTTAAATTAATTTTATTCTCCCATTAAATTGTAAATGGAATTGAGCTTGAAAGGGAACATGGGTCTACGGCCATGTTTGATGTTTATGATGTTCACCGTGTTCACTGCATGTCACTAAATGTAGGAAACCTTTAGCACTCAGTAGACTCTGATTAGAAAGTCATTAGTTTGGCAAATATTTAGTCACCAACCACTGATGGTCTGAACAGAGTCAGTACAGTAGTCACCCTCAGTGATTATAATTCATCCTCAACAAATTTCATGCTTGACACTAAATTAGCAAATATCAATTATTCCTCCTCAGTTTTTTTTTTTTTTTTTCCCCCAGATTCTTTCCCAAATTCTGTGGGACTCCATTCAATTATAAAATACAACACAGTAAATCTTCATTGTGCAACTGGGAAAGTGAAGGGAATCATCACAGTGAGTGGGCTGCACGGCAGGTAGATCATGAATGTCTGCACAACACTTTGTTCTCAGATCAAAAGAATCATCATGCCTGTACGTAGCAGGGATATGAATGATGACTATAGCTTTCTTTATAAGATAGACTGTTAGTATGTTGTTTCTTTCATGTCCCTGCCTGGTACAGTCGGATGTTATCATATATGATATAAATAGATGATTGTACCATTTTCTGCACTGTCCCATATCTATTTGGGAGGATCTAGTCATGTGTCCGAGCCCCATGGACACACAACACACATTCCACGCATTGATGTCCATTCAGTTTCTCAGCCCTTCAAGTCTGGTTGGAGCAGGGAAGCCTTTCATTTTGGCCCAAGCTTGTGTTCGTTTTCTCCATCTATGGGTAGCCTCTGTAAAAGGTTACACAATTCACGTCAGTCATCTGTGAAAGCAACTAAAGCAGGCCAAGGGCATAGGTTTATTTTGGCTGTCAAGATGTTTAAGTAGGTCTCCGGGAAAGGTTAAAGCCAGGAGGTCAAGCCACACAGGCTGATGAATGTCGGCTGCCTGCAAAGGAAGATGCCATACAAGCATTAGGAGACACATGGACAGAGACAATGATTCTGGAGGTCATAGTCGTAAATCTTCCCTTTTGTTTAGGGACAAGGAGCAGAGTACAGGGAACTGGTCAAAAGCAGGGCACTATGGAACGTCAACTCTACTTGTATATGGGTAATTTTGAATACAGGGAGTGTGTACGAGTGAATGGAAAACAGGGTGAAATAAGAAAATACAGATAAGAGCAGCACTCAACTTGATTTCTGTCACATGATGTGGGTAAAGTGGCTGCTGTGAAAGGTCAATAGACATGAAAGGTAAATGTATCAAAGTAACTTTTATAGGTGCAAGCACTAAAGAGCTTTTTAGAAGCTCCTACATGGCATACAGGTCCATTAAAACAACTGTACTATTACGACCTGATTTCCGGTTAGCAACGAACAGTACTGGAGCTAGAAACACACTGGTCCTTTTTTTTTTTTTAGACCCCTCAGTTCAATAGCTTTCTGAATGGTAGGCCAATAGCATGTGGCAGACTGCTAGTGGAAATCTGCTTAGGTTGGCACCAAAGCTTTCCAATTTGGAAAACTACAGAGGACAGTCTGAATAAGGGATGAAATTTGGTCACTAAATTAAATTCTACTTTATCTGCAGGATTACATGAAACCTGTGTTTCCTTAAGCTCCATATTCATTGATAATCAGACTGTTCAACCCCCTTAGAAAGAATCTAAGTAGTTTTGCGCTTCATTGCTACATGAATATGAATGACTAAAAATAGACATAAAGAACAAAGGTTCCATATTAAGTCTCATATTAGGCAAATGTGCATCTAACTGCGCTGTCTCCATCATTAGCTTTGACTGAACACATGGTGTGAACGAGCAGTGGCAGTCAGGAAGCGTAAATACCCACATAGGGCAGAATCTGGATGGTCTCTGTGTCGAGCTGATGCCTACTGCCACAGCAAGAGCATATCAAATGATAAAATCATCATCATCATCATTAAGAATTTTCATGGAACCTTGATTATTAAACCAAGTTGAATGCATCAATCCAGCAGCTTTCTCTGCACTTTAGGTGTCACTTGTGTTCATCTAATGATATGCTATCACATAGTCAATGTTCTCAGTGCAAATAGCTCTACCCTGCACTTCTCATTTTAAAGCCCTTGAAAACTCAGCTGCAAATCAGGAGTAATCCTCCTTATCATTAAATATTCATGACCAAATAAGTGAAAATTAAAGTTTCAGTTTTTACCGATCTTATTCATGAAGAGTTTTGCTGGCAACACCATCCAACGGATGGTGCTACACTTTGATCAGTCCCACTTTAAAGCAGTGAGGAGAGAATTGGCAAAACAGAAGACTATGCTTTAAAGTAACCAAAACTGCTCTTATTTTGGCCCAAATTATGTTTCCATGGGAACCAATTCTCTGCCTACTCAGACCTTTCCAGACCTAAATAGGTTTTAAAATAAATGTATCCAGCATCCTCCTATTCTGAAAGTGTGAAGACACTATTACCATATAAAGTACACTCAAATAGAGTTGTATTTTATTTTCTTAAACATGATTTGAGTATGGAAATAGGCGGAATAAACATTTTTCACATCCTGTATTACAGGCATTGTACTATTGGACTTGTGACAAGCACCCAGCATAGGGCTTTACTTTCCCTGCCCCCTTTCCTTGTTGGTAATATCAGACTGAATTGAATGTTCTGCCTTGCCAGTTCATACTCACAGACTACTAAATATGATTTGCATTCTCATTTCACAGATGAAACTACAGCTCATGAAGGAAATAGACACAGACGGTAAAGGTTCTGAAGGTTTCTCCAGACTGGAGCGCCGTCACGGTGGCTTTGCTCTTCGTACTGTAAGTCCCCCTTATTACCCAGCCAGCCTGGGTTATTCCTATCCATCGCTTGCATACACAGAAATCCCACAGCAGGTTATGATGTACCTGCTTCAGAAATCCAGGTGCACAGGGGTGCTGCTTTACACCGCTGCCACTTTTGGGAAAAAAATATTCTGTGGTTGTGATCGGCTTAGTGTCAGAACATTGTGATTGAACTGTAGTATGAATTTCTCAGCCAAGAGAAAAGAAACATGTTAGACTCCTGTGCTGCAAGGCAAGGTGAGGATGTTCTGATTGTGTGTGAATCCAGAGCAGCATGAGCATGTGGGCTCATGTTTGAACACAGAAGGTGGTGAAGATATGAGTGTGAGACCACAGTGAGTGAGTCTGTAAACTAAGATTCTTACTGCAAAAGTAGAAATCCTCTTTTAACAAAAGCGTATTTTCTCTTGAACAAAAAACTACAAAGATGATAAAAACATGTCTTATTGGCAAATCAGCAGAAAGATTTTTGACTTTGCAATTTAAAAATATGTTTTGTGGTGATAGCTTTCACTTCTCCTTCACATCTAGAGAAAGCCACATGAGTAATTGGCTCTCATTTTGTTGGCTACTTGTTGGCATAGACGAACACTTGGTCTCATGTGGAGGATGTTTGTTTGTTTGGTGATTTCAACAGACCCCTGCAATGCTGGTATGGAAGGCAGATGTCTTATATTCAGAAGGAAATGGTGAAAACATGATTTGCTACATTTGTGCATATCTACTTGTAATGATCCTATAAGAAAGTATGACAGGCCAAGGAGCTGGTTTGCAGTGGAATGAGTGCTTTGGCTTTTGTCACTCATTCCTTATTTGTAATTTAGTGTGTTCTTAGAAATGCATTACTGTCTGAAATCTGAGACCTGGTGCCTGAGGTCAGTCTGTTTGATATCTGCTCATGGTTTGGACTGATAGGGTAAAGTTGTTTTGTTTTGTCTGTGTTCGTGCTGTTGTCTGAGATTCCATCTACCGCTGCATGTACTTGTATGTGACATTGACAAAAACAATCTGTATTCACTGTGTTAGCTTTACACTACATACACCAAGTACACGCACATATTTCTTAATAGAATCACAACAATAATTTAATTGCCTGATTTAGGGAATAATGTTCATGCGTGCACACATTTGCTTGTCACACTTGGGAATAATTCTGTTTTTATTCGATTATATGAAACAGTGAATATTGTTACTTTGTGTTTAACTAAGCAGAAAAATAGTTTGAACTTCATCGCTATTGTACCCTTTTTTTATTACAGAAAAGTGTAAATATTGTGTCAAAAGGCGGTTTAAAACTTATGAAAGGGCATTCATTTTCTGTTTCTTCACATTATTTTATTTTCGTGGGGAAACATTGGCCTGCCAGTGACACAAATTGCAAAGAGCCTGTGAGGAAGACATAGAAGAGAACGAAAACAAACAGGGGGAAAAGGAAGCCCTAAGAACAGTATGCATTGTATCTTTCCAGCCGACTTGTGCTGAGAGCTACATGGGAAGCTACTGCTGCTAAGCTCCCTGAGAAATGCCATCATCACCCACTGGGGAAGCGGAGTAATTACACAGAGCGTTTGTCCCCATTTGCCTACAGTAATAAGCCTAAAAGCCCAGCAGCTTACGCATTAGAGAATGAAGATTCACAGAGTGTGCTAAGAGCTAGTTAGCGTTTGTCATTTACAGTGAATGCTAGAAGCTATGAATGTACCTTCCTCAAGGTTTTGTCACCTATTGTGAATGAAATGTAAAGTGTTCTTCATTGTTAATTTCAATTTGGCCTTTTGCCTTCAGAGTGCAGATGCGACTGTAGCTGCAACCTTGTACTGTATGTGTAGCAGTATGACGATTCGGTAGCATCCATCTGGCATTGTCAGGGGCACACCTGGAAGTTTGGAAGTAATCAGGGTTGAAAACAATCCCTGCTTTGTATGCAAACGATGTCTCATTTTATATTCATACTTTTTTTCATTTTGTTTGTTACTTTCAGTGATGACATTTTCAGAGTCCTTATTTTGAGACAGGATGATGTGTGATCAATCTGTAACAATTAGATCCCATCATTACATGGCAAATAGTTAAAGATATCTTTATTGTTTGAAAAATATAATCAAAAGCTAAACAAATTAAGTCTGGGTCACGCCAAAGTTCAAAAGCTTGCTTATGGTCAGTGGCAGGAATCCACGTGTCCATGATCACCTCTGTTGAACTCTGTCTGGCACATTTGCATTGATTAACTTGGCGTTCATGAACCGACCTGTTATTTGCAGTGTTTCCACTTGTTTCCAGTCTTTATATGGGGAATACCACCTGCTGTAAATGTGTGAAGGGGCCTCATTAAATATCCAAATGACAATTCCAACTTTTGGCAGAGGAGAGGTCAAGGAAGTGAATGATACTGTCTGCTTTTGTCTCTTACTAGAGTTCCAAGAATCTGATGTAGCTTGGTGGTGAGATGAATAACGGTTGAATAACATATAAGGCCAAATATGCCAGTTGAAAACAGATGAAGTACAACCTTAGTTTAACGTTTTAGTTCAATGTCACTATCTTTCTGGGTTGCCATACATTAAAACATTTCCTCGCTACGTTGCCAGGAAACATAATCTAGGTGGAAATGCATTTCCTTCAAATTATATGTGATATTGCATAAAAAAATGTGTAGTCTAAAAAACAGTGAACAAATATATTCAAAATTTGTACCTTATATCCGATTATTTACTGTGCAAATGCTATACAATGTGTGTGTTTGTGTGTGTGTGTGTGTGTGTGTGTGTGTGTGTGTGTGTGTGTGTCTGGACTGAAGTGCACCTTGTCAACAGGCAGCACAGGGAACTGCTTGGGGCTGCTGATATGTGGGGGCCCCTGAAGGCTGCCAAACTTAACCCCGCAGCGGTGTCTTACATTTTGGCTCTGTCCTCTGTAAAGAATCACTGCATGGTTTTGTAGCGACATCTCAGGCTCAGTGTTGCCAGCTACAACTAAAGTAAACGCTGCACAAACAATTGCAAAGTTTCCAACATCACACAGCAAGAAATCTCCCTCTTGAACGCTTTGTGCGACCCCTGGCATTGTAGCTTTTGTCATTAGTCTGCGTTTGAACTAGCTTCCCAAAACATAACAGACTCAAAGCTATGGCTTAAAAAGTAAGTGGGGAAAAAAACAAAAATCAATATCAGAAAATTTCCAAAGAGCCATACCCTTATATATCCAGCCACCCGAACACATCCCAAAGGACGATCGGATGGTGGACAAAATATCAGCTTTGAATGCTTCATGTGAGAACAATACCTTGGAGGTGAGGGTTGTTGATGTGCACCCTGTGCCCTCTGCACTGCTGATTGAGAGAGCTTGCTTTTCAAACTGACTTCCCACTCAAACCAGCACATTGATCAAATGTTTTGCTCTTGTTTTCTTAGTGCGAAAAGGACTCTGTGGAGAATTCTGTATTACCAAGAAAGAAATCTACTTTAAGCAGTGGGTAGATGTATAAGGTGTGTATAAGGAACGGACATATTCTTTTTCAAATTGAGATGTTTGGTCAGGGCCCTTTTGGCGTTACTTTACTACTTTTGATCCAGCATTAATGGAGAACTATATTTTTTGACAGTGGCAGACAGTCAAAGATTTGGTTAGCTGAAATGAGAATGGCCAACACGCTCACATGTGTTTCCAAAGGTTGAAACTTAATTTACTTAGAATTGGCTCCAGTCTGCCTCCAGCCAGTACTGTCATAGCAGCTAATCACACACTAGCTCCTACTGATCTCTCAGTTCTAATCATAAAATATAATAATGCAGAAGTAAGTACATTTAAAAAAGGTCTGTTGTCTTTGGTCTTAGACTAATGTATGACCGCTGTGTGAGCTCCAGTGCAATGCACCTCTGTCACCTAAGTCAAAATCTGTTCTGATTAATGTGCCATAGGTTTTGCAAATCTCTAGACAGAAATACTTGGAGACACCTATTCCCCAAAAGTGCAGTTGTAGATGACATGGGCACTTTAGATCAGCACAAATGGCCTGTGTGTCCAAGCATCCACGATGGAGAGAAAGGGCAGAGAAACTGTGCTGGAGATTTAGTTTATGCACAGTTTTAAGTGGAATTCAAGATTTAATAAAGAAACCAAACACTAAGGCAGAAAACTGAAGACTTCCCCTGCAGTCCAGCAGACTGAGAGAGCAGTTTCAGCTGCATGAATAGCACTGAGCTATAAAGATGGCTGCATTGCCCATTTATAACATAAATAATGATAAACCTTAATGGACAGCCTCCAAACCCCCTTCTCCGCCGTCATGCTCATCCGTTTAGACCAGCAGAAAAGCCCATGTCTTGTCAGAGGTGTCTTCATATCGATGTAACATATTAAGATTTCATAAAACTTGTTACACGTTCAGGATCTGTCAGTCATTGTTTCACCAGTGAACTCTTCTCCCAGTGAATCACTGCTGCAGACCATGAGCAGAAATAATGACTGACAGCGCATTGGCCTGACAACTCAGTTCCCCATGCTGAGTGATTTTGAATGGACAAAGGTTGCAGTAACATTGCAGGTATTTTCATCACATAAGCTTGATTTTAAGTTTTTTTTTTTGGTTACTTATGAATTTGAAAGAAGACAAAAATTAAATCTGCACTCATGAACTTGGTCAAGCGGTACAAAGGATGTCATCTTGCCAGTAGCATTGTGAAATCACTTAACACTTATTGCAATGTATTTGTATGCAGTGTAACACTGAGCCATTTGTAGAGGTAAAGCAAGCATAGTTTATTGTCAGAGCCTTATTTTAACGAGAACAAGCCTTCACATCATGGAATACTTGGCAGTTTTTGCCAGGCTTACAAACCTTCCATCAACAAACTAAGAGTAGCTGCTTTTTCCTAACTTTTTGTGCTGTTTGCAAAAATTGAGTCTGATAATCACTAGAATTAATGCATTTGAACAAATGGATGCACTTGACAAAATGGGTTTTTGAATGTGACGGCAAACAAACAAATGAATGAAACGATTGAGTTTGTGGCCCTTTTTCAAAATTACCCAGTTGTGTAAGGTGCACTTAAGCTACTGCGTCTAGAAGTTAAAGGCGTCTTCCTAAATTTTTTTTAGTTATTATTCTAAACTACCACAATTTTTTTTTTTCTTTTTTATTCAAACAAAAGAACTTCTACCTGTATACAGGAAGGTTAATATAAAATGAAATATGAATTAAAGCTGGTTAATAAGTGTGATAAGTAAGTGATAAGTACAATGAAATTTGTTGTGCTAAATTGGTATATCTATTGAATGCAACATTCAAACATATAAGACCGAGTATCCTTTCAATCAAAGCTTAAAACCCAAACCAAAACTAAAATTTGCTCCATAATGCTGGTTTATGCTGCTATCACCTGCTTTGGGCAGAATGCAGTAGGAGCATCTTTAAATGAGTCTCCCTCATCCCTTCATGTATAGTCATGCACATTGAAAGTTTATTAATAGCAACACTTCCAGTGCCTCACATCTATTATTAAAAATAATTTTGCACTGGTTTTACTGATTGACTGCTCTGCTGAAGAGCAGCCTCCCTCATATTTGGGAAAGTACATTTACTTTCTCCACTAATTTGCATTTGCTTCATACTCAAAACTCATGCTGGCTGCAAGCATGCAACGTCGACAGACGACATCTGTAGTTGCTGCCAATCCTTCGTTTTCCCTAAAGCCTGGAGTGGTATTTAGTCATCACCAAGAGTGCCTTGTTGTTAGCACTTAGTGTAAGCACATTTTACCTGCTTATCTTATTACCCAGGTGTCAGCTGGAAAGTGAGTTTGTAATTGAGGGAAGTAACCTTCCAGTTGAGGTGTTTCCCATTCATTTAGTTAATTGCATTGTTCTCATTGGATGGAAGAGTCCCTATATAGAAAAGACAACATGACAGGACTGTAATGAGAGCTCAAATCGAGACATGAAGCTGTGATAAAAGATAAATATGATTGGACATCAAACAAGTTGTCATATTCATGGATTAATTAGAAGAAAAATGTGACTGAAACTGTCATTGTTCTGTACTCCCTTCTTTTCATACAGACATGAATGTTCCCGCTTTTGTTTTCGTAATGTTTTACCTTCATCATCAATCAAATTTTTTGTCTGAGAAAATAAAATGAAGCTCATTGTGACATTTAAACCAATCAGAGGCATGTTTTTAGTCAAAACTACTCGAATGACTCATTGATTTGTTTATAAAAGACATTTTTTCAAGTGTTGTACCTGCTGTGAGTCAGAAGTGTTTGAACAAAATCAATTGAAACCAACAAGCTGTATATGTGCTTTGTGACTGATTAAGGAATTTGGATCTCAAGCTCAGTTTTAAGAAAGAAAATAACATGGAGAGAGAATCCAGCACCTGATCCAACATCAGCATTCAAATCTTTCTTTGTGCTCAATTCTATCAAATACTGAACCTTATGATCACTTTTTCCACGATGATGGATTTCAGTCCTTGAACCTGCAACTCTATTTATCAAGTAAGGATGGCGTATAAATGGAATGTAACCTATGACTCTGTGTTGTTGGAAGTGATGGGGGAATTAATATATTTTTAAGAGGCCACAAAGTTCACAGAGGTGGAGAGATGGAAATGAAAGTAAATGGCTTGACAGAACTGTAGTATATGACGGGGAATCTCAATTTCTTTTGAGTGAGACTTTAAAAGTTGGGGTGCTGCACTGAAGTGTAAGAGCAGAGTCATTTTCTTTGAGAGCATGTATGAAATGTTTCCAAACAACCATTCTCAAAAGAAAAGTCTGAGCAGAGGAGTGTTCAAACGTAGCATTGATGAAATAATTCCACATATTCTTGTAATTTTTTATTTTTTTTTTATTTTGCTTCTCCAAAAAGCTTCTTTGTCAGTTTAATCTTAATTTTACCTCCTGCTTTAATAAGTATAATGGACATTTCTCAGCTCCTAAACCAAAGTTTTCTACTTCATTGAAATGTCAGTACATGTAAGTGAGTACAAATAGCAGACACCATGGGACCAGAAGTGACAGGCTTCAGAGGGGCAGAAGTCAACCAAGTGTCAGAGGGTCACTGAATGAAACAGCCAGCGAGATGACAGAAATGCACTCACCACAAGTGAACAAGAGGAGAGGGAGGGATGGTGGTGCCGGAGGAGTGGGTCGGTGGGCATGATGGTGAATTGAACACACATGCAGAGAAAACACAATGTTGCCACCCAATAAATCAGAACTGACGAAAAGGTAGGAGTGATGCCACCAATCGTTCTGATATGCTGAGAAAGGGGAGATGTGTCGGGAATGTGGTAGCAGATGTTCGAACACAGAGTAGAGGGACGAGAGCGGCCTAATTTAGCCTGGCCAATGAAAAATGGACAGGAAAGTGCTTACTTGGCTTGCCCTTCCATCCTCCACTCCTCCTCAGCTCCTCCTCCTGCTCCCCAGACACTTAGCTTCCCTTCCTCTTTACACACTTTTCGCTCTCTTGTCTCCACACAGCCTACCTTCCTCATGCAAATACATTTCTGTAAGTCATGAGTCCTGGCAGATCCCACATCAGAATTTTTATTTATGAGTGAATACCTTCTTTAGCATTGTCTGATTAGTACAAAAATAAGAAACTGGTCATATTGTGTCATCAGTAGACAATATTCAAAAAAATGCTTATGTAGCAGAACTTCATTTGATGAAATATTTCCTTGGATTAATGTTGGGACGTCGTCTTCACTTTGGGAATCTCAGGGCTTCTACACATTTCTGCACCAATACAAAAAGGTTAAGACAAGCTTCACCTTGAGCAGCTACAGCGCAACAGTAAAGCATTAATTACACATTGATGGATCAGTGTTAACAATCTGATATGTCATATAATCCGGTAAAGCCTCAATTCTGCCGCATCAAAAGCACTGTTATTATTTTTTAAAGTGGCAGTCTGAAAGATTTCAGTGCTGATTGATTTGACAATAACTGTAATTACTGGGAGTTTGATACTACAGGTAATATGGTTTTGGGGGCAGCTAAATAAATCCAGAAGATAGGCTGTATTTCGATTGTTTTCTATCGGTCTATACATTGCACATCTTCAGTCTGAAAGCAGCAGGGCACAGAGAAAGGGGATGGTTACCCCTCTGAAAAGTTGGAGGTGTGCAGCTCATCACCTGCAGCTCTTCATCTTACAGCTCGCTGTGGCTTCTCTTTCTTTTTCCATCATTCCCTTCAAAACACCAAATGGATCTGCTCTCAGAAAATACAGAAAAAGGCTGGTGTCTCCTTTTATATAATTCCTACTGCTGAATGACTGCAGTAAGCTTTTCTTCTAAGGCAGTAGGATTTCAGAATAAGTGCTGCATACCGACTCATTGAATGTTGAACAAGTTCCATGTATCTGGGCCCTGTCCTCCGATTGCATTTATCCATCTCTATTATCTGCACCTTTTCTTTTTGTTCCTACCATTTTCTCTCCTCTATAACCAAAAACTTGCCTGTCAACCTTATCGATGATGCATCATTCTGATCCATCTCCGTCCGATCTAACTGGGTATCCCCCGTAGCTGAGGGAGCACTTTTCGTGTCCGTCTTAATTATGAAATCATTAGTATTCAGTGACAGAGCTGTTGGTATCTCTTCAGAGCATCTTTATTTCAGTAGAGGTCAATATGTTTACTGTAATTTTTAAAAGCATATAAATTAAGTGATGGCAGGGCTCGTATTTCAAAATTTATTTTATCTCCATCCTTGTTGCTAAGCAGCCACACGGGCAGCATTTGTTCATTCAATTCAGTCATCATGTAAACATAGTTGAGACCAGCCTTGAACTATCCAAAAGTTTCAACACTTTGACCAAAAAGAGTAATATAAGTAAAATTTTTGCATGCCATATTTTCAGAGGAGCTAGTCTTTGTTACTTTTCCTGACTTTATTGATAAATGAAGGTGATTGGTCTTGATATTTTAGCTTGTGGTACTCTTGGTCAGTGTCTATGGAAATAGATGCTGAATATATTTTTCTTTTTTTAGGAGCATTAATAACAAGAAATGTGATTGAGCTATGTTAACGACTGAGACTGAGGAAGAGCATTTTCTGGAGCTAAATACTAACATCAGCGGGATGCTCATAATGTGACAAATGCCAATATTTTCCACTATATTAATGAGATAATTAACATAAAGGAGATTATAAAAAGGAAAGGGAATAATAGTTTGGAATCCGGACAGGTAAAATTGATTTTCTGAGGTGAATAGGACCTGTAAATCTTCCACGAGGCCCATTGTTACAAGCTGAAGTCAACCTTCAGAGGAAATTGGTGCAGGATCTGTCCATCAGGATGTACTCAGTGATTTGTTTAGTTTTTGAATTGACACACAAGTCCTGAGCTGTACAGCACTCTGTTCTGTTCTTGCTAATAGCTCCAAACTTTCCTCAACATGGGTTCCTTGCTGAAAACCTGTGCTCGTACACAGAGCACTGTTGGCATATATATATTCACATATATATTCTTGCTATGACAGTGTAATAAAAACCAAACAAGACTGAAAACCTTCCATGTATAATCATTGCTAGAAAAACCCACAATCCACTGCTTTATGTGTACTGCTCTAAACACAAGTCTATGCCAGGCAAACAAATAACCTCCATACTTGCAGCGACACTCCCAGAGCGGCGCATTCATTTTTTACATGCCACAGCAGACCTCCATCGTGATGCTGTTGATAGCTTGATTTTGTGTGTGACTCTGTGTGTATTTGTGAGGGTGCATGTGCACACAGCGGGCAGCTTGTGATGATCTCACAGTGACCAATTACTTGTGTATCTGTCATATATCAAACAGGAATTCATTCTCTCTTCTTTTCTTTCTTTTTTTTTTTTTCACACCCACTCATACATACTCGGATGAACACACATACACACACACAAACACACACACACACAGCAAGTGTCCCAGTCGTCCATCTCAACCTGACACCCCAGAACAGTGATGTTTTCCTTTGGCACCGATGGCATGGGGTATATTTTTCTGACTGATAGCATTCACACTCCTCGTTGTGCTCCTCCTCTCCTCTCACTTCATCAGCCTCTCTTACTCCTTCCCTCGTTATCTATCTCTGTCAGGCTTGAGCTTTCTTTCTGTCCCTCTGTTATTCTGTCTTTGTTTCTAACTTTATTTGAAGCATACCGTTTATAGGAGACTAATACCAATGAAATGGAGAGAAATGTAGATATGAGGAAAGAGGGAGGACATGACTAAATATTAAGTTAGGCTTCTCTCTACAGTCTGTCCTCACAGTATCACAGCTCATCAGTGACACGTTTCAAATAAAAGAGGATTTTCTTCCTCTTCTTTTCATTATGTACAACTACAGTATTGCGATTGAGCAATTCAGCTACATGTGTAAACCTCAGCTGAAACAACTCAATGCAAAGTCATTTGTGTGGCCAATTTAAAAAGGCTTTTCTGTCCTGCAGTGACTTTTATGCTTAGGATTCCTTTTCGCTCCCACCGTGGGAATAGGCAGTTTTTCTGTTTTCTCAGGATATTTGATTTGTAAAGGACAGAGCGGAAATTGAGTCTGGCACCACAAATGAACTGACAACTAGTGAAAAATAGGCTACAGGTTTGCAACCTAAGGGGTGTCCTGGGATATTTAATCCAATAAATCATCTTTTTTTAACCAGTCCAATGAAAGTGAATAGTGTTTAACAAATGTTCAGCCCACGTGACTGCAAATCCCACACTGAAGGTCACATCCAAAGAGGTCTAAATTTCATCCTAAAAAGAGACCACAGATTTCTTCGCAGCGTAAAATATTGTTGCGGTGGAGAGTATTTGGGAATTTATACATTATATTTCGGTGTTCAAGAGTTATGCCAAAGAAAGCCATTTCTCAAAAATGATTTAATCATTATCTCACAACATGAAAGCTTAAATGTGGCTTAAAAGCCTCCTAAAGGCTGCCAGGAATAAAATTGTTGTGGTGGCATACTGTATCCTTTCTTCATATATTACATGTTGACCTGGGAACAGCCATAAATTCCAGTAGTAATATTATAATAACTACAAGACATACTGGGTGGAAATGGACCTAATATTTAAAGAGTCGATTTAGTTTCTTTTAACATGAGATATTGCTTATAAAGTTTGTTAAAATAACGTGCCAGGATAATTGGCTTGCACTCTACCTGTCTGTGTAGTAGTGATGGTGTCTGCTGAGCTAATCTCCTGTCCCACTGGTTCACCATCAAGGCGACAGGCTATAATCCTTTTTGGTTTGAGAGGCTTTCTCTCAAGGAGCTTTATTAATTCATCGTTTTGTTGATTAAAATAACAAACAAACAAACTTATGAAGGATCATCTCAAACATACAGTCAATAAGCATGATACTGTAATGAAATGAAGGAGGGGAAAAAGGCAGCTTTGAGCTTGAAAGTATTTTTTTCTATAGATATTTAGCTGAATTAGAGATCCTCTCACGAGGCCTGAGACACACTGATTTCTTCATTCAGGAGCAGAAGTCGCTGTGAATCTAAAAATATGTGTTGTGTCTGTGTTTTCAGATTTGACAGGCTCACTGAGAAATGCAATATCTGTATACAAAATGCATGACTCACTGATGAACACATTTGTATGTATGTATGAGTTTAGGAGGAAATGGCGTATATTATATTCATTGTATAGCTTTTGAAATGTTGTTTCCTTTTTGCAGCGTCACTCATTCTGTATCTTTTATCATGCTGCCTCAGTCAAGTATGTCCATGTGAAGGCATATTGGAGCTGAATGTTCCAGTGTATCAGCCTCCTAGCATTTTTGTGAACTCAGCCAACATCTAAAAACAGATTAAATTACAAATGAAATTAAATTACAAGAAGGTGCAATTCTTTTCAATCATTAGATATACAGCACACTGGTCCTCACTGGAACTGGTATTATTTTCTGAGCGGGACAATATAGAAACTACATAGCCACCACAGGGAGAAACGGCTGCCAGCAGTCTAAGCATGCTGGTTGTGTGCAGAGCTGCCTGTGGATCTGGAGGTGATGAATGCAAGGCTGAGAAGTGAATAAGGAGGCTTTGGGATAATGGCTCAGAGTCAAGAAATATTTAACTGTTGCAGGGGTAATCCTTTGCTTCCATTCCCCCTGCCTGAAGGCGATAATGGCTTTGCACTGATGCCGAGCTGCACATGCGACTTGAGATGAGACGCTGGCACCGTGTCACATCAAAAGGACTTGCCAAAAAAGATGCCTTTGTGTGCTATTAAGCAGTATCTGTCTCTAAATAAAGAGGCACTCTCTGTGTTCGTGCTCGTTTATCTTAATTTCTTTGGTTTTCAATCTGGAATGTCACTATAAATCAGACTAAGAGGACAAGTTCAGGCAATGTCCGCTTACACTAATCTCTAGAGTTTTACTTGCTGTTGTCTTTAAGGTCAAACTGCACTTAAAGATGCAGTCTTTAATCCAAATGTAAACCCACTGGAGGAACAAAGGCAATGGATGATCCATCGTTTCATGATTTCATGAATGAGTCAGCACAATGACCAGGCAAGTCAAATCATAGTTTTGCACTTTCCCTACAGCAGCGTTGCAGTGTAATTGAAACTTATGTCTGAGAAGTCAATAGGATGGTTCTAAAAACATCAACTTTGATTGTGCTTGAAATATAGTGCTCATATCAGTATTTCTTTTTGCTGAAAATGCAGGATGTCAGGAAAGGTCATACGTCTCTCATGCTATTTAACAGGTTGGCCTGGTGACTTGACATTTTCAGCCTTTTTGTGGAGATTTCAAACGTCACTCTGCACTGAAACTGACAATAATTTCACACAGAAAACAAGACACAACAAATACCTGACAACTCACAAGGTGCAGCCATTAGTTCCAACAGAGACAGCTCGAAGGCACTGAAATGACTTTTCTTCCAGGTTTTGTGGACATCATTTATATAAATTGAACATTGACCCCTATTAGCTGACTTGTGCGTTCAATGGGATTCAGGCAAATGGATGAAGAGTAGGTCATACTATTACGGTAGAGAGGAATGCTTTTTGAATTTGTATTCTGAAATGTTATTACTGCTGGAGTAACTATCTCAAGAGCACAACAACATTTTACAGTGCATGGAAATATGAGGTGATAAAATGATACTGTTGTCGCAGTTGTCTGTTGAATAGTAATTAGCTGCTCTAGAGCATTGTGTGCTGCTTTTCATTTATTCACTCTACCTCAAATGACCCATTCACTCTAAAAAGTTCAGCCTGAAATTCACATTATTCAAACACTCAGCCAAGTTTTCTTTTGATCGAAGCGATCAGCAGTTACGCCGTTCACCTACCATTTATCATTGTAGCTAGCTGCTGTTGGAAACCTATATTGTAAAAGTCACCCTGTTGTTTATGGTAATTAGTGACACTGTGGAGTTTGTGTTAATGAGTAGGACCCAATTTGTGGTGTCTGTTGAGCCTGCAGGTGAAGTTTGAAACGTGCTTCTCCTGTCAGACTATCTTTGAGTGAGAGTGGCTCCCATTTTTCTTTTCCTCTCTGTCACAAAATGTGTTACAAATGGGCTGTGACCCTCCCTTCCAATCACACCCTGCACAACTGGCTCATGCTCCTGAAGGTTTCCTTGACAGAAATGTTGCTGACCCTCACTTCAAACACAGTCGGAGAATTACTGGATGCAATCATAGCTGAGTTTGTTTCAAGAAAACTCCACAGGATACCTTTAACTCCCGTTAACCCAACCTGCAGCGTGGTCCAGGTGACATATCGGCCAGTCAAGTGGTGCTTTACAGTTTAAAAGCTGAGTGATGCTCAAGTTGGCAGAAACGCCACAACCCAGGGACGAGGGGGAGTGGAGCGGAGGGGGGACTCGAGGGATCACGTGTGTCACCGCATTAGCCTGACCGCTGATTGGCTTTCGTGTCTGAATCAGTCTTGTTTGAGGGGAGTCGCCGCTGTGCCACTGAATCTGTCTCGCTCTCTCTGTTTCTCTCATTTTGACCTGCTGCTGCTGTGATAGTTGACATAGACGTTTTGTCATCTGGCTGTCTCGCACAAACACACACAGACAGACACACACATTCACAATCCAGAAGTACAAGGAGTTTCACCATCAATGATGGCTTAAGGCTTAATGGTGTTTTCATTCATAACTCATCCGAAGCACGCACACACACAGCGCATGCTCACAGGTATAAATGCACTCAGTCACACGCACAGGCTGCTGCTCCCAATGTTCATCAGTGAGGGCAGACTCATTTAATGACAGTTAGCCCTCTGCTTCTCCCGCTGTACGCTCTTTCATTACCCAACATGAATACCTCACTTGTTATCTCTGTCACTGTCCCTCTCTTCCTCTCTTTTCCCTCACTGTCGGTCTCTCACTCACCCTTTTCCTCTCTCTCTCTCTCTCTCACACATGCTGCTCTTCTTCTGCACGTCTCCGACCATCTCCAACACGAGTCCTTGTCTGTGCCTGTAGCCCCAATCCATGTGTTATTGATAGAATGCTTCCAGACACAAACACACATTGACTGACACACACTCCCACACTTTGCCCACTCAACCGTCCAATCACACGCAGCGAGACCCCTGTGACTAATACTGGGCGATCCTCAGTGACCAATAAAAAGTGCCTGTGGACTGGCAGGTTGCTCAGAGGGTTTGATTTATTGAGTGGGGTCTCCTCTCTCTTCCTCCTTGCCATGCCTTAATTACTTTTCCTTTCTCTCCCCTCCTTTTTTCCTTTCCTGTTTCTGATCCTCTCCTCTTCTGACTCTTTTTCTCTTCTCCCTCCTTTCTCTGTGGCTGTCTCTTTCCTAGTCTTTATCTAACTGAAGTCGCAGAAAGAGGTTGCAGTCATTTGCAACCCATGGATGTTGGAGTACTTGTTTTTTCTTAATAAAATTATCTGAGACATAATGGAGGAGTAGAAAAAAGAGGACAAGGTGGCAGGGGCTATAAGAGAGGAAAAATAAAGTGAGGAAGGGAGAGAAATAGTGAGAGATGGATATAGACGGATGATAACAAAGTAATCTTGGGGGGATTGCAAGGACCCAGGTAATGGATACTGCAGATTCAAGAGATAGTGAGACAGGAGGAGGATTAAGTACCAGGAAAAACAATATTCTGTAGCACCAGTGTGTATGTGTGTGCACACATGAGGTGAGGTTGAGAAAACAAAGCTGATTGAAGAAACTAGAGGTACAAATCCTGAGTTTTCCTCCGTTTGTCCCCATTTACCTGTTGAGCATTTTGTATCTCCAGTACTTTGTGTGTTTTCCTGCTGAGCACTTGAACAGTGTATATCTCCTGAACCGAGGGATAATTGAATATTGAGAGCAAAGGTGTTGCGTCCTTCCAGGTGGCAGCCGTGTAAGGTTAAAAGGTTAAATAGATCTTGCCAAAGGAATATCTTCTCACTGTTTCTCACAAAAGACAGATATCAAAAAGAAGCCACCATAAAATACACAAAAATATCTACATCAACAACCAGAAATGGGTTTATTCAAAGCTAAATGACACCAGGGTGATGAATCTAAACCCACTTGCTTTTTTGAATGATTGTCTAATGATGGGTTGATGAACAATTTAAAGATAAGAGAGAAATAATAACAATAATAATAATAATAAAATAAAAGAGAAAATAAGATGTGAATTGATCAGGGAAGGTATGAATAGTCTAAAAGAAAAACCTTAGTGATACACAGGTGAACCACAGCAATTATCACCAAAGTGATTATTATGCCTATATGCTCTCTAAGTAAAAGAGGTGGTGATGTACTGTATAGATTTAAAATGTCACAAAGAAAATTACATGATCCTGATTAACCCATGGGCTTTGTGAATAAAGATTTAATCAATCTAATTACCTTTATTGGTGTTTTGACAGTTTATCATTTCACGTTATGCAGTAGTTCACAGTTCATCATGTAGCAATTATTTCATTTAGGCTACCAATAGTCCAATCCAATTTCTATTGAATCATTACTCGTGTCAGGCCAAAAAGTCATTGGATGATTCTGCAAAAACCACCATTTGTGTTCAGTTCCACTTTCTTTGCAATCTAATCCGACTAAGGGGACAAGTTCACTTTCTGATATGTTATCAAAGAAGAGTCTCACTTCAAACTACAGCTGTCAGAGGACCGTCAGAGGCTGAAGTGATTGTACATCCTGGCCATTTAACTAACTGAACTCTGACATAAGCAGCTCTATCAGCTTGTATTTGTGGAGGTTGCAAGGGTCAACGAAGAAACACATCTTTTAGATCTCTGACATTTCACATATACAAACAAAACGGATCTCAATGGGCAGAGTGACAGCGGTGACAAAGATAGCAAATACGTCCGTTATCCTTTAAAAAATGTTTCTAAGGTCAGGCCCGACAGGAGGCAGTTTCTGTACCATCAAGCCATTTAAAACCCATGAGCTGGACTGAAGGAGTTGAGAGGAGTAGAGTGAAGTTAAGATGAATGTCCAATGTTCTCAGTGCATTTTTTTGAGTTGCACTTTGCAGTGTGTGTCATCGCACAGACAAATGCCCTCTGCCTTCAGTGTGTGTGTGTGTGTGTGTGTGTGTGTGTGTGTGAGAACACTTTCAAGCTGGAGTCCTCTGGATAGACAGAAAGCCTCGCTCCCTGGAGAGCCACTTTCCCATGTTTTCACCATTTAGGTTTGAAAAGAGTTTCATGATAGTGCTACTCTCAAATTTCTCTTCAGTCCACTCTGATTCTGGGGAGTTCATCACGCAGTAAGATGGACAGAGTGCAACCAATTACTGTTTGTTTTCTTTCCCATTTAGGGGTCACAGCAAACTAACACTCAACAGACATTTCCTCCAACTCGCCAGCACAGAATCTACCTTTACTTTGCAATAGGCAAAAATATTTCAAAAATATAAAGTAGCTAGATGTCTGTGTGTGTCTCTGTCTTTAAAACTTTCAACTCGTGGCTGCTCAATATCACCAGCTTGTAAAAAGCCAATGCCAAGGTCTTCAGATTTTTTAAAGGTTATTTTGTCACTTCAGTCCTCCAACTCAGTCACCTCTCACTTCTCTGCTACCTGCCCCAAAGACTTTCCTCCCTCCTCTACAAATAGACAAGTCCACACTACAAATGCAGCTTGAAGGAGTGACATCATGTTGGAGGGAATGTAACCACGCTAAACATCCCTGAATTGACAACCTGTGAGCATTCATGTCATGCCTGGAGATTTTATCCTGGTGTTTTGATAATAAAAAAAAACCCTGAAATACAGATAAAGGGAAAGACGCTAATGATACCCACATGCCTCCAAAGATCATCACACAAGCAAGCAGATTGATTAAAATTCACCTCCCACGGTGTAATAAGAAACAGGCAGGAGATTTGTTATTGCAGTAACTCCAGCATGATGTACATCCAACATCACCTTTGTGTGTTACAGACCATAAAAAGGCACTGAGTCCATGCTGGTAGAAAATGCTGAATGCTCATGTTTTCATTGGATACTTTATTGTGATATTGATGCAGCCAGTGTCTTCACACTCAACTAAAGAATTACGCTGCAACACAAATTTGTATTTGGTGGCCTGCAGCGTTTTTCTGACCCAGATTTGAAGCAATTTATTTCATATTGTATATGTTGCAATAAATCATCAAATGACCTGGTGAATGAAGTCAATAAGGACAATTAACCAGGGTCTTTATTTCTATATCTGCTAAAAGCAGAATTCTGGAGTTAGGTCAAAGAAAGTAAAAAACAAAAAACTTTTCCTGCTATAGGAGTGAAGTCACTGTGGACTTCTTTGGCCTATGTTGTCTCCCAACAGCAGGATCATACAGCTTTCAACCAACTTCCTCTTATTGCATCCCCAGTTATATATCTACACCGTGTGAATATGTTGCGTTGTTTGTTTCGCATGTGAATAATTCCCAGATATTTCAAGCTAATGTCAATTGTGCATGTTCTTGTAGGATAAAAAAAAAATTGGAACATAAACCCATCTATCCCTGAGTGGACTCAAATGGGGAGGCTTATTTTAGTAGTGTTTAGCATTTAGTGTATTTTTTTAAATTTGATGAACACAGACCAGAGCTAATGCATTTACATGGCACAATGATCTATTTAATTGCCTGTGTAATTACATTTAAGCCAGAGACTCCGCTTCTCAGCTGACTGGTGTCGCAGGTCAGAGGGTTAGGGTCTTGAGGTCAGTCAGCATTTAAAGCCCATATGTGCAGCTCTCGTCATCAGAAATAGTCAGTTCAAATGTACATGTTAGCTTGCTGATTTGCTTGTTTGCAACATGTCACTGTGTCTGGTATTGTAGCATAAAGGTTAGTGTTACCTCCATTATAATGCTGGCCTGTGAAAAGAAATCATATTGGTGCTAAATGCTAATCCATAAATTAGAAATGTAAACAGCTGAGCTCTTGTTTAATCACTGTCTAATGGCCCGGCTTCATCAGACTAAGTAGTT
Organism: Echeneis naucrates; assembly: GCF_900963305.1. NCBI lineage: Eukaryota > Metazoa > Chordata > Actinopteri > Carangiformes > Echeneidae > Echeneis > Echeneis naucrates. The sequence continues at coordinate 15,815,120 of NC_042512.1, read as the reverse complement.
AGCAAACGGTTCCTTTTCCACTTTTCTGATTGCTGGTTGCTTTCCTCAGACTGGTATGTTGTATAATATACTATAATATACAGATTATGTATTATGTATGTATATCATCACATATTATGTGAGTCTTGGACCTCTTTTTTATAAAAATACCACAAATCTATAATAGGAAATGGCTTAATGATGGAGACACATGTAAAGACAGGGACAGTGTCCTGCAAAAAGGAGTAGAGATTGAATATTTCTTATTTTCTCACCCAGCAGGGTGTTGTTCAACACAGATGTTCCAGCTGTGTCTGGATGTTTGTTTGTTGGTTATCTTTTTTTTTCTCGCTTTTCATCAAACACCAGTCATTGGTCATTTGGCAGATTTCTGACTCCCACACAGTGGGCATGGTCGCAGTGCAGCCTTTGTGCAAGTGTTTGTAATTTTCTGGCCAACATGTGTTAGTATGTCAGTATTCTGTGTAGTGCAGACCTATTATTTACGTTGAAAGGCTATTACATACAGTTGACAGCAGGTTTCCCACCCATTAATCTGAACTTGATATTTTTATCAAGAAAACAGATATAATTCATGATTATTTCGGTCGACATGAACCGAATAGCATCTTGATAAATATCAAAATACTGTTATTGAAACTCTATTTTGGAAGAGGTTTATTTCCCGTCCTGATTTTGCAGTCATGGCAGAAAGCAAGGAAAAACATAGACATTGTCATGAGTCCGTTGAGTCTACTTTCCTGAAGCGGCTGGGCATCAATTAGCCACATTGCAAGCTGTGAGGCGATGACCCTTGCATCTGTCTGCTTGCCCTGAGCTGAAACAAGCCCAGACCTGCAATATGTTGGCATGTTTGTGTGTGTGTGTGTGTGAGTGCGGGAGAGAGTCTCAGACACAGCTGAATGTATAGAAGCATTAAATCCATGTCTTGGCACAAAGCCTGTCATTTTGTATTTAGCCTTTGGACAGGATTTCTGAGCATAAGTGTGTGTACGCACAACTTAAATATATGCATGAGGCTCTGTATGTGTTAATATATGGAGCACCTATGAAGTGAAACAGCACAACATTGATTTGAGCTGTCATCAGCAGCTGTTGGTGATAAAAGAGGTGATGCGTTGCTTGTTTCAACAATGCCAACTTTGGCAGGAAGCTTTCATCCAAAGAAAAATGGCCTTTATTTCCTCTAATTAGAAGAGATTGGATTTGTGGAATACGCTCATCCATAAATATGGGTTAATGTTGATTTGACAATAATGAAAATGGTGAATTAAGATTAAAAAAAAAAAAAAAAAACATGGAGAAGGTCCTCAACCTGACACGATCCTCCTTTGATGTTCCCAGACATGTGAAATCCATTAGATTTAGAGCGGATAAAGTGTAACTCTTGAAATGAATAAAAATCGCCTTTTTGGTTACGTAGTAAAATTAAAGTAATAAAAATAATATGAAAAGTATATCGCCCTTTCTGGTAAAGATGACCCACTTTTGTATTCGATCTTCTACTGCTGCAGTCTTAATCTCTCAGATTAAAAACTCATTACATTAATTATGTGGCTGACCATGCAGGTTAAAGTGTGCATTAGTTCTCCCAATTATCACCACACTATCTCTAGTTGTCATTCTAGGTGGGGTGCCATGTGGGGATTCTACAAACTCAGCAAGAGCTGTTTTTGACCAATTTATTATCCTTGAAATGCATGCTTGGGCGAAACACTGCTGCAGAGTGCATTTCATGTGCACATTTTGTTCCAAACAGAAGATTAAATTAATATCTGTAAGCATTTATTTGTTATCACAGGCAAGAAGAGCGCAGAAGTTAGACAAGGCAGCAATTCGTGCAAAATGGGACAACGTGAGAATTTTTTCTTTTGTTCTCAAAAATGTCCAACCTGTATCAGAGCTCTATTGGTTCTCGTCATGAGCCGTGGAGTCAAACAACAAATGGATACAGTGAAAACAGACACACGATTCAGAACACAAACTGAGCTCATGAAAACAATACAATGAGAACAATGATAAGGGGCAAGGAGATGGGGTAAAGAGCTCCAATCCACCGAATGCAAAGAGCAAACAAAGGATTCAAACTGAGACTGAAATATTAGGCAAGGACTCATTTCACAGCCATCACTGCCAACACCTGTGGCTCCCAGGAGAGGAGGGAGAGGGCTGTATGTTTGTGAGCAGAGGAGAGAGGGAAAACAACTGGGCATAAATCTGTGAGAGATCTGACCTCAATTTACAGCATGCTTGCTGGTAAACATCCAATGTGCGGCTCTGCTCAGCTGTGATACTGTATTTAAAGCTCCAATCTGATGCGCTTTGTTGACTCATAGCTAATGATTGATTTGGTTGATGCATTGTTTTATTGGCTTGAAGCACTTTCCGCTTTGAATTCTTCCAGATGTTTATTTAGCCCTATCATGTCTTTTGAATTCATGTAAATCCAGAAAAGCGTGTCTTTTTCATTTTGCAAATGCTTTTACTGGCAGCTTGAAACACATTACAGCTGTACTCTAATAGTCAGAGCAGCCATATAAATCTCCTTCAATTTTTAATACCCATCTACATGTCAGACTATGTGAACATATACATGCATTTATGCACCATAATCTGTAGGAGCCAGATGTGACTCTGTCACTTTATGTGACATGTTTGAAGACACACTAAGTTTATTACAGTTCAGTATCCAAGGGATGTTTCCAAGGACACAATAAGTGAAGCAGCTTGGCCAAAATGTATCAAGGCGAAAGGGAGCACAACACACAACTGCACCCATCTATCTGTAATCATACCACCAATCAGATATTCCTGATTATATCTGAACACCTTTAACTGACACAATCTCCTTTTCATCTTTAAATTACACAAAAAAAAAAAAAGATTTGATAGATCATTGAAGTTTTTGTTTTAGTCCACTCAGTTAAGTCATGTGGGACATGTTGTACTGCCTACTGTACACACAAATATAAGATGGTGCCAAAGTAATAGAAGAATCCCGCACACATACTGCTGCATATTTGAGCTGGATGAGCCTCTAACAACTGCAGCTGACGGGACCACAAAGCAGCCTCAGCGGTATCAATAACCAGAATGTCAATACAGAAATCCCTTCAACAACTCCAACAGTGACAAAACTATGTCAGCTCAGCCAACATTGACTCTTTTGTCTGGAGAAATGTGGGCTGAAGTCTGCCACTCACAAAGATCCAGCAGGTGGTTGTTGTTGTTGTTGTTGTTGCTGCTGCAGTTCAGCTGCACTTGCTTCTTGCTGCAATCATTGAACTTGTTTTTTTTTTTTTTTCTTCGCCATATCACTGAACATCTGTCACATTTCCCAGATAGGCAGGAGGAATCTGGCTGGCGTTGTTTTTGTCTTCAGTCCCTCAGTCCAGTGTTGTAGAAATTGCATGCATATTGGATGAATTGATAGGTCATAATTTACATTTAGTGACAAGATCCAGTGCCAGTGCAGAAAGTAATGTTGTGGGTTGAGATGCACCGAGTAGAACAGTGAATATATCAAGCAGTTAAATTCAGATTGCAGTTTTGTATTCAGCAGACTCCACCAGCAAACTCTCTGGATTATACTGCAGGAAGAGCAGAAGACATCAGACACTTTTGCTGATGAGGGTGTGTGTTAAAGCTTTGGTCCCACAGATTAACACAGGACCCGTGCATAGATTTGCATCTTGTTTTGCCAAACATTTGCAAAACTTATGGTCAAAACATGCAAGCAGTTTGTTCAAAAGTTAACATCAGTTTAGTTAAAACCAGGTTCTCTTAACCTTTCGTCTTCCCTTTGAGGCTTATTTAGAAGGCTGAGTTTTTTAAGACTTCACACCTACTAGGACTTTTTCACAACACGATCGCTTCAATGTTTAATGGAGTCTGTTCACATGTGTCTATTGATCTGTTATATGTGACAAGTGCAGAACCAGAGAGGATGTGAAGCAAACAAAACCGTGCATTATTGATCACCAATCATCTTGATAGCGTCACATTATTTATGAATCCTATCTCATGCAGTGTTTTTGATATTTAAAGTATTCGTATGATTAACCACACACTACTGGTCCATTCTGAAATTTTTATAAGCAGTCAGTATACTTGGTACAGTAAATAATTTGGAATAAACAATAAACAGTGCCCCTGCTATTACATAACCTTCTCTTGGTGGCTAAAGATCAATAAAAAGTAAAATAAAATAAAACTGTATGCACAATATGATGTGCTGTCAATGCAGGCCGAAGCTCGTGTTTCCTAAAGAATTTGTAATAAGTCAAAATGCATGTTCTATTAGAATAAATATTCATCCCCATTCTCTTTTCTGAAAAACACTGCTCAGTATTTTTCAACGTGGCCCATATGAGAATATGGCATGAGGAGGAAACCCCTCATGCTATAGGAGCTCCCTGAATGTATGCACCGATGAGAATATTTGAGAGTTTTATGGAATATGTATGCACCCACTTTATTCCATTACTTCATGATTTTTGGCAGTGGCTTACAATGTTAGGAAACTCATGCCAGGACTCAGTCCTGAACAGTTTGTGCAAAATAATCATCGTGCAAGACAAAGTTTGCTAGGCCTTTAAATATAATTTCTTCTGTGACATTCATCTAAATCCCCCCAGATTCTATTTGCTATTTTTCAGAAGTAGAATATGCAAAATGATGGACGGTTTCTCTAAAATCACACTAATGTCTGTAAAATTTAAAGTAAAAGTCAAATTTATGTCCTAAGAACTAGGAAAGTATGAATTTATGTCCTGGAGATTGCTATCAGCAGAGAAACTGAGAAACTGACAAAGGAACAGTTTTGAATCCTGGGAATTAACGTGTTTTTTGCCTTGTGCCTATCTACACAACAGCTGTAGCCCTTGAAAAAAGAAGTGGGTGGCCTTGGTTTTTTTTCTCCTAACTGGTTGTCAGGGGTTTTGTGAGCTCACGAGTGGATGTGAATGTGTGTGTCTGAAAGCATTCAGCCACGGTATGCAACTGATTGATGGCTGAGCAAGTCCAGGGTGCTCCATGGCTGCTACAGATTGGCACAGTGGAAGTCTGGCACCAGAAGGGCTCTGAAGCACAGAGCAGACACGCACACGCACACACACACACACACACACACACAGTGCATTTGTACGCATTTCCTCAACACCGAACCACCAAACGGCAGAACATCCCCAAAAGGGGGGTTGTTGCCCACATGCCCTCCACATCTTGTCATCGCTTCAACCAGCCAAGTGTCAATTTTAAGTGCCAGAATGTAGCTGTGAACATATGGGGACAGGGTTAGGATGGACACATTGTTTATAGCATGAAAATGCAAACGCTGCAAACACATTCAGCATTTTAGTGAAGAAGAAAGTATCTTCTGCAACAAGATTATGATAAAAGAAAACGTGCAAACAAATATATCAATGCTAAACAATTTGAGTGCATATAACCATTGTTATTCAGGTCTGATGGGAGGTTAAAGGGTAGACTTTACACGACTCGGCAGCCAGAAGGCCCAGAGACAAAAATGCATTAGCAAATATAAATCCTGATTAAATGAATACATGAATAATAATTGTACACAATTATTTTGTGCAAACAAGATTAAGGATTTTTATTGCATTGTTTATTGCAAGCCACACAGCAAATGTATTTACTCCATTTCAAATAGAACATTTATGGCTGAACTACTCTATTTTTGTTGGGTGGGAGAGCACCTGGTTTGCGTACGGTGCATTTGAAAGCTTCTTGACCAAAACAAAGTGGGGAGAACAAAAAAAACAAAAAACAATAGAAAAGAGTGCCAAGCAACGAAAAATGGGCCACCTTTGAATTTCAGGAGTTAATACAGTATGTGGTGCAGTGGTTGTCCTGTAGAACATGATATCCCTAAGGTGCTGTAGCTCAGAAAAAAATATGCTGCTTCCTGCAGCATTTTGTCCTGCACAGCAAACACACTAAAGAAGAAGGCAAGCGTCCCGATGAAAATGGATACAACATACAACAGATAACAGTTACACTGACTGCACAATACAGACACACAGAACATACAGTGCTCATAAAAAAAAAGTATTTTCTTATTTCAATTCCAGTTTGTACTGTCGTGGGGAATAAATGTGGCCTGAAATGTGATAATTGAACTCCGAGAAATTTAAAATTGTTTTAAGAATTTTTTTTTTTTTTTTTTTTTTTTTTTTACATTTGCCAAATTGATTGGAAAATCATGAAACCTATCAACCGGTGAATTCAAAATAAAACTAATCAACAGACTACAGGCTGGTGGACAGGTACAATATTTCTCCTGTAGCCTGTGGGTAAACACATCATCTTTTTTTTTTTTTATTTATTTTTTTTACCCCGCTCATCATTAGCACAGCTTAAATAATGCAAATCAGCGCAGAGGTGATTTTTCTAGGACATGTTTTCAAACTGAGAGCCCAATCAAACCGCTGCCTCAGGCTCTCTCTCTCATTCAACCCTTTCTGTCAAATTTCTCCAGAGCAGCATGAGCTTGAGACAGAGATGTGGCTACACAAGATTACTCTCAAAATGCTGTTTCATGAGTGAGTGATTCAGTTGCATCACAATCTCCCAGCAGCACATTATGGAGACATAATGGCTGAGCAGACTGTGGAACAACTGGGCCAAGAAAAGGAGGGTACCTGGAAAAGACTGTTGTGAGTGGTGGCTGGGTAAATTTCAGCTGGGATACAGATAACACCACATTTCAATTGGGTTTTACTGCCAAATGTAGGTTGCAATGACAGACTATACTGTGTCTGTTCATATTTACCTCCCAAACAAGCTTAAACTGTACAAACAGATGGTTTTGGTGTGTTACCTGACTAAAGATTCTAATAATTCACTAAACCAACCAATGCCTTTTTAATTTACCCATAAGATTGAAAACCACAGCAAGCTGTTCACTGCCTCTGGCCAAAATAGAAACCCACATGTCATTCAGTTCAGCTCCAGTTCAGCTGATATTGGAAGCTGCATAAAAAAACAAACAAACAAAATCCGGCTAACCCACTCAGCTAAATACAATAACCTACAGTAAAAGCTCAGCGTAGTGTGCTGTGTTCCCTGGTGCAGAATTCAAAGGCAAAGGATTTCACAGTTCGATTCTCCTCCTCCTTTTCAGCCCGGGGAGGTGAAGGATTCTCCCACCTACCCATACTGCCTCTCACAGAGAGTCTCTCTTAGTGGGCTGACAGCTTCATAGTGAAGTTTAGATGGTCACCTGAATGAGGCTCCTTTGTCCCTGCACCCATGCTGAGCCAATTTTTCTGACCTCTGATGTTTCTACATGCAAGGTCAATGGTGCATTTGAGTCCATGCTCATATTTGGGGGAGACTCAAGACAGTAATTTATGATTTAGGATTTATGTTTTGAGTCTTGAGCTGGTTGCTCCAATAGTCTTCAAGGTTAAAACCGGCCATTCCAGGAGCATCTAGAGACAATCTTGAAGGTATCCCATTAAATCCTGGAGCCGCCTTTGAGCTCCAACCCATTACCAGTGGTTCATTGAAGCTGCTCGGTGTCCTACAAGAGACAGCATCAGACAGCTATAAATTATTTCAGCTGTAAGACTGAGAAGCAGGGAAGTGTATGCACTCAGCAAAGCATTTCCCCGACAAATAAAGGCAAGAGAAACCGCGTAGATACGTTGCGAGGCTAGAGAGCAGCCTGATTATGCATCAGCAGATGTTCGCTTCACTTTATCAGACTTTGCTCAATCCGTCTCCTTGCCTCCTTCTCATCCCTTTGTTCTATTCCATCCATTTTAAGTCGTGTTATCTCATTTGAACTAATCTGCCTCATTTACAGATAGAGCACCTTTTTGATGGGTATCCTATTGATCCCCTGGAGGACAATGAAGACTCTCATAGTTTCGACAGCTTCTCATCAGCAGTCCGCAGCAGCAGGGTCCACACACTGCTGAACTGTAACACACACACAGGCATGTATACTCATGCCTCTGCTGAATGATGGAGCAGAGGAATATAATTATGGGCTGTCCCTCAGTTGTCCCTTTATTTATTTTTTTTAGCTCAAACTATTAAACTCCTCTCCATCGGGAGCATTTGTAAACTTGTGAAGCAAATACCAATTTTCTGAATGCTTCAAATGTTCTCCCCCTCCATCGTTTTACCACAGAAGTGCACCAGCTTAGCATTTATAAAGTTTTCAGGATGAATTTGTGATACTTGTGAGGTCATTCTAGCAGTTCTCAAGGATTTCTTTCACCAACAATTTTTGGCATTCTGTGGAGGCTATCTGAGTTGAAATCTGCTGAATTCTTGCCTTGGGGAGACCTCACCAGGCCTGCGCTGCTTGTCTCTGTGGTCCTCATGTCAAAACAGGAGCTTCAGCACAAAAAGAATAATCACACAGAAATGCATGTCTTACAGAATAACGATGGGACACTTTAAAGACCCGAGCAGTGAGTTTCTTTTTTTTTTCCCCCTTCATGTATATCAGAATAAAAATCCTGTGGAACATTCATCTGTCCAGATGCATAAAGCATCACAAGTTAAAGAATAAATTTCAAGCGTCCAAATTCTGTGAACGTCTTGAAGCTGCGGGTGTATCGTTCCTAATTTCAGCATTATGCATCAGAACTTTGAGCCTTAAGACTGTCAGCATAATTCATGAAGATTTCATTTTACACTGAAGACTTCAGTAGATAAGGAAAGTTACCACTGCAGCCTGATGTCTGAGTTGTCAGAGTAATGCCAAAGACTGATAAAACTGTCAGTCCCCATCCTCATTGCATGACACCAGACGTGTGTGCTACCTACCTCCAAGAAATAATCAATATTTAGATCTTATTCCTGCTCCTTGGAAGATATTCATATAATTAATGTGTAGATTGCATGTGAATGGCTTGTTACTTGTTGCAAATGTGTGTAAGATGTTAAAAGATCTTGCAAAATATTTGGTCTTCATCTTCACCTGTTTTTGATTCATAGCTTTTAAAAGAATGCCAATCCACGCTGTATATTCACATTTGCTATTGGATTTAGATGGTGCTTGACACAGCTGAAGTGAAATTGTGAGACATGGCAGTCCCTCTACTAAAGCTAGAAAAAGATTTATTTTGAGCTGCCTGCTGTATTATTTTGAGCTGCATTGTGTGCCCTATTTGCATAGCACAACAGTTCACCTGGGAGAAACTGGTTCAAGTGCTGTCTAGTGCATCTACTCAGTTCCCAAATTTAGGCACAAAAGCTTCAAGTGAAGTTACTTCACATGAGGCAACTGGACATCTGTTAAAAATGCTGCCAGCATATTAAGCATGGATCTGTGTCTAAGTGAAATGCACTCAGTGCTATAATGAAAACACTGATACACTGTTATCGGATCTACAGCATAGATTTTTATGCAAATACTGCAATAATCAAAGCTGATAATGATGGATTTTCATGTTGGAGGAGTGAGCTCCATGCAGTAGGTCCTCAGTGAACAGCAAACAGAGAGCGACAGAGACTGACAAGGCCCTTGAACCTTTATGGATTTTTTGACTAACATGAAAGCCCACTGGGATCAGTCCCGGTATGCCCAATGGCTGTGTGGTCCTTCTTGTTCTAATAGTTTTACCAAGGTACTGGTAGTCACTGCACTTTGTCGCCCCCCCCAAGCAATAACACATTTTAACCAACAGATGTTTTTGGTGACCTTTCATTTATTGTATCTAATTTTACAACTGAGTTGCCACAAATTCCCAGGTGCTTAGGCTTAATGGGCCACTGGGAGAGCAATACATTGGTGGAAGCCTTGGTGTATGAATTGTGGCATTGGTACCAGGTCATGAGGTTGTGTGTCTTGCTTTGATGAGTTGATGGGATGACTAAAAGGGTGAACCTTGGTATCTATGGTGTTGTGTCAAAGAATGTCATTAACATTGTCATTGCTTTCCTTGGTTGAAAATTCAATTTGAAGGAGGAATTCTCCAGGCTGGTAAAGTTGGTCCAACTGCATTTACACACCTACTGGTAGCTTTGTTCCTACTTTTTAACATCTGTTGTTCGAGGGATGGGCAAAACCTGTTTTCAGCATGGGAGGAGTTATTTGATGTTGAAGTCTACAGCTGTTTTTGGATCATACCAATGCTGAGCTGCAGGATCACTCATACCTTTGAATAATTCATCCGACAAACATTGAAAACTGTGGAGCTGTATCAGTGTCTCCGAACAGAGCAACCACAGATAGCTGAAGCCAGCTCAATTCATAACAAAACATGGAGCCATCTTTAAACAAGTAAAAATGTTGATACTGTATGTAAGCAAAAGTAAAGAACATCAACACAGTCATGGTGAAACAGTCAAGTGGTGTTTAGAGAAGTGTGACAAATGCAAAATGTGTTTTTTTAAGGTGTCTTGGTGTCACCTGAGGCTGAGAGGTGTGGTCGTGTTTGACAGCTGAGCACTGAGGCTCAGCGGTGGAGCCATGGATTGATGAGATGTTGAGCACAAACAATCATCGTGGTGAAAATAAGGCTCAGATGAAGATAATTATCCTTTGTGAGTGCATACTCAAATGGTTCCAAATTTAGACTTTCTCTGCATTCTTGTTTATCAAAGATGTGATGTGTGTGTGTGTGTGTGTGTGTGTGTGTCCCCTTCCTGATTAATAAACTAGTTCAGATGTGGATTTTTTTTTTTAAATGGCAAATGGCTTGTTCCACTCTTTGTAGCATCTGACGATCCAGATGAATAATCCAGTGTTGGCCTCGTCACTTTGTCCATCCATCATGAAATCATGCTATGACTGGCACATAGTCTGAAATGAAATTCATATTATGAAATAGATATGATGACAGTGACTCATTTGTTCAGCACGTGGCCAGCCATTGGAATCAAATGAAGAATCAAGACAGTAATTCACCTAAAATTAGCAATCATGGGCACTAATGAAAAGGTATGCCGTGATAGATCTTTTCACATCCTGGGTTTAATTGTGCTGGATGGTGATGAGATGGGAGGATGGTGTTCTTAGCATTAAAAGCCTTGGAGGTTTATTTGATGAGATAGAAATTTTAAAATGCAACCTGATTAATCTGTCTCTTCAGGCATGAGGCTAAATTTGTTGACAGTGTCAAGATGTGCGCTTTTCTTCTTAGTGTCATTGCTTGTTGAAACAGTTATCATTCTGTCATTCTGTCTATCCATGTGCTTGCCAACATATCCTTCCACATAACTTTGACTTTCTGTGATTACTACGGCGACTGAAGATTACTGTGGTTTGAATAAATTTGACATTGATAGCAATCGATCTAGAAAATGCTGCTTGTTTATTTGTTGGACTTTTAGTCACCCTCTTCATCTTTTTTTATTTGATTGTTTTTATTCTGTTCTTCCCCACATCACACCACTGTGATGCTGAAAAAACAGATCGAGTGAGCGTGTGAAATAAGTGGGAGTGTGGATGAGCTCCTCAGCCTTTGACATAGTTGCAATCAAACAGAATACAACTGCCTGAGCATGTTAAATACTATTTCTAGTGTAATTTATGATCAGTCATACCTTCATCTGTATTTACAGTATATTATCAAAGATAAATCCATCATATGTACCACAGTCAAAGAAAAAGGCTTGTTATTGTAAGTAAATTCTACAATGCCACAAACAACAATCAACCTACAATGAATATGTTGTGTAATATGGCTTCCTCATGGATAATATAAAAAAGAAAAGCTGCCACTGGAAACACAATTTATTTCCCTATCTAGTCAAAGCACAACGTTAGTCTTGACTGAAATCTTCAATTAGATTTGTATTATTTCATAACATCAAGCTGTCTCATGAATGTAGCTCTACCTGGTATCAACATTAATATCAAATGTAAATTTTCATCCTTTGTTTTGAGAAGTATCGCCATATTATTACCTGTGTTTTATTGAGATGACCATATGCTCATATATAATTACATATCAATGCATTATTTATTGAATCATTCCTTCAGCTCCTTCATGTGCTTGATTTCACTGCAGTTTAACTGTAACTCCAATAGAGTATTGATATGACTTCATTATTTATGTGGAAACTAAGCCAACATGATATCTGAACTCCACACCGATGCGTGTTTGGAGAATGTCCACGTGAACAAAATGTGTCCTTGTTGCGATCTCATAATTCCTGTCTTAATGGGCACTTGGACACTGTTGCAATTACTGGGAATATTTGACACAAGTGAACATTTGAGTACCATTAAGTTTGACTAATGGGACAGATCTTATGAGGATCTGCAGGAAACTGCCTGATAATCCATCCAACAGTTGGAACCACGTCCATCTGAAGTGTCAACCTCAAGGTGGTGTTTTGATATTCAAAGCAAGTATAGGGTAAGATACTAACATACGTAATCTGGGATTTTTGTTATTTTTTTACTTGCCAACAGTGAGAAATATATCCACTCCAGCTCAAACTTTTGCTTTAGTATGTTGTTTGTGGTATAATCAGTGGGTTTATCTGAACAGTTCAATATTCTGACCTCAGCTTTTCTCGTTCAAGTGGGCTAGATAAATTTGATTAAGTTTGACTGGCAACAGAGGACTTGGATAATTGTGGCTTATTGCACTTTTTCTGTTTTCTATCTTTCTCATGAACCACGCTGGCCGTGCTCTCCCTGCTGTTATTGCCTTCTTGCGGCTATTCAGTGTATTTGGTTAGAAGGTTATGAAAGTTCATAATGCAAGCTCTGATAAAATTTCATTGTGAAGCTGCTCTGCGGCCACTGCGTTTATAACATAGCATGGGTGTGATACTTTGCATTCATTTCTTGTCTGTATGGAGTGCAAAATGGGATTTATTGCAAGTTTTAAGATTGGATAGGGAGAAGATTTAAGTTTCCTTACTATCAAAATAAGACAATATTATTTACTAATTTATCTATTTCCCTTTGGCAGGAAGCTTTGATTTCATGCATACGCATATGAGCTCTGACTCTGACATGAGAAAATGCACAGTAAAAATAGCCTGTCGTCTTTTTTCTGCATAAATACAATGTGTTTTTCTCCACATATCAAGACACCTATGAACAATCACTCATCTAAGCTTTCACTAAAGGACATAAAGAACTTTTGTCATTTCCGACTTCCTTCTCCATCTGTCCCCTGTACTTTGTTCTCCATATCATTTCTATCAACTCTTTGTTATGACTTCTATAAAAGTAACTTTCCGACCACACATTGAGTGATTGCACAGTAATTTTTTTTCTTTCCCATTCTCACACTCTTCTCATCTTCACATGAAGAAAATAAATAGTTTTTTATTTAAAGGTTTTCTTTACCATCCATATCAAAGATTGGAAAATGTGCCACATTCTCCACTGCATTCCATAAGGATTCATATATAGAAATACTTATGTCCTGAGATGGCAAACCGTCTCAGGACATAATATATATGCAAAGTTTTCATTTAAAAATTGATATAAGTTTAGTTGAATGTTTCAAAGCAAACTTTCAATTTTCCAGATTAAAAGAATCAATTGGCTCCATGTCAGCAGCTATAATTTACATTTTTGTTGCACATGCTTTCCATCAAACTTGCCTCATCTGACTGTTTTTGCAGTTAGTAATATTCTACACCTCCCAGAAGAGCATTTGGTTTTTGCCTCCTGTACAAAAAAGGTTTCTCCCATGAGACAGTAAATTGTCGACCTGTGCAAAAAATAGTGTAGACCAAAGCAAAAATATGCAAATAAGCACCTTGTCAGTGGATGCTTTGTGAGTGACAGCACAAAGGAAAACTAGATTCTATCTTTATTCACCCAGGGACCACATACATAAAGATAAGAGCGTGCTGTGATGATTCTGTTTACTCCACCTTCATCATTTGGTGTCAAATCACACATTCAGTGTTTCAGGCAATTTCTGAAGGGCCAAACCTTTAAATGCCTTCCTCAGTGGGGAAGGTATTGACATTGATTAATCAAAGTTTATTCACTTGCTTCATTAGATAGGGTGATGTCAAAACAAACCTTGATATCTCACTCTATTGGAACATGCCTGACAGCCCTGGCAGCTGTGTTAAGCTTTTGTTCAATCAATATCAGAATTATCTTCTGTCTGCTTCAAATTTCACACTAGAGCTACACTGAAACGTGTTTTCTGGATTTGTGTTTATGGAGAGATGCATGTGGCCATGCATCCATGTTGCAATTAGTAAATTATTGTATTGTATTATTATTGTATGTGTGAGCGTTTCAAGAGCTGCGCTGAGGTGAGCAACAGCTTGCTGCAGTGCTGTCACCACGCCAGCATTAGTGTGCATTATTTATCCGCCTGCAGACGGATCCAGAGAAAGGCATAACCATAGCAACCAGAGCGCGCACACACTCACTGCGAAGAGAAACATTGGTTATATCGGCATGAAGGTGGCTGATGCCGACTTAATCTCAGTACTCATATGTTGGGGTGAATTATTCACATTTTGCTTCTAAAAAGGCAAGAAATGAGGAGCTTTTGAAGCTTTATGACAGCTCTATTTTTTTCATGCAGTCGAAATCCAGCCGATATATATATATATATATATTGTAAGGTTGCTTTAAAAAGTCAACATTTGCTGATGGATCTTCGATGTTTCAACAGCAATTTACAATACAGACTTTTTTTCCCATTTACACCACTCCTGATTTCTAATAGGTGGAAAAAGACTCCAGAACGTTGATCTACTGATTGAGGGTACTGACATTTTTGTTTCTGTCAACCCAAAGCTCAGAAATGTTGCCCAAAGGTGTGGAGAAGAACACAGGGATGGCATTAGTGATTTGACTCCAGGGGATAGGATTGTTCTGGTTCTTTTTTTTTGGTCACTCTGGTAAAAAGGGACGTAAGTGGGACACACCAGTACCAGCCAGCTTCCCTTTTGAGTGTTATGCAGAAAGTTCAGTCTTTATCACTTCTTCGACTCCCAGTGTCTCTCTGCAAACTAAGGGAGTCCAGCTGGTGTGCACAACAGCTTGTGAGAAACCTGTCCGTGTGCACTTCACAGGTCAAGTGCAGTGATCCACATGGCTGCTAGGCATCGATCCGTGGCTTTGGACTGGCATATAGATTTGAAGCATCTTTTTAGACCTCTTCTCTTTACTTTTTGAATTTACCTTTTGCAAGCATCTTTTTTTAAAGACAATTAATTAGATGGCACAAAACACTGAACAAGATAATTCAGTCTTTCCCAGAATTACAAAGGTCTCCACCTGCTGTTCTGTCTCCTCCATCAGTTATTTTGAGATACCATAAGGGTCTTTGTCAGACTAATTGACTAGTCTTCAGGGAAATGGAAAATTGTGGTTTTCTTTCTTGCCAGGATTGGCAGTGGAGAGTTAAGTGATTTCCTCGAAGACATTGAAAGTTAGCTGGCTCAGGCACCGGGCAGCAGAAAAGGCCTCCCCCCACCAAGAGATAATAAAATCTCCAGACTCTTGCTCTTGTACATCCTTGGGCAGATTGGCATTGGTAGACTTCTGTCCATGTTTCAGTGTATGATGATGACAGAGTGCGGACGAAGTTTCGCTCCACAAGACACAACAACTTACAACTTGTTGATAAAACAAAACAACAATAACAGACAATAAAAAAACAGGTCATTTTATTTGGCCTGCTGGTTACACAGGTCATCTGTGTTTGCACAAACACACATCTGCTCACAGATAAATCAATGGCCGATGTGTTGTGTGCAATTGTAGGCACTGAAAATACTCAGAAATCCACTGGAACTGTCACACAGAGCTGAGGAGGGAAAATATGCAGTGTGTACACGATAATTATTAGAAATGGAGGGTAGAGCTGGAGGGTAACCTACAATGGTACCGCCTGGAGGGATAGCACAAAAAAATGTTCATATTTTTGTAATTATGATAAATACCCAACTGGACAATACTAATATATAAACATTTCAACCATCTCTCTGCTCACACTGTACGAAACACCAGATCCAGAGGTGTCTGCAGGAAGATATATTAGGACACTCCATTTTAGGGCTAATGCTCGTATCATTAATAGAAACTCACCTTTTTTATGACCCATGTAGTTCATTTGCTCATAGTGCTGCATAAAATTCAGGCACCATGAGTAAGCAGGTGGCTGCCAATTTTCCATGTAAGTATTGTATCCTTAAAAAGACGAGGGGCAGGACAGCACTTCAGTCGTGGCTTCACTAAATCTCCCTTGCCCAACTTGTTTCACCCAGTAATATGATGAGCTCAGACTATAATATAAAAATGAGCTGCATTCTATGAAGTTGAAGCATTGCTGTCTCCTGCTGATCTACAGGGATTGGGACTGTGGCCAGCCCAGGAATTTTTGATCAAAATGACTAGGCCATGAATCTTGATGTTTGCTGCTGCAGTGGCAGCTGTCAAAAACACTGATTTGCACTAACCTATCTCCATCAATGAGCGGACTGCAAAGCTACAAGGAAGATACACTGAAGCAACCAGTTTCATTTATTAAATGATGAACGGAAGTCAGTGACATCCAACGCGTTTATTTTAGCCACATTTTGACACTTCTATTGTTTGAAAATTTCCCACCACATCAATTAAAAGCCTCTCTTTTCTCGATTACATCCTAATTGTATGTGTCCGCTGATGACATACATTTGAAAGAACCATACAGCCAATGAATAACAAAACGATTGTATAATACTGTCAGGAAATTAGACCTCAGTACATAAATAACCTTGCTTTCTGATGCTCCTTGTAATGTCCTGTAAGGTTGTATTTAACTCGAAAATGCCTTCTATACCACCAGTCTACTGACAGAAATGCTTAGATAAAAATAAAGGCTCATTAAATTAAGTGTCACTTTCTCATCTTGCCCTGCAAGAACATTTAGATTCTGAAAAACAAGTCCTCAAACAAATGCCATTCTTGTTCAGTTTGAATGGTGGACAAACCACTCCAGTCTACTGCACAGACACAAAACAGTGTCTGTGCCTGGAATGATGCAGTTATAGAGATGCAGGAATATTCAGAATATTAGCCAGTGTGTGTTTATTAAGTGTCTTCCATGTTTGCTGCATAATGATGGTAAAGCAGTGGGGCTCTAGTTTGACCTTAGTTTAGTCATTTTCTTTCTTCAGGCTACTGCAGATTATATTGCAATCTCAAGTTTACAAATCTAAGTGACCAGAAGTCACCATGCTGGATATTTTAAGTGTTTACCAGATGCCGCCTTGTATTTGTTTTCCCTATTGAGAACAGCACAGGCAATGCATTAGAGTTATAAAATACACTTGCTGCAGCTTTTTTGTTTTCTGTCTTTATGAAGTTGACAACTGTTGAAAACAATCTTACTTAGAAGCAATAACTGCAGGGACAAATGACAATAAAAGCAGAAAATAAAAAAATAAAAAAAGCTTCATTAATTTTCCTTTTGTAAAGCTATAAAACCTCAGACTTGTTTACTTCCTAATCATCCAGCAGATTAGTATGAAAACACACATAAATGTTAGACATGCAGGGTGAAGCACTAAAAGCGATGTTGGAACAACTCAAACCAAGAGGTTTGGGGCATTTTAGTCTCACAAAACATTTATTCTCATGGCTGGTAAAGTGAGAATGGGATGAAGTTGTACCTTTGTCTTTTGTGCCACCAACAGTCTGTAGTGTTATTGCCATGACAAAAGGCAACAAAGATGTGTTGAGGTCTTTTGCACAGACACACACACAGACCATTACTCATTTCTAATTATTTTGTTATCACACAGTAAAACAAGAGTAGCAATTCATGGGCCATATACCTCTGCCAACACAATCCCACACACTGTTTTCTGAGGTTATTTAAAAAAAAAAATCTTCTCTGGCCCCATCCCTCCACCAAGGTGTCTCGTCCTGATGATGTTTGAATCCTTCGAACATTAGACTGAACCAACAATGCTGTCTTTCATTTATAGACATCTGGCATGCATCCTTGTAAGGGACCTTTCATTAGCTTCAATCAAATCTGTTGTGTTTTGGATACATAAATAAATAAATCCACCTTATGATTCAACTTTAAAGCCTGGTGCTTTGTTGGTGAAAAGAAAATGCCATTTAGACCAGAGTTAGAAATACACTGGCTTCTATTGAATTGTAGACAATTTAAGTATCAGTGTTTAGCCAGGAGCTATAATTAAGACTCAGTATAACCCCACATTTTTACACTTGCATATCTACTTAAAGTGTCATGACTACTAGGAGTCTAAATCGCAGTAGACGACAACTAAGCCTGAGAAGCAAAGTAGTTTTGATTGTTGCTAACAACTTTTAGTATACATCGAGACACTTGACATCAGCAAATCACCAGAAGTCTACAAAACATAAAACCCTGAAGATATTGAGCCCACAAATATGGATGACAGTGTAATCAGCTAACTCCTCCATAATGTTTGCATAAAGTATGAACCTAAATAATTATCTCAATATAATTTTTAATAAGTAGATAGAAAGGCTGCACTGGTCATGAAGAAGACTTTTGCTCCAAGCAGTTTCTTGTCATTTATTTTAAATGTAGATCTGCAGACAAATCCCATGATGGTATTTTCCTCATAAGTGAGTAGAAGCACAAAGAGATTTCATAAGCAAGTCTTGTGGAGGAGATAAATCTTTGCAGGATGTTTGCATTGAAGGCTTGCCTCTTACATTTTCAAGGCTCTTTACATGGATTTTAAACACAGAAAAGTCGATCTGAGACATTTTAGTGTTGCTGAGAAATTAAAATGTAAATCATGTAACTCAACTGTCCTGTTTTGGACAAACTTTCCATTCCAAGCAATATTGCTTCATTTGTCATGCTGTACCTTTGCAGGGTACCATGCGTCAGAAGGCATCCACAACATTTTCTCATTCAAATGGATGAAGTGACCAGCTTTGTTCCTGCCAGTTTAATGTTGCATGAATTCAAGTGGTCCAGTAATGCATGTTAGGCTAAAATGGTCCCGGGAAGAAAAATCCATTCTGACAAACAGTCCTTTTCCAGCCATCTGCTGGGACACAGTGACCGGCCAAAAAATCACAGCTGAGAGCAGACCTTAGCCTTTTCCTCCATCATGTCTCCTCTTAGGCATAGGAGAGGAGGTCGTCGTCGCTTGGGCACACACTTCATATAAATGTGAAATCATGCGAGGCAACTTTCATCTATTGCTGACATGTTTCATTGTTTCACTCCTTTAACATGTCTGCCCTGCCTTTCTGTTCCTGTCACTTTTATTTCCCTCCATTTTCCAGCCATCTCTCCTGTTGTCATTGTACAATGACTCAGCCACTCCAAAGACCTCTCTTGTTTTTTGTTTTCCCCCCCCCCCATTGTTTTCAAGTGTGACATTTTACTATTCACGTCCGCTTTGAATACACTCTGGCAGCATCAGTAAAACCTAATAATCGTTCTGCAGTACCTATGTTGCGTTGGGGAAACAGCTGTCTATTGCAGAGAGTATGTCGGATTATTTGCACTTTAAAGCCTCTGGTACACTCTTACATACCCTCAGTTGTCTTCTAATTGGATGGCCTATCCATCAAATATTCTCTTTCACCGTAAGTCTGTGGGAAAATGAGAAATGTTGAAGAAAAGAAAGTTTGATGCCTACACTAATGCTTTGTTCTTTGCTCTGTTGTATATTCTCTCAGAGGCAGTGTCATGAGGCTTGACCACACATAGAGTTTAAGGTTTCTTACACAACCATGTACAAAAGAAATGTAACTATATATTCAACAATAACTGCTGGATACTGAAATAATTCAGAATTCTGCCCCTAGACGGTCTGTATACATTTCTTTAGAAGTATTCATTGTCCCCAGGGAATGAATTTCATACTGGCAATGCCAATCTCCTCTCTTGCTGCAGCTACACAATGTTGAACATCCAAATGTAATTTTTTCATTTTGTCATCATAGCTCTTGACTACATGATGCCTCAAAGACTGGAATAAATGTCATAATACACACACATAGTGTATCATCGAGTCCGACCATCAGGTTAACATTTCAATCTGTCCAAACTTTGGTTCAACTATTGATTTCTTTGACGTTTCACTGCGTTGTAGACTCTTCCTCTGCCTCTTACAAAGACAGATTTTCTCAAGCATATGCAGGACTGTTTGTGTAGCTTTTAAAATAATAAAATTAACTGTCTATGTAAGTGTCCAACATGCCCTCAAAATTACTCTAAAATCCACAGTAAATTGCAGTTACTCTGGTTTTTAATCAGTCCATATAGTTCCCAAACAATTAAATCTGCCCATATAATTGTCTTTTATAGCCTTGTTCTCCGGATGTAAGAAATCACCTTTCCCAAGCTTGTAGACTTCCATTAAATTAAACTAAACAATGTCCGGAAATGAATCAATCTGCATATAATATGAATCGTTAGTGTGTCATCGTTGGTGCTTGGCTATTGATCTCAACGTAATTAGATTCCCCACCAACTCCCCTCAGGGGTGAAGACGTGCAATTAGAGAGGACAGGTGACAGTGTGGAGCTGTGTAGCTCAATAAAAGACTCCTTGCATCGGGTAATTAAAAATCATAGCATGACCTAAATGAGCAAAATCAAGATCCCCTCTTCTCTTTGCACTTCTTCATCCATGTCCCCTCGAGGAGGAAGAGAAATTTTGACTTTATTTCGAGCTAATTGACCAATTTCAGTCAGATAAAGGTGTTGTTTTTCCACCTGCTGCAAGATTGGAATTGTCTTCACAAGTCATTTTCCTCAGGGTGGGACATTAGCAGTAGACTTGCCGATAGTGGTGAAGAGAACTATGGGAATTTGTGATGAAAGTAAAAGGGAGTTCAGGTGCACACATTTTCACTTTTACAGCTCTGCAAAATTAAATGATTGACTTCTGTACAAAATTTGGTTTGTGCAGCATCATATCAGCTATTGCACAGCAATTTGCATGATGATCTTTTCAATATTGACTTTTAATAATTACTGTGTTACATCCAAGACTGTGATTGTATGACAGCACGACAAAGGCTGCAAGGAGAAAATGTCAGTGCATTCTCGGTAAACAGAGCAAAGCTTTTGAATTAATGCAACAAGGAACAAAGGGAGAAATCCTTGTCCAAATCTCCCACTTTCATTCAGTCCTTGTACAGAGTTCATCTTCTCCCCACAGTGGGTCTCTTATCTCCTGCTCTCACTCGTTCTTTTTGCTTGTCCGTCTCTGACAATGGAGGTCCGGTGTCCTGAAAGCAGGAGCAGTAATTCTTTCACTCTTGGATGCTTTTTGATTTGGTTAGAGGTGTAGACTGCATTGTCATTCCATAATAACAGCAAGACCAGTTAGATAAGGCATGCAGCACCATGCTGTCACTACACCCTGAAGCTTTACTTTTGATTCAAAAGGATCTGTTATGCATGTGCAAATTACGGGAACAAAAGGTAAGTTGAAGTCTCAGTTTTATTATCAATACACACATTTTCTGTTGTTCCTTCATTGGCCCAGAAAATGTTCTGATGCATACAAATTATTCTGTTTTTCAAACCAAACAATTTGTAATTGTATTGTAGTGTAGTAGGCTCAAAAATTAACAAAAAACTGACTGGTCTTGTTTCAACAATTATTTATTTATTTTTTATCCATATCCAAAGAGACTGACTTTTAGAGTGACTCTTACTCATGTGTACTGGTGAAGTGCACAGTGTGGTGTGTTAGCCTTGTTTGCCTTGCTGTGTGCAGGCATGTGGGGGGGCACAGCTTTGTTAGTGGACTCAGCCTGTGACGACACTGTGCAGGCTGTTTATAAAACCTTTTTGTTTTACCAGCTGAATGCAGTGCAAGGACGCCACTTGCTTTTCCAGTGTTACATCAGGCAGTATGGAGGATCATATGTGCCTGCCCAACAAAGACTTATTGCCTCGTCTTTCCACGTGAATGCACTCAGATGTGCTCCAGTTCAAAGTCTGTGAAGCTCTAGCCAGGAAATAAATTGCGTGTGTGAGTGTCACAGTGCTGAAGACCAGAGGGTTTGCTTAGGCCGCTGTTCAGATGCGCCTTATGCTGCCTTCTCTTTATTCAAAATATTTGTATTGTTGTAAGAAGCAGAAAACCACTCAGTCACCACTTTAGCCACATCTGCAGCAGACTCAGAGGAATGCTTGGTAAATATACATGTAAAGTATATAGTGCCTGTCTTTGGACTACTTCAGAAAATGTCTGCGCATTTACAAGAAATTCAGAAGCTTTTCACCTTTATCAGTATGGACACAGAACATTTCTTTATATCATCACATGGTTGACAGAAATAAACACTGAAAACAAATACATTCATTGAGAGGAAATGCAGGCATATGTCCCATGATGAATAAAATAAGACTTTTCAAGACTGATGGTTCCAACAGCAATCATAATGGCAAATGACAACCTGTGTCCTGTGTTCAGCCTGGGCCTGAGACAGGCGTGCAAATAGGAAGAGAAAAGGCAGCTAATTATAAGGCTGAGAAAATATGTCACTTAGGTCTCTAAAGATGCATTTCTGTGGTCTTCAAGTGAATATAGAGGGACTCTGGTGGACAGGCAGTGTCCTTTTCTCAAAATTAGCCTGACAAAACACACATCCAATTAAAAGATTCAGAAGGCCTGTGCCCCAGGACTTGGCATTATTACAGTGTGTGTGTGTGTGTGTGTGTGTCTTCATATGTCCATGGAAATGAGAGAGAGAGAGCAAATTTGCCTGTATTTTATCTCTATTACTGCACATGTGGTTCTGTCCATGGTTCTGAATTACTGTCAGTGATAACACCACCAACCATGTAATTTCATTTTCCCTTTCGGCCTCTCTATATATGTGTGTGAGAGACAGAGAGAAAATGTACACTTGTGCATCCTGTGTACACATTTGGTTTTTCTGTGTGTGTATTCAGCTGTTCTTGGTTCTCTGCACTGATATGTGAATCTGTGTAAGAGTATGTGCAAATCTGCGTGTGGATGTCTGTTGTGTGTGCATGTGAGTGTTAAATGCATAAATAGGGCATACTGCCAGTGGTGGAACTGGCCGTGGCTGTAGCTGTTTCCCTTAGCTCCCTCTCTGTCGCTAGTAATTAGGCTGATGGCCTGTGTGTGTGTGTGTGTGTGTGTGTGTGTGTGTGCGTGTGCGTGCGTGCATGCATGCAAAAAATGCATCCATATCATGCGCCTTTCTGTATAACTGTCTTACTCCAAGTCTTATCATCTCCTCCTCAAACCGTCTGCTGTATCTGCCCTTTCTTTCGGTTTTCTTTTCAACCATGACGAAGCAAAAGGAGGGAGAAGAAGAATGAGGAAAAAAATCCCAAAATAAATGAGTAAATAAATAAACAAACACTAGCTGTGGGAGCTTTGTCTCCTCTAAATGACAGGAGGAGGAAATCAATGATGCAATATCGCACAGGGCCCTGGAATTAAAAACCCCCGAAACTAAATATAGATTTTGTTTACTTGTTATTCAAGGCATTTGAGAGAGATTAGATTTGGTGTTTCCTTCACAGTCTGACTTTTCCAAATTACAAGTTTCCCTGCGTCCGGGTTATGTTCTGCACAATTCTTGGCGCTGTTAGTTATTGTTGCAGGCGCCTGCCTCTTTACAAAATGTGATGCTGTGATGTGCCTCTGGCGTTGTCTCAGATAAGTGACTGAGGTTATCACTTTGACACATCGGACTTTTTTGACACCACTCTTTGTCCATTTAGTGCAGAAAAACATTTTCTATTCCTCAACTGCTCCACTGAAATGCTCTCTTTGAAGGAGAAACCTTCATTTCAACACTACTGTGGTGGACTCAATAATATATTGCCAATTTCCATCCTCACCTTGATTCTGCCTCATTGTAACTGTTGGCTTTGAGTGTAAATACACTGATTGCCCATTGAATTCACGACACCTTTTTAAAACTTTCGGTTTTCAGTCCAATCATGATCTATTCAAACTCTGAAACACTTCGTTGCAGTTAGTAATGCCAATTGACACAGAGGCTCTGCCACGCTGAGGTGAGCTGATTTTGATATTTTGAATAGTAAGTAGTGCGTCACCTGCATTCAGCAGGAAGTCGTTGCGAGTGTGGAGCAAGAGTTTGGCAGCAGATGGCACTTCAGGCCTTTTACTGTCAATCAGGAGCTTTCTTTGGAGTTTGTGTGACTTCCAGGAACTTGACAAATACATAAGAAAGAAAAATACAATAATTTGCTGCTTGGCTTGAATGGAAGGCAGTGTTTTTCTCTTTGAGATGTTTTTTTTGTTTGTGTTAAAACAATTAATATCACATGACCGCACCAGTGTTATACACCACAAAGTAGTTATTTTTAAAACCTTGAATGTCACTTGAAAAACCTCAGAGCCTGACACAATGTGTAGAGCTGACACACAAATGTTTCTCAGTGCCACTGCCAATATCGCAAGAGGAATGAGCTGTGCGCAGATGTGATACTACCCCAGAATGTTGTGTAATACGCCCGGAGAGTTTAATTCTCTCTCTCTCCTTTTTTTTTTTTCCAACATCAACTTTTTTTTTTGTTGTGTTCGGGCCTCTTTCTCAACTCAGATCTTTTCATTTGGCAACCCCCCCCCCCAGCACTGCACACTAATACACAGCACTCCCAGATTGTTTACATAATTTTGTCTTTGAAAAGTGAGCCGTTTTTCTGGAGCCATCTTAGGAGGAACCTGGGGCAATATGAGTCCAAAATATGGTAGTTTAGATGAAGTTATGTCTGCAGAATGGGTATAGATAAGGTTCTGTGGTGGGTCAGTGAGCAGCTCAAAGAGAAGTGTAGATTTGAAAACGCTGAACACACTCCAATATGTTTCAAGGCCACATTGTTAAATCTATCTTCCATGTGCCTGTGTATGCCCTTGAACCACTTGAACTGTCCAGTCGCCCTAAATGTGTTGGGTTGGAAAAGACATCAAGCTGGTGAACTTAATTGGTCTGTGGAGGGCTTTGCTGTGAAATGGAGGGAGCGAGGCGGGAAGAGATTGCATGTTGAGAAACAAGGAGAGCTGGAAACAGCTGGAGACAAAATATGCCAATAAAAGAGGAGAAAAGAGGAAAAAGTCTGGGAAGGGAGCAGTCAGAGGAAAAATAAAGAACGGAAAGGTTGAAAGAAAAGATAGGAAGATGACAGGCAGGTGGAGGAAGTGAGACAAAGCTTGTCAGAGAGCCAGTGAAAAGACTGAGAGGGGTGGAGAATAGAGGTTGGGGAAGATTGAGAGATTGCACTGAAATGAAAGCAGCTGTAAAGGGGAACTGAGGGGGAAATGAAAATGGATTGAATGGGGACACGGGGGGAGAAACAAAAGAGAAAAGATGAGCGATGGTAATCGAGAGAATGCGTGCAAGGGTTCAGCTGATGAGAACAGAGAAGAAGGAAGGAAAAAGGCTTTCATGTCGCTTTTCGTGCTGCAATTCAAAAATGAATAATAGTCACGGCAGAGAATATGAACCTGACACTCATCCTGAATTCAGATTTCACTCCTCGCCATCATTTGGTCTCAAACTGCCAGCCCTGTGCTCGTGGTCCAGAAAAGAGAACATTGTTGAAGCGTTGCCTTGTGGAGGTCATCTTCATCCTTATTTACACGCATTTCAGAAACATTTGGATTTCTCAACCCTGCACAGTAAGCCTCCGTGCAACATTTCTTTGAAGAAATCTCAGTGCAATACAATAAAAGTACGATTTTAGAAGTATCGAGCTTCAAGCCTCAAAACGTCTGTGGATTTAACATAATTCCAATGAAAAATTCTGAAAATATTTTTGTGCATTGTTAATTGTGCAAGCTGGTGACACAGCACATATATATCTGTTTTTATTTTCACCACTGTTTTCTTCTGTCCCATGTTATTTTCATCAACCTCTGCTGTCTGTGATTGACAGCTTACTACATTTCTCCCCAGTCATGCATAACAAGTACTCATTCATGATATATGAAATATGGCATACAGCACTCCCACCACCTTTTATACAACATAACTGGCAGTGGGATGTGTGACTGACTGTCGGAAATCAAAGGCGTTCCAGAAATGTAGGTGTGAGTTACTTCATAAGTCCCCTTGGTTATCCCCGGCCCGGGGCTACAGGATTTCAATTCATTTTCATCTGTGTGTCCTTGCCTGTGTTGTTTCATCAACCAGGAGAAACACCGGGAAACATGTTTTCTCAATTAGCTCCTTATTGTGAGTGATGGTGTCTTACAAGGGACGTTGGACACAGATGTTCTGCCAAAAGCTCGGACATTTTTGGTTATTTTAAAGTTCAAATACAAGATTTCTGTTTCTGCTGGTGTTTCTCACTGCGTGCACAGTGGGGTAGGGGATTATTGACAGAAGATAAATATATATTTTTTTGTTGACTTTAATGCTGCCATGATTAAGAATTGCTGCATTGCAGATCACGTTAAAAACAGTGTGAAATGTTTGTCTCATTGTAAAAAACCTACTCAAGGGTACAGCTCTATTTAAACCAAGACTTACTGCAATGTAAATAAACACCCTTTTGCTCGTAAGTTTGCCCTGCCAAATTTTGAAGTGCAATAAAATGCATTTTTTATATTCTGAAGAACAAGTTAAAAGGATTCATCTTTTCCGAGACTTGGATGTTTTTACTTGTTTGCCTCTACCACACATATTGTGGTGAGAAATCTTGATGTCCACATCCAGTTATCTGAAAACAAACAAACAAGGAAAATCATTTTCTAACTGTGTCTTTGTAATAGCTTTCCTCAATCAGTCCAGAAAATAAATCGGTCCAGATCCAGGCCTGTAATTTGTGTGTTTGACAGATACAACATTGAGTATATCAGGTTTACCAGTTGTGCATGGAGTCCATCAATATACTTCAACAGATTTTTGGCTTTGAATGCACTTGTGTCCACAACATCAAGTAGTTTATACATGAAAAGGATCAACGTTTACTACAATAGTAACAAGAAGCACAGACCCAGTTGCACATAATAATGAGACAGGCAGAGAAGGAAAATCTTTTTTGCTGAGAGACAGTGGAACATAAAGTACAAACACATGAACACAATCTGCACGTCCAGCCTGTGAGCCAGCCCACAAGTTAGCTAGCTAACAAAGCAGAGGAGAGCGTGGGTTGTCATCCCTATGTTTCTGGAGCTCCACAACCATAAATTAAGCCCCTGGGAGTGACCGAGAACCAGATTGGGAGGGATAAAGAGGATGAGAGAGAACAGGAAAAATGTCGAGAGAGGAAAAGCAACAGAGCGAGTAAGAGAGTCAGAGACTGAAGAAGAGGGAGAGTGGGAGGCAGCAGCACACCCTCCCTTCCCTGCCATTTTCTGTGCCAACTGTGGAGCACTGAAGGCTTTCATCATCTCTGATTTTTGTGGGGTGATTTTCTGATTTGAGATGCGTCGCATCAGCGAGTGTGGATATTGGGGAGATCACACAGACTGAGACAGATCATTTGTAAGGCTTGTGAGCTGCACAATAGTTTTGGGTGCATTGAGCAGATACAAGTGTCAGGGTAAAAAAAGAAGAGGGAACACTGCAGAAAAAGAAAAATCAACAAGTACACCAGTTCCCTTGAATTACTTTCCCCATCTGATGCATTTATCACTGAAACCGCGTGTCATATCACTCTTAAAGAGGAATTATGTCAGCTGTCAGTAAAATGAAAAAAACAGACACTAATTGTCTCCCAACACACACAAAGTTCCTACCTTGCTCCTGTGCAGACGCCCTCACACAGGGAGTGATTTGATATTGTTAGAGAGGATGCAGTCATCCATCATCCAGCCATCAAGGGAGAGACAGTGACAGGTTATAGATTGGCGCTCTCTCTTTCACCACTTCCTTCTCTTCTTCTTTCCTTTTTTTTGCTGTGGAGAGGAAGCATGGGACAGAAGATGTGCTCCATGGTCATCAGCGCCCAACTATCCATTTCAGGCACAGTACAGTACAGTGACTCAGCCTTGAAGTGCCCCTTACATTTTCTTTCATTCTCTTTTTCTGCCTTCCTGACTTAAACTTCTGTTTAAGATAGAAGCATCTATCACGAGAGAGCCCTGGAACCACAGATCAAGCTGCACTGCCTGCACTTTGAAAGAGTAATAAATAATTGTGGTTCATCGCAAAATCATTCAAACGTTCACATCTGCCTCTGTTGAGTAGTTTCATATTTCCAACGAAGAACCGACACATTTGATGGAAAATGTGGCACACAAGTCACCAATTCTTACAGTTGAATTTCCACCAGTCGAAAATGATTCCTTATCATTATTGTAGTCTCTGTCCATTGTCTACTTTGTTCTTCCTGTAATTATCCTGAAATGTATAGTTGATATGGGTTTATGTTTATGTCATAGCATTGAAAGATAAGTCGAGCCAAAGACTCCTGATCATTCGCAGGATCACAACCTGCAAGTTAGCCCAAGCTTGTCCCTTTTAAATAGCATCATGTATAATCTTTTGTCTTGGTAATACATGCAGAATCTCTTGTAACCACAACCCTCAACAAGAAGCAGAGGATGGGCTCCAGATCACATTATCCAGATATAAATGCCCACCAAGATTTATATTTAGATTTAGAACTCGATTGGGAAAAAAACTCTCTTCCCAAAACAAGCACACTGCATATTACACAGTTTTTCATTGTATATGTTCCTCACAGACAGAGAAAAAAATGTATCAATCTGGGATGCATTGTGACTCATCGTACGTCTTCCGTCTCCAGTATTATATGGCTTCCCACTTCCTGGCACCACAGTGTGTGAATGAAAAATGTGGGCGAACACCAGAATGATATAGAGTATGAATTGCTTTGGAAAATGAACTCTCGATTGGTCTACTTTTACCTTGCTTTCGCTCTCTATAACGCCGTCTGTACATTCTTCCCATTCCTCGGCCACCATCAGTGAATGTAATCAGCCTTACTGGTCCCAAGCCCACCCCCACACCCACCACTCTCACCCCCAGGCCTTCCTGTGTCTCACTCTTAGCTGCTGACAGCTATTCCCAAAGGCCTTCTCCTATTGCTTGTATTTGCTAAACACAATCAGTGGCTGGCTCAGCTGACCAGACCACTAACACAGCTCCTGTCAGACGTGGTGCTTTTCATCAGAACGTCTTAACGTGATGAGAAGATAGCACTGAACCAAGGGAAAATGTTCCATGCTCAAGTTTCCGCGTTTAGGGCAGAATCATGTTTTACCACAAACCATATTTAGGAAAAGAAGTCTAAACAGAGTGTGGGGGTGCGGGATGGAAGATTAAAACATGGCTCTCCACATTCCCATCATCAGCTTTTTATGCATGGTTTCCTTCCCACTGACGGCTCCTGAGGTTATGAGTCACAACAGCATCTCATCCCAAAGTGGAGTTGTTTTACCACCTTGTGTCACCTTGAAGGCCACGTAAAACCAAGAATGACTGCAAACAAGTGTCAGTGTGGTGTAGTTTCTGTGTGTGCGTGTTTTTATCTAATTAACACACAGAAAGCCACAGAGATACCAATTATCAGTGGTATGCTTCTAAAATCTTATCTCATCGAGCTACACTGGAGAGAGAAATATGATGATGTTCAACTGGATTCTGTGGCGTTTTATATCGAATATATGCACTTCAGACCTCCATTGTATAATTTCATCAACAGCAGTATTTATTTGGATTTCATTAAATTGATAGCTCCGTTTTGTTCGTTAATACTTATATGCTGCCTCTGTATTATGTCTTTAGCAGTAACAGCATTGGTTTCATTCTCTGTAATGCATTTTTTTTTCCAATCAAGAGGACTTATCTCATTCCCAAACCCACTAATTTTGACCTGCCACCCGTTTACTTGCTGCAATTTCACTGGCCCAGACACAAAGCAAGATAAAGCCTCATAATCTCCTTGTAGACTGCTGTCACTGCAGCTCAAAATGTGCAGGCATGCGGTCATGCATGTGTACGTGTGTGTGTGTCTGTGTATGTGTGTTTATGCGCTCACAGATGACGCAGCAGCTCCGGTGTGCTTTGTATGAGAGCAGGCTAGAATGCCCCGGGCATCTGTTGACCCAGCTGGCATTTGCTGAGCGGTTGTTGTATGCCAGGTTAAGGACAACATTTATCTAACATGTATTTATATTTGGGCATGTGTGTGTTTTTAACAGAGCAAGAGAGAGCGGGAAAGAGAACAGGGGGCAGTGTGTTTGTGTGTTTGTATTTTCACGCGTGGGCTTTTGTTCGTGCACTGAGGATGCAATGAGGTCAAGGGCAAACCAAGCTGGTTGATGTTAAGCAGCTAAAATTTACAGCTGCAAAAGCCAAAAGGCCTTAAAATAAACTCCACCATAAGAATGGTATGATTTCATGTGACATTTTCCGAAATAATTGCCCAGCTTCTCGTCACATGTGCATATGCAGAACAAACCTTTTTCTTCTGTGCAACACAATAGTGGTGTCTCATAGCCTGAGGTGGTGAGCAACAGCTCAACATCCTGTCGAAAGCTAAATATATGAGAGACAGCAGGAGAAGAAGAATATGCTCTTGTTTTGACAAAAAAAAAAAAAAAAAAGCCTGCAGGCAAAAAGAAGATGGGAAAGCAGAAGTTTTCCTGGAGAGCAATGTGGCAGCAAAGAGAGAAAGCGAAGATGCAAGTCTTGCCACATATTTCCTTTTTTTTTTTTTTTTTTTTTTATTTTAACACATCCACAAAGATACAGAAACTTAAACAAGCTTTAAAAAGAGAAGTGGAATACATGAAGACCTTATCTGACTTGCCCATAATTTTAGGAAATGTTAATTTGGTAAAATAAGTTGTTTGGTTGTTTTGGATTCTTTTCCTTGATGCGGATGATGTGTTTATTGTGAGCTGTCTCAAACTGTCAGTCTAAATACAGTGGATGTATGGGAAGTCAATTCCAACCCTGTCTTCAAGAGCCTATCGATTTGCCTGTCAGTCTTCAAAGAGTGACAGAAAAGAGAATTTCACCTAAATGATCCCAGAGAACATCTAATGGAGGGCAAACAATGTCATGAAGTGGTGGTGGGTAGGGCTTTCCGTAGCAGCTCTCTGTGTTTTCATGCAGAAAAATCAGACTTGAAAAGGAGATTTCATTCACTGTCTGGTTTATAAGGGGCCGTTTAGATGACATCTAACATCCTCGCGGCACTTTTTTCTTTCATTCACTCACATACTTTCATTTGCTGTTTATACTGTCTGCCACTGGACTGTAAATTTGTTGCAATGAATACTGAATTGGGGCGCCTGCTTATGTGCGCAGTCGGACTTGAAAGCCTCAGTGTGTGCACTTCTCCTATTGACCACACTTTGGCCATATGTGCTCACTCTGTGTACATATGGACATGGGTCAACATATGTCACAAAGTGTTGG
The DNA here is from genome assembly GCF_900963305.1 of Echeneis naucrates. Classification (NCBI taxonomy): domain Eukaryota; kingdom Metazoa; phylum Chordata; class Actinopteri; order Carangiformes; family Echeneidae; genus Echeneis; species Echeneis naucrates. The sequence continues at coordinate 15,783,824 of NC_042512.1, read as the reverse complement.
GACTTGTCATTGACAAACCTAAGCCTCGTGGTCGGGAATGTCTATGCAACGCAGCATGTGGCAATGCACATTTGTTCATGTTTAAACTGTGTTTTGGCTAATCAAATACAATGGAGTTCAAACTTTCCTCCGAGTAGATAACGTAGCTGAGCAACAAACACTGTTTTTTTTTTTTTTTTTTTAGTTCATTTCAGTATCTGGTGAGATTAATCAGGCTCACATTACTACATCTGGAAGTTTTTTCCAAAACACTTCCTGACACTCCTTTGGTAAAAAAGCATCCTACTTCTCTGGTAAGTGTAATTATAAAATTTTGAATTAGTTCAAACAGGAGAAGGTTGTATGCATTCCTGTGAACCCCTTCAAATGTACTATGTAGCATTTTTATTAACTGTACCTCTGCAGGTATTGAATATTGGCCGCTGAGCAACAATCTGTTACTGTCTAAAGGCTTCCTGTGTCATACAGCTGGGACCATACTAGTATTTTAGGATTTTTTATTTGTATTTTAAGCAGACTAACTGAACCAAGTAAAAGGGATGAGTAAGACTTACTTTTCTGCAAAATTAAATCTAATAAAAAAAATCTAATAAATCTAATAAATAAAGAGGATTTTTTGAAGGGAAAAATATGTTACTGAACTGCTTGAGTACCACAGTTTGCATATTGAATCAGTTGATGTTGTGTTTGTGACCAATTACTATGAATGAAGCATCACCTAATATAATCCAGCCATTTCTCCCACTAAAGTGGAATGTCTTGAAGAGACAAATATGCCAGTTTGAAAAGGGAGGCCATGTATAACGTGTCTCTACTCTGAGCGGGTCTGACTGAGCTCTCAATACGCCCCTTGGCCCAGTTGTGAGCTGTTCTCTGACAAGCCAGATCATAGTATAAAAGCAAAGAGGGTAGGTTTTACTTGGGTTCAGACCAAAATAGCTTCAGGAAGTTTAAATTTGCTGTGTCGAATTGCGTGTGATTGTGCATCCACTTTCTTAGATGTGTGTTGAAATGACACAGTGTCGCTTAAAAAATCTGACCAAGCTCTTTTCCCCCTGAGCAAATTTAACATGCCTGTTTTCTGACTGCAGACAAATCCCTTTTTTATTTTATTTTTTATTTTTATTTATTTATTTTTTTTGTGGCTGTTGCTCCTATGTGTGTGGCATAATCAGATCAGGTAGAGCCACATAATACCTAAAATACCAATGAAGAGTGGGTGCTTGTGTGGCCACTAAATCAAATCAATGAGATAATCGATAAGTCAGGGCTGGGAGAAGAGGATTACTTAGAGCTGGAGGAAACACTTGGTAAGGCCCTTCACTCATCGTGATTAAAGGCCCCACTTTGTTTGTCGCAGGCCTGTATGCAGTGACTGGGTCATCTATGAGTCAAGAACTTTTTAATTGCTCAAGGTGTTTGTTCTATAGTCTGTTTTGCTGACTTTGGAATATGAGTAAGATTTAGAAGAAGTATTTGAAATGCTTGTGCTTTGATTGATTTATCTTCCCATGTTTTACTGGAGTTATTTCATGTCCTGCTGCTTGTGTGCAGCAGGGCTCTGATCTAAAGCTCCAACCTGCCCCAGCCTCAGTTCAGTTGTCACAAAGCCAAATGCACAACAATAAAAGACTAATTAGCCCCTCAGAAAATGACGTAAAGTCAGGCCATCAAAAAAGTACATTTAGCAAGGCAGATAAAAAATTTCACCAAGCAAATACACGTTTACCATCAGAAGATTTCACTTTGCATGCTGTGATTATATATGGGATGTGTTTTTAGAATATGTTAACATAAACGGATTGAAACGGACATTTACGCACAGTGCACAGTGATTACACAAGCTAATGCCCGCTTGTCACGCTGCTGTGTTTCCTTTCATGTAAAACACTTCCACTCCAGTGCATTCAATACCAATCAGTGGCCCCAAATCCAAGTAAAACATTAAAGAATGAAGGGCATTCTATTACTACTGTGGTTCACAAATAATATAAGCACTAATAGCACCCAACCACTGAGACTTAAAGGCTTGCTGTGGATGGGCTAATAATAATATCTGGGAGTAACACCAAAAAATCCTTGGGGATAATGCCAGATAATCACTTCTCCACACCCCCATGGGCTGCAATGGCTGCAGAGTTAGGGAGTGCAGGGCTGCTAGCAACTCTCGTGCAACACATGGGACTTTCTTAAAAGCTAACATCAAAGGCTAATACCCAGGCTTAAAATCTTTTGGGGATTTTTACAAAACCTAAACAAGAGCTGACAGACTAAATTTGACCATAGGGAGTAAGATAAAAGCTAGACAGGCTCAAATTAAAGGGAAGGACAGGCGTTTTAGTTTTGCAATGCTTTCATTAAAACCTCTGGTTGAATCTGAAACAAGACGAGCAAAAGAATGGATATGCTGAGTGACAGAGAGTATAACTTCTAGTTTAATATTTTCTTTTAGTTTTACAACTGCTTAAATTACTACCTGCTTTGAATCACTTGGCTAGATAAAAATAAACAAAGCAGATGGCCCAAAGGTAGCACAAAAACAAGTGGTCACGGGTGTGGAAGCCACAAAGGGAATTCTAACTGCCAAACCAGCGACAGTGACATTGTTCTTATCCTGTGAAGTAGTAACCCCGAAGCAAAAACCGCTTCCAAACACATTCTCAAAGTATTTTCCATACCCTCAGGATTAAATGGCCCCGGCATAAACCAAAGTGAGACCATTGAGACTTGCACCAAAGCAGAGTTATGAGGTGTGCAGATGATGTTATCCCTGCTGGAAGTGTAGGATCAACTGCCAGCTCCTGGGGGGGGGGCAGCACACGAACTATGGCAGGCCTGCTGGGCCACAACATTGTTGGAGTGCTGTGTGCACAGCGTGTAAAGGAGGCTACACAACTCCACTTTGTTTTCCACCACCCATTATCCATCGCATTTATGAATGGGTCCCACTTTTTGACACTGAGTCACACCGGACTAACGTACGCAGGAGAACCTGACAGAAGACAATTTCTAATAGATTCACACAGAAAATATGTCATGGTTTCAAGATGTATTGTCCAGTACAATATACAGCGTCCCACACTGCCCCACAAATATGAAGCTTTTTTCAATATAATGAGTCCAAGTGGACAACAGCAGTTGGATTATAACCCAGCAATTGCAAGACACTAACTATTAATGTCTTGCTGTTATGTTAGATTTGATTAAAAACAAATAAAAACAAACACTTTCCTTGTGATAACTTTTTTTTTTTTTTTTTCTTGTCCCTTTTGGCTCCACATAGAGTAAAACCCAAAAAAGAGTTGGATATTGCTTTCTGTTTAAGGCACCATTTATGAAGGGATTTGTAGGTTTAATCAATTACTTTAGGAAATCAAATTTCTTATAAGTTGTTAATAAGAGCAGCATTGTTGTTGCCAGTTGGTTTGGATTGTACTTGTCTTTGAGCCTCACTTGGAAGATCATACTAAAGTAACAAAAAGTGGAGGATTTTTCACAACCTGGTAATCAGAATTGGTTTCTCTTCCAGGAGAAATGGTAGGTTTTCCTTGAACGTTGCTTTTTTGCCAGGGGAATGAGATTGTATAATGTTCCCTCTGAATAGTGTGACATCTTCAGGGCAGATTGGAGGCTGCAGTGGCTCACTGTTGGACAGTGACGAGTTGGGCCAAGGCAAGCTGGTTAGCATGCTGGCGGTAGTAGGAAAGTGTAATAGAGACATCGGCTTCGTCAGGTACAGAAATTAAATTTGATGCTATATTTGCAGTCAGTACTAATGTCGGCTGTATAACAACAGCAAAACTTACAAATAGTACCATTAAAAGTTCATGACTAACCTATAAGGCATTGTAAAATATTTTTTACCATTTTTAAACCTATTCATTAGAGCTTGTAAACCCTTTTTAATAGCACCTCATTCAACAGTGGAACTGAATACATTCACATTTGTGTTGTACTCTTGAGCACTGTGTGATGATACAGCCAGAATTGTAGCAAGAGAGCAAAATCTGTCATCCCTCTCCATGGATCCAGATTGAATCCTGACAATGAAATTTGAAAATAATAGAATAAGATCATATATAATATCTTAACAATGTAAAAAGCAGCACCGTGTGGAACTTACTTTAAAATCATGTATATATAGGAGAACAACGGCTGTAGAACTCAAGTATTTTTGAACGCCTAAAGACATTCTTTGCAAAAATAATCTGAACACATGATAAAGCAAAGGTGTTACATGTCTTATTACAGTTGCTGAATCAAATCCAATCAAAGTATTTTTGTTTTGTTTTTTTACTCAACCTCAACCACACTTTATTTAACAAAATAGAAGCAGGTCAAATATTGCAAAGCATATAAATGTATCTTTGAAACACAGCGTTTGAAAATTATGACAAATCATCAGTGGGCTGTGGCACATTAATACTCCACAGAAGAGAAATATAGTTACCCCGGTCCCCCCTCCCCGTGATTGGACAGAAGAGCATGGAACAGGGAGCTGGGGAGGGAAGCAAGGTGACTGGACAAAAAAATGCGAAAGGGAGGTGGTGATGATGATGGTGATGATGATGATGATGAGTGTTTGTTACAGATCTGCTGAGATGTTAGTCCCCAAGGTCAAGCTGCAGTGTGGTTATACATCTTTGAAGAAGGAAAGAGGACAGGGCAGGGGGGAGGAAGTCGGGGTTTAGACACATACATGCAAATAGTTACACAACTACTCTCTCTGTCTTTCATTTGTCCTCTCACACACACACACACACACACACACAGACAGACACATGGCAAAGGGTGGGGGGCAGTTCCATGCCTATGCATGTGAGCAGCATCTGAGCAAGACACGCACAGGCAAAGGGTCAGACAGGCAGGCAAAGAAAGAGGGAGGGGTGGGGGGTGATTCAGCACCATGAACAGCACGACTGTGCATAATGGAGAAACTGAGGGCCGACCAGCGGGCGGCAGGGGAGGGGAGGCTACAAGCCAGTCTCATCAACTCTGTACACTTTCCTCAGGGCCGTTGGCATCCAAGGTCCTTTTTTACCGAATTATGTTGAAATCTTGCTTAAACTTAGGCATTTCATAATTTTATGGACATAAAAAAAAAAAAACAAAAACAAAAACAATTGGCAAAGTTAAAAGAAGTTGTCAGCACTGGGAATTTTTACACCATAATTCAACAAAATCTAAATCAAAAGCAAAAAAGAAACTGCAAATTACACATTCCTTGCATCTGTTTCAGAAACTGCAGAGATATTAAAATATTGAGACATTTTTGAATTCGAGGATGCCCCGACTTGAAATGCTAATCTGCTGTATGCATGTTTTCCAAATCCAAATCCAGGTTCAATTAAAGCAGTATAGGCTAAGCAGCAGCAGCATTCGCAGACCTGTCAACTGAGCTCTGCAGAACAGCAATTCAGCCATGGCGTTGTTTTCCCGCCCCCTCTTTCCAAGAGTTCCTCAAGTTCAAAATGCTGACTTGAAAAAGGCATTTAATCACCTCCACAGCATGTGTCTATGTGTGTGCACCACACCCCCCACCCCAGCTCATGGATCTCTATGGGTCTGGCCACATGCTGAGTTCTTGCCATGATGCCCCCCCCACCCCCGGCCTGCTTGACTCACACCCTATAAACAGCCTCTTTCAAGCACATATTGTAGTAAATACAGTGAGTATCAGTTCTCTTATTTGGACAAGATTAGATGGCTTTACAAAAGCTCACAATATGATGAAAGTGAAACATAGCCATAAGCTTTTTTGTGGAGGGATAGTTTTTTCTGACATTAAAAAAGCAGTCTAATCTATATCAGTCTACCTGCGCTGTTTACATAGATCGAATTATACCTACATAGCTCAATTGAAAACACTTCTTTGCTCAGTTGTTGAAAAAATATGATGGTATAAACCCCCCTTTTTAAATTACTTGTGTTTTTTTTCTTCCTCTCACCCAAAGCAGGCTATATTAATTGACACACAAAACCACAGAACTGTTATTGTAGCTACATTAACTTTTCAGCATAAGCATCTGAGTGACGTTAATTGGTCATGCTCATCTGCATGTCTGAATATCTGAAAGTCAACAATTGGCACACCATAAAATAACACAGTTTTACATTCATAAAGGAGATGATGACTGCGCAGACTTGGCTTTAATCTGCACCATCTAGTATGGTATAAATAACCCCAATATTTATCGACAATCAAATGATAACAAACAGAAAATAACATGCACTGACAGCTTCACTTCCATCACTCCTTTCCAGATAGTCATCATTGTTTCAGTTTTTTTTTTCTCTTTTCTCCAAACAAGTTTAAAACAACAAATACAAATCCTAACTGCAGGTTCACAAAAAATAGAGAAATGGCACTTTGTAATAGTCATACATAATCTTAATATCTATATATAGTCATCATATTGATATAACATGAAAGGGTCGAGTTTGCTTCTTTGTTGGTTATGATGGTTATGAATCCTCTCTGTGTCTGTGTGTGTGTGTGTGTGTGTGTGTGTGTGTGTGTGTTTGTGTGTGTGTGTGCGCGCGTGTTGAATCCATGCGAAATATCATCATGCAGATTATGATACATCGGGTCCGAGTATTTACATTTACATTCATGCGTTCGTGCACCATTCCCCGCGTCCTCGGTCTCGCTCTCCCTCAAACACACGCCCTCTCTCTCCTTCCTGTCCCCCCCCCCCCTCCACCTCCTCACCCCTCACCATCACCTCCTTTTTTCTGTCTCATACTGATCCGTAGTCCGATTGCGGCAAATAGCAGAACTGGGAGGAGGAGGGGGACGCAGGGACGTTTTAGCTAGGGGGGCTCAGCATGTACATATATTACAGAGTGGGGCCTGTGCAGCAGCAGACTGACTTACTTGGTTCAATTGGAGGAAACAAGACATAAACAAGTCTGTGTCTCCCCCCCCACACACACACACCCCGTGACGAAGAGAAGTGGCTGATTCTTGCTGTTTCAGTGATGTGTCAGTCTCTGTGTGACTCTTTGTAATCCAGTCTGGAGTGGGTTCGTTCTACCGTAGTCCCTTTACGCATCGTTTGTCGTGGAGAGGTGCGTGCTGCAGTCGAAGCCCCTGTGCGCGCCCCCGTCTGCGTGATAAGGCCCATTGTGCCAATAAGACGAGTCACACACTGTCTGTAAGGAATTGATTTCCGAGGCAGAAGAGTTCCCGTCCCTCCGCTTTGACCTCTTTCGGTTCCGCAAGATAAACACAAGCATTCCTACAACAGTGAAAGCGGATGTGACAAACACCAACAGCAACCCGGGGACGAGCACCGAGATGGAGACCCTGTTCGGCTCCAAATAAGAGTTCGAGCGCGTCCCCAAGTCCATGGTGAAAGTGCTGTTTTTGGACAGGGAGGTGGGGGAGATTCTGTCATAGAGTTTTGGACACATGAGGTCATTCCGGACGTAGCGGAAATCTCGTTTCCAAAACCCTTCAGGGGTCTCGCACTTGAGATCACTCACGATCACATCGGCCCCCAGTTTCTCCGTCCACTGCTTTAAGGGCACGATGTTGCACACACAATCCCACGGATTCCCGTGCAAATCGATCTGTATGATTGAGTTGAGCTGGTCTAACACGCCAGCCACGGGAAGATAGGGGAAATAATTATTATGCAGACTAATTTTGGATAAAGAAATCCCAAGGAAAGCATCCACGGGTAAAGATTTCAGCAAGTTGTTGTTGAGGAACAGGACCCTCAGGTTTGGCATGGGGCTGAACGCGCCTGCCACTATCAGCTGGATGCTGTTGTATTCCAAACTGAGATATTCCAGATTCACAAGGCCCACAAACATCTCTGCTATCAGAGTATCCAGGTAGTTCTTATCCATGTACAGCCATCTCAGCTCGCTCTGGTTCAGGAAACTGCTGTTATCAATCACGTTGATGTTGTTTCCACCAAGATCAAGCAGGTTGAGGCTGGAGTAGCCGAGCAGCTGGTTCTTTTTCACTGCGTGGATGTTGTTGTCTCTCATGTTCAGCTCGTGGGCGGCCTGGGGCATTGGTTTGAGTTCAGATAAGCTCCGGATCTTCTTGGCCTCACAGTTGACCCCCAGCCCTTGTCTGGAGCCGACCAGTTTGCAGCTGCACAGATTGGGGCAGGTCATGTTGTGCAACGGCTCTCTTTCCCCGTTCATACCTGTCACCACCGGAGTGGGCTTAGTTTTCAGCTGCCAGTTCTCTCGAGACTTGGAGCGGCTCTTGGGTCCGTGGCCGCCAGGCGTCGGGGGCCCGCTGGCGTCCCCGCTGGGCTTGTAAGGCGTGGGACGCGGGACGCGGGCCACAGGCTGCGAGGTCTCCTCCTGGGTGGGAGGGGCGACCAGGCTGGCGTCCACGCCGCCGCTCTGTGAAGGGCACAGATCCTCTTCTGACGTCTCGTTTAAGTCGCTCCCTTGCAGCCTGGTGGGAGCCTCGCATATCACCCGACCGATGAGCGCGTTATGCGGTATGTTCTCCAGCCATTCCTTCAGAGAAACCAGGTCGCAGTTACAGTCCCACGGGTTGTCCTCCAACAAAACCTCCGCAATGCCCGGAATTTGTTCAAGGATCCCCTCATAAGGCAACGTTTTGATTCGGTTTCCCCGCAGGTCGAGATGCGTAATGGGCACATGTTGAAACACGTTTATAGGTAGCGCACTGATGAGGTTGTCGTTAAGTATCAACACTTCAAGTTTATTTAGGTCCCTGAAAACAGCGGGGTCAATATCCCTCAGTAGATTAAAATCAGCTTGGAGGTATTCCAAGTCGTCTAACCCCAGAAATGTACTCTTCCTGAATGATCTTATCTTATTGTTATTGATGTGCAGCCTTTTCACCAGCTGCAACCCCAGAAAGGCACCGGGGACAATGTCGTGCAGACCATTGTTCTCCAGATGCAAGCTCACAGCATTGTAAAAGTTGGCGAACTCGTTTGGAAATAGCCTGGATAGAGAATTCCCGTGCAACAGCAAGTGGTAAAACTGCGAGCTCGGGCCAGTCAAATGCTGCAGAGTGGTGAAGCTCCTTTTTTCGCAGTCTATGTGCAGATCTCCCTCTATCTCGTTGCAAGAGCATATCTGCTCCTTACAAACGTCCCTTGTAACATTTCCACTCGCAACACAAAGAGCCGCATTCAGCAGAACAATCCAAAGCAGCATTTTTCAACGTGAACAATTCATTCCCGGTTTCAAGACATACGAGCTGTGAATTTAGTCTACATCAATCTGAAGGAAAAAAAAAAGGAGATATAGACAGTTAGGGGGACGACAAGGCTGCTCTTTTATACCAGATCCATGCTGCATCTAACCTGCTCTTGTGTCCGGACTTCCAGTTTGAAAACGGCCACATAAACGTCTCTTTCACATCGACTGAATCCTCCGGGCGTCCGCTTGTTTATGGTCAAAATCAAAAACAGCAAGAGGCAGTAGAGTCCAGCACATCTTTAGCCTTTTTCACTTCGTTTAAGACTGACCTTGGCAAGGGGGGGAGAAAAAAAAATGAACAAATCCGTGCCTTTTCTCTCCCCTGCTCCCCTCTCTGCCACCCCTCCGGTCGTGCTGCGTGTTGCGGTGTCGGGAGCTGTCCCCTCTCCCCCGGCGCTCAATTCACACCCTGAGCTGGAGCTTTCGGAGGCGATCCCATTGCTGCAAAACACCCGCATCCCCCCTCACATCCTTCGGCGTTCTTGCCTCGCTCGTTTGCGCCGTTTCTCTCACCCACCCTCCCCCTTCTTCTCCTTCTCTCTCTGCGTGTGTGTGTGTGTGTGTGTGTGTGCGTGTGCGTGTGTGTGTGTGTGGCAATTCAGGGAATCACAAAAAGAGGAACGCGGAGACTGTGCTCATCCTAGCGCGGTGCTCTAAGAAAGATCTGACACCCTCTACTGAGCTGTAATGGCAAAAATCCGTCCACTGACTGAGAGAAAGCTGTGAAGAGAGGGCAGAAAAAAATCAGCCCATAAACAGGGGCCAGTTTTTTTTTTTTTTTTTTTGGTCTCACTTTTCAGCTTTCGATGAGTATGCCATTTTCCTCCGGATGCACAAAATAGATTTCACATCAGGCTCCTTGTTGCATATTTTCTTTCCCCCACTCTTGAAGCTCACCGATCCATGACAAAAGTGTCCGAGTTGGCATCATCGAAAACACTCGGGAGACTTCACATTGGGATCGTTCTGCTTCGGCTCAGGGCTTTAAATCATCCTCTCCGTCCTTAAAGGATAGATGGCGGTCACCCCGGCAGATCTGGCCCCGGATCGTTGCTCCGACTTTCGCCCCTTGCTTTGAAAACACTGTTGAATACGGTAAAAGCTACTTCTCTGCAGGCGCAGGCATGCCTGAGTCCAGCAGGGAAAAAAAAAAGGAGAACTCTTGACTATACAACAAACGATGCGTCAGTATGGCACCGTATATGCGCATGTGTGCGTGACGTTTTTTGATTTTTTTTTTTTTTTTTTTTCAAGATAAAAATCATCTGCTAAAAAAAATGTGAGGGGGGGCAAAAAAAAACTGTTAAAAATAATAAAAGGGAAGTGTTTTGGATATGTTCTCATCTCATATCTCTTTGTATGACACTCCTCGGTACAGAGTATTACATCAGCTGAAGGGGAAAAGAGAGAGGTTACACATGAAAGTTGAGGTAGTTACCCCCCCCCCCCCCCCCCAACTCCACACACATGCACATTCACCCTCCCTCCTCTCCACCTCCATCTGCAGTGCTCAGTCAGAATTAAGAGCAGACAGAAAATGGGATGCTAAGTTAAATATCCTCTCGCTGACATAATTTGTGTGTGTGTGTGTGTGTGTGTGTGGAAAGGAAACAGCAAGCACACATATGCACATACTCATACAAGTGAAATAAGAGACCGGTCTAAGTGACCCTGGAGATTCCAGCTAAGCATCACTGGTGCCTGCAATAAGCAAAACATCATTAGGACCACCTACATCATGCTGTAGAGCATTCCCATTAAAGTCTATTGGCTGTTTATGACACAACTCCCTATCCACCTGTCTGCCTGTCTGTCTGTCTGTTGGTGTTTATGTTTTGTTGCTGCTTGTCAACGCGGCTGCCTACCTGTTGTTGTTGTGTTTGTTCCCCGTTTTGTTTTTTTTGCGTCCTTTTGTTTAATTTTCTTGCTGCATGACCTTTTTGTCTTTGTTTCATCTGCATCTTGTCTCTTGTTGTCAATCCGCTTTGTGTGTCTACAAAGAGGATAATGGTGCAGTGTCCTGCTGTGGGGCATATTCAAGGCGTGTGACAAATTGTTCAAACTAAACTCCATAACAAATAGCCAATCAAGGTCCCTGGTGTGTATAAGGCAAATAGAGGCTGTGGGGTGGACGGCCATGCCACTAAGCCAAGGGCACATCACTCATTCACACTAATTAATTGGATGCTGGATGTGTGTGTGGGAGTATGCAGGTGGTGGGAGGTGTTAATGTAAAAGAGGGATTTGGAGAAGGCTCATGCTGATTTGGTTTCGTCGCACGTTCCCTGAATGTGTGCTGATGAGCACCTCCTGCATGAATGTATCATGTACAGTACGTACAGCCTTATCTGCCGCAGGTTGGGGGTATAGTAGTAGAAACACAGCTTAGTCACGCTTGAGCATCTTGTTTCCACTAAAAGAAAATGAAACGATAAACAATTCTGACTCCATTTTAGCTCGGCTCAATCCTTGTAGGCCAAACATTTAGAATCTGATATAATCCCCCAAACGGGATGAATCATATTTGTATCAGGGAAAAAAAAAGCCCCTATCTTGAAGTCAAAACTAATGGGATTATGAATATGAATGTATCCCAAGGAATAATTGCATGGGGCTGAGCATCATGATGTGATGCAGATACTGTCGAGTTGCATTAGTGTGACACGGGACCAGAGGAGCTCATACGTCACTTGCATACATAGTCTTCAAGAACACAATGCATCTTGGACTCTGGCAAGTTTGAGCTGCACAAACACACAAGGTGAAGGCATCCGTGTATTTGTTCTTTAATTTACTGTTTATTTTAACACACATTTAACATCCATCACGTACATCACATTGGTTCATATCACAGAAGCTTCATTTCACCTTCTGCTCGATGGGAAAGCAAACAATCCTGAAACAAGACCAAGATCACTCCTGAATACATGACTGATCTCCATAGTGGAACATAGCAGACGTACTTTACGACTCTTATTCTACTTGATTCTTCTGCTCCGTGAAATTGTAAATGGGCAGCAATTGTATGTCACGCTTTTTGCGCTACCATGCATTCATCCACTGATGGAACAGCCGTCAGGGGCAATCTCTCTTTATTCATCTGAAAGTATCTGATAGCGATCATGCAAATGCAGTGAATCATTGGTTTCCAACTATTCGACATGTCAGGAATTTCAAAGTCGGGGCAACTTGTCATAGAGTTCTATGAGGTGTTTGCAGTGGCTGAGTCCCCCTCTCAATTTCTCACATTAATTAGAATAACTGTTAAAAGAGGTTATCATCCAACATTTCATCACAAAATCAAAGATAAAAGTTCTGAAAATTTTCCTCATTAAGCATTTAGCACTCAGTCCCACTCTGTAATCTGCTTCAAAAAGCTGAACAGGCTGAACTAATTCTGATTTTGAAGCAATATGGAAAAAAGAAGCAATCGAGGTGGCTTTACAGAGGTTTATTGTCGGGACCTGGAGGGCACAAAGACTGTTCTACTGGTGTGTTTCAATAGGAAGAGTGATGAAGAGGGGGGCATTGGGGCATTTCTTTGGCACGCTTTGGGCCTTCTCCCCTCAGACAGATGGGTCACTACAAATCAATATAAAGTGACAGGATGACAATGCCTCCATCCATAGGTCACCAAGGGCAACTGAATGGGTTGATGAGTGTGAAAGCAATGTGAATCATATGCTTTGGCCTTTGCAGTCACCACATCTCGACGTCGTGAAACACCTATGGGAGGTTTTGCTGTTGTGATAGAAAGCTTCTCCACCACCTACACCTTTGATTGAATGTTGTTAATCCCTGTAGTAAAGTCTGGATACTAAATCATAATCAATGTCAAGGAGCACTGAAGCGGTCCTATCTGAGAGAGGTGCCCGAATATCTTTTTTATGTACTAACTACTTTATCTCTCTTTTCCCCAGTATGGTTTCGTTCTGCTAATGGTTTTGTCCAATGTTTTTGGCTCAGGAAGATTACTAATAATGCCATCGACAAAACAGGAGTGACTGTTACGCTCCATCTTTGAGATAATTAGAAACCTTCATGGGTCCAACAATTCAAGTCATGAAATAGCGATTGCTTTTGGAAAAGCTGTAAACGTTGTTTGCATAGTACGCACACTGTCGAAAGAAAAACAAAACAACAAACCACTAAAAACAATCAATAGCATTCAATCAGGTAGCAAGGGCTGTGCTACAAGATTGTTTGCAATTTCCATCACCCATTCTGCCACTCAGGTGTGGCGGATATTTCTAAGCAGACTTTATTGGCAATCAGCAGAGATATGTGGTGCTGAATGACCAGCATGTCATGGTTTGACACGTTGTGCCTCCTGGAGTGAAGCAATTGACAAAAAGCTGTCATTTTATCATTTTATGATATATTCGATTTGTTTAGTTGGACCTGTTCAATGCAGAGCCACGTTTCATCCTACCCTGAGGGACATATTCAGAGAGTTTGGGGATTTTATCAGCCTAAAAGGTAACATGGTTGTTGTTGCAAAGTCTGCTTATACTTAAAGATCACATTTGAAGACTGTGTGTGTATGTCATCATTTGTTTTCAAACGATGACATACAAACACTGCTAAATCTGAACTTCTCAATTTCCAGCAAAATACATCAGCTCGGCTCTGATTTCCTCCATACTTGTGTGCTCATCTCTGTGACAGAAGTACTTTCTCCCAGGGCTTCAAAGGCAGGATGTTTTGGGAGACTCAAATACTCTCCGAGTAGTTACAGAAAGGTCAGGAGACATGTTAAGCTTGTTTTCACATCAGCATGTGTAAGCCCACTGTGTGCAGACAGCATTCAGAATCAGGCATGGCTGTTTGGGGGTTTGTGGTGGTTCACGCACTGTGAGTAAATAATGCTGCAAATAGATTATGCAAACAGGGCAGAGCTATTACAAAATGTATCTGCCATCCTGCCAAACTACAGTTTTTTATATTTTATAACAGACAAGAATCAGGTGCCAAGTTATTACTTAAGCCAACAGAGATAAAGGTCAATGAGTAAATAATAAGGTATGGGATCATTGACTGTGATCGCCTTTGAAATAATTGTACAGCTGATTTTAACATACAGAGAAAAGGCTTCTTTGTGGGCTGAGAGAAAAGCCTGGAGAAAAAATCTGTCTTTGACTGCTCAGATAGTCAAATAGTCTTCTCCTTTGAGCTCTTCCATAACACCTTCTTTTTAATTATGCAGCCAAGGTCTTGGAGATGTGTCATGTATAGAAAAAGATGAGTCAAGTGCAGACTGGAAGTCAATACAGCTATTGGCAGAGGCAGCAGCGCCGCTCCCGATTTATCGACCAGCGGCGCTGGACGAGGAATCAGCAGATTGTTTGACTGTAAATCTATACACATCTATCTGCAAACTCTATCCATGCCCCACCACCCTCTGCCTTTACCACAAACAGCTCACAGCTGAGGATCCCCATGAACCTTTGGGGAAACACATGCTGGTAATGTGAATCAGCAAAAGATTCATTTTCTTTGTGCAGGTGTTTTCTTTGATTATGTGAGTAAGTTCAGTTGCACATTCAGGAGAACAATTTCATCATAGCTTTGAAACTCTGAGCTGATGCTGCCTGACATCCCACTATGCTATAAAGTGCTTCAAGAGTGTTAAAAAGACAAAAGCATGAATGCTTGTTTTCCTGTAGTGATGGATAGCATGTCTAAATATGGATCAGTGAGATTTACTTTTTGTGGATCTACAAGTTAATATTATAACTTTTTTTTTGTAGTTGGACACATATGGAAGTCATTGAATTGCTTTGGAGTCAGCCCATATACATCTGCATTTGCCAGTAATCCTGACTTCAAAACTCCTTGCACAGACGTGGGGTGTAGGGATTTGGGGGGGCAGCTGGCATTAGAAATGTTTGTCACACATTCAAATCAGGAAGTTTCTTATTCCTCAAATGATTTATTAATGAGTTATTTGAACTCAACTCTGCATCTTAAAGTGATTAAAAGTTTAATGAACGCGTCAAGAAAAAGAAAATAATGACCCACATGTGTAATCTATTTTATATATATATATATATATATATATATAAGGATTCGATATTTAAAAAATATCAAACTGATACATGCTGTGACTCACAATATGAAATAATAGTAAAATAATCCATAATGTGGTCAAAGCCAAAAAGTAACCTGACTTTACCTAATTTAACTTAATTTAGCTCAACCCTCATGCATGAACCCCCACAGCCCTGTGTCTGCTTTTATATTTTTTGTCTTTTATGTATGTCTCCATAAACATTTACATATCAAACCTGGCCTCGATCTTATTTGAGGGACCTTGCTTTTGGATTTCCATCAAATGCTGTGTCTGCTTTTGGCGCCTTTTAAGCATCTGGCAAGCTTCTATTTTATCCATGCCTCCCTAGCTCTCTCTTTTTCCCCTCTGTCTCTCTCCTCCCCCCCCCCCCCTTCTTCTCTCTCTCTCTCTCTCTCTGTCTGTCTGTCAAACGTTATTGATGATTAAGCTTTTAACGCGTCCTCGAGTCAGGTCAAAAAATCAGCCCCAATTATTCACACTTAGGCGCAAGATTTAGTGACAAGGTGCGACACACAGCAGGTCTTTTAAGTGACAGAGCCCAGGTCCTGGGTTTTAAGATGCTACAATTAATGCCATGGTGGCTTGTTACCATGGCAGCGACTTCATCTCTGCTGAATCAGTGTCTTATTTTTTTTCTCCCTCCACTTGGAGCAGATATTCAGAGTCAGTGAGCAGCCCTGATCTCACGGTAATTGGCAGGAAATCATATGAAAGGAAGTGCTCCTTAGTTCCATAAGCCCTTTATGATAAATGGGAGCCTGAGAGCCAGAGACAAGGGGATAGGACAAGTAGATGCTTGTCTGGATTGGATTTCTGGTTGTAGAAACTACCCACAGTGCACCAAAATATTGTTGATCCAGTTTCAGATTAAATTTCAGACTGAATTATAATTATAGATATGTAAGAAAGTGCATAAAATGTATGCAATTACTGCATTACTACCTTTTTGCACTCACATCTCCTGCTGCAAGTGCGCACAATTGAAGAGCGCAATGGTCAAAACAACAGTGTTCAGAGTTAGGATGTGAAAAATGCTTCTCATTATCATAACGACTAGAACTGTTGGTGATCTGTCTTATGATCTGTCAGGAGTAAGATCTCCATTGACCTGAAAGCTACATTGGAGAGTTACAAGTACTTCTCTTCAGTGTAAGGCTCACAGCTTTGAAGAGGTGATCTGTTGACAGTCTGACATGAGATTTGTTTTCCATCAGAGGGTTTGATCAACCTGACAGGCTCAATGGCACAGGTCTGGTGTTCTGTGAAAAAATGTGTATAAATGACTACATATCTAACATTAGGGCGGCACGGCAGCATCGTGGTTAGCACTGTTACCCCACAACAAGAAGGTCATGGGTTCAGTTCCCGGGCCTGAGGCCTTTCTGTGCAGAGTTTACATGTTGTTCCTGTTTTTGTGTGGGTTTCCTCCTGGTACTTCAGTTTTTTCCCACCGTCCAGAGACATCATGTTTAGGTTAATAGGTGAAGCCAAATTCAGTCAGTTAAAGCAGGCATTTTCCTCCATAGAGCCAGATTTGTTAGACTGGTGAACTCACTGTATTTGTAATTTCCACAGTCTTATCTTGCAATTAGCCCAACAGAGTGTAGCTACTGCAACAGATGTTTTCCAAAAGCGAACAGTCAATGTGGCCACAGCTGGAAATGTCACTGCAGTTAACCCATAATTACCATGCCACTGCCTATCAGGCCGTTTATAAATGGATTCAAACCCTCCTCTTTCTGTGTTTATGTTTCCTGAACATGTACACATGATTAAAATCATCAGCAGCAATTCATATCTAAAAATAATAACAATTGAATCTTTATTCATTCATTCATCTTCTGCTTATCCGTTTCTGGGTTGTGGGGGGGGTGCTGAAGCCAATCCCAGCTCACAATGGGCGAGGGCGGGGTCACCCTGGACAGGTCAGCAGTCCATCACAGGCCAACACACAGAGACAGACAGAGACCAACAACCACTCGCACTCAGATAATTTAGAGCCACCTATTACCCTGAACATGATGTCTTTGGACGGTGGGAGGAAACCCACGCAGGCACAGAAATAACATTCAAACTCAGCACAGAAAGGCCCCAGGCCAGGAACCGAACCCACAACCTTCTTATTGTGGGGCAACAGCGCTAACTACTTACTGTGCTGCCCTGCTGCCATCTAATATATATGTATTAGCTGAATTCAGATTAACTTGCATGCAAAGGACTAAAAGGAAACCAAAAAGAAAACCAAACTGGAGCAGGAGGGGAATTCAGCTGCTGCTACAAAAAGCACATCAGGGAACTTGTATAACAAAGAGAATTTGGTACCACATTTAGCAGACAAAATTAAGTGCATGGAGAGGGATTTATAACAAGTCACCCTAAACAAATTAAATATGTATATAGATTTACATTTGCATTTCAATCCAATGGATTTAAAAAACAGCTGATTTCCTCATATTAAAACACCTTTTGGTCCTCAGGTTTTTTCTTATATATATACTGGGATGGAAGCAGTCAATCAGATGAGAATCAAAATAGTCACCAAAGAACATTATGATAAATAAATACTACACACTTTAGATGTAGCTTCACTTATGTGTCGTACTTCCTGTTTTGGGGGTCTTGTGTCATTGGATGACAACTGTCCACCTGCCCTCCTTCTTCCCATCGAGATCAGAGCCTTTGTTTTGAGAGGCTTGACAGATCTGGGCCCCTAGTTGCTGATCAAAACTCTTCAATCCAGCTTTTGAGTCTCACATTTACTTTGTTATACCCTCCTAGTATTTTTTATTTTTTATTTTTTTTGGGTGACAGTGATGAACAGATGTGCAGTGCTCCCGTTGTGTTTCATTGATGATCTTTATAAAGTGACAGTAGCTTCCATTTTCCTGCCTACACATGAGAGGAAAAGATTATTACTGTCTGCCTTTGAAATTTGATATACAGGTCTGTAATTGAACTAAGGTGAGGAAAGGTTTAAAGCTTTATACAAGAATTCCCCGGTTTTATTCGCCTTAATGGCAAAGAAAAAAGTTTTATCTGATCTGAATACATTTAATTACCAAAACCGATTTAACACGCTGTGAAATCACATTTTTAAGATTTATATTTACCTTTCATGGCACAGGAAATGATTCCCACTTGTACTTAGAGGTTCCATTAGGAGATGCTGCAGTTATGGCTTTCTACTCTCTCATACCTATGACTAATACATGCAGCTGCACTGAATGGAGCTTTGGTGTATAAACATTAAACTAAACCTCATTAAGCATCATCATTCTGCAAAGTCAATACGCTTCAAACAAGCCAGCTTAAACACAAATATCGAATTACAATAAAAACGTGAATGCATATTGTTTTATAATATACCTAACTCCAACATTGCCTGAAACAATGTATAGTATGTACATGTGTGAACACTTTGGAGCACAGGTACAGTTTAATGGTCCCTCCAGCACATGGCAATAAGCAGCAACTCCACCACGAGCACCACCTCCCCTCTTTAACTGCGCTGCTAATGTGATCAGCATTGAGTCTCAAACCTGTAATGGAGTTGCAATGACTGGATCAGAGAAATGACAGCTACACCTGCATGTGTCATAAATACTCTCATCTTTTTCCGTCCCCTATTTTGTTTCCCTCTTTTGAGTGCATATCATTTGAATTATTGCGCCATCGGTGCTGTGCTCCCAAGAGAGAGGGGAAAGATTGGATTCTTGTCAGTCTTCCAAGGGGAAAGATTAGGCAAGGAGTTGGGCTTCAACATTTTGAAGTGGGCCTGTTTAAATGGAAGATCGAAGACAGCGTGTGTGTGTGTGTGTGTATATCTATATATAAAACAAAAAATGACAGAAATGACTGACAGACTCATTTCCATTTGGATCTATTGTAAGTTTAATTTGTGCTGCCATCACAAACGCTAACGCCAGCAAATATGTCACTGATGCATGAAATGGTTTTCATTTTGCCATTTATATTCTGAACTATGACACAACCATGACATTATTAAAGTGGTAAATCTCAATCAGAGCACATTGTGTTTACTTGGCCTCCAGGTACACAGTATATGAAATGCTGGATCATTTTAGGTTTCTGCAATCTCATGAATTTAGGATCTTTACTCACGAGGCATTCAGTCATCTCCTCTTGGTCATCTAGTACATGACAGGAGAGAAGCAGGTTGTCCCCTGTTTGAATGGTTTCTGGGCTTATATCCAAAGTTTTTAATCCTCATTTCATTGTGCACTCAGTCTACCACAACTAATGCAGTCATGCTGTTTGTGGCCAGTCTTTCAGGTTTCATGTGAACTGTGTGGTGCAGCTAGCTATGCAGCTAAAGGGCTGTTTCAGACACCATATACCTCCTATTAAATGGATGTAAACTGTAGATTATTACCTGTGTTGTATTATATTGCAGATTTATCTCGGTATATATCTTAACCACTTAGTTGCTGGTATGTGATAAGAGACAGTTGTCTTTTCATAAAAAGCTGATTTCTCTTCCTTCTTATCTGGAGCAGTGACACAATGACAGTGATAAATTGATGTGAATAAACATTCAAAGATATTACAAGGCAAAAAAAGGATGTTCAAAATTAATAATAACCAAAAAAAAAAGTAAGAAGAGACTTTTGAGTAGATGCTAACATTAAAAATGACCAGCAACAAAAGTCCCAGAGGACAACCTGAATGTGGTACCCAATTACATAGGCTTACAAACACAACCAAAGGGCTTTGACTACTTTTCAAAAAAATATAATGTTAAACCCCCTTTTTAAACACATATAAACCCTCATTTCTGTTCACTGAATTGTAAAAGTTAGTCTGACCAACCAATAATCCTCTAATCTAGGCCTTGGACGGTTGCAGTGTCATATCCTTCTGTGCATAAATATTAATACAAAGATTAGGGTTACGGATGAGTTATGAGGCAAGAGAGCAGTATTTCCATTCCTACATGTATATATGAATGGAAATGCTTCTCTCTTGCCGTTCCCACACACACACACACACACACACATATATATATATATATATATATATATATATATATATATATATATATATATATATATATATATATATATATATATATATATATATGGGAATGGTTCAGTGGTGGTTCAGTTACATGGACAGCTACAAACAATTCTTAGTTTAAAGCTTTGGACAGCTGCACACAGTACTTGCTTCAGCACCAAGGACAGTGACAGAAATTCTCCCATTGTTTTTGGTCACAACTCGGATTCATTCGGTCCCTCTTGGTCCACTTGGCTGCATTCAATTAAATCCCCCATAGTGAAAGAATAAGCGCTACCAGGAGACTCGAGCTGCTGATGAGAGATATGCTTCATTTAGCTGTGTTCAGAAACGCCCACATTTCCTCAGTGGAACATGGAGAATCAGAAAGACTGTGCAGAGGACTTAGACAGTGAGGACATTCAGATGGGATTTGATCCCCAGCCAGACAAGTTCAAATACTGAGACAAAGCTTCCTTTGAATTATTGAAGGAATGTAACTGAAAAAAATCCCACTTTTTCTTTGTTGTTTGTATCCCCTGTTTAAGCATGCAAGTAATTCAAAAGCCAAGATTAAGAGAAGTTTCTCATTCACTGTGTTACTAGGGAAGTAACTGTCGTGTTTCCTAATTGAGACAGTCTCAGAGTGGGGGAGATTACATTGAATGGACCCCGGTGGTTTGGATTTCAGACAAGCTAAAGCACATCCAAAGATGAGCTTCCAAGTATAACATTACAGTAGTGGAACATTGTGTATGCAGGACTGAGGTCTGGAACGAGTGCTAAAACTGTCACATGAAATTAAAGAACTATCTGTAGACAGCCTAACCAAAATAGGATTAAGTGGAATTTAGGGATGTAAACATCTATTCAGACAGATTCAGTGCTTACTGAGAGCCTATCACATGCTTACGTCGTAATAAATGCAAAACAACATCCTCAAAAGTGAAATTACTGACTAAGTCCACGTAAAGTAGTTGGAGTTAATGTAATGATCCCTCCTCTTCAGCTCTACAGTGACCTTGTAGCACAATGGTGGATTACCAATGTGAAGTAGTCTACCATTGTGTTGTGTATCCACAAATATGCCCCCATGCTGTGCAAAGTCAGCTCCAGACAGCAGAGCACAGGAGAGTAGCAGAGATAGAAGGCATAATGGAGACAATTTTTGAATAAATGTCCACACCACACACTAACACAGTGCAGATCAGCCGAAAAGCATCAGATGTTGCAGAGATTAAACAGACAGTTCCAGAGCCATGATTGTAAATTCCTGCCAGTGATTTCCAGTCATGGTTCATTCACTTTTCTTTATTACACTTCAGTTTTGTAACAGTTATCACTAATCAGTGAGCTTTTAATTAAACCTAAATTCTGAGGCTCCAATGCAGTCTATCAAGTCACAGATGACAGAACTCAAAGATTCACAGATGAAATGGGTCTTAAAATCCCTCAACCAAAAGCTACTATGACCTTGGGATTTAAGTAATGCTAATTTAATTTCAAATCAGTGACTAATTGAGGTATCACTCTTGGCTTCTGCTTATGACTTACTTCAAGGCCCCAAAGTGTCGCTGAGTGTGTGAATAATGTAAGTTCATCAGTGAATCTTTTTGTTCTCTCTCAGTGATCCACTGCCAAACCCCAAAATCTGATCTGAATCTTTTCACAGCTACACTGTTCTTCATCTTTAACCAGTTCAAGAAAATTTTAGCAACAACTTCAGTAATACACCACTGAACTTTTGTTAATGTTCCTTATTACATAAAGATGCAGAATTCTCTGTGGCAAAGGATTAGACATGCCTGCCTTGCACCATCCATGCAAATCCTAACAGGAGACTGTAGATCAGAGCACAGGCAATACAAATAATTAATCCTCAGGGGCACTGGAGTTCTGGTGCTCAAGGAATGCTGAAATAAAAAAAGAAAAATGATGAGGCAAAGGAGACGGAGGGAGCCAGACTAAAGCTGCGTTTGACACCTGTCAAATAACTGACTTTAGCTCTACGTGTGCGATCGTTCCATGTACAAGTGTGTGCGCCAGCATAGCTGTCAGTGTTTGCATGTGACTTCCTGTGCATGTCTCCCTATGTGACTTAGATATAAATCAGTGCGACGAGCTGTAGCATTCACCTTGAGGCAGGGCAGAGCTGTGGAGGCTGCACGTTACAGGTGAGGTGTCAATCAGCAGGCAACATCAGCTCCCACCTCAGGTGTCATGTGGACAAGAAGATTTTTAAACATGATAGACAACATCCTGTTGAACACACGCTCAGACAGCTTCATGCAGTGGTTTCCTCCTGTTTTTGTCATGTCTTTGTTTCCTCTCCTTTGTACCTTTGCCCTCCTCTCTTTGTTGCTGTGTTTTCACAGTATTGCCTGATGCTGTTATGCGCTGTGGGATAGTTGCACAGCAAGCGCCTTCGTTTGAGTGTCACCCTCTGATGACCTAACGTGGGCAGAGTGAGAGCATCTCGTTGTATCTATATAGTGCAGTCTGCATCTCCAGAGCTCTGGACATGTTTTTGCTGTGATATTGCTTTGAGGGAACATCATAAAGGGTTAGGGGTTCTTAAGTTGCATTCATTAGACAGCTGCAAGAGCTTGCATCAGTTCTTTAATTATAACTCCAAAGATTGTTAATCCTGTAGTTTAAAATTCTCCCAGTCTTCTGAAACTGATGTTGCATCTCTGATCCACTTCCTGCTTTTTTTGATGTTGGCACAACTGTTTTCACACAAAACTAGAAGAAAATTAACACACCTTGAAGCAGATTTGACTGACAACCATGTTAGCGTGCAGAAAGATAATAGTTTATATTTTATTTTGGTCCAGCTTTATTTTGGTTTGTAGGGTGTCGCTGGATGAGTGGATGATATCACAGGTGGTGCTAGCAGCCAGAGCAAAGGGAAGCAACACCCACATTCACAAACCCAAGATGAGGCAGAGCCATTACAGGCTACCTAGGTTCTTATGACTCTTGAATGTTTTATGAATATTTTGAGAATTTATATTCACATTAGTATATTTGAATGTCTATCTCCATTAATGCAACATCAGTTTCCATTTAGCCATTTCTGCCTCTTGAGTGAACACTTGTTTCAACCCTTCAGCTTGAACTAAGCTTTCTGATCATCACGTTGTCTTTTCAACCGCCAGAGACACCAAAGACGTGACGCAACAGTACATTTGGTTTTTTTTACCAGCTGAGAACTCCCTCTGATGAATAACAGCTATAGAAATTCCCGATAGCAGAATAAATGTAGATTATTTATATTTGAATGTAATTGTTCAAATAAAAAGTAAATTCATGCTGCCTTCAACCATCAGGACAAAGCCATGTTTTCACTTTCAAGATTTAAATTGTATGGCATGTAGCTTCCTCCATACAAAAGAGCTGAGTGGTAAATGTTGAGGTGTAAAGATGTATTTAAGTCAGATGCAGCAGCAAGAGGAGTGTGTTTTCTGAAGTCAGCCGCTGAATCACAGACTCGCTGAAGCTACAGCCGACCTATGGGAAATGTCTGACTTTCAACTTTGAGTTGAAAGTGTTGTGAATACGGCACTGCATGAATTTAACATCAGCACTCCGGTCCCACACAGATACACATCACCGTTCTACCTCTCATCTGTCTTCACTGTCTTTCAGTGAAGACCTATGCACTGCTGGAGTGATAAATCACCTCAAAGGCAGGTGAGCTGTCAGCTCAAATGGCATTTTCCTTTGACCTGTTGTCGCTGGGAACAGTGTAAGGACACATGATTGAAGATGAATGGGGCTCCGGACTCAATGATGATGTTATTGTCAGGTAGCAGCTAATTCATTTAAAAGGAGACGGATATCCAGGAACAAGACGTCCAAAATGAATAAGTTGGATTTGCAGGCATGCAAGTCTTTGTTATTAATTATTTAAGCACAAGGGATTACATCACCTAGCGTGTCTTAATATTCTGAGGGCAGGTGCCACACTGAACGGCTAAGCCTAATAAACACCCATGGAGCTATAAAATGTAATTAAAGGTTATTGTGATGCAGCAGTTTTATAACAAACATTTAAATAAAGATGATGATGGCAAAAAACAAAATAAATTAGCATCAGTACATTGCAATAATTTGCCCATTTAACTCCTGCCCCATGGATCTATAAACTCAAGTAATGACACTTCAGGGCTCAGTTGGAGCAATCCAATTGCATTGATTTCAGTGCTACATTCTTCTGGTCGTCTTTCACTACCACTGCACTAATCATTCATTTGTGGCAGATTTCATTTTGAAAGTAACTGCACCAGACTTAAGCATAATGAATGATGGATGGTAAGAAAAAAATCAATGGCAGCACAGAGCAGAGGAGCACAATGACAACATGAAAAGCTTGCAAAGGTACTGTGTAATAGGGCTACGCAAACAGTCCTAGCGCCAATCCAGAAATACAAGTCAGCTAGACGTGCACACAGACAGGCGTACGTTCATAATTTTTAATTTATTCATGGATTTTTACAGTGTTAGAAATGCTCTATTTTCTAATACATCTATTATTTAAAGATAGAACCCTGTAGACATAACTCAACAGATTGTGCTTTAAAAAATTAATGCAAAACCAAACTGAAGTGTGCATACGAATGCACTTGGGTCCCCCGTGTGTGTGTGTGTGTGTGTGTGTGTGTGTGTGTGTGTGCGTGTGCGTGCATGCTCCTAGTTTCCTCTATTTTGAAGGACTGCTTATAAACTTTGTGATTTTTGGTTTCTCTATAATAGATGACAGTCACAACAGTTGCCTCGAAAAACACCTGCTCCTGAGAGATAGACTTACTGTAGGGCTCCTCCAACACTCAACAAAATGTGTTGCAACACAATTTCTGTTCACGTTGAGATTTCTCTCAGATTGAAAATTGTGTGTAGATTGTGTATACAATTCTGAACACGTAACTAAATATATAAGCCCAGGAAAGCACGTCTTTCTCAATCCCGAAAAGAGCTGAAGAGGGAACTCAGTTTTGCCATGAAGTACTGCTTTCCTGTTTTTGATACATACGTGTGAAAATGGTAATGTGTCTGGTGCCTTTGACCACAATTTCATTTTTCACCCAACACTTCTAAAAAAAATCTTGTTACGTAAAGCAATACTTTTTCTAAAGAGCTGTCCAAGAAGTAAAATCTCATGTTTTACCCCCCCAAGGTGATGAGTGACCAGGCCCACTTTGCCTCAGGCTTTGTGAGTCAGAAGATGTCTGAAGAGTCTGTACATTTAGTGGCTTTCTAGGAAATAGTGTGCATTGCCGTAAATCTTGACACAAAGCTTTATGTATGCAAAGGAAATTTTCCTGCTGGTGGTCATAGCTGAATCTTTTCATTTAGTCAAAAAGAGCAATTCAGGCTGAGGCTGAGAGAGTTGCTTTTTCTTTTTATCTCTTTTGACAAATATCCAATCTCATGCAGATTCATTATCACATAAATGCTTTTTTTTTAAATGCTTTAGACCCATTCTGTAACTCAACCAAGCCAATTAATGGGTGTAATAGCTGAGGAGGATATTCAACCAGTAATTTGTCTTAAGGAGTTGGCCTGTAACTGATTTTGTGTGTGTGTCTGTGTGACAGAGGGGTGAAGGTGGGAGCAATCTGTAATCTAGATCTGAAAGTTTATCTAAGTGCTTTTTTTTTTTTTTCTCCATTTTACGTCTCTATTAGAGGGGAAAGTCTTACAGGGAGCAGGTCGCTGAAGGAGGAACCTCATTAACCTCTGTGAAACTCATTACAATGTGTGACTCCCCGTGTCACCAGACAGTGTGGGAATGCCAGAGGAAGTCTGTCACACTATACACTCAATTATCTGTCTGCCTTCATTTGTGCGTTTTGCGGTTGATTCCTCAGAGTTTGACATTGTGGATTCATCTGTGCATCAGTTTTTGTCTCCACTCCTTTGTTCCTGGTACCTACATTTACACTTATAGGAAGTGTACACAAGCCTGTGTTGCAAAATAAGAGAACTGTCAGAGTTCATGGTGATCTCACTGTGGTTCATCGATGTAGTTTATGAACCATTGTCCCAGAAAATTATTTTATCTCCTAAATATTAAGTCAGAAAGGCAACACAGTCTGTCAGAGCTCGCTTCATGTTTTTAATTTGTTTCTTTTTTTAACCTATTTCCTACAGGCCTATGAAAAAGCCTAATTAGTCTCTGGTCTTAGTATCGTGAAGCTGAAACAAAAACACACGTTCAAGTTTATTTTTTCCCTTTTCCACAGGATAAAAAGGATTTGTGAATGTGCTTTAAACATCAGTGATGATCATAGTTAAAGTCAACAGTAAAGAGAGGCTTGAACAGCACTGATACTGACTTGTATCTTTGTTTTGGTTATTAAGCTTGTAGCTGCATTTTTTATTAACAAAAGATGTTAGCTGAAAGTTGAATACAAGATATTCTAAATATCAAGATATGGCGTCAGGAAGGAACACATGACATTCTCAGAATTTGTGTCAATTATCTAAATAGGGTGAGCATGTTAGAAATACTATGAGGTTTCGAATTGTACCCGCATTAACAATATTCTTCAATATATCAATGAGCTCAATCCACCTATTAGCATCCTCCTGTAAATGGAGAATGAGAAATGGATGTTTCTTGTTATAAGTATGTGGGAAACGGGAACACTTGTATCAGTCACAACATATTATTGAATATTTTTCATTTCACAGCAGAGAATATTGAGCTGCAAGGCACTAATAAGACAAGCTTAAACACGATTTCTATAGGAGATTCTTTTCTCGGAACATGTATGCAAAAGAGGACCAAGGGGTTGAGACTTGGGGGCCACAGGGGCCAGTGAAGACGGAGGTTTACTGAGAAAACACAATAAGAATTAATGATTGGTGGCTGTAAAAGAGAGCTTCAGGAGAAAGCAGCTTTATTTGTTTTTGAACATATAAGCATTACTATGCTATCAATTTTGATAAAAATTCTACCAAATGCTGATAAAACCGTGAAGTGAAATGTTTGAAAGAGAGCATGAGAAAGACTCAGTGGGTGGACTGAATGTGTAAAGCTGGAGGCAATGCAGCTTTTAGAAATAGAAATCTTTACTATACTATTTCCAACAGTTGAAACATTCAAGATGATAAAAATGACTTTTGCATAATTTGCTACAAATAAATGCTGAAATGAACAGATCTGCTTTGTAAAGAGAGATTTGTCAGTTCCTTTTGTGACTGTTGAGATAAGTCAGCCCTCACCTTTAGTTGTTCCCTGGAATCTTTGCTTGAAATGGTCATCATAAACGCTCCTGTTGTACATCTTCCCATAATCACAGGTGGTGTTTGAACATTTTTGTGAGCTTTCTTGCAAGAAAGAGAAAGCATGTGCAGGATGCAACATGTCCTCCACAACAGTCTTGTTAGAAGCGTCAATAAAATTGTCACACAACTAAGTTCAGGGGGAGCCTTTCATATTTCACAGTTCATATTCAGTGGAATAGAGTGGAAAGACGAAATATACAGATTTATTTTTTATTATTTATTCATATATAATGTTTTTTCATGGGACATTTATTTGATGCCTCGTCATTTCTTATTATGTGTATCATCTTGTTGGAGTGTATCCTGGTTATATGGAAGATAACAGAGGGAAATAGGCCGAAATGTAATAGAAAAGTGGAATGGAAGAAGTACTGTAATGGCTCTGAGCCAAACCATTTGACAGTTGCATTATTCAAATTAAAATGGCAGGAGGCTACTCTAAAAATGCGGGGGCCCTGACAATTGAACTCATCCAACTTTGAGCTCATATTACACCGAATGTCTGTGCTGCCACTCATTCATTTATTTATTTAAATGTTTTATAGGTCACAGTGGAGGATGGAAAAATTCAAGATGGCATGAAAAATGAACAGCGACAGGTTGAAACCAGGGTTTTTACTTAATGCCTGTAAACAATCGGAGCTTAACTGGAAGGGTTCAGGGAAGGTTGAAGTACTTGAGTGTCACCAGTTTGAACAAGTCTGCAGCAGACATGTTTTACGTAGCTTTGAAAGGCAGAAAACTATAAAGCTACAACACAAGGGCAGCAGATAGAGACAGCAGTCTCAATATGATGCAATTGTCCTTTAATGATTTCTGTCCTGTTGAAAGGGTTTAGCCTCTGATGAGATCCAGATGCAGTTGTACAAGAGACAACAGGTCTGTTGATCCAAATCCTCAGATACCTCTATGAAATTCCAGGAAGCACATGCATATATTTAATGACAGCTAGCTTGAATCTTCAGTGCTGGGCTGCATCCATTCTTTTGATTGAAACTAAATTCAAACCCCTTACATGCACCCAAGCCTTTCAATTTCCTCCTTGTAATTTTGCTTTGAGGTGAACATGTCTCCTCGTGCATCCTGTGCTCTTCTTTCTATATCTTTAGAAAGCTTTCGTTTGAAGAGTCTCCTTTCCATAATAATGCCAGCCCTTGCAAATGCAGGGTTTGAGTGAAGGGGCTTTTACTTCAATACTTAACTGCGAACTGTTTGATCAAGCCACAGGGGCAAAAATATTCCATGACATTTCCAACGGGAAGGACCGCTATAAGAGTGGCTTTTTCAAATCTCCACCAGTTCAAAAGGCAGTGTGGGAGGATTTTTTATCAGGCAACATGCACACGGGTCACATGCTATTAACATAATGCATTACAAGTTGTAATTAAGCCTAAAAAAGCAGTGAAAACCCTCAGAGAGAATTTTATCTTGCTCTTAGTCATTTGAGTAAAAGACCAAAGAGTTTTGGTTTTGGTTTCTTTATGGACTGAAATTCAGACAATTTGACACGTGACAGACATCAAACTGACAAACATCACATGATAAAACTCTTCTGGCCGCATTAGTGTGAGAAATCAACTTTTTCTTTTTGGCAGCTGTAATTATATGTACTTATTCAGAGGGAGACTGAAAAACAGAGAGCAGGAAGAAGGGAAGACAGCTCTGGTTGGGGGAGGTCAATCTGAGGCCAATTGTGCACTGAGAAATAAATCAGAAAGGCAAGCATTGTTGTACTGTTCAAAATTGAAACTGAAGCTGACGCTGGCGAGATGTTTTCTAACATAACACTGTCAAGACAAATGAGGAAACACCGGATCACTCCTTTGGCACATGTGTAGGTCCTGACCAATCAGAATCACTGCTGCCTATGTGTGCAGCTTTATACTACTGTGTGTTTTTCGCCTAACAATCATTCTTTGCGTACGTGGGCCCATTTATACACCCCTGCCTATACACAATGCGTATATGGGCGCATGTGTGCTTGTGTTTGTGTGTGTGTGTGTGTGTGTGTGTGTGCGAGCTACTATATTTAGAGTGTTTATTTTGTCTGCGAGCATCTGTCAGAAGCGCTGAAGGAGCACCGCAGCTGAAGCCTGCCTGTTCTTCGCTTTACTCGCCACTCTGTTGGCCACATGCAGACAAACACGCAGCTTCACTTCCTCTTTTCTTCTCTCAGTCACCCTCGGTCCTTTCCTCTCACCCTGTCTTCCTTTTGCTTGAACATGAAGCCTTCCTCGGCATGCAGGCTCCATGTGTCAGGCCGATGTGGAGTCAGCTCGAGCTGAGAATGCAAGACCGTGAGCCTCTCTTCCCTTTGCATTTATTCCAGTATCCATCACGCTGCAGCCTCTGGCTGTACCCCGGCTGATCAGCGGCACACTGAGGTCAAGGCCGCCTTACCTAACCTCACACCAACCTCTCCTGTGCTATACAGCACTGTGGCTGCTCACAGCTCAAAACAGCTCACTGCATTTCCAGGTAATTTGCCTGTGTGGGCCCTAAAGTGTGCTGTCTTATGCAATGTATTATCATATTGCCGTGCAAGGCAATGTTTCATAAAGCACAGAGTTCAGAGGCGTGTGAAATCCTGTTCACCTGCCTTTGCAGCACCAAAGTGCTTGCATTTGTTTGTGTTAATGTACGATTATTGCAGGAGAAAAAAAACAAAAAAACAAACTGTGTCGTCTCCCTTAAAGTTCAATAATTCATCCAGGGATTACAGAATCCCCTAAACAGTTTTAGAGAATGAAACAAGACTGGGTTGTATGGAGTTTTACACCTTTCTGGTGCATGATTTTTACTGTTCTGAATGAGCCGTTATAAAAACAATATGTATATTTACCTTGCCTGTGCATGAAAGGACATACGTGAGAGAGTAAGCTGTGGCTTCATCTTCCAAAATTGTATGTATTGTGCATGGCAGAGACAGAGAAAAAAATATATATATAAATCTCTATGAATCTCGTTGCACAGGAAAACCTGTGTCAGTCAGGTTTTGCTCTATTTGCTGGGACTGTATTCAAGTAGTATGCATGAGACTCAAGCTGAGCGAGATAATTCTGTAGATGCTCCCTGTGAACTGGGCCCACACAGATCGGCCATCATAAGAACGCACAACTGAAGGATGGAAGTGATTGAATTTCCAATTCAATGTTTTTTCTTTTTCCATTCTGGTACGTATGTCTGTCTGCCCGCCGGGAGAATCAGGCTGCTCGCTTCACTACGCAGAGGGATTCAATCACTCAATGATTGCATGATACATTCCTCTGCGCTGTGCAGACAGATGATGCATAGTGCTTGGATAACTCTCAAAGCGATAACTGTGCTGAGGGATAAAGGTAAAATAGTGGTTAAATCTCCAACTTCTCAAACCACATGTTGCCCCACTGGCCTCACACCAAAACCAATCCCCTCTTGTTTGCCCCTCTCAGCTTTCCTAGAACACTCGAGAAAGAAAGTTCACTATCCTGGAGAGTCGTGCCCATTTTTATCCTGACTAAAATATAACATGGCTTCCCCCTGCTTGTGGTTGCTTAGGCAGATTTGGGTAAGTAGGTCAATAGTGGAGGCACGCCACCGAGTCTGAGTTTGATTACATGATGGTCAGTCATGCTAAATGCTGTGCTTTAGTAGTGCGGCGATGCAATGAGTGCAGGGCTGTTGCAAGCGGAGCCATTTGCTTATGTTGCCACAGACAAGCTGGTGTCTGAAGCCTAATAGTAACTAGTTCAGACATAACACTTACCCATCCCTGTGGCTGGTCGGGTTCAGGAGATTGGGCTTTCTGCAGGTTATTGTGACCATGATATTCACTTTTATTAAAGCAGAATATTCTTGCCGAAAAACAGCACCGCTGATTGTTCTGTGGAGAAAGACAATGGGGGAAAATGCACACTGAGTAGGATTAGAGTTTTCAGATGTAACAAATTTGAAATCTTTCTGTCTTTGCTGTATGTTCTGCCTTGTGTGAGACGTTGAACCTCATTATTCCAGACCATACACCAGGACGCAAGAGCCTCCATTTGTAGTCCAATTTAAAGTTTTTATTAAGACCAAGAAAATCTCTTTGGAATCGGCATTTTGACATAAAGTCTTTTCTTGGCACAGTGGAAAAGGTTAAAAGGACCTGTGGAATGTAGAAAATGCCACCAAAATCCATTTCATGAAAGTCTTTCCGGAAAAGCAGACCGTAAAGGCAAAGTGACCAACAAAAACCATTCAATGATAAGTGGAAATATGGCAGGCATTACACAGTTAAACACCACGAGCAAAATGAGCATAGAAAATATGTCACACTTATAACCATAGTTTATTCATCACTTCCAATCATGAGAGTGAGTCACAGTTAATACAAACATAATGAAAACAAAAACTGATCACGCTGGCATTACGGGATTGTCATTAAATTTAGGGGAAAAAAAAAAAATATATATATATATATATGTATATATATATAATTACTCAATACTAGCTGGCAAATCCATGTAGTTCAACCATTCCAGTCAACCAGGATACACGGCACAGTGAAAGTAACGGGTGAAACGGCATGAGCAGTTCAGGCAAACTGCTAAAGATGCAAAGCAGCTCTACAGTAGACAGCAGAAACAAATTTTTGTGCCAAGTATGATCCAATATGAAGACCATTTCGCTGTCAACAAATTAAAATAAAGTTTCAAAATGTTGAAATTAATGAAGAATATGACTCAACTGGATTCCCGAATGATGCAAACTGACTTTCAAAGTGAACCTGATACATTGTACATGGGTACATTCCTTCACTATAAATGCACATGAAAATTCAAATTGTGAAAATTCAAACACAATAGGAAAACAGAATTTCTCTTCCCCTCTGCCAATTTCTGCAGAGTAAAAAATAACAATGGAAATGCTTGGTTTCCTTCAGGCAATTTCTCACACATGGTCAAGAATAGGGTTTAATGAGCTGCCAGATCCTGAACAGACCTGCCTCTGAAGGGAGCCAGGTTTCTTTCTGCCAGGAGGTCGAAAAAAAACATCCACACAGTACGATTAGTACCATGCGATTCACCTCAACCCTAAATCTTTAGTTTTAAGCTGAGTGCAGATGAAAGTAGTCAAAAATTAAGATGGCTTTTACCTGGAGAATGTGTTTGGGACATCCCAGAGCAGTCTTTTTTTTTTTTTTTACAGCAAGTTAAAGTTCACACAAGACAATTTCATGCCGCATTCACCATAAGTGCGTCCTGCTGTTTAAATATGTATCAAAAACAAAGCAAATAATGCGCAAAAACCTGCAGAATCGATTGTTCCAAACAAACCAGAAACATTTGTGGAGCATTCTTCAGATCAGTGCAGAAAAATTATCTCCCACAAGCTTTGTATTCCACACAGATCTGTGCTTTTTCTAAAATCTTTATTTATTTCTTATTTTCCATGCTGCAGTTTGACATTCCCTGCAGGCTATGGCGGCCTTGTTTGATTTTTGATTTGCGATCCATGGACTCACATTCTGGGCTGCACCGCTGTCCACAGGAGCTCGATGCCAAACCAGTGGGCCACTGACCATTGCCTGGGCAAATGGCCAACAAGGCATCCCAGAGAAATAAGTAGTCTCTACAGTCACAATCCTATACGTTGTTTTCCAGACACAGACACACTTGGGGATGCAAATTGAATTTCTCCTGATTTATTTTTGTATAGAGGGTGGAGAGAGTGATTTGAAAAAAAAAAAATATAATATCCAATCAAGCCCCTTCATGCACATCTGTTTGAGTTCCCCATTCGGAATAAAGATGCTAAAATGGCTGGTACCCAGCCTTTTGTCCTAAACACACCTCAATTATATGCTGTAAAATTGATGATATGTTCTGTTTACAAATTATGTAAAAACCAGTTTCCCCCAACCTCACTGATAAGGAAGAAGTATATCAGGTGTCTCACCAAGGACTTTACAAAGAGTTGGCTAGACAAAATGCCCCAAGTTAAATTAATCACAATATGAACTTATGCAATAGAGTGAGCAATTAAAAGGAGACATATGAGTTCGCCCTGGGCCAGAGCTACCGCTGAGGACCCGAATATCATGTCATCGGTAATCTGAAGTCTTTGACGTTTAATAATCGAAATTCACTCATCTCCAAAACAGCAAGTGTAACAAAGGTTGCAAAGCGGGTTTGTGTGGGAATGCAGGACTGACATTTACACAGCATTCAGAAGATCATGTACCTAAATCAAAATGACAGAAAATAGAAATCATTAATGGTGTTTTGCAGATATTTATTTATTTATTTATATATATATATACTATAACTTGTGCTGCATCACTGAGCAAGTCTCTCATCTACCACATTGGCTAAAACAGTTTTCCCTCAGCACCACTTCCTTGTTTGGGTTGTGTCTCCTTCACATGATCCTTTGGCGGCAGGGAGATATTTCAAGCACAAATTTGCATTTCAAGGCGCCTTTCTAACAGTGCAAAAATTTGTATTGTGCAGTTTGCTGTGTCTCAGTTTGCCTCTGAAATATCTGAAATGTCAATCACCTTCAAAGCTGTAAGAGTCAAAGGGCTTTAGATGAATCTGTTTCAACTCGGCTAATTAATTCGTCACAGGAACAAAAAATAATTACAATCTAAAAAATAAACCAAATTCTTTTTCAGGACATTCCCAAAAAGGACTTTTGTTTAGATTTATATCATATTAAAAAGAACAAGAAGAGTCAAATCGCTCCCCCTTTCGCCTTCCCCACCACTGCCAGGAACTCGGACTTAGTAATTGAAATGAAGTGCCAGACAGAATGAGTCATAGACTGTCAATTAGATAAACTGTCAAAGCATTTGCTCAGTGGGCTCCTAGTCCACGCTTACCATCAAATCACCTCAGGTTGGCGTGGTGTCATTTTCCACACAAATCATTTTGACAAAGCAGATAATTGCAATAACTAGGATTAGTATTCATACAGCAGTTTTACTGTGATGGTTTAAGACTATTGCCCATATTAACACCTACGGTGCACAGATAATCACTGACAGGTCCTACAGAGGAGATTCAGCCCACAATGACACGCACCTATCAGTCCGCCTGTCTGTCTGAATGCCTGTCTGCTCGAGTTACAAAACACTGGAGGGTCAACAGTGTCCCGAAGAGGACAAGGACATAGATTATGACAGAGATTTGGCAACAGCTGCCCTCTTGGATTAACAAAAAAATAGTAGGAGGGAAAAATAGATTCATGATTCATGGGCCATTATCCAACAAACAAGCTACTATTTTTTTTCTAAACAACGGCTGATTCTTGTCATTTTATTTTTTATTTTATTTTTTTTTTGGAATGGTATTTTTAGCTTTGTTAAATCTGAGTCATCAGGAAGTTTTTCAGACTAATCCGATGATAAATCAATCTTAATGTTTTTTCTTAATACGAACAGATTTTCTAAAGCACATAAAGAAAGATGGAGCAGAAAATGTTTGTTGATTTTCTGCAGTTTATGACTTAACTTTTTATGAAGTAATTCTCTGGATTGCAAAAATGGACAAACAGCCTTCACAAAAATGATAAAATTATTTGGATTTGTTTGTTTGCAAAAACATTTTGAAAAGGTTGTTTGTGTTGTATTTGTTAAAAAGTGCTGTTGTGTGTATGCCTGGACAGACTGTATGTCTGTGTGTGTCCTTTGTGCATCGTTGCTTTTCAGATATTTAAATTCAGACTTTTGTCCTCTGTCTCTGCTGCATAAAACCACCACTTCCATCTCGTTTCTTTATTTGGTATCATATTAATTTCAGCAAGACCAGCACATCTCTCTGCCATTGCATAATTCATGGCGCTCCTCTGACAAAATTCCCTTTCATGTGGGCAATGTGCCCTGAACGAAAATCCTTGGAAACCTGGATAAGCCCAAATGGCTTATACCTGATGGCGATGCACAGCTGTGCTTAGGTAAACTGTCATTACGTCTCACAAAATAAGGTCAGGAGTGAACGGTGCTGTTTGATGTCGTCAACTATGAGAGAGCCACTGACACTCAAAAGGTTTTTGACAAAAAAGAGAAGGGATTGTCAACTGTTCGAGCCATGTGATGTGTTATTTCTCTTCGGAGCACTTTTCCTTTGAGCACCTGTTTGAGATTAGAGCGCTGTTGTTGCGAAGCTGAATAGGATACTTTTACATCATAATATTGTCATTTAAATCTCTGTTGTTGTGTTAAATGAAACTGTTCACCAGCGAGCAGGATTTCCTGTGATGGATCAAATGGACTCATGCCAGAGGAGTCCTTAGTAATCTGTTTTGACAGTATTATTAACTCCACTTTAAAGCTGGATTGAAATAAAATTGGGAATTTGAAGGCTGTTATTGTGAAAATATTTATATTTGATGTTTTCTTTTTCATCCATGCAGGTATTTCTCAGGACTCCTTTCCCTCATCGTCATGCAGTACACATCCACATAAGGAAGCTTAGCTGTTATGAAGCATCAGCCTTTGATGTTTGGTACATGTTTTGGTAAGATACAGATGTAGAGTAATGTATTCACTTAACCCCAGCGAGGCTCATGTTCCTCACATGTTCTTTTCTACTTTAGCCAGAATTTACTTCACACAAAATAAGCACAGTTCGACCGTGGAACAGTCTGGATCTCAGTCGCATTTACTAAATATGGCTGACTGGTGACACGCTACACAGGACAGAACTTGCCTCTGGTTATTTGTCTTTGGAGAAAAGAAATATGCCGGTGAAAGTTTTTCCACTCAGAAAATAAAAGTGCTATTTAACGTCGGATTCTCCTCCTCCGGTTGCGGTGTGAGATGTGGTGGATTGGATTAATCTGTATTTAAGTGAAGGATTAAACTCTGTCGCCTCTTCTGGTGTGTAATCATGCATGTGCTTCATTATCAGCAAGGAATGTGTTGTGTTTCTTTCTCTTTCTAAGGTTTGAATGTTCACAAACGACTCAATATCATAGCAAAGTTAATCGCATGTGAGGCCTGTCATCTGGTTTGATGAGCTATGATGTAAACCTATTTATTGCTGAGCACCAGCTGTTACTATTTCATGTAAGTTGACAAAAAAACTAAATCCAAAAAGCTGCTGTCAGGGCTTTCATTAGCTTGTATATGTTATTGAAGGCAGTTCACTGAGGGTGATCTTTAATCACAGTATGTTTTTGGGTGTTAAATGTGATATTCAAAGATGAAATTTGAGATTGTGTTTGGTATGCATGTATTACAGCATGGCGATCGCCTGGTGGATGTTTTGTTTATCTGTTCATCTTGCTGCCTGTTCAGTGTTTATTATATTCCTTATCTAAGTCCCTTGTGGGGTTCGTGTTCACATGGCTGTTGCAGTGAAAGCAGCTTTCACCACACTGCTGCCACCAACAGCCACATGTCTTATGAGCTGGAAACGGCATCCGTCAGCTTTTTACACCCCCTCTGATCCGATGCCCACGACAATTATTTTCCTCCCTCACTTTTCCCTTGTTTGCACTATCACTTTGTCTCTTGCTCTTTAAATCCCTCTCCTTTCACATCAGCTGTTTCTGCACAACCTCCAATTTGGGCCAAAATGTTTCCTGCCAAATAGCCAATCCCAAAGTGCTGTCTGCTGGATTAATACCTGAGCTCACTAATTTATAATTGCTCCATTGTGGCATCTGTGAACAGAACAGATGCTGACAGGTTGGCTCCTTTCCGTCTCGCTCTTTCTAATCATGATGCCCTCCATACCTTCAGAGTTTCCTTTTCTATCTTTTTCTCCCCTGAAGAAACAATATATAAATCACTGTAAATTCACTGCAGCACCTTCCAGGACAATGATAAGAAAGCAGCAGGGTTAGACCAGGCCCTCAAATCTTTCTCAAAGAAATCTGTCTTAACAACAACAGATGTCTTAGATTTGGTTATTTCTCTAATGAGACTTGAGGGAGGATGACTTTTTCTTTGAACGGCATTTGGAAATAAAAATCAAATAAAACTGTCCAAGTCCCATCAGATGTCTGTAAGATGTATTTTTCCAATGGCAGCAGCCATTTAAAGTTAAATTAGGGAATGTGGCACTTATTTGAAGAAGAAAACAAAGGAATTGTGTATTTAGTTTCACAGCCATTTCCACCACTCTATAGTAAGAGTCGTTAACTTATTCAGCACTAAGGAGATGTATCTGAATGAAACTGAGATGAAGCAGTGTAGCTGTTTGCTT
Organism: Echeneis naucrates; assembly: GCF_900963305.1. NCBI lineage: Eukaryota > Metazoa > Chordata > Actinopteri > Carangiformes > Echeneidae > Echeneis > Echeneis naucrates. The sequence continues at coordinate 15,746,057 of NC_042512.1, read as the reverse complement.
GTAACAAAGTGGAAATGGAATATAGAGCGGCAAAACACTTGAAATGTGTAAGTCTGGGTTTTATCCATGAGTCACTGGGCTAAAAAACTCACTCTTTATATGTTGAAATCTCCTTTAATTAATGTTAACCACAGACAGAAAATAGGCAGATGGGGGAATGAGTTTCAATTTGTCAAGCCACTGAAAGTTTAACCTGTCAGTATAAACTACACTTTAGATTTTATGTCACTTGAGCAAACGGAGTAGATGCTGAACCTATTTCCCATGCAGTGTTTTTGTGGCTCTTTTCTTCAAAGGGTGTTTATCTGCTTCGAGGACCTGCATGTGCTGTACTGTGCTTTAGGTTGTTTATGCTCTGCCACTGAAAGGCAGAGTAAATTCTATGGAAATGTCCCAGAGGACATAAAACAGGACAATAAACACATCACAAACACAGCAGTTTACACTCACAGCAACATATGGGGCTGATATATTAGGGCCAAATGTTAGAGAATCAAACTAGGAAGTGGTGCTAGAATCCACTTTCCCCTTCAAAGACACCATCATCACTAAAAGTGGCTGATGGAGTTATTCCCATATTCCGTTTTACGACAACTTTATCATGAAAGGGACCAGTGCCATGTTGTGCTCCACCCAGACCCCAAGACATTGAGCATGCAGCGCACTCATGGGGTCGCATCAGTGGTGATTATGCCTCTGAAAAGGTTTGGTTGGTTTTAAATTAGGGATGCAAATGAAAACACGGCCAGCTGGCCCAAAACGATCATAGCACGCTGGTTGACAAGACCCCGAGCAGCTGCCCTTTCCTCCTGCACCTCATGCCGGAAGGAAAGGCTGCTGTGTCAGCACAGCAAAGGGGATGGTGGGAACGAAAGCAAGTCACGGGTTGCAGCGTCACATGGTGGCAGTCTGCTTAATGCTTTTGGAATGTCCAATGACAAAAGCAGCTTATTGATATTAAAACTGTGAGCGTATAAATGGGCCAGCAACAAAGATTATGTAAAAAGAAATACTCTGCAGAAGGAGTTCCCAATTATATTCAGCAAAATAGGATTTGTGATAGAATTTAAGCGCCACCAAGGATGACTCAAATAGTCACCAAGTGCTTTCACCTACACCCACACAATATTTCTGTCACTTCAGAGTTGTCTTTTGAGTTGACCTGCGCTTGCTTACACAGATGAACAGTTGACATTCATACTTTACAAAGTGTGAGGCAGAAAAGTTAAGGGGTAGAATAGACCATGAAAAGTAAGGCATGAAGTGAAAAGGGCAGGAAACATGATTTCAGTCTGCACTTTCATTTGGTGACTGGTTGATGCAACTTGTGTCGATCTTCCTATTAAGAGCCAACCAACCAACAAAATCAAATCTTAGATTCAAACGTTTCGCTGATCCATGTAATAATGAAATAGATAGTATTTTTAAGGATTTACTGACAGGATTTTTTTCCATAAGCTCTACATTTTTCATAAATGGCTTAAATGATGCCAAAGTGCAACAACCATGAGGGAGCGATCGCTGACTGGCTTCACAGTCATGAATGTGACTTGGCCTCTTCTGTAATTTAAACGAATTGGACTTTTGATTATAGCCTGGTGTGACGTTTGAAGAATGAAATCATGAACTCGCTGATTTGCCATCACCTCTTGAAAAGTGTGAATTTGTGGGCTGAACATGATGACCGCTGCAATTTAACAGTTTCATGGCATTCACATTCAGACAGCAGGACTTGCTCTTTCTCTCACACTCCTTTTGTCTCTCTCTCACACACATACTTCATGCAGACAATATTGCTGCCAGTGAAGAAAGCAGTTCCTTTTGTTCAAAAGTACAAAGTGACAGCAATAAAAGAAAAAGAAAAAAAAAACAAAAAACCCCCAAAACTCCCACACACAACTCAGCTCCTACAGTAAACAAACTGAGGCTAGTGTGAGTAATAGTATTCACTTTTAGTGTTCTTTTCTCCTCAGTTCCCTTCAAACTGTGGAGAATAATACTCTTCAGTCTCAGCTTTTTAACAAAATTAGAAAGAAAAAAAAAAGAAACACCCTTTATGAAAATTATTGACTTGAAGACAACAAAGTAGAGGGGACAGGAGTAAGACATGGTATCTTTGTAACCTACCACGACTCAGCTGTTAAACACGGAGTTGGGGTCACTGGATTCTTTTCTACATTTGACAAATGGAAACTGCCAATTTCACACATTTAATCTTCCTGTTAGGCTTGATGCTCAGAGGTGTGACTGACCTCTGTGATTGACAGCAGGTCAACCATAAGAATTATGTTACAGGTCCAGCCCTCCTGCTTTGCGCTTTCTCTCTCTCACTCGTTCGCTCTACACCTTGACTCCGCCTTCGTCTTCCCATTGGTGCACCTCTCCGAGCCCTGCTCGTCAGTTGTGTGACCTTGTCTGTGACTGCCCAGTCCTGGCAGACCAATTGGACCAATCCAGTTAAAAGCAGAGACCTCCTGTCAGCAGGGGCGGCTGGCTCTTTGTGTGTCCATGCAGCTCGCCTCTCGCTCTGTGACACATTTATGTGATCCGGCGACTGACTCTGTGTGTCTGTGCAGCTCCCTGCTTGTTTTTGTGTGATGAGACTGTGATCCAGGGTTTTTGTGAAGTCTGGCTGGTTTTGATTGTGTGTCTTTGTGGCCAGGGTCTGACAATTTTGTGGAGAGAATTGTGGTTTTAAGATTTCTTAGTCTATTTTGGGACCCTGTTGAACTGTGGAGGGTTTTAGTTTCCTTTTTTTTTGGTTGGGTTTTTGCAACTGGACTAATTTTGTGAGCTACGTCATTTATTTGTTTCAATGTATTTAAACCCAGGGTTTGTAGCTCTTTGAGTTCTTTTGAGCTCTTTAATCATTGAGACCTGAACGTTGGATCTTTTCACATACATCTTGTATATAAATACCCCAAAATTTTCCATCATTGCCTGGGTTGCTGCCCTTTTCCCATTTTTACGAGCTGGAACGTAACAATTAAAATGGTGTATCCCTGGGGGTCACAGAACATGATGTTATTGTGCTGTCGCTTGTTCAGAACAAAACACCAATTAGCTTCAGTTGTCAACAATTTCAGTACAGGAAAGCAGAACTTCAGTCTCAGACTGTGATGCATAGTACAAAGGTGTCAATGCAATATTTTGACAGCCCCAAAACTTCACACTTTCCTTCAGGTTTTCTAGTGTACATTTTTTACAAGTTTTAAAATGTTGTGTTTAAATTTTCAATATATTGAAGCACATAAAAACACAACAGGATAAAAAAAAAAAAAAAACTGTTCCAGCTTTGGGTGGCTGCAAGCAGCATTAGCTAAGCCCATGTATCACAAAACAAAGTGCTCATAACTGCTGATAACAGCATCCATTATTATGGTGGGCACAAATCACAGATAAACAAATCCCCCAGCATTAAGGGAGACTCAAAAAATATGACACTAAAGTACTTTTGGCTTTCTCTGTATATTTGTGTTTATAGATATATTGAAACTGACATTTGCAGTTGATACATGAAAACATTGGATCTTCTGTGAAAAAGTTGGCAATATGTGGACTTTTTACACAATGCATTGCTGTAAAATGTAGCACTACATTCAAGAATTAAACATCTCCACATTATGGCACTGAATAATGAAGGTTAACCTGCTTTAATGCATTTTCAGTCATGCAAAGCATTTCTACTCTCAGCTGAGGTAGAAAAATTTACAAAATTTTACACAGTACAGTGAAAACAGGAAGTAAATGATGGCACAAATATTGCTCATGCTTTGGTTGACAGAGATGAAATATTTTGATAGAGAAAGCATGAGGCTTGATCAAGAGCCCTTAATCTTCCTCAGTAAAACATATTTTGGTAGGTTATCAATTAATATGGTCGCTTTGTTTCTGCTACTCTTTTTTTCCTACGATGTTTTGATGTCATTTGCAGTAATTATGTTTTCATTTTCTTTTTTTGTGCCTGATAAGTCTTCCAACTCATGTTTGTCTTACGCTAAGAAGGTGAACTTTCTGGATCATATCTCATGATTTAATCTGTATTTGAAGCAACACCCACACCAACACAATACTGTTGTGTTTTTGTGCATTACTATTTTCAGTCTGAACTGCAGCTGCTAGACTCAGGCAGTAAATTGTGTTTCCATCATTCAGTCACTTCAGAGAATATAATAAAAGAAATGAATATGATTATTCTAACATTTGTGCTTTGGGCAATGATGGAAATTAGTTTGGACAATTTTGATTTTGGCTTTATGATGCTTTTATTCCTTAGTCACAGTTCTGGCTTGGTGATGAGGGGGAAATGACCTGATTAAGGCTTAGTGAGGCGTATTAAGCTGAATGAGCATATATTCAAACAATATTCCGGGCCACGAGTCCTTCCTTGTTGAGACATCTAACAGGTATTGACAGGGGCAGACCAGCTGAACCCTGGGGCTAGCCATCTGAATCATGCTGAAAAGGTCGATGGTTTGATACAAACACCAATAGGAGGCTCTCAGCTGGAGCTGGAGAGCCTGCAGGTTTGGAGTGTGGGCTACTGATGTGCACTTGAATTGAAGTATTTAACCCACGGGTGCCATGGCAAAGTTGACCCTGCCCTTCGACATCTGTGTGTTTTTGAATATATTCAGAGGATTTACATCTCTGCATGCGGGGGTGAGCTCACTTGTAATATCAATAAACTCTAGGTAGAAGAACTCTTCAGGAGCTTGCCCACAGTTTTCAAGTTTAAGCAGAGATTACCCTTTCCAGACCAAACTGTCAATACTGCATATCACTGTGCACATTCTGCAACTACCTGAATGCAAATATGTACTGTACGCACCATAATCTAGGATGAGCTGTCTATTCAGGTCATTACTGCATAATCCTTATTAGATAAACGTAATCTTTATTTAACCAGCACACATGACTGGAAATACATGTATTTGCTATGACAGCTTTGATGTTCAGTTGCAGAGAGGAGGGAAGGACAGACTCCCCTTTGGGAGTTGCCCAGTGCAACCACAGTATTGCAGTGAGCAGCCCCATTGGTGTTGCTCCGGGGCTGTGCATCATTCTTAAGCAGTTGTTGTTATGTTTACCCCCCGCCCCCCCGCCAATTCACTCCAGATTCTTCCTCCTGGTCTGAAGCATCAGCCTTCAGGTCATTGCTCTGCAGTTATCAGCTGCACCTGCAAGGGACTGACTTTGTGATCTTTGTCAATTCGTGTCAGATTTTGACTGAACTATCACTTCAGAAAGCAATTATAAATGAAGAAAATAGAAATGAACTTGCTACTGAAATCACACAAATATAGTGTAGACATATCCTGACAATCTCAGAGGTATGCAGGGGTATTAAATAGATCAAAAGCCCACAGGGAGCAAGTTGAAGCAAATTAACTTCATACCTAAGTCTATTATCAGTCAGCACGAATATGCAGCATTACAATTACAATCACTGTCAGCTGTGTTTGTGTTCAAAGCAGTCACATCACTCCAGACTGAAAGGCTATGTGTCTGAATTAAGAAATAAAAACATATACAGTAACAGTACCTTTGGCTGCACTCATCACACAACTTGCAGTGAATAAAACTCCCTTTGTGATGAATTCCCACTTCATGTTTAATGTCAGATATCATTTAGAAAAAGTAATCTTCTCAAACAAACAAACAGCAACAACAACAAAAAAATCTGAATTTAAGATGTCTCCTGTCTGAAAATAATTACACGATATTTTACCTTTGAAAGAATGTGAAAAATGATTGTAAGATTCAGGATTATAATAGTGTAATATATTTCATTTTTATCAATGCTTACAGACATTCTCAACTTTGCTCTGTATCTTGGTAAAAATGTATCACGGATGAACAACAATTTGTCCACATTAAAAATTATGGTGGTAAAAAAACAATGTGTATTGTTCACAAAAATATATTAGTGTTTGATTTTTCAACTGAACAAAGTATATCTCATCTCATCTCACCCCCTCACAATTATCAATAGTGGTATATTGCTACATTTCGAGTATTAAACTGTAACAACTGCATTTTTTTCAGCGACTCACTACGTAGCTTTAACATGCATGCATTCCCTTTTCTGATGAGTAGGTGTTCCTTTCTTTTTCTGTGGTTAATCCTCCTTCTTCCAGTCTTAACTTCATTCTCTGGGTGTGATGAGCATCAGTGCACCTGCTGAGCCACAGTGGGGTTTCACTGATGAGACGGTCCTTGTCGATCAATTTTTCTGCTTTTACTTTGAGCCTGTGCTTAGGACAGGCACCACAACCACAGCCATCGCTATTCCCAGCCTTTTCTCTGACATCTACCTCTAACAAGCTATAAAATTGGAGCAAAACTCCATTTGTGGTGTTAAAATCTCTATGTAGCTCTTGGCAGACGTATATTACTGACTGCTGACAGTTAAATTTGGTCAACTTTTCTTAAACTCACTGACAATGAAAACTGGCAAATAAATGACAAATAAAATGTAACTTTTTTGTTTAGTTTATTTGTTTAGTGTAGTGTTGATTTAAAAAAAATAAATAAATAAAAACGGAGGTAGAGATCAACATCAGTTTGTCATTCCATGGATCAACAAAGCAAAAGTACCATCTTCAATTCAGGAAATGGATGTATCAATGTTAAAAAAAACAGCAGAAAAGCAAAATGACAGGGATTTCAAGTGGGTGTTTTTCCTGGATAAATGTTGTATTTCTGAAACCTGGTCTTTCCGGAGAGTTGTGAATGACTGAGGGGAAAGGGCTGAAAGAATACACACTGAAATAGAAATTTGTGTTTTTTGGATAATACTTGCTGGATTTCTCCTTTTCTCATTGTTTTGGTTAATTAGAATGGCGGCTGCTGCCAGATCTCTTATCGTGCTGATTACTAACCCACAGTTTTAAAACAATGTACTCTGCCACCATCACTATATCCTTCAACTATAACTCCAATATTTATTCCTTGAAAGAAGTATCACTATAGTCCCTCTTTTTCCGTATGCTAATCCAGTCACTTGAGAGCTCGCTTGGATTTATTTCCTGTCATCTAATCAGGAACTGGTATTCAAAGTAAATGCAATAAACTTGTTGTTGTTGTTGAGATGATAATTAATAATAATAATGATAATAATTAATAAAATTGTGATTAAAAAATCACAGCAATTTGGATTTTCAGGATCAATCTGAAGGTGGCATCATCAAATATCTCTCCTAAGCATTCATGAAATCTATTCAGGACTGGATCAATTACAGGCTTCACCTTTATTAAACTTTTGTCTTTCATGAAAGAGTGAGGATGGCTCCACCGTGCTTACCTTTCCTCCTTTCTGCATGCTGTTTTATGCCAGAATGATTCAAAAACCATAAAGCAAATGTCCTTGATTCCAAGGTTCTTGTGAACAGCTTTCATTTTTGTATGCTGCTGCTTTCTCACTGCTTATCTTGACTCTCAAACCACCAACTGCAGTCATGGGGTGCAGTCAGTTCCACATTAGCACATTGTCCTCCTTTGATGTCTTCCCTCCAGTGAGCCTCCTAGTCATGAAATTTGTTTCGTCGAGAAAGTGAATCCTTCTGTTCCTCAGTGAGGGATTGGCTCACAATGAATGACCCCCACAAAACCAGGATTGTTGATTAGGAGTAAACTTTACATTTGCATAAAAATAAAAACATGTTGGGAACTTTCTGTGTGGCTGCAACCTTCCCCTTCTGCAGCACTTTCAATATACAAATACAAACTTTACATATAAAGCTGTACTGTTAGTTTTCTCACACACAAAGTTATGTTTGCTACTCATTAAAAAGTGTTGTGTGTCGCCTTGAAGCATGCAAAATATATTGAATACATTTCCTTTCCCATAGTAGCACGTGTAAAGCTGATGTATAAATTGTTTACATCCATAGCTCAAAGGGATTAGCATGAACATGTTTTTTTCTGGGACTTGTTAGTTAGAAAAATAAAGGAGGAAGAAATTGCTGCATCACGCTGCAAGATCCATGGTTGGAAAAAAAGTTAGCTACATCATGGGGCTCAACCTCATCTATCATTGCAGGGTCTCCCTGAAGGCCTCTATCACTTCATTTCATGTTATTCTGCATGCAGTATCACCACAGAAAGGGCAGTTATCCATTTTACCCAGACAGAAATTAAACATTGACTGTAACCAAAGGCAGGAAGTCTCAGGTAGTCACCCAACCAATGACATTTACTTTCTGTGCCGATAATCTTTCAGCGTTGTGTTAAAAACATTCGTCTTTCAACAAGAATTATGGCTACCATGATAATCTTCAGTGAGGATAATTTACAGGCAAAATGGGTTTATCTTCAGAAAGGGATGCTGTGGTTCTGCTCCAAATTTAAAAGCAGTGGAAGACCAACCTGACGCAGGGAGGAACATGCTGTGACATGGTCCTTTTTTGTCTCAAGGAATGACTTACTTTCTCATGGTCAAAAGGACCTTAGTATTTGGATCTATTAACTAGATGAAAACTATACTCTTCACTCTGACTGAACTTTCTTTAAAAAAAAAACAAACATCCAACGTCAAGTTTGTTGTTTACTTTTGTGTTATACTGATGGTGGTTCTGGGTAAACTTGTATCTGATCTTGCACCAGCAGGTGCTGTGAGGATATAAAAAAAAAGGAATGGAAATGTTGAATAGTTCCTTTGTGGCCACAGCTGGATACTGAATTATGACATTGGATATTTTAGTTGGTATTTTCGACTAGCCAGGCTACATGTTTGCAGTTTCAGTAGCTGTATAGAAATGCTTTTTAAGATAAAGCTCTTGTATTGGAATCTGAATCCGCCCTTATGGAGCATCTGTGTGTGATCAGGACTTCTGTGCTCTTTTTAGAGGTTGAAGTATGTTACACGTTTCCTGATTGGATATCTTCATGGCACACTCTTTGATTATTGTCCACAGTGATGCACACGAACAAGATGTCACCACAAAGTCAGCTCCAGACCGACATGGAGACTGTGAAGACAGTCCGTAAACTGGCCCCTGTGGAGAGAAAGGGAAGAGATATTTAGAGTTGTGTGAAATTGAAATTGGAGAAAGAGTTGCTCTGGAAGCACTGTAGAGATTGAGGTGAGAAAAATGGAAGACGTTAAGAAACTGAAAGATTGAAAATGCGTAAAGAAAGAGCCGAGAAGGGGGTCTAACAGAGAGAGCAGGAGAAGTGAAGAAGAATAAGCAAAAGGGCCTGGGGAGGGAAGCACAGGAGAGACTTCAGTGGAAAAATATGATGATGGTGGAGGGGGAAACCCGTCTGAAAGCCCACATTGAGTCTCATATGAAACGGGAGCAACAGAGGAGGCTGACACAAACCTTAAAGTGCCAAGAGCAGTGGGAACGAAAAACTCTGTTTAACAATTGTGTTGGAAAGCAGAAAACAACACTGTCCAAAAGGAGCTTCACAAAAACTAACTCCTCTCTTTCTCATCCTCTGTTTTTCTGTCGAGCTTCCAATGAAATGTTGGGTTTCTGCCTCTCGACTTGTTTTTACTTGCTGCTGTTGCCGCATCCTTTGGGTATATATTATCCATACAACATATTATCCATACAACACGTGCACTGAGATCCAATCAAAGCCAGAAGCATGTGGACAAACGTGTGTTCTCTCTTTTGGCGTTGAGCTGCATGCACATTTGTATTGCATAGAAATAGAGTGGAGACTTGTATGAATGGCAGATATAACCCTTTAGATGCACTGGGTCAAAAGGTTAGTATTTCATGGTGTTTGGATACATATAAATGTGAAGTTAGAACACTACCACATTTTTTTTCAGGTTCAATCAAGTCTGTGTTTTTTTGTTTTTTTGTTTTTTTTTTTTGAGCATGTGAACAGTTGCAATGCAGGTAAAGGTCATGCTAAGCCATCAGTCCAGCATATTAAAACATGGAAAACGAGACTTTTATTTCCAATAGATGCAGCAGTTCACCCTGGACCCAGGTTTAATCGAACAGCTCTGTCATGTTTCTCGACTACACCTTCACAAGTAAAGACATGTCAGAAGATCAAATGATGAATGAAAAGATCTTCTTCGTCTTTACTAGTAAAGGAAAGCTGGGCAGAAAAATAACTCAATTCACTGTGGTGCTCAGAGGGTACTACCATCTGCTTTTATGCTATTTAAAACGATGACTGAATATTCCACCAATTAGTTTTGAAAGTCTCGTCTGGGTGATGTATGCTTCTGTGTCAATTGGAGGAATTCCAATGAGATAATACAAACTGCAAATATTCTTTTTCATGGAAAGGATAAAACGGCACAGCACCATTTCAGCAGCACATCATTCATACTTACATCCCCATCAGCACTTAGCTGGACTTACACCTGATGGCAAGTCTTAAAGTCTGACCTTAATCCATGCCTCTTGAAATTGAGCTCATCCAAAAACATCCAGGAGTGGAAACACAAACGAGATAAAGTGTGTGTTCAATAAAGCTTCATATCCTTCTCCACTTTCAACTGTGCAGCACAATCAAAAGAGAGGAAAAGTGTGAAACATTTAAAAGAAATCAGTTGGGAGTGATAGAAAATGCAAAGAATAAAGGAGATAGAGTGGAAAAGGAAAAGAAAGAGAGAGGGAAAGTGATAGTCGAATGGCAGAGAAAACTGCAGTCCTACTTAGGGGAGTGTTGGGAGTCTGAAGTAGTTCAATGTGTTTGAACTGCAGCCAACAGGAATCTGTGCTGCAGAAGTGACTCCATTTTAGAGTAAAGGGGAGATTCCTTCTCACCTCTCTGGTCTCACAGTTGTGCTTTAAATGTCCCTTAAAAGCTTTTTTTTTTTTTTTTTTTTTTTTTAAACACAAGTGTGATCTCTTTGAGGACCATTTAACTTGGATTAATTGTAACCGTGTCTCAGGAGAGTCACAAGGGACTGCTGAGACACTCTTCAGCTTTTAAAGCCACTGTAACGACCAAAACATGAGGTGGCTTCATTTTTTTTTTTAAGCTTCCCCAAATCTACTTTTTTGTTAATATATTAACACGCAACCACCTACAGATGCAGGAAAGACAATTTCTTTTACACAATGATATGACAACTGGGATTATACCAAAATGACTACACCTACAGTGATCTTCCTTTGAAATATATATAAGTCAGATTTAGTGATGCCTTTGTCACAGTATTCCAAAAATATGAGCAATCACCAGCACGTCTCTGCCCTTAATGCCAGAAAAATCTCTGCAGGGATCCAAATTTATTTGAAAACAGGGCAGTGGATGCAGCCTATAAATAGAATAATATGGAGCTCTGTGTTATATGTCTTCCTTTGATTTGTCACTACTGTAGCTGTGGTAGCTGTTTGATGTGAGCACAGACACCATCTGTATTCTCACAAATCAGGACACATATACACTATTTGCAGAAATGGATGTTCCATTAGGCCCCAGTGGCTCAGTTTGATTTGTTGGACTTAATTAGATGTGTCGTGTGTTTTCCACACTCTGTACGTCTTCACACTGTGCAAAAAACGTGCTAATAAATGCGCAAACAGATCTGGAAACCAATGTAAGAATGATTACTTTCTGGTTATGTGACAAAGCAAGATGAAGGAATGTATCACTAAATTAATTGCATGGCCAATTCAGGACATCAGTCTTTGAATTGTTTGCTGTTAAATCTGAATAGGTGGTGCTTTCTCCTCACAATGTGACAACAACAATGGCTGTAATTTTTCATTGCAATATATCGTGAAAGAGTTCAGACAAAAACACGGCATTGTTAGACGTCAGCTTCATTCCTGAGAAAAAATACAAGATGGAGTAGAAGTACATATTTTTTAAACTTTGAAAATTCTGTAAAAAAAAAAAAAAACTCATGTTGGGTTAACAATTAATGCAAAGTGCAGCTGTGAATGTCACTCATTTTGGAGGCAGAGGTAATGACAGCTGTTTCCCAGGTACACAGCAGTCAGAAATAGTGATTGTCAAAGCAAATGTTGGAAACAGAGAAGAAATGCTGATAACATCTCAGCCCTCAGCACAGTATGACATGACTGATCCTGATTCGGCTAAAAGAGCTATAGGCAGTCGTTGCAGTAACTCAAGACACTGACTTCTGCAGCAAAAACTTAAAATGTGTCAATTAAGTTTGGCCTTGCTGTAAATTCAAGGCCAAATGTCTTTTAAGCCTCCAAGTATGGAAGCAGAGAACTAAATGAAAAGTAAAGACATAAGAAATAATCATTTGCTTAAGATCTGAAATGGTCTGTCAGTCCTTTTTTATTATTATTATTTCCACCAAATCTATTTTTACTGTGTGAGATGTGATCTTCTGCTTCATTTGGCCGAAATAGCCAAAAAATTAATTAATAAATAAAAGATTACAAATTTTTCAGTCCTTTAAAAAAAGACCTGATGTTCACTTGTTCCTTTGGGGTTCCATGGCCGTGTACTTTTAAAGGAAATTATATTTAGGTAATAATAAAATAGGCAAGATCAGCATCTGAATAAAATATATGAAACTGCATTCATGCATAGTTTGACTTTTTGCCTTCTTTGTGTCTGGCATCAGCATCGCATCAGCAGGGGCAGGTAGAGATAAAGGACACTGATTAGAGACTGATTATCTATTGTCCTCTTATGTAAATGTGTCCTGTCGACTTCAGTGATTTTGTGCTAGACTTTCACTCAGTTTAGCAATGATGGCTGTTGTTCAGCCATCGTTCTTTTGTACTTACCCCATTAGCCCTTTCGTTGTCTTATTACTGTGTTGCCGTAGCTTTGATTCTGTATCACAAGTCAGCATGACTACAAGCAAGTCATTCTGCCCAAGGATTACTAATGTAAGCTGTCATGCTCAGCTGCACCACAGATGTGCTTTTGCTTTGCTAAACCTTTTATAATTGCATTTTTTATTTACAGAATTTCTGAGTTTCCTGAACAGTAAATGGATTGCAATTGTAGCTGTATGCAGTATATACCCTGTGTATGCATGCAATCTTTCCGAACCATCCACCGAGAAATTATATGTTGTGATTCCTTCGAATCAGACCTGCATTTGGTAAATGAGGCAGAGTTTAGCAAAGTCCCTCCTATATTACTAGGATTGTAGAAACCCAATACTTGCTTTCTTTACTTTCAGAGATCCACTCAGTGATCTACAGCTGGACAGAATGGCAACAATGTATTTGACAATAACGTATATAGAGCACTATCAACAGTCTTACTTGGAAAACTACAAGGCTTTAAAATTGCTCACCTTTAAGTCGTTTTAATTTGCAAAGGGACAGTTTGGTGAGGAAATGTCAGAGATTCACAACACTAAATTAGGATTTTAGCATCAGCTTACTTTCTAATTAGTTACCCTCTTGGATGCCCAGGAAACAGCTGCGTAACTAACATGATAAATGTGGCTTCAAACAATAGCAATGGGTAAACAGTTTAGGTATGCTTTAGATAATTTTAATGTCTCTGTGGGTAATGTTTTATTTATACTACAAAGATGTAAATAATATCAATACATTACGCTCAACAAGCCGTTTCTGTCGGTAATCTTTTCTGGCCAAAAACAACCTTCACCAGTGAGATAGGGCAGCCTTCACTCTTTACACAGCATGAGCTGTGGGATTGCAGCTCTTTTTTTCTCTGTGTACTTAAGAGACAAGCTGCAGTGGCTGAATGTCAGCACCCTTCAAGATGTGGTGTTAAATCAGGTCTCAGGTATTCACAGCAGGGAGGGGTGGGTGCTCGCCAGATTTCACTGGGTTGTTGTCTGTCGTTAGTTAAGCAGCTTTTTATTGTGCTTGGTCAATGTGCTATCACGTTTCAACAACAGTTCTGTAACCACAATCTTCTGTGCGCACAACCACAAGAGCTTTGATAGAGTTTTGGCCTGCACACAGTAACAATAATGATACCTGTCTCAATGCCTTCATTTTAACGATGTCTAAAGTCTGGCTGATGTTGACTCATTTATAAGGCAGAATGGAAACTTAGCATAATCGCCCCTTCTGTCTTTCATAGTCTAACGGGGTTCATGTCTTCAAGTTAATGTAAAGAAAAAAAACTATATGTAGCATGAGAAACACTGACGTTCACACAGCTCTTGATGCACCACTCTTTGAGTGCACCTTAATAACTGAAGGTAATCGAGGAGCGTTTCAACATTTTTATCCACTCAGTCTATAATTGCTGGACAATGTTAAGAGGGTTTGGTGGATGAATTGACCTGACAAACAAAATGAGGGGGACATTTATAATTGTAGTAATCTGTTCAATCATTATGTAGCTGTCTTATTCTGGACCAACAGCTTGGTAGGGGAGCAGGAGGCCAGACAGACTGAAGCTCCTAAAGCCAGAGAAAACTTTACATATCATCCGTCTCTCACTCCTGTGTTTTTCCAGTGTCAGGAATATGTTTCATTGGTTTCACCCACGTATTTTTTGGGTCAAAACTCTGTCTGCTGTCATCCTCGTAAGCAGGCTACTGTTGTGTGAAATGATGTGTAATTTCAGTTTCAATAACAACCTCCTCATTTAGCCCATACTCTTGCATAATTGCTGCTTTTTGGATCCACCAGACATGGATTCACAATACCAAGAAGTTCTGGCTTGATATCAGTTCTACTGGAGTGCCCCTCTCACCTCTTTTTTTTTTTTTTTTTTTTTTTTTTTTCTTATGTAAGAATAGTCACCCAGCCTCACCTACGTTTTGTTTGTGCCTCCTTGTGTAGATGAGTTTCCTGTCAAGGCTTTCCTATTCACAGGCAAAGACAGATTTTCGAAAGGTAAATGTGCCAGTTTTTGGTATTTTAAGGAAGGACTTTCTGCTATATAAATTAGCATCTCACTTTGCAACCTAATGCAGCTTTTAGACCATTTCTGCTTAATATTCTTATCACACTGAATAGCTCTCACATTGTCCAAGGAAATCTGTCCCTGGTCCAACCTTACATAAGCTAATTGTATATTACCTGTAAGTAAAAAAGGGCTTAACTGCAAACAGTGACAGAGCACTTTTCTCAGAAACTGATGGAAGACACCAAGGATGAAATACTTAGATGGAGAGATAGATACTTTATTTATCCAGGGGGGAATCAACAATCTGTTGCTCATATACATACATTATTCACATAATAAGGAAACACTGAGACATAAAAACATAAATACGCAATTAGGAGTATCCTGACTGCTTGTTAACTGAGAAGCTGCTCAATGAACATCAAGCTGCTGTAGTTCATTATTGTGATGCATTTCATTTTTATGTGTACCCAGTGGTCACACTGGTTTTGAACTACAGGTTTGGCCCCAAAATAGCTCACCACACATTCAAAGAAGACTTAACACCAATGGAGACTACAGTTTTTACCACAGCACCTTCCGCTGTGAACCTAAGCTTCTTAACAGCAGCGTGCCCTGCAGGTCAGCTTGATGAGCAAACATTAGTGAGTGCACCATGTTGTAGTGAGATATAATGAGCCACAATGCCCGCAAAGCTTTGTCTGTCTTTCATGGCATGGGGATGCATTTAGCATATTAATAAGTTACAGATAACAGAGACATTTAGCATGTTAATAGGATGCTGATAACGTTTGCCTCTAAGTTTAAAAGACTTGCTGAACATACAGAAGATTTTATAGTTTCAAAACACCAAATAAAATCGGTTCTTCTGTCAGACAAGTGACAGAGATCAATGATGGGGCAGCGGTTTGTCCACAAAGGCAAAGTCAGCTTGACCATTGTCAGAAGAGAAAGTAATAAAATCACACTGGAAGGTGCAACGATGTTAATACTAAAAGTCCAGCCTTGGCATAGAGGCTTTCTGAACAATATGATAAATGGCTTGCCTCTGCCCAGATAAGGACAAGAGTATTCAGCCAGGTGAGAGAACGCGCCGAAGTATTCCTGTAAACATCTTCCCTCGAGCTGGACTGAAATGGACACTTTGGTTATCTGTGGAACAGAATCAAAACACACAGTGAATATTTTTTCAGTTCTGCATAAGGGATTATTCTTTTTAAAAAGTTAGTTTTTCTTTTAATGAGAATTCCTGATACACCGGACTATAAAATAACCAAAGAAATTTCCCGAAAATACTGACAAAAGTGTACTCAGTGAAAGGTGCAGGGAAAGCATGCAGTTTGCTCTGAAGTGGGCCACGAGGCCACAGTTTGGCACTTTCTAGCCACTGAAGCGCACCACTGGAGTGCTCACCTGCTGCTTCTTGATGTTTCACTTGAGTAGAGTGTTTTGATTTTTCAGCAAGGCGTGTCACGATCTGGGTAGTTACAGTACACAATGGAGCCTTTGAATTCTCTGTAAACACCCACATTCAAAATTTTTCGAACTTTCCGACTGGGTGAATATGGTCAGAGATGTGCAGCAAAGAAACACTTTCTCACATTTCATGGAGAAGTGAAGCGGCCTATGCCCAAAAAAGGGATGTTGCAGATGGTTCCTTCAGTTGGATATTTGAGCTTCACTGTGCAGAGTGATGGATGTGTTGACATGAGTCCGCTGTGAATACACCTCATCTGAGTTGAAGATGTGTATGTAACAAACAGAAAAAGCTTTTTGTGTCTTTATTTATTTTTTGGATGAGGCGCTTTGTAGTCAGATGGTGGAGGGAACAGTGGCCGGGGGATAGTAGCATAAGTAAAATTATAAGACAGCAGAAAGTCACAAGTGGAAGGAAGGGAACAGCACAGCAAGAGAGAGAGAGAGTATGACGACAGCAGCATTTCAAAAGTTCTATCACTCTGGAAATTAACTTGACATTTCTCACAGAGCACAAATAGAAATGGTGTGCTTCCTCCTGCAATACAAAGAACGGGTTATAGCATTGCTGGAGCAATGTCATTTGTTTACACAGACTCTCAGCAAGCTAAAGGTTATGTGTTTTTGAATCAACATTATAAAGCTGATTTATGTGCTTGGGTGTAGTTATCCACAGCGGGTCCTGGTCTTTCCCTTCAACAGGACCCAGAGTCAGCTCCTTCTGACAATGGAAGTGTGTAGAATTCACTCACAGGGCAAGATAACACGCAAATGCCGTCAGTTCCTGTTTCTATGTGAATCTGTTATTTCTCCCTGCTGGCCTGGCATCCATGTACAGTACATGCAGCATCACATTTGCTTCACCTGACATTTCCTGTGGATGTGTGCTGAGCTTGTACACTGATTGATGTTTACATCGTGTGTATTCAACCCATTTTCAGCTTAGTCTCCTTACTGTAGGAAATTCTGCATTCCCTCATGCTGCTTATACTTTGTGCAGTGAAATGGAAGAAGAGAAAATCAGCCAAATTCAACGTAAAGTATATTTTTTTGATTTAATAATAAAACCCTGAATCAAGCCCTGCAGGCTGCAAGTCATGTGAAACTGCAATCTTTTGATTTTTCCATTTTTCCAAGTCCATTTTGTACACACTTGCAGTTTACTCCCCTAATGGCTGGATAAGCAGGCCTATGGCCACAAGGTCAGCAGGTCAAATCCCAGGAGCTGCTGTAAAAAAAAATATATAAAAATCTGGGAGAGAGAAAGTGAGTTAGTGAGTCATTCTCACTTCCCCACTGGTCTCACTAAGTGCTTTCTGTCAGGGCTTAAGCCCCGAATGTTTTGAGATTAGCCCCAACAGCTTTTGATCAGGGAGTTTAAATAAGTTTTACATAATTCTCACCATCTCACCTCTCACTGTCCCTGTCCCTTTATGCCTGTGGGGGTTTACACTGCACAAAATTGCAAGTAAAAGTTGGAATCAACAGCCTAGTTATAGCAGCTATATAATCAGCTTTGAGTCCATCAGAGAACGTATCACAGTGTGTTTTGTATCTGTCCTGAGATGGTGATGTAGTATGTCACACTGAGTATATTTAGGCTGAAGACAATCTGGCAGTCACACCAACAGTGGAGAAAATAATCCTCTCCATGGTCCAGTTAGCAATTCAGTTGACTATGGCCAATTCCATTACAATAATAATCATAATGGAATTTACACACTAAGAAGTACACTGAGATCTGTGCAGACAGAAAATCCTGTAACCTCACGCGCTGCACAATGTTTCACTGAAACAAATGCCAAAGAAGTCCTTGTCACATAGCCCGAGGTCGTCTTCTTTCAATTACCTGGAAAGTCTTTGACTGGAGCCTATGAAACCTGCTGACACCAGCTGGAACAGAAGTGGAATTCGACAATTCACACTACAAACCAGTGAAAGGTGACTTTTGCATTGGAAGGCACGTTTACATTTCATATGTCAAATGAAGCTCCTTGATGGTGAAGAAAAGATGATTGTGGCGTTTTTCAGGATGAATCTGTTCCTGAGCATGCCCAGTGGGGAGCATTAGCCCTGATAAAGACCAAGTGAGATAAGATAGATGAGATAATTCCAAGGTTAAAATATTTCTGTTCCCAAAGTACCATGAATGTCAATGTTTGCTCCAGGTGATGCTCAGACCTGTGCAGTTCAACGTGAACGCTATCTCAGATGTATTGATTAGTTCACTCAATCTCATGGACACCACAAGATATTATCTTGATTTTGCACATTAAGCATATGTCAGAGCTGGGCAAAGTATAATTTCAGATATGATTTATCTTTTCTTGTCCCTTTCAGACATTTGATGATTTATTGCTTGCCATTTCTGTCAGTAGAGTGGAGAACATTAATCAATGTTTTGTACTTATTTTTTTACAACATAGGCCAGAGCATGACCAAGATTATTCAAAATCATGAAATATTCATGCTATATACTTATTTTTTAATATGATTCATTGCTCTTTGGAGTATGTGCTATTTGCTCATGTGTGTCTTTTGACTTCATTTTTAAAACTTTAAGGATCAGTGCCATTTATAATTTGTGCAAAACTATACATCTCAGAGCTCGTGTGTGTGATGCTATGCAATTTATATGGCGTTATGTCTGGCATGTCATGAATGTGAAAGTGAATTTTGCTTTGGCGGACAAATCAAGGTTAAAGATGAGGCAGGACTGGATTCAAATTAGCATTTCTTCCATCACTGGAATGCAACTTTAGACAAGAAAAGATTACTATTTTTGATTTATGTGGCTTTATGCAAACCAACAGATATTATGACGCAGAATGCTTCCAGGCATTTTCTGTATGTAACACCCCCAAAAAGACGTTCCCATCACTGAATCATGCCATCATCTTCATCATCATGGCAGGCTGCTGCTGCCCCAGTGAAATTTGCTCAGTCATATTTCAGGTTGGAGTTCCACAAAAAGTCGTGTTTTTTTTTTTTTTTTTTCATAAACTGGAGGAGAGGGCTATGGGCAAATTGCTTAGGTTAATGACTTTGTGAATTATTCATGTTCAGGTCTAAGTGAAATAGGGGAGGCTTAGTAATTACTGACAGTAGTCATGGTACATTTTTTGCACTTGTAACTAAAAAACTCAGCTGCCTGATGTGAAAAGGCACAGGTCTTATTTTGATCCTGCATAGTATTCCAGCTTTATTCCCCTTGTCTACTTCAGAGCTTTTATTAATTTACAATACTGAATCTGGGTTTTTTACATAAGTGTTCACTCTCACATTTACACCATAATCATCAGGAAATTGCTTAGATGTAATGATGATTTGTGAAATGGAGATTTTCTGGGTTTGGAAGATGGATTTGCACCTGCATTTCTCTCGCGAGCTGCCAAAGGTGCAGTTAGGAATTATTGACTTGTAGGGTTGAATGCTTATGCCGTCGAGCAGTTTGTAATTAATTTAGAATCTGAATATAAAAAGCTGTTTTGATCTGATCAGCATCAAAAAATATTTAATCTGCTTTGATTGAACTACCATGTGCTAGTGAGTCCCACCTTGGGGGATTTGTACCCCCTGCAGTTGTCAGAAGGTGCACAGAAAGCTCAGTCAGCTGCGATGTATGAACAGCATATTTTGCATCTGAGGGAACACAACTAAAAAGCAATAAAGTGGAGAAGTTGAACTAGTGAACAAAAAGGAAATGGATGAAAACAGTCTCTAGTTCAATCAGCTGTTTGTAACTTCCTGTTGCTAAGTCACTAGCATTAGCATTAACAACTGGTAACTCCTTTCTTCAGCTTGCTAACCAGCTAGTCCTCATCACTTTTTAATTAAATATTATTGTAACACTCTCAGAAAGGAGAAGTGGGGCACTTTAACCTGTTTCCTTGTAAATGTAACAACAACACGCACACACAAAAACTACAGTGTATGATGATGTATGTATGAATACTTCTATAGAATTACATAGAATAACATTTGGCTTATATTTCACTGAGAACATATGTTGTGCAGATGGGGAGCTCAGCTGACAGACCTCTGAGGATATGTCAGACAAAGGCTACAGCTCCAAAGCATAATTTTACTTTGTAACTTCAAGCATGTGCCAGACAATATTGGTTCTCAGTGAAGTATTTGGTTTCATCTGACTGACTGTGAAGTGGCTTTAATAGCAGGATTTTCCCCATTTCTTGGAATGCCTGGTTTCATAAAAACAAGAGGAGTCAATTTCGTGAAATATGGATATAATTAGTTTTGTCGGGGTGTTTGGTTTGTGCTCTGTGGAGCAGAATTCCTTCTGTATCTATTCACCAAGTAACACAACCACTCTTCTAATCCAAACAGAAACAGACTGTATGTCTTAAATTGCCTCATTTTCTGATTTTCTTTCCTTTGAACCTTCTAAAGATCAAACATGTACATCCCATTTTTTTATTTTTTTTTTTTTATTTTGTGGATTTACCTCAACCAACTACCCACGCAAAAAACACAAGCGCACTTGATCATCCACTCTGGCACGAATCACCTTCTCCGAAGAGATTGCCTCCGCCCTTGTTCAGTTTTAACTTCAATGGGGTTAGAAACACAATAACAATCTTCCCTTGAAATATAATCTGAGACTGTAAAGAAAAATGGAAGGAGAGAGATGGAGGTGGAGATGGAGGGAAGCAAGCAGAAATGAGGGCAGGTGTAAGGGAGATAAGGAATGTTAGCTGTGCTCATAAGATGATGATTCAGAAAAGGATGGGTAGGGAACAGAGTTCAAATGGGCTGAGCTTTCAAACGGTGCCTTAATCATTCCCACTGTGTACAGCCTCTCAAGGTTTGCCAAAACCTCTGCAGGAGGAAAGGATGATTCCTGCATATAAAACTCAGGAATAAAGATCAAAATGGAGTTATCTCACTGCAGGAGGACCCCGTGATGATGTGAATGTACAACACATGGAAGCATTTGACTGTAGAAGACGCAACAAAAATATCTGTGTGCTGGAACAGTCTGAGCATCGTGCCAACACAGAAATTGTTTGGCTTTATAGATGCAAAAGCTGCGCCTGAATGATAACATGATATTCGCTATTAGACAGAATTAATAAAACCTGTCCAAAAAGCACTGGTGCCTTTCTAAAATGAGATTGGATACAAAACCGCAGAGCTTTTAAAGCTTTAATTGCAAAAGATAATGCTCTGCAGCATTTATCATTGACAGTTTGACAGAAAATAGAAACAAAAACAAATAAAAAACAATGAAGAACAGGAGGTCAGAGCTCCAACTTGCCTAATGATAAATACTAACTTTATGATCGCGTTTGTTTGAAAGTGCTTTTTTGAATATCAACATCAATACATTCTCATTACTGGCTGTTTACCTGCAACTGAGCCTTTTTTTTTTAGTTCACTAACTTCATTGTTCCAGCTCACAGTAGTTTACCTAGAATGGGTCCAATTTGGCTTTTTATAAGGGCATTTCCTTTTCCTCCTCTGTTTACAAATTGCATAGACAGGAAGGCTATGCACAGCAGTGTTCGACACTGTTTGTATTGGGATTGTTGGTTTGGAGAAACAATTTGAAGTTTTGATTTTGTATGTTATCATGTTTACTAGCTGATGTCAGCTAAACAAGTGTGAATGCTTTGAGACATTACCAACACAAACCCTGATTGTTTATTTGCATGTAATTAACTATACACAGCACAGACAATATTAAACAGGACTGAATCCTGCAGAATATCGAGTCACCCACAGCTGCCTATCACCAAATGACCATATTTTAGTCTGCATCAAAGCCGTGGTCAGTTTGGCTGTAAGACCTAAAGCCATTAATATTATTATTTTAACATTGGCTGTCACCTGTCACACATTGAGTCATTCACTGTCCAGTATCCAGTGAACACAATAGGCTGTTATCGTTTCAGATAACGAGCAGTATGTGGAAAAATAAGCCTTTAAGTATTTAATCCTTACCTTGTTTTCATTGTAATAGCAAATAAAATTCCCATGGACCTGTGCAATTATGCCAACTGCCATGTCATTCAACACAGTCCTGCACACATCATTGCCCAGATGGGCCAGCCCCCCACCACCTCACCCATCTGTACCCGAAAGAAGTTTTTTCCCTTTCCAAAAAGTGGAATAAAGGATTGAGACTAGACACGCCGTCTATAATTATGGCCTTTGTTGTTTTGTTTTGTTTTTTTTTTTTCATGCCCCTCTATTCAGGTTTTCCCAGCTTTATGTGTTGCTATAGTAACACCTCCCTTTTAAGTTTTTGTGCACGTGAATCAGTGCAGATGCAGCCGTTTTATAATTTAATCATTTCAAATTTTTCCTCTGAAGGCAAGAAGAATCTAACGTAGGACAGACAGACGTAGAGCTGCTTGACTTTTCTGTCGAGGGAACACAGGGCACCACTCTCGCTCTTGTTAAATGTCAGTGTAACTCACTCAGCAATCAATCTCTCTCTCAATCCCTTCTGTTTCATTTTTGCACAATTTCAGCAAAGCTGCATGTGCCGCTTTTAGTTTATACAAAGTGGTGGATATGATGATTTTAAGAGTGTCGTAAACAATCAAGGATTTGGTAATTTCTGCGTCAGAGAGACACATTTGTTGTACACGCTGTTGTAATGTGCTCCTAAAGGATCAGGGTTGTGGTTTGGGTTAGCCCGTTCTGAGATGTTTGAACCAGCTTTTAATTTTAAGTGGAGTTCTGTCCTTTCTTTATCTCTATCGAGAGCAGCAAAACAGATGTATGACGTACATTTTCACAATTCTTTCTTTTATTAATCCACCTGAACTGTGCTGCTGTTTTCTTTTGAGAGATGGTGTTTGCAGAAGTGGCGGAAGTAGAAAAGAGATGATTTAATCAGCCTGTAGGAGGGCAGACTTGAACCTAAAATTATTCTGAAAATCCACAAGCTAAAATGAAAAAGATAAGTTTATGTCAAAAGTTAAGCAGTGAAAATGTTCTCTGCGTCCTCTTTGTATCTCTGCAACAGTTCACACTCTCTTGACAGCATCTTCTCCCAAGCTGCAAAGCTGTGCCGCTCTGAGCTTTCCTTCCAAGCACAGTTCTTATCTGCCAAGAGACATTCACCCAGTTTTGTAAAGAACTTACTGACATGCAGACTGCTCAACCCAGTTTACTTTACATGTTTAACTGGCTGCCCTGATTTCAGATAACCTGAACATATTTCATTGAAGTTTAGGGGGACACTTGAAAACAGTATTCATATTTGCATCTTAATGAGGACCAAGTGGATTAAAGCCAACATATGAACTTTCTTTCTATCCCTCACATTCATCAGATACTTGACTGAGCACATCATAAATGAGGAGCATGGATGGGAAATTAGCAATCTGGGTCCCGCTCAACACACTTTAGAACATGAGATCAAGGCTCGCTCAATTAAGAATAATTTTCCTTGGAGCTTTATGCTAATCCGGTAGCATTGCTGCATTACGAGCATAATACGTGTTTGTCTGTAGACCATCCTCACTGCGTCAGCGCCGCCGTGTTGCAGTCTCCTTCTGCCTCACGTCTACCAGCGGTCTTCTCAACACTCTTTCAGAATGACTCACACAGCTGGGGACTAAAAATAGCTCATAAGTCTCCCTCCTTGGCTCCCAATCTTTCCCTCTTATCTCTTTACCCCCTCTCTGCTTCTGTTTCTCTATCTGTTCTCCTCTCATTTGTCTCGCTCTTCTCCCTCTCTTTGCGTTTTCCACACAAATACCCCAGACTGGTGAATTAGAGTGTGAATCTTTACTTTTTCTGGCCTCTAGAAAAACAGAAAGTAGCACACAAGGAGTTAAAATAGGACTGTTAAGGGGTGATATTGCACAACCAGGAAATGATGAACGCAGAATATAGGTCATGACAAGATATAATCCAATCTTAAAACAAGGGGAAATAATGATATGGCTTTGTTCCATATTTATGGAACCGACTTTGCCACCCAACTGTGCCATGATATGATAATACTTTTTCTCATTTGTTATCTATTTCAGTGAAGTTGTTCCAATTGAAAAATGTTTTGCAAATCTGTGCTCCATACTGAAAGATGGCACTCAGTCACCCAAGTTTACCCAGATTCACTTTAGAACTGCAGAGTCCAACTCTGGACCACTGGAGCAGTCAAAGTGAAAGGCACCTTGGAAGTAGTTTCTAATGGAGAACAGTGTTTTGTTTTTTTTTTTGTTTTTTGTTTTTTTTTTCCTGCTCAAGGCTTTATGTCAATCCGCCAGGCTGAAATTGGCTTTGTGTCAAATGTCACATTGGAATTTCCCATCAGTCTCTCTGAAAATAATTTAAAGCATCTCAACTGTCTTTTCTTTCCGTGATATCCTGGTGCTTAGTTACACACCTGTTCATCATACACCTACTGAGGTAACACTGAGAATCATGAATCATAACATCCCCAAGTAGTGTTTGACAAGAAGCGCAAGTGGTAATTCTTTCCAGTGAACCTTGTTTGCCTTCATTGATTTCATACCAGCAATGTTAATTCTAAGAACCATGGCTGCTAATAACAGAAGCAGCTCCATATGATTAAGCCATGGCACCTGCATTACTTATTTGGTAACACAGGAGCTGCTCCTTGGTATTAAACTCAACCTGTCTGCTGTTTGTCAACTGAAGCAGATTGGAAGCACTAATTACTTACAGAGTCATTGCACTTTCCTTTGAAGCTTGAACTCACCTTCACAAGTTCAAAAAATGTATTTGAATGCCTGGTTTCTACCTTTCCAGCCATTTTCACATATTTTCAGCAGTTAAGGTGAAAGATTCAAAGGATTTTTGAATACTAATCCTAAAAAATGTATAACTAATAGGCTACATTTTATGTTTTGTCACTGACTTGAACCAACATTGTAAGGTAAATTTCAAGCAGAGTAACACCTAATATGTAAAAAATTATCACCAAATGTGTTTGATTCTTATTTGCATTAGTTCAGAAACTGTTCAGAGCAGCCAAAATAAGGTGTGTTAAAGGTGTGAAAAAGCTTCTTCGAAAATGTAATTAGCCATTGAATTGTCAGGGGAAAAAAAAAACAGCAAATAAATATTTGAAGGGCAGATTATTGGAGACACAACTATCAATGAAAATTATATATTTTATCATTCATTATTAAATGCCATGTAGCGACATCAGAGCTTTGCTTTGTATGACTCATCTCTCTTTCCCCGCAGTGCAACTTGTTGCAGTTTCTTTTTTTTTTTTTTTTTTTACTACAGCCGAGCTTTTCTTCAGCCTCTCCCAGTATATTAAGATATAGATTTATCTTTTTCCTCAGGAAGAGTTAAATTGCAGCAATGTGAAATGTTTTACAATCTACTCACTTACTACATTTCAGCATCGCTGAATTTTTCCTTTCTTTCCTGAGCTTGTTAATAGCTAAACCCTTGAGAAATTTCTACCAGAGTGTGCATTAGGCGCTCCTTCACTCACAAAATACGATTAGTAGGCAGTCCCAGTCACTGACTGCGTAATTACAGTAGCTGCTGCTTTAGTATATCAGACATTCACTGCACACAGATTGCAAGTGCACATTGCATGAAAGGTACAGCAGAATATCCACAACACCTTTCATGTACTGTACGTACACCTGGTCCTGAGTGCCTTTATAATCTTATTATGGTGATTTTGTGGATTAAGTTTGACTGTTGCTGTCTTGCGTTAATGTGAGGCTTCATTGTTGATCATCATCGTTAAACTTATGAGCAAAATGTTGATGTACTCCTTTGCTAATGAGAACAATTTAAGTTTTTGCTTTGTACACCGTTTGCACAGCCTATCAGTGTTCCTCTCTAAGTGAGACACACCAGTAAGATAGAGTTAGAAAGCTCACTAACTAGCTCCCTTGTTGCAGCAACAGTTGGTGTAGCCATCAATAAAGCATGGGCAGCTTTGCTGTGGGAATTATCAGCAGGGCTGAGGTACGTCTTTGACCAATCAGATGGCTTGGATGACAGTACCTGTTGCGGAAATTATCAAAAGGCCTAGGGACCGCTGAGTCCAACACCATATGCTGGTTAGATAGATGGAGGTTTGTGGTAGATTAGTGTGGGAATTCTCTGCGCCTACACCTCCTATCTACACCCAGACCACCACACAGCATTCAGCGTCTGTTCTCCGTTGAGGCCCAGACTCGAAGCCACTTCCTATCAAGTTTTGACTGCTGCTGTGCCTGTCAGTCATAAGCTTTAAGGGGAAACAGTCACAGGCATGTTACCCATCCTGGAGACAGTTTGACTCCACAGACTCCCTTTGAAAGCCAGCAGGAGCAGCTCAGCACACAGAGTAGTGGAAACATCAGGTGTATGTCAGATAAAACTAAAGAATCTGAGTCTTACACTGCCTGAATGCTCTCGAGGGAAATTGAATGATCCATATGTTTTTAGCCTCACTAGCGGGACGGCTCTAGAGTCAAATCAATCAGTTGGTCCTCCACAACACTGAGTTGTGGGACTGCTGATTGACTAAAATATGTCAGACTGGATCAAACTTGGCTGTGGACAGTTGTGGTTCCCAGACACTGAATCCTGGTGACATTTATGGTTCAGCTGGCGGCTGAGTTCAGTGAGGTCTAACACAAGACAACCCATCCATGCTTAACATATGTTTTTCTGCACGATTTCTTCATGAGTGTGTTTCTTTCACACAGAAGCAGGTTACTTTTAAATGGATATGTATCAGTATTTTATGGGTAGTAGGGATTTACGAATGCATGGGACAAAGCCCACACAGCATGCACAGTACACTTGCAATCTGTCTATCACCGCCCACCTACACACACAAACACACAGTGTTGCTGTGTTACCATTTCTCATTCCTTTTATATCTCTCTGTTCTCTCTTTTCAACTTCCAAGAGCAGAGTGCGGGGATTCATTTGCTAATTGGTTTTGCTGAGGAAACGTATTCGTTCGCTTCTTTCTCCTCAATACCCCAGGGCTCGCTTCCTCTTAGATGATTCCCCAGTCTCTTGCTCCTGCCAACTCAGCTGAGCGTTCACCAGGGCTTGTTATTGTTCTGTGTAATGTGAAGCTATGGTGCTGTAGAGGCTTCAAAAACACTTTTCCTAGACCAGGAACCCATGAGGTGTTTCAGGGAGGGACTCTGTTGTCTTGCATTTGACTGACATAGGTTGTAAATGTGAGGATTTTATACCAACTCTTGCGACTGAATGTACTGTCACATTTGTAGTCACAAAATCTCCACATTACAATTCCACAGTGGAATACTGCAAGTTTCCTGAAATCCTCCCCATGTTGGGCAGGTTGTGTTTGGTTTGTTGATAAATTAGTCTTAAATTAGGAGGTCTTGCAGCAGGCATGAGCAGTGGAAATGCACATGCAGCAAACTTTCAAATCAAATGAAACACCTGTAGTTTATATTTATACCTGATCCAGCTTTCAGATTTTTATTCGATTCGTGTTTAAAGAGGAAGACTACAGGAAAAGCAGAAATGTGTTTTGAATTGTGATGTCAAATATATTTTGACAGTGCTGTCAGAGAAATCAACTAAAACTTAATCATAGGTGTTGGCGGCACAGTGGTTTGGCACCGTACTATTTACTGAACAAAACCCCCTATTTGAGCTCCAACAGGGATGTATGTTTTTCCTGTATTTCCTATTGCTCTTTGCAGCTGTCGGTCAAAAAAGGCAAAAATGCCAGAAAGAAATTGTTAGGTCATGCGTTGTCATCGTGAATCCAAGCACACCTGGTCTTTTTGTTCATAGAGCTGCAGAGCACTCAACCTGAAGGGATGCTGATTAATGGAATATCATTTGTTATCCTCTCACTTGTTCATCTGGTCGATTTTGAATGATTGTTGGTACGTGGTGATGGCTTTCAAATCTTAAAAGAAACAAGTTCTCATGCAACTTTTATTTGGATTATAGTCTACAAATACAATTTATTCACGTGTAGCGTTCATCACTGCATGGTTGTTCACTAGCAACTAAATTGTTATTATTGTAACTAAATGACTGGAGATTATGGGTTATTCAGCCACTGGGATTTTTGCCAGTTGCCAAACAGTTTCAAGTGTATTATCACTAACCACTGGACTGGAGTAAAATTAACCTTCATTTGCATATAACCTGGGAAAAACCCAAAGGATTTTTGTAATCATATTTGTGGTCTGGCAAATGGAGACTTGCTGTTCACTGTGAATTATTTTAGGTACATGAAAAGACAAGAGGTGAGGTAATGAGGCCAAAGGCAGACGAGATGTCTTTTCAAGGTGTATCCAAGTTTGTGGAGACAAAGAAAGTCAGTTTTCAGTTTATGTCATAAGATAATGTATTATGCATGTAAATAGCCATTACAACGAGAAGACCTTTCTATTTTTCATCTTAAAATGAAGAATTAATGTGTTTCTAGTGGTTTCACATCACAGGGTATTTATTTTATTCTTGCTAAAGTCTAAAAGGGTGACATTCATACGCCTTACACTACCTTTCAATAAAATTGTGTTAACATACTGCCTGTACTGAGGATATGACTTGAGCCTCAGCAAGCTGTTTCCCCCTCTTTCATCGTGTAAGAAATGAAACAAATCACAGATGGGCACAGCTGCTCAGGGGTATTTAGGAGCGTGTAAAAAAAACAAGAACAGTGCAAAAGTCTTGAAAACTTCAAAAACATGCCTCCTTTGCGTAAGGGGATTGAGGTGCATTCAGGATGCGAAAATGCCTGAAAAATGTTTATTCTTTCCTCTCCCTTCCCTTTGGTGAAGCCTCCAGCATTTCTCCAAGATAATGGTTGTGATTTTAGATACCGTCTCTTCGGTGATAAGGAGAGGATTGTGGGTCAATTAACAAACCAAGTGACCTGTCATGCCTGGAAATAATTCAGATAATTAGCTTCCCTAAAACTCATTCAATCAATAAGTGAACCCGTTATTTCTTCACACTGCATTTTGAAACATAGTTGACACTTTGTAGTGTGACTAAATTATGAACTGCCAAAAAGTTACTGCATGTTTTATGCCTTTTCCAATTTGTGAGCATTTCATCCAAAAGGGACTTAAGAGTTGAAGCCAAATAGGAAATACAAGGAGAGCTTATTGGACTGATGTGCAACTAATAGTCAACTAAGTCCAACCAGGACATTGGAGACCATGTGGGTTTTCAACCTCATAAAAGTATTGTTGCTTCTCTCAGGAATGGAGAAAGGCAGACCAGACACAGTCGCTGTCACTGCCTTGACAAGTTCACAGATAAAATCTCAAGTTTCACCCATGTGACTGCCACTGACTAACTGGTCCCTGGGTGACAGAGAAGTTGTGTCCTCGAAGTTGTGTGTACATCTCAGAACAGAGTTGAAACTCCATCGGCAATGTTTTGTCTGCTGTCATGCTGAGGTCTATTTACACTCTGAGCTTCTTTGACTTTTGGGATTTTGTTGCTGTCTCACTACTCATCACATCACTCACATATACCGAGAGAAGCTTTACAAGGGAAATTCTGAATTAATTGTAAAATGTCAAACAATTAGATAGAAGAGAATATTTACTATATTTGTAGAAGAAATGCAGTATGAGTTGTGCTAGTAATATAAATGTAGCATAAAATATACCATGGTGTAGTTAGGACCAGCAGGTGCAATAAATGAAAAATCAACCCTAAAACAAGTTTTAGTTTTTTATAAGTGACATAAAGTTGAAAATGTCCCACTGAAAAATGTGACACAAAATGAGGATTATGTGTTTATTATTATAGCTCTAACAGAGGAGCCCCTTAACAGGCGTCTGTGGGTTTTACCTCTAATCCAAACTGAGAACGGCCCACAAATAACAAAGAGGGCTGCACTCACCGGGCTGTAAGATAAAAGAGACAGACAGGTGCCTTCGGCAGGCTGTTGACCAGCTACCCAGCTGCTTTGCATGTTC
The DNA here is from genome assembly GCF_900963305.1 of Echeneis naucrates. Classification (NCBI taxonomy): domain Eukaryota; kingdom Metazoa; phylum Chordata; class Actinopteri; order Carangiformes; family Echeneidae; genus Echeneis; species Echeneis naucrates. Next base: position 15,715,926 of record NC_042512.1, on the reverse strand, counting down.
TGTCTGTTCATTTCTTCATATCTGTCCTTTAGAAGAGTTTGTTCTATCTGTCCCGCCCAGGACACAAATCTGTGGGAGCCAATCAGAGCCCCTTGTATGTAGACAGCAGCCTTCTTTGATGCGCTTTGACAACTTGTGCATGCAACCTCCAGACTATAATGTGAAACCATGTTCACCGGTTCTGCTGTCATACCGCCCTTGCAAACCCTTTTGTAGCTGCTGAAACAGTGACACTGAATTCCTCTGCAGCAACTATCATGAAGTCGGCTCACAACGTTGATGGGAATATCAACACTGTCAGATGAAGACAAGATCCTGTTACCTCCCTCATCCATCACCTTACTCTCTGTTTTCGTCAAAGAGGGGTGGGCAAAGATAGACAGGAACAGATGGTCCAACCTCACTAGGACGGTGGCCAGGCTCTGGCTAGCTGTCATTCAGACAGAATGAACTGAGGTCTGTCCTGGACCAGCAATGACATATTCTCCGTACTCCTCTCTTTGAATTTGTTGAATGAAATGGGATGCAATAGATAGTGAATGTCATTTCCTCAGACTGTGTTTGTGTTATGCATGCTTTCAGTGTGTACCCAGAAGAGCTGCAGGATAACGTCGGCGCTTTAGATGGCATATAGCTTCAAAAGAGCTCAAACACTGGCTGATAGTTTAGCTGAATATCAATGTGTTTTATATACAACTTTGATATTGAGGTATGTGTCAAACTTTCATAATTTTGAATTTGTTTTGATCATATATTTAAAATTCTAGAAGTCATACAATTTGTATGCTGAACGGAGACTTTTTGGATTTAAGTGCCAAAAGATGTACATTGAAAATGCTTTTCCATCTTCTTAAATATTTGATGATATTGCATTAATGTTACATCGCAGTAGTTAGTGTCACCCCACACACATTTATGTCAGCAGCGGTTCAGAGTTTTAGGAGTTGATGAAGTGGCTGTTTTGCTGAGAGGTTGATCCAGTCCTCATGTTGGAATGGTCATTGTGATGGACAAAAGTCACCTGGATGATAGGAGGCGTCTGCACATCAGTTAGCAAATCTCAGTAGCATCAGCAGTGAAATAAACATATTCTTTTTCTCTGTGGCAGATTTGTTCTGGAGGCTGAGATGAATAATCTGAATATAACATACTTAGGGTTAGGGTTAGGGAACTACCACACTTTAGTTCTGTTTATCGTTTCACTTTAGTGCCAGATACTGTAACACCTTTGCCAAAATCTATGCACCTGTTAGTAGACACGACAGGACAAATGTCACACAATTCATACAAAGAAAACAATACGGCACACTGCTCTGTAAACGGCGGAAGCAGATGTAAATTTAATTCACTTCATTATCTGAGGATCAAGCTTTAATATCCTTGCTAGGTCAACATAAACTTCTTTCTCTCCGCCGAGCGACTCCGCCGATGTCACTGAAACACTGTGGTGTTTCAGGAACCAATCAGGGAGCAGCAACAGAACTGGAGACTCCGCCTGAAAGCTCTGATCAAGAGAGAAATTTTAATTTAACCAAATAATTTTTCTCTTCTACAAAGTAACAAATATTATTCTGGTAACTTGCTAATAGCTGTTATATCAATAAATAGATAAGTTTATGCAGGAGATTACCTCCTGCGTGAAACAGAAGGAAGATTAAAGATAAATCTGTTTTGGTAGCATTTTTATTTAATATAGCATCAATAAAAATATGTCTGAGTGCCATTTGTAAATACCATAATGGTTTACTTCATTTTTATGTTAAATGCGAGGTCTTTTTTGCGTTTTGTTTTTTTAGTTAACATTTCAGTAAACAAATGTCATCAGGATGGATAGTCATGTGTCATGTAGACATTTCATCCAGCCTTTCAGATTGGACATACATATAATGTATGTTTTGTCATTTTTAATTTCTCATTACAGTGGAGTTGAATCAATGAAATATGAAGTACGTACGCATACGTCTGGGGACACTGCAACACGGATGAGTCGTTACATCCATTAGTCTAATACATTTTTATTTTGTCACTCTCTGGTGTCTTCTCAGATTTACTGCCCGACTCTCTCAGGGAGTTGTAGTGGCCAAACAGATTGATCATTCTATGTTAGAGGAACGAATAAGTTTCCTGTCGCAGAGACAGTCCCAGTGTTCGTGTTAGTGGGTTAGCATTGTGGATAAACAGATTGATTTGAGTAACCCAAGCTGTCTCTTTATGTGTGTCCCGGGGCCCCTACCAACTGCTGTATGACTCATTATTTAATAAAAACCCTGTGTTTTCGGCACACTTACCGTCTCAGTGTGTGTCTCGGCCACAAAGCAGAAAGGCAGCAGAACAGGCAGCGTGGCAGTTCAGGTATTTCTCCTGGATTAAAACAGTGATCAGGTACCTTTAAGCAGCTGATGAGAAGCTGCGTTGTGAGTCTCTTACTTGTAATTTCGCCGTGAAGCTAAAGTTTACGCCGGAAACAGTGTTCTGTGTAATGTCATTTCTTTCAGCACAGAAAAATGGAAAAACCTGTGTGATACAAAAAAAAGTGTTGTGGGACTAATCAGACAGACAGGCAGTTGAGTAGGAGGAGCTTCAGTCATATACATGGAGCTCCCATTTATTTCCTCAGCAACCTCAAGTGATGCTCCGTTTCCTTCATGCAGCTTTAAAGCTTTCTCTGTTGTGCTCTGTCCAGGTGATAGAAAACATCTGGCCTGTGCAGGGAATAAATATATCTTTTCCTGTTCTTTCTCTTCGTGTGCTGACTGCATCTCATCATGTAAATGAACATTTCAGGACTCTTGACCCTTAGCCTGACCCTAAACTTAACACAGTGAGAGGTTTCCTCATGCGCCCACTCCTGTATGCACCATCAAACGGTAACATTCACCCACTCATGGCCACTCACTTCCAGCCAATTTAACTTACACAAACCCGAATCAACCAGTAATCCAGAGATTGCCTTCACTTTACACTTGTCTCTCTTGTCTTCTACATTTACATCAGTGTGCCCATGCAGCTATTTTTTTCAGCTTGTTTGAAGCTACAAAAGCGCTGAGCTCACTTCATCCTTGTTCCAAACAAAACCAAATTCATAAAACAGTTTGATACAACATGTGAAATTCCCTAAACCTAGACATAGAAAGTTTGCAGCCATGGCAACTAAAACTGTGGCTATGCTTGAAGGTAACCTAAAGGGGACTATGGATGCTTTCAGCTTGAAAATAAATTTATAAACTGTCATCTTACAAAACTAAGAATTAATAAAAGGGCACTTCCCTATCAAGTAATCATGACCTGCCAAATACAGAATAATAAAATGACATGAGCAAGTCAATTCACATTGAGCTCACGTGTCCATGAAGTATGCAAGGACAACCAGCAGGCTTATTATCAATCTGAGTCATCTTCTCATACATTATGTCAAGTTTTCACTCAGTTCAATGGCTCTCCAGTCAATTAGTGGGCGAGGGAGTGTGAGCCGTGCCCGGAGGCTGTGCTCTATCAGTACATTCACACACTGGAGAGCTGCACTGGCCACAGCTTGCCTGCCGTCGCATCGGGGATTGTTTACAGTGTCTCCATCTCATGTTCGGACTTTTCACTGCCATCCCACCATAAATCACAACCGCGTGCGGAATATATGGGAAAGCAATGCAAGCAATTTGGAGATTAAATTGAAAATAGATGCCTCTGTCACAGTAACATCTTCTTTAGCTTTGCATGTAAGAGCATTGTTATGTATTGTGCTTAGCCTGAGCTTTTTTGGAGTAAGTAATGAAATGACAGGGATGTCAAGAGACTTGTTTTAGTTGCTTAAAGAATTACTCAAGTTTTTTTCTTTTTGTTTGTTTGTTTGGTTGGTTGGTTTTTATTGTTTACTTTTGCTTGTCTAAAAATGCATTTGCAAGAGTAAAATAATTTTAGTTGCTTTGGATAAAAGACTTTTTCATGTGAATGACATGAGTGCAGTTTGCGTTGGCAAATATAGCACCCTTTATAAAAGTTATTCATTGCCACCTATGTTCATCAAGAAAAATCCCTCAAAAATGTAAATGAAGACATTCACCTATATTATCATTCAACTGTTCTAAAAATATTTGAACTGGAAAAATGTAATCAATGAGAGTTTGTGCTTTTGTGCACAGCAGTGTTTCTTTGGCAGCCCCTCATTCGCTCAGATGTTGCTGAATGGCTCTGAACCAAATCCTATTAAAAAAAAAATATTTTTTTTTTTCTGCAATGTGTAGGCAGATCACTTAAAGCAAGGAATAAATGATGAGCGCATATAAATGAATTTGTTCTACAGCAAGCAACTAAGTGTTAGGAACTATTAGTGACAATAATTTAAAATGGTCACAGCAAGAAATGAAAATGTCCATTAATTTACTTATGCAAAAAAAGAGAGGTGTCTGGCAAAGGAAACTTACAAAATTGCATTAAATGTCCTCGCTTATCTGAAAAGCAATGATTTGTTTTCTTTCCCTGTGGGTAATTGTTCCAAAACATGTTGTGAACCATGTTACACACAATTATCCAATCCTCATTTCTCTTTCTGATGCCTATTGTTTTTCCATTTCTGAGCTCTCAAGACAAGATAAAGACGAGCGTGTCACATGGCAATATGAAAGCATCTTGAGTTGCTGTTTCCCAATTGTATTCAAATTTTCCTTTTAATATTTCACTCATCTGTATTTTAGATTGGCATTCCAGAATATTCCACCTTTGTGTTGTTGCGAGCTCTGACGACCGCGGCTGTAAAATCTTCTGTGACAGCTCCATTCCTCGCAGATACAGAAAATATCTGCTTGGGTTTTTTTGGAACTATAATAAACATTGTTCAGAGGTGCGCTCATGGCAAAATCAGATGTATTCATTGGATGGAGGAAGTGCTCCCGTTTGTGAAGTGAAGTCTCTTTAGCTTTAAAACATGACTTTGGCCTCAGCCTGATTATGAAATCCAAAATCTGTCCAGGGTCCAATAGGCACAGTCCAGTAGTTTGGGTAAAATGTTCTCATAGTTCCACCTCTCTGGGGTTATATTTAAAAGCCATATTTGAAGGGTGAACATCAGGTGTTCTCTACCAGTGGTTCCCAACCTTTTTTAATTCATGGCCCACCTGGAAATCTGGAAAATGTCGGCCGCTTACATCTGACCCCACTGAATCCCCCAGAACACTTTTTTTATCGCTGATAATGATCGACCATTCAGGACTGGACTGAAAGCTCAGCAGGAAGCAGAATTTTTCTTTTTTTCTTTCTTTTATTGAGCACTGGTTGGCTCAATCTGTGTTTTCTATTTAAAGAATATATTTCCAAAATGCTGGGACGGAGATGGTGGCAGCTCCGCCAATGTAATCAGAGTGAACGCAGATCTCCTTTGCCGTCACAAGGGTGGAACACTTTGCATGGCTGATCAGTTTTTTACAGCACTTGCACCCGTGATGTGGGCCTGTTTTCAGTCTGGGCACTTGTGTTGACAGCGCTGACAAATAAGAAGACGTTTTAACTGAAAACAGTCGTTGAAACCTTTTCGTTTTTGTTTTTTTCTTTTTTTCCCTTTTTGATAAGGAACAGTTGCATTCACATTGAAAATATTTTGACACATTAAAATAAAAGCATGCGGTATCAATTGAAATCAGCAGTAACAAAAATGGCTTTTTCATGTTTGGTTATTGAAGAGCTTTTTTCCTCTGTTCAATGGAAAATATTTGTGACTGCCTACAAGTCTCTGTGTGTGGGCTCTGCTTCTGAACGTGTTCACCATGGAAACCACAGATGGAGGAATAACAAGACAATGGCTCATATTATAATCCAAATGGTGCTTGTTGTTGCATGATGACGATGTGCACTCCTGTGCGATGATGCTGCTGCTCGGTCCAACGAAATCCCTGCGAACTACCTGACTCTGTGTCCTGCTTGAATTTGAATTCCCGCCTTAATTTGGCAGGTTTTTTTCTGTGCAGCTTTTTTCCTCCCCATTGTTCCTTAGCAAGTCTCTTCATGCCTCAGGAGGAGCGGCAGCTGAGCCAGTTAGCATCTCAGGAAGAGAGTTTGTGATTAAATGCCACCCGGTCAAACCTGGTTTGGCAAAATCCAGCTGAGGGTTAGTAAAGGAGACACGCTCTGCCCTTCTGCTCAACAGTCACTGTCAAAGTCTGACCCACAGTACATGGCTGTGGCAGTACTACAGTAGCTACATCTCAAATATGAATCTGTGTGAACACTCCCTCCTCGTGCAACTGTTCCCACCAGGTTATTGCTGTCACTATAAATACTAAAAAACCAAAGAGAATCAGAGACGTGTGTGATTCGGTTAGCATCACACACAGGAGTGGTATTTTTGTCCCCGGTGTCAGTGTCGTATACGGGAAGCACGTACGTCATAAGTGCAGCGGAAAAGGGCTAAATCCTTTTGAACTTTTTAACTTTGAAATAATGATATTCATGTTTTTATCATGATTATTATAATTTTAATATTGAATAAAAATTACAGGGTGGACGCAGCCACGGTGAAGTAACAGTGCTAATTTAAATGTATTTAGTTTGTGATTCATTAATTCATTCATCATCTATGGCTTATCTGTTTCTGGGCGAGGGCGGGGTCACCCTGGACAGGTCGGCAGTTTATCGCAGGGCCAACAGATAAAGACCAACAACAACTCACACTCAGACCTACGGACAATTTAGAGTCTCGAATTAACCTGGACATGATGTCTTAGGACGGTGGGAGGAAACCGTAGTACCCAGGGGAAACCCACATAGGCACGGGGAGAACCTGCAAACCTTCTTGTTGTGGGGCCGTGCTGAATTACTTTAAAATATATTTACAAAATAAACTAGGAAATTAGAAACTGCAAATTCAATGATCTTGTTATTGTGACTGTAGTGTTTTTATTTTACTATTTCTCTGACATCACCTGAAAATCAGGTCAATCAGGTCATAAACATAATGTTCTTCACACTCCCTGCAACCTTTTGCTAAATTGTTCAAACAGTCTGGCTGGAAACAGTGGTGTATTGTATGTTTGTTCTTACTCATCAAATATTAACTACATTTTAACTTTGAGTAAAGTCACACTCTCTGCATTTGCATCTGTTTGGAAAAAAAAGTAAAAGTAAGAAAAGGTTTTCCTTTTCTTACTTTTTAAAAGTCGTTCAGAGTCAGTTCTTCTGGGACTTCAGGGACACACAGAAGGTATATATATAATTTTAATGCAGATGACAAACATGACATGTGACTCTGGTTGCTTTGAAAAAACAGACAAAGTGTCTTGCCTTTGCACCAGAAGGTGTCATCGCTGGTTGTATTCTGGAGGTCAGCAAGTCCCAACATATACAGCTGACTGCAGGAAAAGCCTGGGTTGCCGTCAGACCACAAATGTGAGCAATCTCGTAAAACTGAGTTCAAAGGTCAGGCAGAAATCGCTGACAAGATCTGACAGGTGGCTTTTTGCACCAGACACAGTTCTAGACCTAAACCTTATGTGAGAGGGGAAAGCTCTGACAGATATATTGAGATTCAAAGTCGATCCTTCACAGCATGATCCCTCACCTCCACAAGAACAGCTTCATGTACAGAACCTGCATTTGTGCTACAAGTTGAGCCAGAAGCTTTACATCAACCGAACAGCATTCAGCTACTGCTGTAGTTTGTGTAGAAACGAACAGAACATGTCAACAAGTCTGATAATCCACTCTAAGGAGCAGATTATCGGACGATCAAATAGTACGGGTTATCAAAAAGCCTTTCCTCGTATTTCCAGTCCATTCTCCAAAAGGTGAACCAGCAATCTCAGATTTGATCTCCTTTGAAAAATTTTCTTGGGAAATATGAAGCCAAGACTTTTGTAGGTTATTTTTGAATTTCTTTGTTAATATGTATCTACCTTAGTTGTGTTACCTAAAAACGTCTGACCTGTACAGATTTTTCAGTACAGGGTACTGTACAGTACAGTAAACTGAATTTTTTTTTAGTAAAGTTAAGTGCTGCAGGCCCCATCCCAGAAGTTCCTGAACCTTCAAAAGAAAAAAACTTTCTCCCCAAAACTTAATTTAGATCCTGCTTTCCTCTGGTGGAAATGCTGGCATGGGAGCTGGGACCCTCCGTAGGCTCCTTTTCCCCAGGCACAGATTCTGTAGTAAACACTGTACTGTCTCTGAGTTCAGATCTCTTGCCTTATTTTTTGTGACAAAAAAGTGGAGTAATATGTTGTGGTTCAGAGTAGTCTGCGTACACTTATGTGGTTCATTTTTGGCCCTCTGGCAGTGCAGATGTTCAGTGGTATAACAAGTAGGTGTGTCATAGAGTGCACCTCGCAGTTGAGCACCCACTCCAGAATAGATTGGGGACAAAGGATTTTAGCAGCATGTGCTATCTGCAACCGTCCTCAAGGTTGTGCCACATCCTGTCAGGGCCACATACTGTTTCTTTACACAACATGACCCCCTGTGCCACTGCTGCATAATACATCTCCTCCCTGACACCAAACGGCAGACACACCATCGCAGCTTACATCTTCCGACTTGTGAAAGACACGTCTTTGAAGCTCCTCCGCGTGTTAACTCCTCAGAGTGTCAGGAGCACCGTGACCTGACATTGCTTCTGAAATAAGAAAGAAAGAATATAGGACTTTGAATGCAAAGGAGCACTTGGAGAGCCAGACTGTCTGTCTACAGATAAGATTTGCTGCTGGGATGCAGCAAGGAGAGAAAAAAAAAAGAGTTTATCTCAAGTAGAGTGTTGTACACTATGACAAGTAAATAATGATGTGTTGTTATCAGGACAAGGCAAAAAAGGCTCCTGTTTTCTCTCAGCTTGACAATTTAGTGTCCTTGTCATGGGTTACACAAAGCGGAGCTCCAAAATCAGGCTACTCTCATTCCTGTGACGGCTGTCATTAGGGAGCAAATAGGAAGCTTTTCCTACGCTGTGAAACAGGCACAATAATGAAGAAGTGTGCTATAGTTGTGTTTTTCATGCAAGAGACTAATTTGCTTGAAATGCTCTCGAGTAAAAACTACATGATTAAGATAAAATATTTGCGTTCAAATTTCTCACTCTCCAATCAGGCATTGCTTGCGAAACTAACCATCTCTGTCGACGCAGTCTTCAGTAAACGTGACAGCAATTATGTGCTCATTAGACAAAAAAATCATCAAATATGCCATTGACTTGAGGTGATCCCTAAATTAGGGGCAGGATTAAGCAAATTCCAGAGCTGTCAGCTTCAAATTACAATCAGACGGATTTGTGACATAAACACACACAAAATATTTTCAGCGGCTCAGGAACACATGCGCTTTTAAAATCAATAATAATTAAAAAAAAAAAATTGCAATCCAAGTTGAATCACTTGAAAGCACATAATTAAACCACATCTGAAATCTAATATTCAGCATTAAAAGTGCTCACTAAGGAGCAGAATACAAGTGAAAATAGAGGCTGTGTTGCACAAAACATTGCTTTTAAGGTGTCTACGTGTCTGCTCCCTTTGGTGACAGATTAATGCTGTTCTATAAAAAATGGCAGCAAATTAAATGTTCAAGTAAAAAGGAAGAATGGAATCAGTGACTTAACATAAATATCTTCCCAGCAGCCATTTGGCCTCCCAAAGTGTGTTAGTTCTATGAATGAATGCTCAGTGAAGAGTGCTCTGAAATGCAGTGTTAAGGTATATTTATCATGTCTAAGGATGCTTGAACTGTAATAAAAAAGGACACTTAGTGCTCTGCTCTTTGTCAGCAGTCTGCTCTTTGAGACAATAAACTGAAGTGAGTAGTTAGTTAGTTTTGGGGAAAATTTGTTAAATCTAAGTTTTTAATCAAACACTGAGATAACACACAAAATATTTACTCTAATCCAGAGGAAACTGTTTGAGTGGTGCAGTGAGCGCACAAGATCTGCTCAGCCAGAGTAGCTGTCCCATTGAAATTAATGTCTTGTTATTTGTCTGAATATTGTCTTTAAATGCGCCTTCTTCGGGAATTGCCACAAAGTCTGTTAAATTGCTGCAAATATCCTTCAATTCATCCTGAAGAGTAGTGTACAACAATTCATCAACAACTAAGCACTACATGTCATCATGTTGTGTTGTGTGCAGTCCGTAGCTCTTTGGTCATGTTTGTGGATGTTTTTTGGTGGCTAGTTTAGCAGGCCATAATTTATTTTGCCTCATGGTTATACTGATCTGACATTTATAGTATCAGGATGGTATCTTGAGAATAAATCTCAGTGATTTTTTTTTTTGTCCAAACTGGCAGCATTTGAAGTTGCTGTATGTCTGTTTTTTGTTTTTTTTGTTTTTTATTTTGCCTGTAAGCCACGGATAGCTGGGAACAGGCTGTAGGTCGTTGGCTCACTGGATATGACTTGAAACCAAGTTTTAATTTAATAATAGTCGTGATGTTCGCCTCACACACTTCACCACCACCACAGCAGTGTTGATAGCCCTCCTCGCGCCTCATTCAGTCTTATTTTTCCTGCAGTCAAAACCTGACTCACCAAAACCACCAAGAGCAGTCAGCAACAAAGCGACTATTAGCTCTTTCACACACACAGACACGTGCAACAGAAATCAATTATGTAGTGTTCCCAAAAACACAGCTTGAGTATGCAGAAGTGTAAAATGTAAAGGGTAATTAGCCAATGGTGTTAAGTCGATTCGGGGCCTGGTGAGGGTGTTTTCATGTGCATTTGTGCATATTTGTGTGTAAGTGTGCATGCATTAGCTCTGGCAAACCACAGCCAAGGGTAACATTGTCTCATTCTCTGCCCCCATCAAATGTTATTGCCCCCCTCCCACCCCCCTTGTTTATCCAGCAGGGACAACATAGAAAAAAGCCAACTAGGGAGAAACCACATTCACTACATGGCACTACTATGTGGACACCAGATAAAAAGTGTTCACTTCCCACTGATTTCATTTGTCGAGGCTTTCGACCAAATTTTTATTCCAGGCTGCAGGGATCTCACCCCAGGAGCATCGTAGTTTGACAGATGCCAATGTATTTTTAGATGGAGGTGTTCTGGAAGTGCTTTTTGTTGATATTGTTCTGGCATGTAATAATGAGAAGGGAAATAATGTAAATGTCAATCTATTGATGTCACGCTATAGATATGCACCTTGTTATATGTCAGTCTCTCTCAGTCTTCCTCTTTTGCTGCTGATGCTCAAGGTGAGTTCAGCCCTTCACAGCCCAGTGGGCTAGTAACATTTCCTTCCCATTAGGAAGGCTAGATATGCTCATGCATTCTCACAATCACACATATACCCCAACACAGACACACACACACACACGTATATGTAGACACAGTCACAATAACACAGAGAAGAAAAGGCGAAGGAGAGGCCAGCCAAGGTTTTCCGGTACACAGGTCTCATCCCGCCACATGTCACCCTCAATTGTGGTTAACGAAGACGTGATCAGAGGCTCTCCGGCACTCCTCTGTTGCTCCGCCACCTGAGGGTGAAGGAGAGGGAAGGAGCAGAGAAAAGGGGGACGGAAGATAAGACTAAAAACCAAGAAGGTGGAAGGAGAAGAAAAAGGACAGAGGAGAACGATGGGCCGGGGCACACAACATCAAAGGACAGCAGGCAACAGGAGGGAGAGAGAGGGGGAGGAAATGAGGAGAGTAACAAAAAGTGGCATCAGCTGAGGAGGAGGAGAAGGAATGACTGAGGCGACAAGAAGGCTGTGGGTGAATAAGGAAAGTGTGTGTGTGTGTGTGTCTGTGTGTGGGTGTGTGAGGACTGAGTTGAAAATGAGGAGGGGAAGGGGAAAATGAAAAGAAATTGGTTTGTGTGTGTGTATGTGAGTGTTTTTGTGTGACAAATATGTGGTGTGTTTGACAGAGTGGAGATACGTTGAAAGGAACATCAGCACTGGTGCCCAAGCCACTGTTATTTCTGCTCCACTCAGCTGTTATTAGCCAGCATCACTGCTGCAGCAATTATCTTCACAAAAGTGTGTGTGTAGGTGTTTGTGTAACCGCATGTGTGTTTGTGTAAATTAATTAGAAGTGAGAAAATGAGAGATGGGCGAAGGAGAACAGGGAAGAGTAATCGTGCTCCTTATCAAGCACTGAGAATGCAGGCGACACACAGGGCCCCCCATCGAGACAACGTGTGTGTGTGTGTTTGTGTCTGTATATGCGTGTTTGTATATGTTGTGTTCTCTCAAGCTGCTAATTATTCGATGTGTCCATTTAAGACATGTCCCCCTAGTGTTTGTGTGTGTCGCTCTCTTATATTCCAAGTCTCATGCTGGAATCAGTCACGCAATCATATGTGTGAGTGGGTGTGTTTCTCACTTTGTATGTTACTTTTGGTGACTCAGTCTTAATGTGTGTCGCCAGACCGAGTCAAGTAACTCCTTCAGTCTGTACCCATTCCCTTGAATCTCTGCAATTGTGTGTGAAGCTACTCTTCTCCTTTCCCTCCAAATTTACTTTCTTCTGTGCTTTTGCAGTTAATGCACAGAAGTTAATGTGTGTGAGTGTGTACATGTGTGTATGTGTGTGTTTGGGTAATGGTAGACTAAGCAGCAGTTTTAGTGCCCCAGTGTAGCTCTGTGATTCACCTTTTCTCCTCCAGGTTTCCACCTGGTCACTGGAGCAACTCACTGATATGACCTGACACCTGTCTGCTTGGATGGCCAGCAACAGGCCTCACACACACACAAACACACACAAGCACAATGCAATCATGCATAAACACACATACATCATGCGAGAGCCCTGAATCGCACACAAACAAATGAAGGTGCATTCATGCACAAGTTTGAAAAATGTATAGAATACACACACACAGCATGCAGTTTCTTTTCTTCCTCTCTCATCCACAACGTCATAACATGCACACAATCCTGACATTATTGTGCTGCCAGTACCTCGAAAGCTGACAAACCCTCATTTGTTCTGTAAAGGAGTCGCACCATGATGTGTGTAAATATGTCAGAGTTTATCTACTGTTGCTTTCATAGGGAAACAAGGCACAGTGATTCACAGCCAGCCGGCTGCATTCATGCAACTGCACACTGCGTGCCATAAAAGTGTTTGAATTTCGATATGCAGATGTCTTTGCCAAGCCAAACCAAAGGGAGTTGTCTTGCTGAACTTTATGGCATTTTAAATACTTTGGGATCTCCAGTCATAAATATTCAGAATGACCAAATATGTTTGGAGGAATAAATAATGCTAAATCTCTCTGCAATTAAATGCAGTGATGAGAAAAAATTGGAAGTATTCTGTCATCTTCAGGACAGATTTCAGCCCACAGTGAGGCCCAAAGGGAAAGTGGCATGTGTGGCTGGAATGGGCAGAGGCTTTCTGGTTAGACATGGGCTCTATAAAGTGCATTGGTGCTCATTGGACTTTGCAGTTAGAGGTTGTTGAGACGTTTCACTGAAATTATAAGACTTTCCATCAATCATTGTAACTATCTGTGAAGGTAATGCCGAAATGGTCCTTCTGAGCCACAGTGGACCAACAGAAAGAATACTGGTATCCCAAGAGCCATGCTGCCAGCAGGGCTAAAAAACTCACTAATAGTTAGCAAAGCAGAGACAAAAGCACACGAACAGTTAAGGTAATCCAGGGTTCGTAACGGTTGATCTTTTTTTGTATTTATTACGGCACTCTCCTCGATCGCTGGCTTTATTACCGTCACCGAAGACAATAGCAGCAAGTGCAATCACAACCAAGTAATGAGTCACTGCTGTGAGACTTTAAATAGCTGTGTCAAAGTAAATTTGTTGACGTTATACTATTCGGAATGTAGGCGATATCAATATGTATCTTTGTTTTCGACAATGATCATTTTCACTGGCTTTGGCAGATAAATTATAGGAATGTTTTTGTTGTGTTTCTTTTATAAAAAATGTCTTTATATGAGAAGACTGAAATTATTTTTTAAAACTTTGTAAAAACTCCCTTGCGCCCAGGGTCTATCTAAAGTCATTTTTACTAAGCTCAAGTTCCTCTTCAAAGCATTTCATTGTTTGGGGATGTGTTGAAGGCCAGACAAATACTGTAATTTGACAATTGTCTCATAACAGAATTTGTAGGTGTGTGCATGTTGGCATGTTCTTAACAATCCCTGTGTGGCATATACCTAATCCGTGACACAAAGATTCAGGAGTACATGTGAACACATGCAGAAACAGTGCAGGACTTTATCAACAGCATTTACTTTGTGCAATACTACTTTAAAATACTGGTACATATTGTATGAGCCATAATTCAAATGATACATTCACGCTTTAAATAACAGTTTAAAGTCATTCAGTTCATTATGTCTAATAAAGCCTGCAGTGCAGTAACATGACAGAACAAAGAGTACATCCTGTCATGAAAGTAATGGAAGCACACTGAGAGTGGACATTTTGCTGCAGCGTTGAGTAGTTTGCAGATATGTTCAGTATGAAATGTCCTTTTTCACATTTCCTTCAAGGCATCTACAGTAAATTAATCCTAAATTAAGCCAGAGTTGCAAGATAATACTATGAAAGGCTCAATGAAAATGTCACATAAACAAAGATGTTTAACTGCCAATGTTATATTTTTACGAAACAAACTCACTGACATCCATTCTCTGGTGTCATAATAATATCAGGATTCTGTTCAAAGCCTCAATTATGATGTTTTTATTCTGTCATAGACCTTATCACGATTATTTGTATATTTGGCATTTGTTTTAGTTTTCTCTGGACTTTGCTTCTACAACTGGTTTTGTTTGGTTGTTTTTTTCTGGCTGCAGTTGTTGAAGGAGAGTGTTGTTGGTGCTTACAGTCGGTGTCCCTCTGCCTTAAATCCTGCCTTTGGGATTAACACAGGATTTTCATTATTTGGGTTGGTTTAATAGTGTAGCACTTGATGTCCTGGTCTATCCCAGTGGAGTCTTTCCTTCTTATTCGCTCGATGGCTATTCGGTGTCTGTAATTGTGTGAGTCAAAGATCTGGCAGGGGACATGTGGCATCAAGCATTGTGAATAGACTCGCTAATTTTTGATCTGGTCACCATTTGTCCTGTATTCACACACAGCCATGAGCACACAAGCTCTGACAGTGCGATGGTTTACGAACCATCCTGCCACCAGTGCAGATGACAGCCATTCAGGGAGGCAGCCCCGAAGACAAATTCAAATGATAATGTGGTTAATGAGCAGATGGGAAGATACCCAAAATGAGGGTTTTGCAGGGCTGGATCCAGGCTATGGGAACAATGCAGCAGGAGTGGAGCAAGTTATGGCTCCAAAAATGAGTATGTCTTTGCATCACAAAGTTTTACCTTCCATTCCTTTTTGTGTTTGCTCTTACATGCCCAGAGTGGGGCCAAAAAAAGTAAAACATTTTTCCACCAGGCCCTGTGGGTGTAACAACTTTAGAGGTACTACGTCTAACAACATGGGCTCCATGGCAACAGTGAACTAATGATGCACTGTTGCTCCATTCCTTGATTCACATTGTTTGGGTCGTCATAGCGGGCTCCATCTGGGAAGGTGTGAGGAGTGATGAGGCACTCATCAGTAACACAGAAAAAGAAAGGGGGGGGGGTTGCTTGTTTTTTCTTTTTATTTGAAAAATAAGCTGTGACAGTGCAGAGTACAAGTGCAATTTGGTGTTTCTGTCTCTTCCATGGTGCTAAGTGTGTTTGTTGGTTGGTAAAAAAATACTTTAATGGCAGGAACCTCTTACCTAGTCCCTCTCCATCATAAAAATCCCTTCAGCAGGTCTGTGAGACTACAGCCACTCCAGTGTCAGAGGTGGACTGGCCATCTGGAGTCCCAGGCTGTTTGGAAGTTCTGATGTAGACTGAGAGATGCTAGATTCAGGTGTATGTCAGTGTCATGTCTTAGGAGTCTACCCATTTACAGCCCTCCCTGCCACCTTCACTTTCATTCACTCCAACTCCCACACTGAGCTGACAGTGAGTGGCTGCACTCTGAGTGCAGACTGTAGATGAGGTGACCTAACATGGTAACACCGAGAACTAGCAGGTTAAAAATGTAAAGACAGGGCTGTCCCTTGTGGGAAAATATGATCAGATGTCATTAATTAAATTATGCAGTTGCAGTGGAACAAACAGAGCAATGTAAATGTTGCATGTCAGCATGTGGCAGCATGTTTTTGCCTGTATTATCCTGCCTCTGGGTATCTGGGTGGGTTGAATGCACATGACTGCTGTAAGTGGTGGAGTAAAGATGAAGCGTATTAGAATTATTATTCTGCATGATCTGCAGTTTGCTTACATTTTTTCTTAAACAGGACAGCTTTGCTCCTGTTGGTGTAATTTGACTGGAATGACGTAGGATTCAAATCATGTGACTCTTTTCCCACTGGCTGTCATAGTGTCTTAATTTTTAACCATAAACAATGACATTAATTCTGGTTGTACAGCTGTACAATAGCTAATGTACAGTTTAGGAGTTGTTTTGAGTTACATAATACAGTGAGGTCTGTGGAGGTCCGTTCAGTCATACAGTATTTATAAGTCACATGCACAGACTTCATTCATATTTGAAAATGCACACTTCACCTCCTGCTGCACCTGTCAGTAGTTTTTATATCGTCCTAAAATTAACCAGAGTATAGCCTCAGTGTGCACAGCGACCACAGCTTTTCTTCATTTCTTCTGGTCGAACCTACCAGCAGCTGCAGATGTACCAAACCTGTGACTGGCTGCCAGTGCCTGCTGACTGATCCCTCTCATTAAGTGTCTCACTCAGACATGCAGCAATGGATTTCAGCAGCCGCTGCCAGAGCTCATCAGAGGCATGAAGGGGCAGGATAGCAAATTTTAATGCCTGCATCCAAAAATATGGAAAATGTTTCCTGTCACTTAAGTTTGAAATGTCAAAATGGTTTTTCCATCAACATCACTCATTCATTCCTCTTCGACCACTTATCTGTTTCTGGGTCACAGGGGGTGCTGGAGCCAATCCCAGCTCACACTGGATGAGGGCGGGGTCATCCTGGACAGGTCACCAGCCCATCACAGGGCCAACACACATAGACAGACAGAGACCAACAACCACTCACACTCAGACCTACAGATAATTTAGAGTCACCAATTAACCAAAATATGATGTCTTTGGGGCAACAGTGCTTACCACTCTGCAACATAAGCATTTCAATTCTAAAAAGTAATTTTATTCATCAGTCCAGGACTACAGTCAGTCTCACTTTTGTCTCAAAGTGTAACGAATGAACAACATTTGATTAAATAATACTACACATTATTGAAACAAGCAAACAAAATAACGTTGTGTCTTTCTTTTTTTTGGTAAATTTTACATATTTGTGCCTATGAAACTAATTTACATTCATGGTTCGCCCTTTCTTTTTGCTTGCTCGTTAAATATCAAATGTAAATAAAAGGAGGACGATATGAGGAATTCTCTAATGCATAATGCTTCATTGTACTGTGAGAGCTGGCTTTGGCTGTTGGAAGCTTGTGCATGCCCAAAGTTTCAAAAGTAAATCAGCAGTCAAGTGCTCAAAATTCTCACATCAGGCTCTCCTTAAATTCAAATGTAGTCTTCAATCCATAATTTTAACTGAATCCATTCCTGGTAGCAACTGAACCACAATCTGGTGCCACATCTGCACAGGATTGCATCGGTCCCTTCTCCATTCCACTGGCCTTTATGGTGCCAGGCAAGATCAATCAAGCACCGCTGAGACATCCGAGAGGAAGTGAAGTTGTATTTGACCCTTAAGATTTGCTGCCAGACAATGATAGTAAGCAGAGCAGACAGGTTCAGCCTGCCCTCACTCTCCAGACAACCAGCCAGGACTTGACTGGACAGCCAGGGGAATATAGATGAACTGTGGGATGATAACCGCAACTGTGTGTGTCTGCAGATATGCATGTGAGAGGATGCGCTTGTATTTGCATGCGTATATGCATTTTGTTTGTGAAGTGGCCTCCATGTGTGAGTGGGGTTATGAGGTCTGCAGCTCAGGGAGATATTGTGTCTGTTTGTGTGAGAGTGACTGGAGTGGTTTTTTATATAAAAAACATATTTGTATTTTCTTAAAAGAGATGAAAGCTTTACAAATCTGATATGTGTTTAATTTACTATTTCAAGAATCCTATATTTGCGATACAGAATGATATAAAATCAGTCTTCTTATCTTAGATGTACATGCTTCTGCCATCAAGGAACAGCAGGATAATAAAAGAGCTTTCACAGACAGGTTTGAAATGGCCGTCCAGGACAAACAGAGCATTGATTTCCAGTCACTGTTCCAGTACACAATTGTCATTTGCTGTAGGAGGGATGAGTCGTGGGCGGAAAGGGAGGGTCCCTGTGGAATTACATTATTGAAAAACAGTAATTGGCTAGGTATTATAGAGTTTGTCCCACTCATTTCCAGCAAGTCAACAATATGATGTGCTAAGTGAGATATGAGTTTCATCTCTGGCAACATTTTGGTGTGAGTGATGGAATTAATTAGAGAAGATGTGGCTTGATGGTCACACAGTCAGCGTCATCACAAACGTTAGGAAGCCACCCAGCTACAATGACACTTTCAGTCTGCTGATCTCACTCCTGGTCCTGACGACATCAAGCCCACGCTGCTGAAGGCCTGCAACCCTCGAGCTGCAGCTCCTCTTTAACCTCAGTTAACATCTGGAGAAGGTTGCTGTGTTTTTTAAGACACCATGCCTGGTTTCTTTTGTTGGATACATCATGGGAAAGGCTGCATCAGTCATTTTTTCATAATTTTTATGGTGGTCTGTTTATTTTCTCTTTCCCAACTGAGTACTCAGCTAATGTAAGCAAACAAGTTCCCACAGGGAGAATTAAACTTTTACCTTTTCTGCCACTGAAATACACAACACAGAGTTACACAAATCTGTTAACTCTAAAAAGTGTACTTTTCTTTCCTTTCTTTTTACATCTATGACATTAGCTGTTAAAGTTTTACAGGTAAGGGGCCCATAAAAGCAGCAGCACCTGAGTCCTCACCTAGCTAAGCCAGGGGCCCCTTTGTAATGAAGTTTATAGGATAGAGGCCATAAAGAGATGCCATCCACAATGAGATAACCATTCCTTTAAAAATATTGGCACCTACTCCTTTGAAAATGATTGTTGACATGAAAGCTCAGAACGTGGTGCCATTGAGGCTATCCAACATGTGTGTTTGTGTGTGACTGTACAGATGACAAGGCCTGACTGTGGCCAACATCACAGTGCAAATTAGCATTAATAACACTATTGGATTCCAAATAAGAGGAGCAAACAAATGCGTACAAGCACACCTGGCTTCACAAATTCACTCACCAGATGGGTACCCTGCAGGCCAGTTATTGTGGAGGAAAGAAATGCTAATGAGAGCTCACCGTCGGGTGCAAAACAAGGGGAATGGGCTCATATTTCTGGTCAGCATGTTGTCCAAGGTGATGACAATGGCCAGAAATGGGTCAGCAATAAGCGGGACACAACAGTATTTGAGTCTTGATGTGTTCCTGTTAGCCAGCTCCTGGCTGGACCATAACTCTCCTCTGCCATGAATAAATCTCCTGGCTAACATGTGCAAATGTGGAAAATTTTCCAATTTATGGTCTGTTTCTGATGAAGGCCAATTAAAGGACTAAATGCCACAACATGATGTTAATCCCAAATATACAGTCTGCCGAGGAATTTTCTGGTCAGTTTACTGAATCTCTCTCTCTCTCTCCTTCTCTCTCTCTCTCTCTATATATATATATATGGGCGCAAGGACCAGAATATAAAAAAGGAGGTGGGTAGGGTCCCATGCAATTTCATGCAAATAGGGAAATGGCAATTTGCAAATGTCATTCAGTATTTAGAATTTTTGTGGAAGTGGTCAGGTTGCAATATATACATTCAACAGGAGAGTGAAAAAGCCCCAGTAACAGCCAGGACACATGAAGTAGTGGTAAATAAGTCTTAAAGTGCTTTTTTTTTTCTTCAACTCAACTCTCTGGAATCAAACATTTCCCTGAGAGCCAAATGAGAAATATTCACTCAGCATGTTGCCCACAGTTGCTTCAGGAAAAAGGATCTATCAAACTGCATATGTAACAGCTTCCATTTGCTGTGACATTTTTTAGTCACAGTCTTTTTTTTACAGCTCTCTCTCCCTCCCCATGGTCACCTCTGTGTTTGAGCTCTTTTTTGTCTGCGACATATGTACATGTTACTTAACTAAAAGTGTTGGGTTTCTTTTGAGGGGAGGCTGACCTTTTAACTGTGTGAAAATACTTGCCAGATGGAAATTAAAGTGTGTGTCAGTGTGCATGTGCAGGATGTGTGAAAAGACTAAATTTATAGCTCAGTTACTGCCACATATCCAAGATGGTGCACAGATTTTGGGTTTTAAATATACTGTGTAAGGTATACCCTGTTCAACAGATCACAGCTCACTGCAATCATATATAACACATCACATCTTCGATATTCAGAGCTCAACCAGCAACACACTAACATCGGGTTAGCAAGAGCATGAAGTGATTTATGAAGAATAGTTTTTCCATCTGTTACCTCTTAATCTAAAGCCGGTTAGAGAGCAGAGGGGTGTGTGAAAAGTATTGTTTGGAAATGATTCCTCTTCTCACCTCCTGTAGATTAGTTGTAGATAGTTTCAGAATGCATTGCGATATGGCATTGCAGTTGCTTTATTGTCATGATGTCGGGGCCAGAAAAAATACTGGAGGGGTCTTGATTTTTTTTTACATGATGAAATACAACCCAGTTCACCCACGCACATTAATAATTCCCCAACAGCTCCTCAACTCGAAATAGCTTAAAATCAGGATTGGTGATATCATAAACAATCAACATACTCATACTTGAAATGCTGAACAAACAGGAGTGGTGACCTCAGATGATTTGAGAAAGGGGTGTATCAGCTCAGCAGAGCTGCTTTCAGATTGGATTGGCAGTGTTATGGCAGGGTGATAATGCTGCTGGATCAGGCTCACTCTGTTTGAGGATGCTGGTGCTCTCTGTGTTAATTAGGCCTCTTTCTGCCATTTCCTCTCTGACAGTGGCATCCACCAACAAGGTCTGTAAATCTGAAAACAACTCTTTCTTCTCATGTCATCCGCACGCATCTGTCTGTATCATTCTTCTCTTCTCTACATTGGATAGATTTTTTTTTTGTTGGTGGTGTTTTATGAATGTGATTTCTTGGCAGTGGTATTTGTACCCCAGCAGGTATTGCTAAGTTGCCAGGGGGTACATGGGAGAACTGCAGAGTAGCTCAGCTAAATTGAAAGCATGGCAATAAAGATTTAAACACAACGTGCTGCGATTGAGAATGCATGAAGTCTTATTGCCAAGCTACCGGAGAAGTCTAAAGATTTTGCAAAAACTATTGCCGGCAGCTGAAACAAAATAATGATAATCAATTTACTTTCTAATAATTAAGTAAAAACAACAAAGGCACAGTTGAGTTATCAAACAAATGGATAAACAGTTTGTACAACAATAATTAAGTGGTTGAATAGAACTAAAGCTAAAAAAACATTAATTTAATTAGATATGTAATGGACACGTAGTTGAAACTGAGATACATTTTTTAAATAGCCCCTGATAAATATGTATTGACTAGATGAAAGGCAGCACGACGGCATAATGGTTAGCGCTGTTCCCCCACAAGAAGAAGGTCACAGGTCAGTTCCCAGCTCAGGGCCTTTCTGTGTTCTCCCCATACTTGAATTGGTTACTCGGTTTCCTCCCACCATCCCAAGACATCATGTTTAGGTCAATTAGTGACTCTAAATTGTCTGTAGTTCTGAGTGTGAGTGTGAGTGGTTCTTGGTCTCTGTCTGTCTCTGTGTGTTGGCCCTGTGATGGGCTGGTCTGTCCAGGCTAACCACGCCCTCACCCAGTGAGCTGGGTTTGACTCCAGCACCCCCCACGACCCAGAAACAGGTCAGCGGTAGAAGATGAATGAATGAATGAATAGATAGTTGAAATATGACTAAAAGTCAGGGATGCATATTTCAACTTTTTGAAAGTAGAGGCATCATTTGAACATCCAGCTTCAATTGCAGTACAAACTTCAACCTTGAAATAAGAGGAAGCTAAAATTAAGACATTTGAGACATGACAGGTATCTGAGTTGATCTGAAAAAGCAAAAACCTCCTGAATAATTCTCTATCTCCTTTTCCTCGCTGTTGACATTTTAGAATGTCAACATATTTATGTAGAGACAGATTCTTCAGTCCTCCAGCCGTCAGGCTGCTCACGTATGACCACCTTGGTCTTTACACGCTCACTTGCAGGTGAAGTAGTATTGATGACTCGGAAGCGTTTGCACATTTTCTTTACATCTCCCCTTTCTATCCTGATTGAAAAGAGATTAAATTGAGAAAGCCCACATGAAATCATAGCTTTCACTTGGATTTGCGCTTGTCAGTGTCTTTGACTGAGTGCATAAAGCCTCTCTTTTGGATACCCAGAGGATTTAACACCTTGATTTTCACTTGCTGCCATCTTGGCCAGGTCTTCCCTTGGGGGAAAAAAAAAAAAAAAAAAAAAAGATGTCTTCGTCACTACTTCGCCAGTTGAATTACTGGCTTAAATGACTTCTAACTTTCACACCCTTTCATTTTTATGTCTGTCTTTTTCTGCAGCAATTTTTCTCTGTCAGCAGAAACTGATGCAGGTTTCAAATTGCAGGGCAAAAACATTGTTATAGCACTTTGGTGAGACACAGTTATTAGAAAAATCAGGAGAGCAGGATCCTAAAGCTCGTGGAAGCTGAACGTCTTGGACATACATGTGCTGCACTTGTGCTAGTGGGTTCATGTACAAGAGGGACACCCGAAACAAATGGCATGAATAATGAATCATCGTGATAAAAATGCAGCTCTATTTGCAAGTGGACCCCAACAGGACCTCTGACTAGCTGCTTTTGAATTATAGATGTCTGAGTGACAGATGAATACTGTGAGGAAATTAATGTCTGTCGCTATTGTTGTGCGTCTGTAATGACACACGCTGCCACACATAAATATGATTTCATACTCTCACTGTAATTGCGACAAGTGCAGCGTATATGAGGCTGTCTGGCTTCAGACTACACAACGGGTCCACATATGTTCAGACACTAGAGACACATACTGGTGTTAACAGCAGGTTACAATGACTCCTTGAACCACACAAGGTATTCACTGTTGTGGTGGAGAATAATGATTGACTGGTTGGGGCCTGATCTGCGTCAGACAGAGTCGGAGACTGAACTGTGCTGCAGGCAATTACTTTGTTTTAGAGTAAAAGGGGAGGCAGAGAGAGAGGGAGAGAACAAGAGAAGCATAGCAGGGAAAGGGGGAGGGATTTGTAAGGCTGGGGCAAGGGCTGCTGTGATTTCACAGTGGCACCTGGTGGTGAGGCACAGTACTGGGAAAAGGATCTTATTTAGCATGGACAACAGGAGAGAAGGCTGCGATGGACGACGGTCATGTGTTTGTTCCACCTATTCTGTTGTTCATCACTGGCAACAAAGTGTTGCCACCTATTTCCATGTACAGCTTTTAGGACTTTGCACAGACCGTACTGATTTCTTTTCTCTGAGTTTATAACCTAATGGGTGCTGCATGTAATGTTAGATGGATCAGTATCTCACTCTTACTGATTACATGCTAAATCTCGGTGCTTGCGCAGACTTGTTGCCTGTGTTTCCACCAAGAGGATGTATTTTTGTTGGGTAACCTATTGCAACAACAAGTTTCCCTCAACAAATATCCCATTGGATTGTTAGATTGGATTTTGGATTACTGCAGAAAATCAAGGAGAAAAAAAATGGTTTTGGACGTGCAAGGAAATCATTTTAGGTTCTCAGAATAGAATGTGAAAACAACTCAGACTTGTATTAACCACTGATTTGAGCCATTCAACCATAAACAGACTTCGGAAGAAATGTGGAGATTTCTAGACTCATCCCTGCTCCATTAATTATCCCAACACAGATAAGTTTATTTGAGACTGAGTTACAGTAGCTTCAGTTTTGCTGAACAATTACATCATTGTTTGTATTGAGACCACAATTTAGAATAAGAACTGATAAGCAGCACAGATAAAGAAAGGAGGAGAAGGAGCAACAATACTTTATGAACGCTGGACCGGCAGAGGACAAGTTTGGCCAATATTAGGATTTTATTACTTTATAAAGCCTCTTTTTTCCCTGCATCGCTAACTTCAGCTGACTTTATCATGGCTGTGCATAAAAGCTGATCATTTAAGTGATAACTTCTGATGTGGACTTGATAAGGGTGTCCAGGTTGCAACCTTTATGTTGTCACTGTGTTTTTAACATTGTGATGCTGCTGCATTCTCTTTTCATCTGACTGAAGTCCACTTAGTCTCTCTAAAGTGTTTCTGAAATGTAAGGTCTTCAGGTCTGACCTTAAAAATATTTCCCTCATTTAACTGTTATGTAAAGCTGGTTCAAACATTTATTCAGACAGTGGCCTTCCAGTTTTTGTGAGTACGTGTTCAGCAAGGCTTTCAATTTGAAAGCGACAACTGCCAAGAACTATTAGCTGTCGCCGGCCTGTAAGTTTTATAGTATTTATGTAAAAATAGATATATAATCCAAGTAATAAATCTGGAAAGAAATTTTCAGAAATTGGAAGTTCAGCTGAAATCTATGGTACAAATCAAATCTTTGCGCCAAATCAGATAAAAGTTGCATCAAGGTACTTTACACATAGAGCAGGTCTAGGCTCTTAATGGAGTTGGAAGACAAAGACCATTTCCCAGTATAAATGTATGTAGTATATGAAATGATGGAGAATGCATTCTGTACAAATGCTTAAACATTTATCATCATATGTAATGGTTTTTAATATTAAATGTGTTTTATAAGCTTTGATAGAACTGCATACAAGATTTCTCACTCCATATATATCTTGGCCTCTGAAATGAAAGCAAACTTTGGCTCCAGCAGCCAGAATTTGTTATGTTAAATAAATTATCCCTCCAGGCCAGCAGACCTCAAGACAGACTCTGGTTTTAAGATTTTGAGACAGAATATAAGATGAATGATGAGGCCAATTCCTACTGTCCTTTTAGACCTTAAATATACTTCAAAATTATTTCAATAATTGATGAGCCACTTTCAATTTGATACAGTCATAAAGCAAAAGCTATATCTTCCCCTTTCCATTCATAGATAAATGTATTCACACTTGCATGGCAGAGGTATGGCTTTGCACTGTTGGCTATTCAGCATCTGGGGTTTAACTGTCATGTTAAAGGGCGCAGGCACAGAGGTCCTTAAAAGAGAAGGAGTGCATAACTCATTCACTTTCTTTGCCTGGATTTGCCCAAAAAGTAAGCGTGAGAGGATTGGAAGTTACAATCCAGCACTCACAAGCCTCTTTCTCCAATCTCATCTTGTTGCAACAATTGAAAACAGCCATGCTTGGTGTCTTTTATCAGATATTTACCAGCTTCTCACTGGACATGCCAGCTTTCAGACAAATATTCAGAGAATGTATTCAATTACTAAATCACCTTGGTCTGGTTGCCAGGCAACATTAGTGCAAGAGCGACTGCTTCCATTTTCTTTTAGCCTCTCTGGTGATTTGTCTCGTGTTGTTTATGTACATTAGCCTTTGAGAAAAGGAGTGAAAGAAGCAGAGGAAAAACATGTTAGAATGGATTTACAATGGGACAGACACGATAGAGAAGACACAAACACAACGCTCTGCTATAATGCATGCAGCCGCCCACATCACAACACACTCACAGACACACTTTGAATGGAGATTTTCGATTTTGTGTGCTGTTGTTTCTGTTTTTCCACTCTTCCTGCTTGTTAATTATGTTCAATGTCCTTAGCTTCACTGTTGAGCGCTTTGTGATGCTCTGAGAAATGTTCTTCATGAATAAATTCGACATTGTGTCCCTTACACACAGACACACATACAAAGTCTGCAAATGTGAGTGTACATACAAGCTATTTTATGGTGAATGTTAGAGTCAAAGGCATTAGGACACAGATGGAAGAGAGGAAATTGTTTGCTGCCATCATTGATCTGTTGTCCAGCAGGTGAGCGTGTATGTGTGTGGTGGGGGGGCTGTGTGTGTATGTGTGTGCAAGTAACTTATTCAACATTTAATCACCCACAATCGTACTGATCCATGTCAGCGTTGTAATCCTGTTTCTGTCAGAGGTGTGCATCTCAGTGTGTGTATGTCAACCATTGTGTTGCTTGTGTGTGGGTGTGATCAAGTACAAGACAGACATACTCTATCACCCTCAGCTTCATCTGTCACCACAGGACAGCCAACAAACACACACACAGATACCCGCACAAAGGTTAACGAACACACCCCCCAGTATGTTTTTTGCTTAGCGTGGCGTTGCGTGATGTATTTGCTGCTCCTGATGCCAGGCTCCATTAAGTCCTCTTCGTGCATGAAGTGGTAAATGAGTGAATTGTTGTTATCCAAGGCAGATGGGAATTTGTCTTTGGCTTCTAGATTTCAAATAACTTTATTTTCCCAGGAAGAAATAAATGGGCTGGAGTTTGTCCTGAGGACACTGATGCAGCAACATTTCGACAGTGACTGTTTGCTGTTGTTACACATGGTGTCAGTTTGTCTGCGCATGGTTCAGAGAGCACTTTCTTGACAGCTTGCATGCATTTTGTGGTTGTTTTAACACAGATTCTGTGTCATTTTATCATAGTACATCTATCTGATGCATCCCAGTTAAGCAGCATTTGTGATACATTGGTGAATTTTGTTACGTTGTGTGTATTGTATTAGTCATTCATGTGTTGTGAAATCGATAGAGCTGTTGTCTGAATTTGCATCTGATTTCTAACTTTCAATGCAATAGTCTCCCAGAGCCACTGTAGAAACACAAGAAGGGCTTTTTTTCACTGACCAGAATATATTATCCCTACACAGACTGATGGCCATAACCGGCCATTAGGCTGCACTGATGTGGACGCAAGACATTACTTTGATTCGACTGATGACGCATATAATCGAGGCAGAAAGTGTCATGCATGTGATGCAGAAGAACACAGAGGAGACACATTGATTGTATGCTTCTTCCTGGGTCTGCGCTGGTATGTACTGCTTCCAGGAAACTGCCTTCATAAGCTGTAGACACTGCGCTCTGTGGATGTGGATTGTTCGGAGTAACAATGGCAGAGCCTCTGAAAAAAAGGGTTGATAACTGAGCATGTTCAAAAATTTAATTCAGTACGACAAACTAAATTCTATGCACCTTCATTGTTGGACAGCACAGACAGATGTGTCCAACATATTCTCACACATCTAAATGGCCCAATGTCAGAAGCACAAAAAATTTCAGTTGGATTACGTTTACTCAGTGGCATTCTTACTGAAGAGATTCTTTAAATTGATTTAAGAGGGAAAACACCAAAGTCCCAACAGACACTAATGCAACACCCCAAAGACAACTCCAGTGGCAGATGCTTCTTTATTTTGTTTTCTTTTAGTTTGAATTATGGTTCATAAAACACTTAATTCCTCCTCCCCTGTGTAAAGAATACAATCTCCACAGTCTTAGCGTGGTAAATTGTGTTTTCATTGCCAGGCCAAAAATATGCTTTTGTTTTTTATTTACTTAAATTTCTGTGTTTGCAGGATGCCACTCCCGCAAACATTATTGCTTTTAAACAGCCACACTGAAAACTCTGCAAAACAATTTGCCGGAGTTGCCAGAACAAAATATTACGATTCTGCAGAGGAGAATTTTTCTGCTGTTATCGCTGCTGCCACAAGTCCCCGTTCCATGCTCTCAATTTGGAGATGCACACATTGACATTGCACCCGCTGCATTTAGTGTTTGTTTGGTCAGCATGTTTCAAAGTGAATATTTCAAACTGCAGGTGTGAGTGTTGGCGATGTGATGCTGAAGGAGACAAATTTCCAGCCACTTCCTGCTGGAGCTCAGCTCGAGGAATAGTTCAATGTTTTGGCAAATATTCTCTTTCTCTCTTTTTTTACTTCTTTTTTTTTTCTATATTTTCTGTAAAAAGAAATCTGTCCATTGTGGTTGAGTTCTTCACATCAAAATGTGTGACATCACCCATGCACTTCTGCAATTACTTTGGTCTTTGTTTGCAAAAAATGATGTCTCATTGCATGAACTCCATCAAGAGAGGAGCATAAAGTTCAATTTGAAAAGGATAGAGTCAAGTCAAAGATTCTTTAATAGCGTAATAATTAGAGAAGAGGACAAATGTCAAATCCCTCATTAGGTCCCTTTGGTGCCAGTGTGTCCAGTGTATAAAACCTAACGGCCTCTTTCCTCGGCGGGAGGGCACTGATGTCACTCCCTCTATGGCAGCACTTAACCTATTCACAGCCATAAAATCTGTGAGCAGACATTTCCACAGAAACATGATGGGAGGACGAGCCGTAACAAAGCTGCAGTTGTACACCTCTTATTATAAACGATGGAGCTCAGTTGTTTGCCCCCTCCCTCAATACAAACAGCAGTCCTGGTTTCTCTGTGGGGACCAAGGTCTTGTGAAATCAACCAGCCCTCCTACCTAAACAGACATAAATGCTGTTTTTTAACTCCCCTCTGATAGCCGGACCCCTACTGTTGAAGGCATCCAGACTCCATGGCTGCCATGATTAATAAAAACTAAATAAAAAATGTGCAGACCACTAGCCGTGCAGCTAAAGCAAGAGTTGTGGTTTGAATCGTGTTTGGAAAAGATTCATGTTCCTGTAAATCCGTCCTTAACCTGATTCGATCTTTGTTGTCACAGTTAAAATAGTAACAACATGATTACTGACAGAAGAAACAACAAAAACTGCAACTTCCACATTGGAAACAGACATGAACGTTCTCTACTACAACCACTAGATGTCGCCTAGCAGCAAAACCTAATTCTGGGTCAGAGTAATCTGCTGGACGTTTGTCTGGTGGGCTTTTTTTAACGGACAGTTTCTGTCATCCGAACCGCAGAGGGGAGGCAGCAAGGACAGCACAAAGAAAAGAGTGACCTTCACTGCATGTCCACTTCACTAAAGTGGATTGATGTCACTACTGTCTGAGAAACAAATTGCCCTCAGGAAGGAAGCCCATTTTCACAGCCTGCCAGCTCAATGAAAATTTACATGAAAATACAGAGTGACTCAAATAAAGAGCAGTCAAAAGCAAAAAAATCCAGGTAGGAAGCATTGTACTTCAGAAAGAATATGAAGAGGAAGTAGACTGCAGAGATTATGTGCTCGGGCATGATTTTTGCCCCATTACATATATTTTTTATTATATATACCACGCAATCAGGTTTTTGCTATTAATCCAAAAACAGATATAACAGAAGAAATAGTTCTGCATAGATTTAACAGATACAGATGGCAGTTTTGTAAATTGAGACTCCAAACACTTTGAGAATTACCAAACACGTAGTGCTCATGGTTGCAAATTGCTGTTGGTCAATAAGTTATCTACATAGTGTTCAGCTCCAACAGCTCTCTGAAGACTATTGTGCCAATACTAGGTTGTGGTCAACTATAAGTAGTATCCTGAGCAGTTTATGTATGAAAAAAAAAACAAAAAACAACCATGTGTTGTTTTGCTTTTTTTTTTTTTTTTTTTTGGCCCATCAAATAGGTTTGGAATACATTTTCAGCAGTACAGAACAAAAGCATGCATTTTTAGAGAAATGCTTTGATGCTAAACTGCTCTTCTCACAACTGAGCTGTGGCAAAATGCAATTTTGCGCACTGTCACTGTTTGTGCATCCTCTACACCAACATGGACATGTTTGAAAGTGAAGCAGGAGGCCTTTCTCAGCTTCCTTGCAAATATGCAAGCTAAAACTGCAGCAGTGTTTTGTTTTTTTTTCCTTTCAGCATCGTACAAGCCGTGGTGAATGAAGACCTGAACTCTTCCCTCTGTTTTTTGCTGCTTTCAGGACCGAGCCTTTTGAGGAGGCACTTAAGTCCCTCTCCGCTTAAACAGTTGGAAGATTTTCAAGTGTTTTTAGTAAGTTGTGATTAGACTGATTACTTATGAATGAGCCATGTGGATTGAGGTTTGAGATTCATGTTTTTTTGATAACCACTCAGATGTGCTTTGTGATGAGATGACAATGTTTTGTAGGAGACTTTACTTTGATTTTAAGTGTTGCATAACCTGTGTTTGGATTTGATTTCTGACATTGCTGCATATTTTTGTTATTTTTGTGTATCCAATGTGTCTTCACTAGTTTCGTATTTAAAAAACCCAGACGTGGATCAGATTCACAGGCCAGTAATCCAGTTCTTTCTTCATTGTCCACAAGTGTGCTTGGTCCATTGTTGCAGTGCTGCCGTCCTCAATTATAGTTGGTCTCTGCACTTCGAGCATTGCTGCATGTGTGAATTGAAGTGCTCTCTGCAGTCGATGTCTGTACTTAGCTGGGGATTATTTGTGAAGGAAAACTCTCCACTTTGTCCACTTCCAGTCCTACAGTTGTGTTACAAAGTGTATTCTAGTTCCAACAAATCGAACACAGTGATAGATTTTCTGTCGAGTCAACAGCCTCCCATCAGTTTCAGGAGTTGCCCTCACCTGGTTAAACTAATTTTTTCAAGCCTCAAGCTTTGAAGTTGTAAAATTTAATACCCTCCATCACTCAGACTAATTTAACATCCCTGTCAATCCCTCAAGCTTTGTGATAGTGTTGTCTTCCATCTTAAACATTTGTTGAATCCGATACAATTCCATCAATCCAACAGGATGTATAACATTTAGTCATACTTGTTAATGCCCATAAACATTTCATCTTCATGCTCTGAAAAACACATCTGAGTCTATTTTCCTGTATTTTGCGATGACAGCGACTGTGTGTTCAGCACAGAGCCTTTCCAAAGCCCAGGGTACAGCTACAAAGCTCCTCGCACGAGTCCTGCTCCTTTGATCAGAGTCTCTCTGCGTCACAGTCGGAGGGTGAAAATGTTTTTTTGTTGAGTTTAAAACGCATTATAACTTTTCATATAAAGCTGTTATCCAACAATACACACAAAAATGACATACAACCCTTCAGTCATTATACATACAGGAAGGGCGACAGAGTTTTAAGAGTTCTCACACTGTATGATCACTTCACTCACATCACCAGTCATGTTTAAGCCCTTGACTGTAACAGGATGCAATAGATGATGTTTCCCGTTCAAGTCGTGTCCTCGTCCTGCGCCACAGTCTAATATTAGAGCAACTACAACTTCTTAAAACTTGTAAAAGCCTCCTGCTTCATATCTCCACTCGCCATTGTAAAGAGAAATATGTGTCAGCATCAGGTTCTGATCCTGCAGACGGATTCCAGTTGCTGCTAGGTTCAGATTTGGAGAGTCTAAAATATATTGAATTTGTAGCCAACAATATAGCTCCGGGGAAATCTGCTTTTGCATGGTAATCAATATAGATGCACTTTGCATTTCCAGTCAGTAGCACAATAAAGAAAGAGAGTGGTAAGAGCATTTTTTCAGAAAAGAGAGAATGAGTCAAGATCACTGTGCCATTCCATTTGTGAGACCAGGCTTCTAATTTCACTATGTTTTGCTTGGTGGATTAAATATTCTATTGTAGAAAGCTATTTTTTAAGCCTCCCGATCGAATTGCTCAAGGAGAAATAGAGAAAATGAGGAGATAGCAAGCAAGCCAGAAGGAGTGAGAGTGAGAGAGTAGAAAAGGGTAAAAAAAAAAAATAATAATTCCTTGGGTTTATTTAACTCTTATCACTCCCTATCTGGGCTTATACCTGGGCTTCAAAAAGAAAGTGGAAGGAGTGAGAAGAGGCAGACAAAGGATAAGCATGAAGATGGGATCAGATGGAGGTGAGGAGGGAGGATGGGGAGAACAGGCAGCATATGGCTAAATTGGGGGAAGCTTATCAATGTGATGCACACCTGGACTGCTGTCCTCCGCTTCTTCTCATATGACTGAGATGAAAGCTCTTATTGGCCGGCAGCTTCACAGAGGGCAGCCGTCCTGTATTACCCACTCTCATCCGTTTCAGCGCCCAAACCTTTCAGGTCTTGAGCTGTTTACATACAAACAGATGCATGTAAAATTGATCTGACCATTTCACTGCTGTGGGGTTTTAAAATGAAGATGACTTTATTTAAAGAAGCCGCAAACACAAAGACAACGTCCAATTTTTCTCTCATGAGAAGCCCAAGGAGGGATCTTATGGATGAAAGTTTACATTTTCAGAAGCAATTTCAACTTGATGATTAATTTCATGCAGCTGACGGCTCAAAAATTCCTTTAAGGAATGGTAAAGAAGTATCATGCCTGTCAGCATGTGCAAAGCTTCCTGTTATATGCTCGCCTTCTTGCTCAGCTTTCGATAAGAAGATTGATGCTGCGCTTATGACTGTGCAGAAATATAAAACTAGTGCTCACAGCTGCTAGCTGGTGAGCATATCTTAGCATAAATAAGCATAGACAGCAGGCTGACATTGTCCAAAGATAACCAAATCTATTTTAATGCTAAGCTAAACTAAGCTAAAAAGCTGCTGGAAAACAATGCTCAAACAAGAAGTATATTCTACCAAAATGTTTGTTGTCTGTAATACAACTGACCTGAAGCAATCATTGAGTGTTATGCCATGCACCTAAACGTTTTACAACCCTCTGCAGCTTGTTTTATCTATATCTATCTATATATCTTATATTTATCTATAGATATTCTAAGTTTGAAACAGTATGTTTTTCTAACCATGTGCCAAATGTAGTGTCAAAATACAAGCAGACAAAATGCACTTTCCAGTCACAAAACTCCTTCTGACACTGCTAGACTTCAATTTTCAGACACCACGACTCTAGTAATGTACATTTTATTTCTTTTTCAGCTGTTGCATGTTCACTATCCTAAGTGAAGTCTTAACACTAAATAACATTTATAACAGAAACACGTTTCTTGACATTACAAACCTTCAGGAACTGTAGGATTATCAATGTTAATGATTTTGCACAGCATTAAGTATCATTGTCTAAAGATGAGACAAAGATGGAATTTGTCTGCTGCTGAGGGTTCAGACACAACCACCATACTACAGTCAAACTCAGATATTATAGCTGTGTACTGGTATAACACCACATCTAAAGGCAGAACACTTGCATCCCCTGCCCCCCGGCTCATGGTTTCTGCAGCCTCGATTGATCAAAGGCCACAATGTAGAAGGCTGAGATGGAGGCAGGGAGGAAGGAATGAGGAAAACAGATAGAGAGATAGATGGGAGCTTGAATTCAGCATACAATAGGACTTTTGAATTGTGGATGAGAGGTGCATGAAAGAATATTTTTAGCTTCTACTGAGGCCCGAATATTGATTAATATTCATACCATTCACATTTTGGCTGCACAAACACAGACCTATAATAAAAGAGATGCCAAAGTCTCATGCAGTTTTTATTCTATGCCGTCAATGTTTGGCTATAGTTAAGAAACGTCTAGTTTGCCACACTTTTTACTCATGTTTTATTAATCGAATTAACTGAATCTATCCCCAAAATTGAAATTTTAGAAGCAGTCGTTTTCCTCAGCATTATATTTCCACAACAGTCTGTGTGCAAAATTAAATGAAGTTCAAGTAAAATTTTGCTTCACTGCTTTGCTGGAGAAGGTCGAATTTCTTGCAGGACGTTGTTTGACTGAATGCGGACTAACACAAGTAGCCATTAAAAGCTGTGCTTCAGTTCCCCTGAGGCAAAGACAGTCGCTCCTGCATGTCAGAGAAACTCTCTGTAAAATTAAGCCATTGAGTTTCCATTCACAATGAATGAATGATCGCTAATCAATTCCTCAGAAGTAACATATTCCTTTAGGTAAAGTTTGAGGTCAATGAAAATTAATGGCTTTCATTCCTTTCCTTCTTTTTATTCCCTTTTTCACTGGCTAACTGGCCAGCATCACACAGTGTGCCTTATCACCTCAGCACTGAGACACTAAGCAGTCGAAATGTTGTGTGACTGACTGTGTGCTCGTTTTCTGTTATATAGATAAAAATCATCTTTACAGAAGAGAGACGGCGTTGGGTCTGAGAAGACTGACTGCTGTTTGGCTCTGCAACATAAAACTCACTTAGTGTGGGGGACCACAGCAAAAAAGCTTGCAAGCTAGCTCACAGTGCCAGGCAGAGAGCTGTCAATGAATTACCTGTATTTTACCCTTAAAAAGCAATTAGAGGAATTTGATGTAGCTTTTTTCCTTCCCCTTACAGGCACAGAATGCCTGGGGGAGGGTGGGGTGTTGGCACGGTTGTATTCCTGTACAATAAGGAAAAGAATGTGGAGAAGGAGAGACGACGGGCCGGGACACACTGAGCATTAATATTTTCTTCCCTCAGCCTCCATTTGTCTTTCTCTGTTTGTTTGTTTTAATCTAATAAGACAGAAATAGAAATGGGGATGTGGCAGTGGAGGGTCAGGGAGTTCTTTTACCTGAATGTTTCCCCGTAATGATGCACTATCATTTGTACATTAAGTGGAAAAAGAAGCAAGGTTTTCTAGCTGAGCTGTGTGAATTACATGTGGAATTTTGAACACTTTATTTTCAAGGTTGTTCTCAACTCAGGTGGGAAATGTTTCCAATCTAAAAGCCCCAGGTTATTAAGCTAGACTGCAACAATTGTTGAGTGAACATTGTGTTAATCACTCACCTGAGAGCCTACTTCCCTTGAGCCCAGGTGTAAAGATAACAAATGAAAATAAAATGTCTCCAGGTTCAGGTCAGACACATCAGGGGTGTTTCTCCCGGATCTGTCCCTCCAAACTAATTTATCGTACATTATTACAGTATTATCAAGGCAAGGAGGTGTAGGCGTGAGGTGAGTAGTTACATCAGGGAACAAAGGTTTTAGCCTCCCGCTCATGGACTTTTAGAGCAGAAATATGCTTGAAAAAGAATGATAATCACTGAAACAAGTTGACAGGGAAGATGATTGGACTTGTGTAGGAGTGATGGGGAGTCTTACATGTCAGCACTAATGTATTTGGTAGCACAACAAGATCTTAGTGCTACAAAATTACACCGTATAAAATAAGAGACATGTTTGCCAGTGCTGCTTATTCATGTGTGACCCAAAGCAAAATGTCAAATGGTACTAGCGTGCTAAAAGCTACTTCAGGCACACAGAAATTTAAGCATTGTGTGCATGAGATGCATGAGAACTGCTCAGTATTTTATAGAAGTAAACAGTTTATCAAATGATATGTTTCTGAAATAAGTTTGTCATTTTGTGAATAGTATGTTAAAAACTGTCAAAAGCTGTAAGGGTCCATTGCACACCAACCAAAATTATGATTCCACCTCCGCCTCATTCCCAGTCTTACCCCTGGTCAATGTCCTGAATACATTTTCCCACAGAACTGCATTTGGCTGCTAATATAATGAGCCTGATTCCCACAGAACAGTAAAATGAGTTCACTTCAGGTCCATGCCAAAGGGGAAAAAACAAATGAAAGAAACTTAATTTACATGAGGTGAATAAATGAATTGATTCCATTAGATGGTTAAGATGTTAGGCCTTTGGTCTAATAGAAATCTTGATTATCCCTAATTGCCCCAAAGGAGTGCCTGCACAGGTTGTGACAGGCAGAATTAACAAGCAGCTGCAAACCCCAAAGTGTTTCAGGACAAAAACACACACTTGCATGCAACAATATGAAACACAAGTTTTGTGGTTGGATCTCCAGGGGGGTTAATGTGCCAGAGGCTGCAGAAGAGACGTGGTTGGAACAGTAGTGGAGTCCAC
The DNA here is from genome assembly GCF_900963305.1 of Echeneis naucrates. Lineage (NCBI taxonomy): Eukaryota > Metazoa > Chordata > Actinopteri > Carangiformes > Echeneidae > Echeneis > Echeneis naucrates. The sequence goes on along the minus strand of NC_042512.1, from coordinate 15,680,208 downwards.
TGCTTTCACAAATTCAGTGTGCAGAGAACGCCGGAATAATTAAATCCTGCTGCACTTCAATTTCACCTTGCTTTGGTATTTAACCAGTGTGACTCGCTCCCAAACTGTGTGCACTAGGCTGATAATTCAGATGTTACATTTTTTGTCCTTGATGAGCTCTGTAATTGTGCATCAGCATGAATTTCAGGCCTATTTGGGAAATGTACTAATTAATTGGAAATGGTATAAAGTAAACAAGATCACATGAAGGACAGAAAAAAGGAGGAGAAAACTGAGAAAAGATGGTCAGCTTCAGTCCTTTGCCAGATGGTTTAAAAAGTTCAAAAGCAGACATCACTTGGGGAATGAAAGAAAGTCCCCTCAAACAAACAAGTAATTGTTGCTCCAAATCCTGAGAAAACAATTAGATGTTTGCTGGCCGGAAATGACAAATCATTATGAGCATTTTCATGAACAAAAGTAGCTCTAATAAACCAAAAACTGATTTTAGCTGTCTTTCATTGCAGCGCTCATCTCCTTTAAATCACAGATAAATAAAAAGTAAAATCAGTGACAGCAGCCAACATCGGTCTAAACCTTGTTGTTACAGGAGACATTTTCAATTGATTTGAGGCTATGTCATAGCTGACATGAAATTTGCTTCTGCATCCTCAAAATCAAGAGCTCCTTCAGTGCTGACAAGTATGTAACTCACTTGCAGAAGAGAGCCCAACGATGAGATAATCCTTTTTCATGAGTAAAAGGTCATACAAACACTTAGCTCACTAAGGTCCCAGCTTTGTCTATGACAAGACCTTGATTTAATTTGATGTACATCATACTTTGCTCCACCTCTCTGTCCTTTTACTTTGTATCTAAAGGGAAGCATCCACCTCCATTTCTGGGACAAGACTGATGTCAGGTATTTTGCTGCTAATAAAACTTCTATTTCTTCTGGGAAGAGAGATTTAACTGAGAAATTATGTTCATTAGTGCAAACAGAGAGACGAGCTGTTTACAAAATAAATGCACCTGATTAGGTGGAAGAGAAAAACGAGGGAAGTTGTCAGGACAAAGTGAAAGAGCAGAGGGGGAGTGGACGCAGAGTTAATGAATAAAGATAACCATATCAAAACCGAGCAAGAGAAAGAAACAGAAATCAAGGAAACAAATAAATGGCAAGAGTTCGAATGCAACATAGAAAGCCAATTTCCTAAACCTCTGAAACCCCCTCCTGGGTGGAAACAATTATTGTGTACAGGGAGATACTTCTGATTCAGCAAGTAAGTACCTTGACAGTGGAGATAAACTTTTGAGAGGACGGGCTGACAGAGACTTGTATTTTCTGCAGAATATGATCACTAATCTGCTGTCACTGAACAGCCTGCAGTGAGAGCAGCACCATGGTAAATGACAGTTCAGAGGCGGACGCAGCAAAACCTGCACCCAGAAAACATGTCTACAGCCACATTGAATTGTTTTTGGAAGAAATCAAGACTACATGACTTTACTTCGAACTGCTCCCATTGATTGCCAGTTTCCTTGAAGAGATAGAAATGAAGTTAATCGTATTTATTAGTCCATGCTGCTTCTCATCACTCCCTATCTTGCGCAAAACTAATTTCAAGACCAGGATGAGTCCTAAAATAAAATTATATTGCATGGTTTCAGAATGAGCCTTTTTCAGACTGGCATCATTAGATTTGGAAATAAGAGACAGACATAACAGAACTTCAGAGAGTGACAGCTGAATGAATGGATTAAAACTGAATCAGTTCTTGTGAGAGTGGAAGAAAAATGGCCAACAACAAACTGCAACATGAAACTAACAGCAGGGGGCCACTTTGGCATCCACTGAAAGCTGTAGATTGTCATTAAATAAATAATGTTTGGCTGGATTGCTTTAGTCTTTGAAAAACACCGCAGTGAAAGTGGTATGCTTCTCAGAGGGATTCATAAGCAGATAATTGCCACCAAACCTCGGGGGGGGTGTCAGTTTTTCCACTAAAATTAGTCATTTTCTGTTTGAGTTCAATCATTTCAGCAAGAATGATAAACTACAAGTCACCTTTTTCCTAAACACAGTGAATGACAAATATTTGGATGCAAAGTCCAGTTTAAATAACATATAGCATCTTAAAATACTACTTTTTTGAAAAGTTGCTTTTTTTTTTTTTTTTACATATACAATTAAATCTTTCTGTTTCTGGTCATCTGAAGGACAAGTACAGTGTTCATTTTCCTTAGCTCATTTTTACTCTCCACCAGCTCCCAAAAGAAGTATCTTGGTTTTAAGAAACTAAATGCTCCAGTTTGCCTGTTAAAGAAAAGCTTCTTCTGCTCCTGCAGCTAAAAATATCAGGAATGTGAGCTATGACAGAAAACAATTCATAAAAACAAAACACAACTCTCTATATTCCTGTTAGTTATCATTACTAATGATCCCTTTCACATTTCTCTACTGTTAATTTGAGGAGCAGCTTTAAGGCATTGGAGCCAAATTAACAACATTTTAACAGATTGTTGCATTTTAAGGGAGAAAAATTATCCCGCAAAACAAAATGCTGTATCGAGAGGCCTGACTGTCTCTGGTGCAGCTGAGTAATTAAGGTCAGACCATGCCATTTTAGTTTCCCTTTCCCTCAGTTCATTGAGTATTGTGCATTCAACAATATTATCTCAATTTATCTCAAAGACAAAGATTAACTGAGTTCATTGTGTGAAAAAAATTGCTCTGTGTCATGCTTTTGTCAGTAACATCTTGATGAGATCCGGTAGATTGAGAAACATTCTTAACATCAACATAGCATAGAGCCTGGAGCAAGGTGGTGGCTCCAGTTGCTATGATACACATCCTTTTTCCTTCCTTCTGTTGAAGCCGCACGTTCTCCCTGGTTCTCCTTGGTTAGATTTCAGTCTGTGTCTTGGTCCTGTTCCAAATATTCATTCTGTTTCCATTGTAGCCCATTCACCCTGCTTGTTTACAGATCGAAAATGACAAGTGTGGAGGATGGTGAAGAAGCGAGCAGATGCTGGCATTTCAGTCCTGTAAATGGCAGTTTATGAGGAACAGGGAGGTGGGGGGGATTGGTTCTGGAGCAGGATCAGAGCCTTTGGCTGTGAACTCATTACCACTCAAATCAAAAGATTGTGTGGAAGGAGCATGCCGCTGTTGCTGGAATCTCCCCCTTACAGAACAGAACTTTTCTTTCCGCCATGTCATTTGCCTGCCAGACACACTGCTGCCACCTTCCTCCCCTTCCCGCCCTCCTCTGAAGATGACAGGCAGAAAGACTTCACACGGCCAAACTGGGTCAATAACAAACTGAGGCTGAGAGGCGCAAGAGGGGAGAGAGAGCAGCGCGTCAGTGCTCTAGTTTTAAGACATGAATAATAAGACGTAACAAAAGGGTAATCTATCATATGTCATTTGTTTTAATGGCTTTCTCTTTCTTACAATGTCTGGGTGGACACACATTAGACCTTGACTGAAATATGGTCTTGAGCATCTGCAGACAAACAGTCATGTCATTGCTCCCTCTGCTGTCTGCTGAGGTAATGTCACTAGTCATCGACATCTGTGCACCAAACACAATTAGCATGTTCATTTTGATGGTCTTTCGAGGCCAAGTCACTGTAAATGGCAGAAGGTGAGCCAGTGATGAGCAGTGAGGCGTAGTTAAGAGGGTGTGTCTTCCCCAAATGCATTTTAGCAGTTGTAACTTTGGGGGGGTCACTGTCCTCAGGGGTTCCTAATTGCTATGTAAATTTCTGTATTATTAGTGCACTAACTTTCATCATAGTCAGTTTATTTGACAGAAGGCACATTAAGGGAACCAGGGATATTTGTACTCTGGGGGGGGGTTCTGCAGTCTGTAACCTTAGCCAGAGCTTTCTGACTTGTTTCTCAGCAGGATTACACAAAAACTACTGAACCAGTTTGTGCTGAACTTGGTGGTGCAATATGGTGCAAGCCAGGGAAGGGCATGCTATATTTTGAAGCAGATCTTGATCATTTACTTTTTATTTATTCATTTATTTTTTGTACTCAGTGGATTTTGTTTGATATTAGCCCTTCAAGCTGATATTGTGATTTGATTTAAAAAAATATCATAGATACTTCATCAGATATACAATGGAAACACTGCATGTTGTACAAGAGGTGGCGAAGTTAAAAGCAAAAAGTAATAGAGGTCAGTTAAAAGTAATCTGTGAATTAAATTTATGCCTGTGTGATGTCAGGGGATAATGTCATTTTGGTGACAGATCACAGAACTTCTTTTATGGCAAAAAAGGTGCAGAGAAAGTACAATCCTGCAGCCAACAACCTCCAACAAGACATTAGGGCAGAGGGCAAAAGGCCACAAAGGCACTCACTCCTGCTCGGTAGAACTAAGTCACTTTTTTGATGGAGTACATTTGCTTTAGGCAACAGTAACTTTCCCCCACTGCCCCGATGTTATGCTGTATATTCCAACAGAAGCCCAGTAAATCTGGCCTCTTTATCTGCCCACAATCAGTGTTCAAGTGACATTTTGAGGATGTAAAGGGTTGTGTATTTAAACTAAAGTGGACCATTGAGTTCCTCTTCAAAATCAATTGCAACGATCCTCCCTGCTGCACTTGAAGGCGTCACAGATAAGCAGTACCAACATGTTGATCAACTCATCTGGACTTTGGCAGCTGAACAGAGAAGCGAACACTGTGAGAATATAACCTGCTGCTGTGGATGACGGGTTGCATCAATCTTACAGCCAAACTGCAGCTGCAACTCCGCTGACACCCTTAAACAATTACTTTTCAAGAACATCCTAATGTTAGTTCTCCACATTTCAAACACTGAGGTCATCACTCTTCCGTTCAAGGGCAGAATCTAACATTTCATGCATCACACATGATAAAACAGTTGATTCCACATTGTTACTGATGCACATGTCAACAATGATGACTTTGAAAAGGGTCAAACCTGTAGGAGAAAAAGACTAAGAAAAGAAAAGAGAAAAAGTGTTTTGTTGGGTTTTTTTTTTTTTTTTTTTTGCTGTTGTATGGCTGCCTCTCAGTGTTCAGTGTTCAACCAGCAGCAAAGGAAATGCATTTCCAGCTGGAGAGCCTGCAGAGTGTCATTCAGTTGGTGTCATTATAGCAAGAGAAAGCAGGCAAAAAAGTGAGTTCTTTATAACTCGTGATGTCGTTTGCGCAAAATACAAAGTAATTCAATCTCACAGATGGGACCGTAAGTCCAGTCAAGGTTCGGATACACGGCTGGCATCAATCATCGGGCAAAATGTGGATGAAACATGCAAGTCCATTTTGCTTTTTGAAGACCAATTTCGTGCTAGTCACATCTCATCCCCAGAGTGGGAAACTGGGGAGACAGTCGGCAACTCAACTCAGCAGCAAGAGATAAAGTGAATGTTTTTTTTCTCATTCTTTCATGAAGCAGCAGCAAGCAAGGTCAGACATCAACAATAGCCTCTAATTCATCCAGGGACCAGTCTCCCGTGACCTTTGACTCGCTTTGGCCCCTTGTGGCAAATGGATAGCAGGTGTTCATCAGGGGGAGCATGACCATGACGGTGTTTTTGCCCAGCTGTTCGACCTCCCTCGCTTTCACAATGTCTCCAGAATAAAAGTGACTTCATTTTAACAGCAAATAGATTTCAGGTCTCATCACCTACCTCCAATGTGTTTCTTCTACTCTTCCCTCATAATCATCACCTGTCGATACTGCAAGTACGACTAAATGACAACAAGCCTGTTGGAGACGAATCACTTATTCAGTATTTAATTATTACTCTTTTCAATCTGTTTTATGTTTGTGTGTTCAACATATCTCATCATCGAGGTGATTGGTAGATTCTTAAAATGGCGACAATGTCGTGTATATTCTAGCAAATTTTTCATCACAGCTTCAGGATTTTCTTGTGTTGCATGGCAATGAATAGTCTACACAAGTTAGTTTGTTTTGAAGTAAAAAAAAAAAAAAAAAAATCTATTTCATGAATCACGATTCAACACATATGGGGAGAGAGAAATACAAGACCATAATTTCAGTACTGACTATTCAGTCTTTGCAGTTACCAAAACTTTGTGCCACTTCATAATACAAATAAGAATCAGCCTTTATAGAACTAATCTGATGAATAAAATAAAAGCCTCTCTGATTAAATAGAAGATGAAAGGATTTTATTAAACAAAGACGAACAAGCACAGATCCAACTGTTTAAAAAAAAAACAAAAGAAATTTCTATTCATACACAGAAAGAGTTCATAAAAATATGATGTGACACTCGAAGTGGTGATATTCCTGGGTCACATAAAGACGCAGCTGTAAGAGGAGAAAACCAGCGCAACAAAGGCCAGCAAAGGGTTAAAACCAGCAGACATACAAACATTACCAAGGACTTCAATGTTTCACTGCTTTAATAATAACTCAGCTGTGCTGTTATCCAGCAGAACAGACTACTACAATATTCATCCATAACCACAGGGACTTGTCTCACAGTCCCGACCGACTCTGAACTCTGCAGCCAAGCTTGGCCGTTAAACACTATTCCAGACCGCTGCTCACAAGTCCGCTCACGTCGAGCTCAACAGCAGATTGCCCTGCCTGCTCGAATGCAGTGCTGCTATTGGCTCAGGCATATTGAGTATGGCTGAGGCATCATCAGCTTCCTGAAAACATTTAAGTCTTTTCTGACTGCAGACGGCCCACTATAGAAGCCTTTGGCCATAAAGAAAGAGAATGGGGAGGGATTTAAAAGGACGGAGAGAGACTGACACATCGATGGAGGAAGAACTGGCTCTCGCATAATGCTCACTGATGGACATGTAGTCTGAGCCAGAGAGCTTTTTAAGGGGACTCTGGTATTCGCATGCACCAGGTGACGAAGGTTTCATTCACACCCAGGGAGAGAAAATCACATTTTCAACCTCATGACCCAGAACTAATAGTTTTTTTTGAGACAGAGAATAGATATGACCACAAATGCGTTTGGCCAAAAATCTATTTGAATTTTCCTGTACTCACACAGTCTTAGAATAGCATCATGCGACCCTAAAATCCTATTTCAGTGCTGCACAGCTTTGGAAACAAGTTAATCTTTCTAAACTCAGACACATTGGGACTCTATTCAACAAAGACCCAGCACTCCAAAACTGATGGCTTGTGATTTAAGTGTTGAATCGTGACTAGTTTCAAAATAAAGCAACAAAACAACGCAATACGCCTCCAGATTGCTGATACACTTGGTTTAAAAGTTAACATTGATATATATATATATATATATGGGTTTCAACCTTTTTGTGTTGAAATCTATGAAGCAGTGAGATTTTTGATGTTCACACCTGAAATACCTGACAGAGCTGCTGAGCTTCTTGGCAGAGAAGAAGCAATGTACCTAACTTGCTATTACCCTATCTTGCCAAAATTCAAACCTCTTGGCGCTGAGCTTTTAGATATTTCTTCCAGCTCATTCATCACCAGCATGGATGATACATTCTTAACCATATTTTACACTGTGAACAAATTGAGGATAATAAATCCCCCCCCCCCCCCCCCCTTTTTTTTTTTTTTTTTTGCAATCAGCCCATTAACCTCGTACTGGGCTCAATATGAAAGTCTCTGTTTTCTAATTTACTGAACACAATTAATCAGAAATGCTTATTATCTCAGGTTCCATTCCTCAACCTAAACAAAGTACTTCTTAACATGTCTGTTCTTTTTCTGTAAAAACAAATTTCCTATTTCAATTCAGTCATGCATATCTCAAACGCCTTTTCCTCGTATTTCGTAATTAACTGCTGGAACCAGTGTGGCAAGTGTTGCTCAGAAATAATTATGTAATTCTAAATCACTGCTGATAGCAACACTATTGATAATTTGCATGAGTGAATTGGCAGCATAAGGCTTCCTGGGCTTCGCTCACCATGCTGCCCTTGTTTCACCCCATTTGGAATATGAGCAGTGGTAATGAAACTCAAAGTGTGACTATACCTCAGCAATGTAGCAGCTACTATTACAAAAAGCTTCCCACTTTAATTTTTACTTTTACAGACTATTTTTCGGTGAAGTTTATGGATCATTGATCAGCAAAAACCTGGCTGCTTATTTCAGAAGCAATCTTTGACATCTTTATGAAGTGTTTTGGTTCTGAGCGTGCCGAGCATCTGGATGGTCGATTTTCACTGCTTCCAGACGGACAATAAAGTTTTTCTGGTTCTTGCATTTGCCCAGTTTTCAAAGAGATTATTTTGGAATAATGCGCATTTTAAATGTAATAATCTTGGGTAGCATAAACAAGCAAACGTAAAATAGCTGATTCTGCTATCAAGACAGATGTGGTGAGTAATTAGGTGATGGATTTTATTAATACTAAATATCCAGTTCCATATGGTTGTTAAAAATGTGTATGCAAATATTTACCTTTTTTTGGTGTGGTTGTTGTTGTTTGTTGTATATAATATATATATAATATAGCTACAGCCTCATGCATTTCTTGGCTTTTCTCAGGTTGGGTTAGTAACTTTTCAGCAGAGAGTTGTGACAAGAAGATGTCAAACTCTCAGGTGACTGAAAAAAATCCAATATAGGCTTTGCGGCACTGCGCAAGTAAAATTAGGGAACCTGAGTGTGATTTTGTTGCCTCGGCATTATTGTTTAAGAGGAAGTATTACAGCCACTTTTGGTGTTAATAATTTTATGCTCTCTCCAAAAATGGAGTCACATAAATCAGTTTCCGAAGAAGACATTATTTTTGTGATGCTCCACTCTATTCACCCGATTAGAGTGCAGCTCCATAAGCCCATTGTGGCTGAGTGGTCAGCTAGCTGGCAACTAGCTCCAGCCGTGTCTGGCTTTCACAGCTGTAAAAATGGCTGTTGCTATTACAATGGCATCTGTTCTGCCTCATCACTTTGGTCTGGAACATGTTTGAGCAGCCATGTGCGCTGCTGTGCACCAGGCTTGCGGGTGGGCATCAGGGATGGATGTATTGATGTCAGTAGGTGTAGGAAGTAAGGCCTGGACCTCCAACCAGGCAATTCATGGAAATGATGAATGATTTTATTTTTACCCTTACAGAGTTACCCCCTTTGGTGTGCACTTTCAGCAGTGTGACTTTGTTAGAACCAATGACGCCATTAGTGCAGGATTTAGAGCTGATTCAGGCAAATATCTATACTGCTGTGACGCACAGGAACTTGTCTCTAGAGGGAGACCTGAACTTAGAAATGTTATCTTCTTTATGAAACCAGTAGCTGTAGTTGGCTTTGATGTTGTTGCTTTTAGCATGTGAAGCCATTATACTAGCTCACTTTTATTACTGTTATTGTTGGCTATGGCTGTTAATCACGAGTCCATGATTGTCCTGTTGCAGCAGATTTTTATCTGCAAACGACGGATGAATATATTCTCTATAGACTGCAGCAATGACTGAAAAATATACTGAGAGTACATTCAAAATGTTGAGTAAAGAGTGAACAGTGAGAAAGATAAATTACATGAATTTTAAAGCAGGAATTGTCAGAAAATATCAGTAAATGTTCTGCATTTCAAGTATTTCCAGGAAAATTTACTCCATCAGTGGAGTCAGGCTCTAAAACATGAAGTACTTTAAAGCAAAAAATTCAGCTGAATTCAGTTCTTTGACGATGAACTGGTAGTAAAAGTAATATGAACGCCCCTGGTTAAGAATCAAGCAGCCATATTTCACACAATTTAGACCCCATGAATAATTCTCAGATTTTTGTCAACAAAGAGAAAAATACAGCAAAGTTAAATGTGAGGAAATTAAAGGGACAGGGGAGAAGGAATAAAAATCTAATACAGAAATCTACATTTATCTTTTAGACAGCTTAATCTTTGTTTGTTTTGTGAGATATTGGATAATTTTCCCTCATTGTAATTCAAACTGTTATTTAAGTTCAACCAAATTTTACAGGAGAAATATCTCTGCTGTGGGAGTGCTAACAGCTCATCAGCAGCCGACACCCAACCAGGGGCTCCAACTTGTTTTTTATATCGTGCCACAAGCATTAAACTCAGAAAGTAAATGCATTATTCTAATAGCTTTTCTGTACTGTACCATCACATTATGCATTGTTAGTTTTATTACACTTATAAAGAGATAAGAAAAGTATTTACAAGTCTCTCAGATGGGGAGGAACAAAGAGAGAAACTAAGTCCAGCACAGTGAGCCTTTAAGATTGTGTGGAAGAATTATTTAAAGAGCACTCTCACTCACACATGCACACAGAAAGTCTTGTCAAATGCCACACTCTCCATGGATGTAGCAAAAAAAAAAAAGAATCAAGCAAGAATCAGGCACCTGGTGGAAGGATTATTCTGATTCCCCGTCCATCCGTCTCCATTTCCTCCAAACATTTCTTTACCACCGGGCACTGATCCAAATGGCTCAGTGACGCCACTGAGGTGTCCGTGGCTTTGCCCAAGGGAAAATATCTATTATCCCCTCCTTGTTTTTCTTGCCTGGCAGAGGAATAACCGTTCAACGATTCGGGGCTTTCACCTCTACTCTGATAAAGGTTATCTTGGCAATTTAGTGCCGGCGATATCGCATTATGGAGAGAGTTATGAGGCGGAAATCAAATTTTGCTTCCAGTGACTCTAAGGAGAGGCAGGATGAAAGGTGCATGGGACTGAGCAGTAATGATATGGTAGAAATTGTGTGTGTTTGTGCTTGCAGGAATGTGTGAAGGTATGTGTGTGAATGTGCGTTATGTTTTTTTTCCATGCATGTAATTCTATACAGTCTCCCAGTGATGGTAACGAAAATAAGTTTAATACAGTGGAACAACAGCAGATAAGCAGCTTGATCCTGCTGATATGTCTCAGGACTGCTACTTGTTAGCCATCAGATGACGGGAAAACATGCATTCAACTCTCTTACAGTTAAGGAATAGACATGGTACATACTGTATATATTTATATTGAATGTGGCCTACACTTTCTAAGATTGTCATTGTTTCCAACATCTATTTGGAATTAACTTGTGCTTACTGTGTTGGTATGGGAAAGTAAAATTCATTAATTCATCCAATATTTGTTGTTTGGATAATCTCTGTCAGGTTCTGTGGGATAGAAACTCTATTTCGGTAAACTGCTCTCGCACCACAGCATGACAGCCCCACACTGGTAGCACTCACGTAGTAAAGCTGATACTGTAACTCATTGTGAAGGGTGACACCTTGTGTAAAAGAACAGGAAATTAGAGAAACACGGTGCTATCGGGGTAGCTGAGAGAACCAACAAAGCGTGCCATCACATCACACCTTGTGCATTTGTCAGATGCATTATCACATTATTGTATTCACAGTTTACCCTCCTCCCTGAAGAGCAAAGAAAATGTGATGTTGCAAGGCTCATTCAGCCAGAAATGTTGCCATGACAATGACATTACACCATGTTTACTCTCAGTACATTCAACTTTGCTCTTTCATGTACAGGTATTAAAATATTATGAGTGCAATGTTTTTTTTCCATATGAAATCATTTCATCTGTATCTTTATATGTTGTGGAGCTTCTCTTAGTGCAGAGAAAGAGCGCGGCTCTAAGGAAGTCCCGAGAGACGACATCTCCCACAGCAAATCAGTTGGGCGATGCTGTTCCTCTTCCTGTTGGGGACACAAATATATTTTTAGCAAAGCAGGGAAGTGTTTTTATTTTGTGCTGAACCCAGACAGTCTGAGTACTGTGAGGACACCATGTAAGAGGGGACACATGCAGGTCACACAAATAAAGGAATTTTTATTTCCTGTGTTCAAAATAGTGTGGCCTTGTAGCCAATTTGGAACAACTGTGGCAACAGGATTGTCACGCAGGAGTCATGCATCTTAAACTTAATTCATGTCAGGGGTGACAAAACACACTTTTACTGATGCAATATTAAAGTTTACTTAAAACTTGAGAAGGAAAAAAAAAATTGAGCCTCATTTAAAAATTTGGGCATAAATGACCATTTCCCACTCTTGATTAAAATAATCTGCATATTTACTTTCAGCTTTTAACAAGCACTTTAGCAAAAGACAATATAAAACTAGATTAGCTAAATTAGCATCATCAGTCAGGTACTAAACAATAGCAATTGCATTAACAGCATCGTTGTGGGCATGTTAGCATCATGATGGCAGCATTTAGTTGTTAGTATGGTAGAAGAAAACTGAATGGCGTACCGCAGCTTCTCAAACACTTAACATGCTCCAGGTTCTACCTTCCCCCCCAAACTACTCATCCAGCAGCTCTTTTTGGGATAGATAACGAGAAGCGTTGGGGGACACACGTTTTCAGAAGTCAGCTTAATGTATTACAAGAGTGACCCCAGCTGGACAGACAAAACTCTGAGATCTGGCACTCATGTCTGGATTTGTTAGGCTCTCTGATTCTCTCTTCTCCTCCCAAAGTGGTCACACCTTTATCCCCTTTCATCACTTCACGTAAACAGAGAGAAAAAAGCTTAAGGTAAACCCAGTCCAGGGACTTTTACTTTTAGCAACACACCACAGAATCGCTGGCTGAATGATTGAATGGAGTCTCTCAGTGTCAGAGAAAGCATCTGCACTGTCTGTGGCTGGTGTTATTCTTACCCTGGCAGTTAGTTTGCTCTTTGCTCCATTACAGCTGGTCCTGTTGAGTTTGTTCCATTTGAGTCATTGAATTGAATAGTATCCTCAGTCCTCAGATGTGTTGGAATAGATTAAATATATTTGTCCCACAAAGATTTAGGCCTTATTTGTACATGTACATTCGTGTATATTTCAAGTATATACTCACCATCCCAGTGCTGGCACAGCTGCACTGCATCACTTGAATGTCCTTGAGGTATGAGGCAGCCTCCCTCATCATGCTAATCAGTGACATTTCTCAAAGTATGGAAACCTCCTTACAAAGACAAATCCATTATTGTGCACTCCAGTTTTTCCTGATGCTGGATATTTTTAGAAAGCAGATGTGTGAGATTTGCTTTTTGAGGCAGTGGGTGCTCAAACTGACCTCTTGTCTGCAGCAGCTTAATGAGCTCAATCCATATCCGTATCAACAGTGCAAGAAGAGAGCATTGCAGAGGTCAGACTGGCCAAAAAAAAATCAATGGTGAGAAATGAGGCATGCATGCTCATCAATATGTGTGTATCTGTTCTATGTAAAAGCACAACGCTACTCCCCTAAACAAAGGGAATATTTTAAAGGACTCTATGATTGTAATTAGGGGACAGGAGAGTTTTTTGATTCTCAGCGAAATATTTGGAGGAATAGTAACAGTAGAGAAGGCCTTAAAAGTACACTATCAACAATCCAACCTGTATAAGACTTTTATGTGTTTGTCAATGTTTGTGACTGAGCGTTTCAACATCTGTGCCGGCGTTTCAGTGTCACGTTGCCTGCTATACTACCCGTTTCTGTCATGCTGCGGTCTGCGTAGAGATGATAACTCTTTGTAGAACATATAGTGGCAGTGCTGTGTTAACATATTTAAAAAAAAAAAAAAACTCTACCCACTTATATCCTTGTATCATGACAGCAGCAGAGCTCAGAAATGACCTGGGGATGATAAAAATAGTTAAATCCAAATGAAAAACCGTTATTCACACTAACTGGAACTAAACATTGTCTGTCAACCAAACTGTGGCAGCGAGTCTCACAAAGTCTGCAGACAGCCAGGAATAATATCCACAGGCTGACAAGTTAACACACTAACAAGCACCGAGTCTGCGGTGGCTCTGGTATATAAAAGAATCATGACGAGCTCTGAAGCTCTGCGGTTGTTCATTCTGTATTCTTCATTGTGCAGGCTGCATGTTCGCCATTTCTTCCACTTGTATGTCCAGCAACTAAGCAATGATACATAGCAACGGTGAGTCCAGAGGGGGAAACATGATTTAGTCGATATCCACCGTTACAGCTTAACCTTTCAGACAGACACTGCTCAAGTTGTACGATTTTAATTCACAAGCTTTAGTTTCGTAGTATTTAAAAGTAGGTGGGAGAAGGTGAAAGACTTTTTTCAGTGCAGTCTGGCTACTTCCTGAAGTCAGTACATGTCAGTGTAAATCTGAATGTATCAAACTAGCAAAAGTTTTACGAGAAAAGATTTCATTCATCTTTGGCTCGACCGCACATTCAAACTGCTTCTTCCACATTTAACAGATCAATGCTGAAATGTACCGGAGATAAATTCTAGCATTCCAACAAATTGAAAATGTTTTTAATCTAAATGTCAAATGGACTAGAATAAGCTCCTTGTTGTTCAGTGTTTCCAGCAGGTCAATAGCCAGGTTCTCACCATCCAGACAAAAGCTTGGCCACACAAGCCTCACTTAGTACCCGTATCACGACTCGTGGCACCAACAGCAACTATTCTGTGATTCCTTTTTCTGCTCTCCAATTCTGCTCCGACCAGGCATGCTATGAGTTTCCACTGAGACACTTGAGGATGGCCTCAGTGTACTGTATATATTCTGTGTATTGTAATGAAAGGAGAGGCAGCAGAGACGTCAACAAGAGTTGGAACAGAGTCATTATTCAGAGCTGTGAACTCTACAGGGCCATGCTATTCATATTAGCATACAGAGTGGAATGCAGAATAAAAAATAATGGATATGCTGAATGATGTGTTTATGTACACAAGTGGTGAGCTGTTGCAGAGGGGGACTTTATCACACTGCATGGATTAAGTGCTCAAAGTTACAAGTGGTCTGTCCTCATATGTGATAATGCAGAGTTTTTTTCTTTGCTTGTTTGTTTGCCAAATAGAAATTGCTCTTTGGCTTTAGGTGAAAATTATTTCCTCAACTCAATCAATTGCCAAAAAAGTTCAGTCCCGGACAAAGCCGAAATAGTCCACAATCCGTTCAAGTTTGAATGCTCCTGCAGGCCTACTTGAAAACGTTTATTATGCTAAAGAAGATGATTCATACACATTTCAATGGGCCAAAACTAAGCTCAGTTTGGGGCTCTGGAACATCTTCCCTCTCAGAGGTCGACAAAGTCAATGCAGCTCTGGTAATTAAATCTGAGCGAGCTCCAAAAATCTGATCAACACAGAGCTACTTTGAGCACAGCAGGTGAGATCTCACAAAAAGACATTGTTCTGTCTTTGCCAGTGGTTGCCAACCTTTTTGGCTTGTGATACCTCACGAAGAGGTTATCTCTATTTGTGAGACCTGCAATTTGTCATGGAAACCCAGCGGCTGGCTCACGCAGCCTTACCAGTACCTGCTGCTGTTACATCATGATAAATTAAGCATCTTTCAATGATTACGGCACATTCAGAGACATTTCAACTTAAATCTTGAATGCTTGTGTGATGGTTCTGGGTTTAAATCAGCTGGTTTGCATTTCCTCCCTGTACCTGCGTGGCCTCCCTTCACTGCTCTCACAGCCTAAAGACACGCACATTAGATTTACTGAGGACTGAATTGTCTATGAGGCCGATAGCTTTATATTTCATCTTTCTAATAGAGCTTCGTCTGGTCCCCGGTGTACCCCGCCCTCACCCGTTGTCAGCTGGGAATAGCTCCAACATTAAAAAGTCATTCGGAAATATTGCTTCCAACCAAGTTGAATGTTAGCTTAATTAGCTAGTTGGAAGTGATGGCTGTCATCTCAGCTGTCTGAACATATGCCTGAAATGAGAGGCCTGCTTTTGTCAGCCTTTGTCTGATATCAGACACATCACAGACAAAATTTTTTTCCATAAAAAGACGGCCACCACATGTGTAGGTTTCGCATTCAACTAACCAAAACAGCACTGATCAGTAAAGATAGAAATGAAGAGTGAGTTACTTTCTGACATTTGACATATTTGTGACTAAATGGAGTGGTACAGTGTAAATCCTGGAGGCATGAACGATCCACTTATCAGGACCAGACCACAAAGGTACAGAAAAAGCTTGAGCTTTTTGTGCTGGGGAGACCGGAGAGGCGACGGACTTTGCGACTGTGCTTTTACAAGGCTATTTCAAACAGTTTTGAGTGTCTGCTTGACAATCCAGACACAGTTCATCTCCCACAGCAGCAGGGGTCTTGGTTATCATTTCAATTGTCTTTCTTTCATTCGTTTCTTTTTTCTTCTTCTTCTTCTTCTATTCTGCCGGGCTCAGCAGGAGTGAGATTCACTTTTCAGGTATTTGGGGAGGAGAAAAGAAACACCATTGTTTGTAGCGCAGGACAAAAACTTTTGGAATTGCAGTAACTGTGGTCATTAAATACTCAATTTTCAGACCTCACTGGCTCCATAGTAAATGGACTTTAAACATGTTTGATTCAGCAGCCTGAGAGACAGCTGGGTGAGCGTACATGATGGATGCTAAGGCCTCAAATGCTACTGCAATTCAAGCTGGATTCAACTAAGTGGTCTTTTATTGTCACGGTGGATCAAACAGTTTTCTTGGGACAAGATAGGTGAAGCAATGTTATTGCCTGTCATGGTTATTATTAATATAGAGGGTGCTACAGTGTGCTACAGATATATTCATCTTCACTATTCCTGTGCTGGAGTACAATAATCGCACTTTCCAGTATTTATCTAGTGAATACAAATGCTAAGGGTGCCTTAATTTAATGTTTTTTGAGCTAGTATTAACTGTGGGCAGAGCAGCTTACACCCCATAAAAGGCCTGAGAGTGGCACATCCACACTTGTGCCTGGTCCCTGAAGGAAACAGTTCTGATCGAAGATGCATGGTGTGCATGAAGGAAAGAGGGAATGACGGTTGTCTGTCCACTTGAGTGCTCATTTTTCAGGGAAAAAAACTGTTGATATAATCAGCAAGGTGCCGGTGAATGTGGAATAAAAGTAAAATTACTCATCAGGCTCAACCTTACCTTACACTTATGCATGGCTGCGTAGCTCATCAGAAGTAGTTCTCTGTAGAGGATACTTTCTAAATCTGTTGCTGTTGCATCTTAACGCAACAGATGTGAAAAGTAGGTAAATTAAACTTATTGTTTACTCAAATATCCACAAGAGACTAGGGAAGAAATTGCTGGGACAAAAAATAATTAAGTATCGGCAGGAGAAAAACAAAAGGGAAAATAATGTGCTCTCACAGATAATAATGCTCTTTATTGGTGTCTTTTGTTCAACACCGTGACTTCTCATCCTGCTCTTTGTATGCAGACAACCCATCAGGAATTTCCTTTGGGAACTCTAAGGTTAAAGGTTTCACACATATTTAATGCAGACACTGATATTTTGCTTGCAATGAAAGTGATCTGTGAACATGAAAAATTTAAATGACCGAGTTATTTGTCACAAACAGGAATATAAAAAGAAAATGTGTTTGTACTAAACTTTAGTTATGTGGATTTTCACATGGGACTGGGGATTAACTCAGTAAGGCATCAGCCTTATGCTCCTGCTGAAGATGTATCACACTTTATTTATCTCAGCACCATGAAAGCGGATAAAAAAAAACTTTAAATCTAAATGAAGAACAAGCTGTTAGACAGGAGAAACAAAGGAAGACAAATTATTTAAAGAAAGGAGGAGGAATGAAAGCTTCCTGATCTGGATCCAAGTTAATTTGTCAAGTCATACTCTGAGTTGATTAAAGTGACCTCTCCCAGGAGTGCAGTTCTCCCAAGTTCATAATTATTTTGTGTGGAATTGATCAGTCACTCTATTACTAAAATAGAAGAAAGTGGCTGAGAGAGATGTCTGCGTTCAGTTGATGTTCATTGAAGCTGAGGCTGAAGGTGTACACTGTTTGAATCCTGACTTGTGAGTCTTTATATTCATTTTAATGTTTCTTCAACCGTGTTTTGAAGCAAACCGCAGCATGCTGCATTTTCAGAATAATTAGGTTTCAGTGGACATTAAAACCAATCTGATCATTTATTTAAACATGATTTCAAATATCTTGTATCAATTTTGTGCTGCAGTGTTAGGGGATGTCCACATGGGAGAGCTGCTCCACAATTATTCATAATAGCTGAGTGAGCGAAGTATTGGCTTGCTATTAAGTTATATCGCTTCCCTTGGATTGTTTTTAACTTTAGATCTATAGCGGCCTGGCAAAGAGCCTCAATAGTTCAGCATGAAAAATGTGTCCATGAACGCTCAGTATGATTTACAAGCTTCAGTGTAATTCAAAGGCAAGTCAATATGCAAATGGGGAAATGGCCCCTGTGTCCTTTGATAGAGCACTTGATGTTGATAAGAGTTATCTGACGCTGCAGAACTTGCACAAACATCACTCACTTTGTTTTCAACTCATCTAAAGACTCTGTTTTAGAAATTAAGTTTTAGAAAGTTTCACTTGATCGTGTCTTCGGATGAAAGTGTCTGTCTATGAGTGATTGTAAACGTGATGTAATTATGTCTGAAGTTTAGAAAGGTACACAGTTCTTCATAAACTGTTAGAAACATGATCAGTTGTTTTATTTTTGTTTTGTTTTTTTCTCTTATTTTACCAACATTCATATGTTGGCAAAATAAGAAAAAAAAATATAATTGGAATTACAACGATGTGTGTTGGTATTAGTGGACTTTCTGTTTCTACATTTCAATATAAAATATTGCAAACATTCTTTTCCACTGTGCAAAGTGCGCTTTCTCAATGCAACAATTGAAAAATACTCCTGGGCCATAAATAAAAAGTTAAAATTAAAAGCTACTTCAAGTGAAAATATTTTAGAACCAAAGCTCAGAAGTGTCACTTATGAAAGAGACTTTAAACAGATTTAAGTAAAAACGGTCATTATAGTAAAAGACTTATTTTCAGGTTATTACCCACATCATATTCCTGGATTGTCATTATTATCAAAAAAAATTACATGTAAGTGTGAATTTAATGCTGTATTTGTGCCAATCCCATATTTAGTCCATAAAATATTAACTACAGTTATCAGATAGAAAGAGTAATGGAGAACATGAAATGGAAAAGAGTTATGTAGTACAACCACAGATGTGTCAGGAAAATTGTATGTCTCTGACATTGTCTCAAACGTTTCAAACATATATTCAGCTGATATTCCATGTTTCCATGATTTTCTGTCATTTCCAGCCTGTGTGAAAGTTAAACCCACCTGCGAATCAGCCTGACCTGCTAACAGACAATTCAGGGCTGTGATGTTGGACAAAATGGGTCAGCAGAGATAAGAAAGTGGAGCGTCTGTGAGGGTGCAGTGATCCCACCCAGGTCCAACCAGGACCACAGACTAGGTCCAGGTCCAGGTCCAGGTCCAGGTCCAGGCCCAGGTCCACAGCCCAGACCCAGACCCAGACCCAGGTCCACAGACTAGGTCCAGGCCCAGGTCCAGGACCACAGCCCAGACCCAGGTCCAGGTCCAGGTCCAGGTCCAGGTCCAGGTCCAAGTCCACAGACCAGGCCCAGGTCCAGGCCCAGGACCACAGCCCAGACCCAGGTCCAGGTCCAGGTCCACAGCCCAGACCCAGGTCCAGACCTAGGTCCAGACCCAGGTCCAGGCCCAGGTCCTGGTCCAAGTCTACAGACCAGGTCCAGGCCCAGGTCCAGGCCCAGGTCCTGGTCCAAGTCTACAGACCAGGTCCAGGCCCAGGTCCAGGCCCAGGTCCAGACCCAGGTCCAGGCCCAGGCCCTGGTCCAAGTCCACAGACCAGACCCAGGTCCAGGACCACAGCCCAGGTCCAGGTCCAGGTCCAAGTCCACAGACCAGGCCCAGGTCCAGGACACAGCCCAGACCCAGGTCCAGACCCAGGTCCAGGTCCAGGTCCACAGCCCAGACCCAGGTCCAGGCCCAGGTCCTGGTCCAAGTCTACAGACCAGGTCCAGGCCCAGGTCCAGGCCCAGGCCCTGGTCCAAGTCCACAGACCAGACCCAGGTCCAGGACCACAGCCCAGGTCCAGGTCCAGGTCCAAGTCCACAGACCAGGCCCAGGTCCAGGACACAGCCCAGACCCAGGTCCAGACCCAGGTCAGGGTCCAAGTCCAGGTCCAAGTCCACAGACTAGGTCCAGGTCCAGGCCCAGGCCCACAGCCCAGGCCCAGGCCCAGGTCCAGGTACAGGACCACAGCCCAGGTCCAGGTCCAGGTCCAAGTCCACAGACCAGGCCCAGGTCCAGGACACAGCCCAGACCCAGGTCAGGGTCCAAGTCCAGGTCCAAGTCCACAGACTAGGTCCAGGTCCAGGCCCAGGACCACAGCCCAGGCCCAGGCCCAGGTCCAGGCCCAGGTCCAGGCCCAGGTCCAGGTCCAGGTCCAGAGCAGGGCAGCACAGCGCCTGGCTGCTGCAGCTCCATTGATCAGACTGGGTGTGAATGGCTGCTCTCTTGCAGCCAATGGCTGAGCACCGGATGCGAGATATCCGCTGCAACAACAAGCGCTCTGTTCGCCCTTCAGTTTGACGCCATTTACAGCCTAAATCCCGACCTCCTCTCCGGAAAGAGCAGAAAAAAAAACAGTCGCGCAGCAGCAGAAAAACTTCTTGTCCTGCGAATCAACCGAACACCAAACGAAGGCTCGCTCCTCGACTTTTCTTCTGGTTGCAGGAAAAAGTGAGATGAAGCGAAATTTATCCTCCTTCGGGGTCTGACTCCACTTTGCTCTGATTTTAGGCCTCGTGTTCTTGTGCAAAACACGGATTTACGTATTTGCGCTGCTTTTCGTGAAAATGCGCTCCAGTTGGAAACTTTCTGAATGGATTTTACCGACGAGCCGCTGATGTGGGAATAAACTCTTCCAGTCTGGATTTATTTCACCGAGACGGGGACTAAAGTGTCGGAAACACGGTAAGGAGACACTTTGTAAACATCTTATTGTGTGATTCTTTTATTTTGATAACAGTGTATTTCTTGCGTCAGAACGCAAAAACAGACGTGAATCTTTCTGGTGCAACTTCCAGCCGTTTCCACGAAGTTTTGCATATTTCGGTGACACAAGATAGGACCGATGTTGTTTTGTAAAGTTTAGAATTCATTATTAATGGCATCTTTTTGATAACCTCGGACAGGCAGGTGTTTTCTCCCTCATACTCATTCTGTGTCTGTCTTTGGGCTTGTACTGATTTAGGAAGTAGTTGTGTGTGCCACACGTGTGTGCGCACATTTACTTTCACATACAATAGTGTTGTGTGTCCTTCCCCTGTGTGCACTCTGCTCTGAGATTTTATGAATGCTTTGCAACAACGCTGGAGTTTATCTTACTCAAATTCACCACACAGATTGGAAAACGGTAACTTATCAGCTGTGTGTCCGGAACAATGTGACTCATGGGATTTCAGTTTTACTCTTTTTGTGATCTCTTTTTTTTTTTCTTGTTTTTTTTTTTATATGCAAATCCTTTATCTGGTTTAAACTTGAACCTGTCATTTTCAAGCCTAAGTGCCACCAGATGGACAGGTCCTGTGAGGAGATGAGGGGCTGTACCCCCCCCCCGCCCCCCTCCCTCCTTTAAATTAACTAGGTTAAAATTTGAGTGTGCCGTGCAAGTCCTTCATTTGGAGCAGAACGCTCATAAATCCTAAAGAACCCTCATGCAGAGAGCAAAGAGCAGCGTCTCATCCCAACACCGCCGCCCTCGAGTGCATCACTCACACTTTACATGGCCCCAGTCATGCTCCCATTTTTTTTTTTTTTTTTTTTTTTAATCTTGTCACTCATCTTCTTTTCAACAGTGTCCTGATGTGAATGTGTTAGAATAGGGAAGGTTGATGCAGGCCATTTGTAATGCAACAAACAAAAGCCCTTCCTGTATTGTCATTGAAAAGGGAGGGAGGTGGCGCCCCTTCACCGCCCACCCCAACACCACCAAAGAGCCATTTGAAAGCTAATTAGCGCAAGGAAGGAGAATTAAGGCCACTACTGTCAGTTTCTTTGCTTGGTGTGATATGTTAGTGAAAACAAGACTGTGCATTTGAATATGCTAGATTAATGCAGAGAATATGCTAATCTCTTTTCTCTTCATACAATGAGCGATTGAGATAATGACTGTGAGTTCCTGAGGACAAAGTAAAACATTTTAAAAATGTTCTCATGCTGTTCTCAAGCCTTGCATCACAAGGCTGTCGAATATTTAACGAGAAGCTATACAGAGCGCTCCTTTTAGCCACGTAGTTCACTCTTACATGTGTTTTAATTTTTCCATGTCTACGTGATCTGTTTGAGCCATATCAGTCTCAATAAGGAGCCCTGCTTTCTTTAACCATCAATAACTCTCACAGCCTCTTCTCCAAAGATGTTTCATGCACTGTAACTGAAATGGTTTCCAGGATGGGGTAATATGGTTGTCATTAACCTCAGGTAACACACAAAAACAAACATCATGTATTTATTTGCTAATCACATCAATCTGTTCAAATTGCATTTCTCCATGTACAGATTTATTTTTATGTTAGGGTATTTTACGCCTTAACTATTGATGGGGGGGTGGTGGTGGGGGCAGGAAATGAGGGCGAGACTCGTCACAGAAGTTCCAGCCAAGAATCAAACCAGGGACTTCACAGTTCAACATGGTCGCCATCTTTTCATACGAAGGCGTCCCGCACGCAAATTTTTAGTTGATCGATGATCTTATTGTCTGCCTTTATGATAGATTTTTGGCGGTTGATCAAGATGAGTCTGATTAGTCATTGTTGTGTGATACAGTTGGTGGAAACAGGAAACACAACTGGCAGGTATTTAAATTCAATAACAAAAACAAAAACTGTTGGCTGGAACTTGCATCCGCGTCGAACAAACAAATGCTGCTTGTGATGGACACAAACATGCGGTTGCTATAGTTTCAAAGATGGTGGAGATGCCAAACCACCACCCCCCCCTCCTCTGGCATCAAATGTTAGATCAGTTACATAATCAAACGCGCCCAACTCAGTCCCCAACGATGGGATGTGTTTGTTAGGCCTTATTTCCATTGTGGAGCCTGCACAGATATCAGTTAGGATTTGCATGGCATCATTTGCATGGCAGCCAACAGACAGATAAAAAGTGTCCGTTTCTTTTACAGGACTTCAGATGTGTCCCACGCCAGTCAGAGTTGCCCTTCAGTCCCGAGATGGATTCCAGAAGCCAGAACGACAGCGATGGGGGAGGAGGACACAGCGAATGGTCGCCGTCGTCGACCAGCTCGCCGGGCACGTCGAATGACGAAAGGGGATCGCAACTGTGGCCTCCGCAAACTCAAAACAGCCTGCTAAATACTGGGCTGGCAAACGGGCAGCTCCCCCACCTTCAAGAAGTGCTGTCTCTGGATCAGATAAGGATAACTGGGAGTAGTAATGAGTATACAGAAGGGCCCATAATCGCCCAAAGGTCTCCGGCCAGTCAGCAGAAGAACAGCTTGTTGTCACCGCCGGGCACTACGACAAGTGGGCAGCAGGAGAGCCGGGAAGAGAGACCTCATAACCTCCACAACCTGCATGGAATCACCAGCGTGTCCATCTCTTCCAGGGAAAGCGTGTTGCGGTACTCCATTATAGAGGACTCCCAGAGTAGCATCAGGACCAGTGTGGAGAGCACCTCTTCAGGCCAGAGGCTCCTCAGCAGCCCGGTGGGTGGCGACCAGATCATCACCGCGCAGCCCAAACGCACAGAGCTGACTTCAGAAGAGTTGAAGCCCCTAAATGACGAGTCCTGCGCTGTGGTGGCCTTGCCAGGCAGCGCTGCCAATAAAAATCCCAGTAAACACTCAAACAAGTGTGAGAACTGCGGTCGGTGCCAGTGTTCAGAGTGCAGTCACCCACGGGTGCTTCCCTCCTGCTGGATGTGCAGCCGGCGGTGCGTGTGCTCGGCGCAGAACGCTGTGGAGTACGGGACGTGCGTCTGCTGCATCAAAGGCCTTTTCTACCACTGCTCCAGTGACGACGAGGACACGTGCGCTGACAAGCCCTTCTCATGCACACAGTCACACTGCTGTGTACGCTGGACCACCGTGTCGCTCCTCTCCCTGCTCTTCCCCTGTCTCCTGTGCTACCTCCCGGCTAAAGGATGTGTCGCTGTGTGCCAGAGCTGCTATGACCGAGTCTCACGACCTGGCTGTCGGTGCAAGAACACAAAACCAATCTACTGTGAGGACGCGGGAAAGCCAACGTAGACAAGGTGCAGAAGGATGGAAAGACTCCATGGTGACTGAAAAAAATGCATGTTTTGGACCTGCAGCTGTCTAGTGGAAAGGTTCGATTCCGGAGCGGATGATGCTCTTGTGCTTGAGTTTTTGTGTTGTCCATCATTCATGCCCTCCCATGTCGACTCTGGAGGTGCACTCACTCACCGTAACATGATGAGGTTCACTTGAAAGGTAAACCAAAATAAGCGCTCCACACTTCATACCACAAAAGTATGAAGACATACACAACTACTGTTTTGTCCTGAAAAATTATTTTATTTGCCCAGATAGTGCCCAGATGATGTTGTTGCAACGAGAGTCCAAATGGATAGTCTTTTTTTTTTTTTTAACATTTAATACGACTTATATGCTAAGAACAGATTCCTGTTACTAACTGTATGTATAGTAGTAAATACAAAGGGTATGTACATTAGGAAATGACTTTGACAGAGGTTTTATTTTTGTACATATAATAATGCTTCAACTGTGAAAACCTTTCAGCCATACCAGAGGCAACTTGATAAATTTGCGTTTATAGGACTCAGTAAACTTCATTCATACAATGTTTTTTTTTTTTCTTTCTTTCTTTCTTAGTTTTTTTTGTTTTTTTTGTTTTTTTTGGGGGGGGGGTTTGTTTGTCTTTTTTTTACATTCACTGGAATGTTCATCAATCAATTTAATGTAATATTCAAAGGAAAAATCTTATCCCTTCTATTTGTAAATTGTACAGTGACATTTTATGAAAACAAATATTTTCTAATTCCAACATTGCTTAGTGTAAAGTAAAAAAATATATATTTATTTGAAGGTTTATTATTTTATAATGAAAAAAATATTTATTTTGAAAACGCATTGTTAAATGTGTCACCTCTTACTGGGGCTCTTCTGTAGTTGCTGCATATTGGAGGTGACCTATAGGAGTGTCAAAGCTGGTTGAATAGTTCACTATGAATTAGAAGACAAATATATTAACGTTTGAAATTAAACAACCTTGAGGTCTGATGTATTTTTTTCTGCAGTGTCATTGTCTCATTTAATGCTCTTTTAAACTAAGTTTGCCTTCAGTTTCCCTTCATAACATCTGTCTGTGGTAAAGTAAATGTGTGAAGAATGTGCTCGCTTACACTTCTGAAAAATCACGATGAAAGTGTGGCTCTGTCGCTTTTTTATCGTACAAATCAAACATTCCACATATATTATTTGCAGATGTGCATTTGTGAAAACCTGTTATTAATCCCTGGCTTGGCTTCAAGTTCATTTCATACACCTTAATCGTGATCCAGCAGATACTCACCGTTTCTTTCTTTTTTTCCGTGCACTTTTTCAATCAAAGGTTTGTTGAGGAATTCCTTGGTTTAGAATATCCCTGGAGGCGAAACATAAGCCTGAAACATAAGCCCCTGACACTTGTTGACAGCACACGGACATGTTTGTGACACAGTCTGCATTCAGAGCTGTGATTGACATGCCGAGGCCCAACCTGCGCTCACTTGTTTGTTATTCATCCCCCAGCCTTTGACTGACGGAGAGGGGTGGATTTTTTCCATAATTATCAACTTTCACCTATTTTACAACGATGAGGAAGAGAGAAGATGGAAACATAATGGGCAGAATCCCATTAGAGACAGAAAAGGGAGAGTTGATCTTGTGTTTAGTCTTTATCTTTCCAGTCGCAGGCCTCCTCTCCCCCTGCATTGTCTCAGCTGTGAATGAAAAGGGAAAGGGTGGGTGTGGAGGAGGAGTGGGGGGGGGGGGTGAGGCGGGGGGGCGGTTAGGAAGAGGGACCACAAAGGGTTAAAAGCATCACTTTGAATGACAAAGACCTAACAGTTTACCCCTGTATTCAGCTCGGCATGCATTCATCCTGTTTTCAATGGTCGGGGGTTATTTTGGCTCCCGAACACTCCTCTCAGCTACCTGCTCCTACTTGGTATTCCCATAGGGAGATGGGTGGTTGTCTCATTGGGGGTGGGGAGGGCAGCCAGATGGATGTGCTGAAGAAAAAAAAAAACTGTGTCTGAATATAGAGTAAAGAAGAAAAGGCGATATACCAATACAAATGAGGAAAAAGTAATATGACCAAGCTTCTGAGGATCTAGGCTGTGATCAAAATGCCTGAAAAGAATAGAGGCCGTCACTTTCCAGGTCAGTTCAGCCCCTCTCTGCTTTATGGAACTGGACAAGCTTGTTATGACTCTGAATTGATGTAGACAATTATATGAAAAAGCACAAACGGGCAATTCAATAAAAATAAGTTCGAATGATTGCATGAAAGGATAAAAGCAAAAAACACAAGAGTGCAGAAAGATTGTTTATCCGGCCAGCAGGCCCAGCAATTTGGCAGTAGAGAGTAGCAGGAGGAGGAGGGGATGTGAATTGGGAAAAAAAAAAAAAAAAAAAAGACCCCAGAATGGCTCTCTTTGTTGGTTTTAGCCGCCGTGGCCCCTGCGGTTCATGGCGGCTGTGGGGCAGAGCGGCCTATTCACCCTGCTCACCAAGGCAGAATGCAGCACAGGAAGACAGGAAGGAAGCGAGGCTATTCTTCATGAACGCATTGTCTGTCTGTCTGACGGCCAGGCTTAAGCAATCAAACAGCACTGAGAATGGGGGGGGGGTGTGAGCCTCTCCATGAAAACTTAAAATCTAAAGAGAATAATGGGTTTTCAAAAGTCTTCTAGACCTTTCTGCTCTTACCTAAATTCAAAGGTGGAAATTATGACATCTAGGAGGAAGAAATAGGCCATCGCTGCAGAAATATCTAAAAGCATGTCTAAATGTAGACATCAAGTACATTAATTTATAACTGTAACTACTGAGTGTTTATTTATTTATTTATTTTTTTTGGTAGGAGTTTCAACTACAACATCTCTGTTGGTCTTATTTGATACATCTCTCCAAACAAAGTGCAGATTCATTGACTGCCGTAAAGTTTGTAAATCACGTAAAGAAAGGGAAGATGTTTTCATTTCTCTGAAAGCGTTCCATCTCTCCTTGTCGTTTGTTTGCTTCTCTGTGATGATCTGACGCAATTTGTTGTCTGCTATTAGAGAGACACTCTGAAAGTGGCAGCAGTTTAAACTTGACATTTGCAGTTTTCATGACTAAACTGAGAAGAAGCAGCAGATTTTATGCTATTGTTAAAGATGGTTGATGTTTGGCATGTTTAGAATGAAAGGCGCAGCGCAAAAACGCCACAAAATGTAGGTGTCAAAAAAAAAAAAAAAAAACTCACCGTCTTTCTCTTCTCGAGCAGAGAAAGCGTTTTCTCAGAAGCTGAGCTTTTCTTTCTTGTTTTCCGATGTGGGCGGCTGAGAGACACACATCTAGAATCCAAACCACCACCAACACACACACACACATTCACACATGGGTGTGGTTTTACTTTCCATTGACTCTGTCTTCTGCTACTGTCGCACCTCACTATACCTTCAGTCACATTTCATAAAGATAACTGTTTTTTTTTTAAGCCTAGAAAAATTGCAAGCAAAATTTTCACCATCTTGTCTTTTTCACCCTGAAAAATCCTGAATACTTTAACATCCAATATTTCTATTTTTGAGCTTTTTTTTTAAGCTTTCAATTTTGTGTTTTGTGTTTAGGAGACACGTCCGCCTCTACAGCTTTGGGGGCAAGTACAACTGTGCGAGGTGAATTACTGGGAACGCCTGCAATTAAAAACTGAAATCTTATGCAACCCATTTCTTCCTCAGTGATGGCTGAACTACTGTTATGCCTTGAGGAGGAAGATTACAGCAGTAAGGAAGAAGGGAGCAAGAGAGACACGACAGAGTGTACCTGTCATAAACGTTTAGTCAGTGTGAAGGCCTGCAGACAGCTCTCTGCACATGTTGAACATGAAATTAACTGGACCTGTGAGCATGCACAGGTGATAATTTTCTTATATGCATGTGTATTCCTGCACGTGTGTGTGTGTGTGTGTGTGTGTGTGTGTGTCTGTTGGCATAAGTGAGTCTTTGGCCCAGACAATAAAGCCCAACTGGAGGCCTAAGTCTAATAGCAGCACTTAACTTCAATCCACCACAGGAAGTTGGCTCATCTGCGCACACACACACACACACACACACACACACACACACACACACACACACAAAGTCGGTCCATTGCTGACAGCCAGTGGATATTTGTTGGCGACACCATGGCTGCAAGGCTCTTTACAGCTTAGCAGCCAATTGTTGTTCACCCAGATACACACACGCACACACACACACTAAGAGCTTAGAGCTTCAGTTGTTATCCTAAAAGGCAATCCTGATCCCTGTGCTACACAGTAGGACAGACACACATAAAAAGAGGAATTAGTGCGGTCTGACAGCTCACTATACCACATCACATTTAGTGAGTGGATGTGTGTGATGGTGGCAATCATGTGTTTGTGGGTCTGTGTGTGTTTTGGGAGGGTACATGTGTGATCAGTACCAGACTTTGAATAGCTTTAGTTTCTACTCTAAAACACAATTAATCGTCCCTGGAATTTTTTCACAAAAACTGGGAGACAATAACTGACGTACTGACCCACTTTTTAGTGTTTTTCTGCAGTGTGTGGCTGATGGTACACTAATATCTGCAATTCTCTTGATAGTATGTGAACTCTTACTATATTATTCAGTCTTTAAGATGCTAATTTCTCTCCCCTGCATTCCACGTTATGTTGGCTGTGTGACCATCGAGAGGTGCAGAATTAGTCTTTAAAATGTTCAACTGAAACACTGCAGCAGGTTTCATGCGTGCAGCAGGGCTCTGTCCATATTACGTGGAAACTGCGCGTAATGGGCTTAAGGCAAAAACATTTCCATATTAGTCTTTTTTTGTTTTGTTTTGTTTATTTTTATTGGCAAGAATTTGCAAGCCAACTTCTTCTTTTTCATGAGCAGTGACATCATGCTCATGATGTCATGCTCATGACCTGAATAGGGTTATTGAGACTGGGAACAAAATATTCAAACTATACCATGAGGAAAGATGGGGAGGATTATTTGCAAGTCAAATCTACGTTGAAATAGCTGTTGTTATGAAAAAATATAATTGGGCAGACTCAGAATCCTTAAATTTAAGCTAAGGAGGAGGATGTGAAAGCTTCCTCTTTCCTGGAGCTGACCATTGTGTGTCTGTACATGTTAGGACACATGAGTGAAGAGTTCAGAGGAATTCCGGTGTGATATTACTATATATGTCTCCATTGTCATCGTCTTGCAGTAAGCTGGAGATAGAGGGTCGAGGAGGGAGGTCGATCATGTGGAACAAACCTGTAAGAGAAAAAGATATGATCAGCCTGTCTGCCATTCAGCTCCATTAAAAACAGATTTCCCCTTTCTGGGGCTCAAACCTGACGATGCGTATTTCTGAGGAGGGTAAAAGACTGTAACTAAGATGAGCTGCATTCAACTGAAACATGCCTTTACACATGACACACTGAAATAAACAATAATTTTACGAGCATTTTTTAATTGGATTTTGCTTTTTCTAAATCCTGGGACAGGTACTGGCACCCGGAGTGGCATATCTTCCTAAAATTGATTCTTAATAACAAAATCTGGGGGCGACGGACACATCTTTCAGAAAAGAGAAAAGAAGAGGTGAAGAGGAAAAGAATGGTGATCAGATGTTTATATTATCTGATAATAACTGCGGTTGAAGCCAGAATGAACTGTCAGGAACATGAGATTTGTAGCACTGAACGTTGCTTCCTTCCTCAGTTCAATGCCTTTCATAGTTTTGCCGATGCAATCCAACTTTGTGTGGTAGGGCCAGTAACTTACAGTGGCTCGTTTAACTAATGTTTGCAGGCCTTTCAGATGCACTGCAGTGTGGCTCATATTACTGTGCTGTTGTTTCTCTGGTTCATTTTCTTGATTCACTGGCATTTGACAGTTTGGGAACATGATCAAATAGTTTTACCAGTGAGATAACCTAAATGGTTACAATGATGGTTCAGAACAATGTATCTCAATAATGCCATTTAACAAATTGTAACACACTAAAACATTATATTAAGATCATATTGTATTCAAAGTTGAAGCATCGGAAGGGACACAACAAAGTGTTTTCTGTGGAAATGCTGCAAATCTTTTCACCACTTCAAAGACGCCTGATTCTACCAAACGCATTCTACCTTTGAACACCATAGTGTGAGATGAGTGTTAGTCAGAGTGTAAATTACGTCAAACTGTCTGCTGAAAACCATTTCTCAATAATTTGTGCTGTTTAAAGTTGCTAACCTGAATGTGCTCATGCATGCGTTGCAGAGGAAGTGGGAACGTGGGGGATACCAAGATCTGAAACAACCTGTGTTCTAGTTAAGACCACCTAAGTCACACATTTATTTGTTGTTTACCAGTATGCCTGCTGAACTAATTTATCAAAGTGATGTTAAAACTAATAGTTTTTCAAGGCGATGCTAAGATATTTTCAGGCAAAGTTATGCTCTTTGTTGGAGGAAATTGATCTCTTGAGTCTGTCAGGCAGCTATGAGAGCGCTGCGAGTCACAGGGTCTTGTCGCCATTCACAGGTGCAGTACACTGACAGGCTGATGATGATGGCCGAGCCAAGGCATTTGTGTCTCCTATGTGCACTTCAGAGCATGTATGTGTGTGCGCTTCCCCAGCCTGAAGACAGAAATTTGTCAATGGCTATAGAGATTGTCGACATAGCTGAGATTCCTTCAGATTCCAAGCAACCGGCAACAAGACAGGAGAGAGAAAGAGGCATATGAGACTGAGAGAGAGAGAGAGGCACACTGCCAAATGTGTCCACTCTGCAACGAGCACAGGTGCAATATTTCACAAGATAAAGGCGCCTCTGTTCAGAGAAACAAGCTTTACAGCCATGATATACAGATATTAAGAGGCAGCAGGGATCTGTGGCTCTGGGATGTCAGTGTGCAAAAAGGCCAAACTGTCATGGTTATCACTGGACACAGAAGTAATGGAACCATTAATATGTGATCAAAAGTGGTTGCATTGCCTTAATGTATCACAAATGCTTGTCATACAGTAAATATTGTGGTTTCTTCAGAAGGTATGATGGAAAGTGATTAATTGAGTATATTTTTGACAATTCCAGTGTAATTGTAAGGCTGTAATGACATCAATATTCAGTCGTGCTATCTCTGAGGGTGGGGAACTGGGGAAGTGACCTGGGAACTGGGTTGTCCAGCATGGCGGGTCAGTTTTGTTCACTTTGGCTTTTTCTGAGCTATTATTTTTAGCAGACTTGATATTTGATTTATAAATGTGAACACTGTAGACAAGGCAGAGCAACAGATCAGCTTCCTTTAGACTGTCAGAAAGACAAACAAGAAATAAAGCATAGAGACTATTTTATTGTGTTCTCTGATTATATTATAATTTGAGTATTATAGAGTTTGTAACACTCCAGACCAACTGGTGGCGGTAATGCCTTAATTCTTGTACTGATGACCCACTGCCTGTTTCATGATCAAGATCACAAGAGGGAGGTTTCCTGGAGCGACAGAATGGGGTGAGTTCTCAGGTTACAGTGTGGCCAGTGAGTTTTGAATTTCAGATTTTCCATCAACACCAGACCAGAAGAACATAAGCTTGACACTGCCTCTTCGGTTAATGACGGACAGCTGTTGAGCTCCAAACCCATCATATGATCCCAATGCCAGAGTAGGAAGTGAGCCTAGCCTGCGAGCTTCCTTTTAACAAACTATCCTACATGCTGTCATTCTCTGCTTTTGACTGACTTTCTGTATGTTCATTGGACCTGGTCCAGATGTAAAAGTACCATCTGAGAATCCAGGACCAAATCTGAACCACAGAAGTGGACGTTAATTGAGCAAGAAGAAGGCAGTGCCAGGGAAATGTCTACCCAGCAACCTATCTCAAATCCTAACACTAAAATGTCCAGTTATTTCCTTAAAAAAGATCTGAGTGATTTTTTTTTTTTTTTTTTGTGTGTAGAGGCCACAAGAAACAAATACCAATAGAAATTTAGCACAGCACTCTTGTAATGTTTCACTGAGAAGTTAATTAACATTCATAAGGACCATTGAAGTCTAAAGTTATGTACCAGTTGCAAAATGTGTTCATAGTATCTTTCATCTCTGATTAGCTTGAGGCCACTAGATAGAGATTGCCTCACTGCTGGGACCCCAAAGTTCGAGAAAACAAGCCGCACACTTAACATGTCATTTCACTGCGAGGCGTCTTAAGAAGCAGCAGTGCAGCTGGACCAAAGCCAAGGACAACAGAATTCCTTCAGCCTGGAATGCTTGCTTGATTAATATAGAAAACAGAGTCTCGTTTGAGCTCATTCGGTGTCGAAGTGTGGCACTTTCCTGCAAGTTAAGTTGCCCATCAAAATAACGAGGCATGTGAGCAATGATGTGGAAAGGACTGACCATTTAAGGTTGGGAACACAACAACTTCTAGGTTTTTCTAAATCCAAAAGTCAAAAAATGCAAATGAAGTTTTTATTATTATTATTACTATTATTATTTTTCCACAGAACTCTTGTGATGTCTCAGCTGTTCACACTAAATCGACTTTGTGTCATATAATAGGTAAAGCAAAAGTCAAAATCAATGCTAAGCTCTCAGAGGTCTCATGAAGGCACCATTAACATTGATTTTCCTCCACTCGTAGACACCAACGCCGGACCAACAAGACACATGGGAGTTCTTGTCCTTCAAGAATCTTCTGCAGATTCAGGTGAGTGTGTGTGCATGCATGTGTTTGTGTATGTGTTTGCCCAAAGAGGAAGTTCCTGTGGTGAGACAGTCCTAAGCTGAACACACACACACACCACTGGAAAAGCTCTGGAAAACAACTTCCTGTGGTCACCTGCGCTCAATGACCCTGAAGAAAGAGACTCTTACAAACCAAAACTCACTGTTTCTCACTCACACACACACACACACACACACACACACACACACACACACACACTATACTAGCCAGGCTGTCGACATGCTTGTAGCCAGGCCTTGGCTGTGGCACACAGGCAGAGAGGGATGAATGGAGCCCTCAGAGAAACTTCCAGTGCGACTGGGAAGAGAGGGAGGGAACACTGCAAAAAACCAAAAACAAAAAAACCCCAAAACATTTCAACCCGGCAGTCCTTTAAATCTCCCTGACGTTGTCAAACAGGCACTTATTTTCCACTTCTTGAAATGATAAAATAACAAAAAGAGATAAGATAGTTTAACTCCCCGTACAATGGAAGTAATTCACAAAATAGTAACCGCAGTCCGTAGCTTTTAACTGTGCATGAAATGACTACACAAAGTCATTTGCTGAGTCAAATTACATAAGTTTCCTATTTGGGTGCGGGGGACAGCCAATGAAATCATCATGCCTACTTGAGTTTTGCTTATTTAACGCTGTAGGGTGGACTATAAGGTATCCACGCCTGTGGCAGGTTCAGTGGCTGCATTCAGGGTGGAGGTGGTGTGATGAATATTTCAGTTTATAGGAGCAGGAGTCCGAGCAGAATGAATAAAATTTTCTCTACTGGACAACAATTATTTTAGTACCAAATTAGTTGAGTTGATTTTGAAGGAGATGTACCACTTTTTTCAGAGAGAGCTATGCAATTTTCTTGAATTACAACTTGTGGTGCAGCGCGGCAGTGGAGTGGTTGCATTTTCTCTGTGGGTTTCCTCCCACCGTCCAAAGACCTGCATGTTTGGGTTAATTGGTGACTCGAAATTGTCCGCAGTCTGACTGTAACTTGTTGTTTGTCTCTGTGTGTTGGCCTGGTGACCTGTTTGGGGTCCTGTACCTGGTGTATCACGCCCTCGTCCTTGTGATCGTAATCTTTGATTAAAGGTTCTGTGTGTGTGTTTTGACAAGTGCTGTGTAGAAAGTGTGTCTCACATGTGGCACACACGCTTGATGCTGTACATGTTCCTGTCATGCGTCCGTTGATTTCCACGCTTCAGCAAATAGCAGCAATGCAAAGTGCAAAAAAAAAATGGATGGAAGTTTTTGGTCATTTGAAAAAGAAAAAATAACAAAAAAACTCTGAATTCCTGTGGAAGAAATTCAGTCAATATATTTGTCAGAAACTTTAATTTGGTTTGGTGAAGAACACAGTATAAATATTTATAAGGAAAACACACAGAGCAGATTTAAGAAAGTATTTAGCAATATGCCTCGAGTGGAATATTTGAGTGACTTGCTGACTTGTCTAGATGTGTAATAAAGCAATGACAGTGGCATCTCAGTCCATATAAAACAGCCCTCAGTATATTATATGTGTATAATGGCCTGTAGCCAAGAGTTATTTTATGCCATATACTTTATAGCCTGAGAAATACTGTGTATAATCTTATTTTTGTTGGCTTCCCCATAATCCCTTCTATGGAAAAGAGGAAGTTACTTATCAAGGATCTGGTCTACCTGTGCCAAGTTAAGCTTCATGTTGCAGCCTCCTAAACCAACCCAATATCCTGCCAGTGTGTGCACGAGTGTGTTTTCCATGTGTTCCTTGGAAGGAGGTGGACTACAGCTCCTTCATGTTTAGACTAAAACAGACACACATGCTGCAGACACACACACACACACAGCACAGACTGCTGCTCTTTGAGGCTGTGGAGTGAGCACAGCAAATGATCGCCGTAAAGTTTGCTGTTGCTATCAACAAAGCAGTCTCTGTTCTTCATTTTGTGCCCCCTCTGCCCCCACCACAGACACGCCTCCTCCCTGCCCTCCCCCATTCTCCTCCCACACATTTCATGCTATATATCCCCCCCCCTCGCCTCCCTGTGCTCCCCCTGCCTCTTTCTTTTCTGCCTCAATGTCAGCCCCCTCCATCCTCTCTCTCTCTCTCTCTCTCTCTCTCTCTTCTTCTCCTCCCACCTTTCTCTCTTTTGCTCTCGTCCTCTCAGTTCAGCTCACTTCTCTCCTCACATTTCGGATGTAGGGCAAGAAAAAAGGAAACAGCGCCAAGCTCTGTCTGACAGGGGGAGAGCAGGGCTGACACTGCGGCAAAGGGACCATTTTGAAGTGCGTGTTGCTGCGTAGTGAACAGTGAGTGAGGTGTGGAGGGGGGAGGAGGGATGGGACCTCTACCCACAGAGACAGGAAAAAGGAAGCCCTGCTGTACATTACTGTGGGCTCTCTAGATACCTGTGGGATGCAACGTGTGCACGTTGTGATAAATATAACACAGCTTACCCTACAGCTTACAGCAAACCCTATCCACTGGAAAATTGTTGCAGTTGGCGTAAAATGAGAATGTGTGTAAAACAACTTAAGAAATAAAATTTTTTTGTTGAAATCAATTCATATCATCAGCTAAATGTCTGATATATCTCACAGTGGCTATAGTTGTGAGTATTGGCACTATAACATCAATTTAATCATAACAATGGTGTCCGTTTCAGTTGAATTGAATTGTAATTTTGCACCCTATCAAACAAAAGCTCAAGCAATTAAAAAAAAACACACTGTTTGTGTTTTGAGCTAAGTTGTGTATATTTTAATGTTGGTCTGTTGCTGACAGTGTGAAATTCACACTGTGAAGATCTGCTGGATCTTTTCACTTGTTATTTCTGCCCATAATGTCCCAACATAATGGGGCAGCCCATTGTCACAGTCTGTCAGCAGGACTGGAGTTTTCAGCAGATTTTCTTTTTTGTTATCTCCAGCAAGAATGGTAAATTTCATCTTTTGAAGTCAGTCTCACAGAACCAAAGCGAAAAGACTTTTTTAGAAACTTGCTTTTTCTCTCCTCCCTTTACATCAATGCTCAAAAATTATATAAAAGAGAAATCCATTGTAGAAGAAAGAGGCAGACGTATAATTCCCGAAAGAGTAGGATGAAAAATACTGCAATCAATTCAAGAAAAGCTGAATGTCTGAATGTACTTTTAATGGAGAAGAAGGAAGGCTAATATAATTGAAAGTGAAGCAGTTGCTGCTCATAATCATGCAATTATAGACTTATATGCTGGATGCCTGACAGTTTTTTGTTCAGAAATTTACCACATCAACTGTTAACGGTAATAATATGTCAGTGTCTTGTTCTCCTGCCCACGAGCAGTTCACATTGAAAAACAATGCAGCTTTAAGGGTTGTATTAAATATGACAGGTTGAGATTTTGATGTGTCTAAGCATCTGAGAGAGACCCTTGCTTGTAAGCTTGTCTTCTTACATATGCTTGGTGAGTGCAGTAAACAAGCACTTCTCAACAAAAAAAGGAGGGAAGTGCAGAAGATGAAGACAGAGGGTCTCGTCATCTGGCTCGATGGATTAATTGATGGATCTGGGCGGAAAAGTGGGATGAGCGGGGGGAGATTGGAGGTCAGAATGTAAAATTGGAATTAATTAGGGCTCATCGCAGGGCAAATGAATGGTTCATTGTTATCATGGGCAAGACAGCAAGGAAGAACAATCTGGCCTTTGTACTCTTCATCCCCCTCTTTCTCTCTTTTTCTCACTCAGTGCATTCATCCACTATAACATTTCAGCATTCAACATAAAGAGGACAGTATGTACATGACGAAGGCAGAGGATTGTTATTTCAGTGCAGCATGAGAAACATTTGCTTGAGCATTTTAAGGTCAGCACAATTTGTGTTATCAAAAATTACAAGAATACTTGCACTAAACGGTTTTTATTCCAACAATTTATGATTGCATCCCATAATCCATGATTTTCTATGATATGATGAATTTCTGCAGTAGTGTGTCTGAGTTGTAGGGACTCTGAAGGCTCTATTTGAACTGAGCAGAGGGGGAATGGGACAGGCAGGTGGCTCTTATCTCTGGCAGACCAAAGCATGGGGACACTCGCCGCATTGTATTTTCTACTCTCCCAAACACTCTTCCACGCTCGCTAGCTGGCTCAGTATCAGCCATCTGCTGTGGGGGACGGGAGCCTTCCACTCTTCAGTTGTGATATATGGTGTCTGGTTGATACTTCACCTCACCCTGTAGTCGCAAGTTCAACACTTCATCATATAGAGCGAGAAGTGGGTCAAACTCCAGCACTAATCGCTTTGAATCAGTCCGCCACTTTGGTCCACAGTGACAGTTTATACAAGAGAATATAAAATGAAGTCATTAATTCCTTTAAATGCTCATCAGGTGGTAGAGAAAAAGTACAGCTTTCACATTATGCTAGAAAATAGTGTTTTGTGGAGCAGCATAGTATTCTGGAGGAAGGAGAGGAGGAAAAAAGTCCCCTTGGTCTTATCATCCTGACAAATTTGAAAAGCTACCACTCTCCAAATACTCTGGTAGGCCGAGGTCCAGCTTTATTTTGTATTATCTGAAAAAAAATTGGTCGTAACTCCAGTCCTGCATCAGTCTCAGTTAGAAAAACTAAGAGCATTAGCCAGCAAGTGCTGTTTATTCCTTTTAACTATTGGAGACCAATGCATCAGCAGGAATGTTTGACACCCTCTCCTGCCCTTTGACATCTTGATAAGTGGAAAATTGGGCCTGGAAATGGAGCTGGAGAAGGTTTACGGAGTCTCTCCACCCTGTATAATTGCAGCCTCGAAGCTGGCCGTAATTAATCTTTGAGAAAACTTGTCAAATTATTAATAGGGCCCTTAAGTAATGGCCCTGAAAGGAGGCCACTGTTCAGAGATGAAGGCGAGGGAGCAAGAGTTTTTGGAGGGTTACTGTTTACTGTGAAAATATGAAGAGGTCGCTCTCCAGGAGTTCCACAACTCCACGTGTCAGGGCTCTCCACACATGAAGGAGTTAAAGGGAATTTAGGTCTCTCTGGAAACCAGAGAGATTGCACTCGAAATTTGAAATGCCATCAGACGTAAAGCCAGCGACTCTGTGGACAAGAAATTGGTTTTTGTTGATGCATCAAGCATCTGCCTGATGATTTTCAGACAGATAATATTCATGTGCAGAAATACACTGACATTCTAAAATCTCTGTTTTTCAGCACACAGGGTACAATCTTTACCCTCACTGCCTCTCCCCCCGCCCCCTCCTGCTGGTGAACACAACAACCATTGTGTTCGCCAACAGGCCACCTCACGCCATCCCAATTACACATTTGCATCTTTAAAAACCTCTGTGGCTGTAGTCCTGCTAACTTGATTTAAACCTACAGAAACGTTAGTGAGTGCTACTGAAATGTTAGTTTTGGATGTTCACATGAGGTGCTTATGACCACAAACTGTCAGTCCAGTAAATGTGGCCGGATGGTTCATGACTACATACCTCAGAACAGACTTTAGATTTTATTAATTACAATCTGACAAACGGCGGTTCCTCCCTCTTTAACTTGAAAACCTTTGATTCCTGTCATTACAGCTTGAAGCCTTTGTGTGTTTTTGAGTTCACAGTGACATTTTTTGAATATTTTT
The DNA here is from genome assembly GCF_900963305.1 of Echeneis naucrates. NCBI lineage: Eukaryota > Metazoa > Chordata > Actinopteri > Carangiformes > Echeneidae > Echeneis > Echeneis naucrates. The sequence goes on along the minus strand of NC_042512.1, from coordinate 15,641,870 downwards.
AACACAAAAACAATGGGAGAAACTCCATCCAGTCATCTTTATAGAGGTAGAACTGGTTATGTTACTCAATAACTCACATTACTGCTGGAGATAGGAGGAGTGTGAGTGTGTAGCTCATTTCATATTAATCCATTGTTGCTGGGTGAATATAATTACTTGCTTGAACACAGATGACTACTTCTGTTGTCAGAAAGAAACAAACTGGAGGCAGAACATTCAAAGACTCAGAGACTTAGCGTGTGCTGAAAATAGGAAATAAGATTAAATACCCAGCTATGCCAAGGTCATGATCAATAGTCAATTCTTCAGGCATGAAACTTGAGTACAAAGAGGAAGCTCCGTGAATACCAAACTCAGAAAATACATTAATTTTGATGGATGTTTCAGATTGATACTGTGCAGTTTTCTTTTTTTTAAATCGACCCACATCGACTCCCTCCAAACATCCATCTGTAAAAACATCTACATCCTCCTGAATTCTATGTCCTGTCACTTCCTGCTAGGTAATGAGTGGCTGTCATTGATATATTATTCCTTAACAGGCAGAACAGGTGACATCCAGACTCAACTGTCAATATTTGCTGACATTGAGCTTGTACCTGTGAACGCTCATGTAGAAGTGCTGTTCCAGAAAAACAGTGCTGCACGGGAACAAGGGATAAATGGTGCAGAAGTCAAACAAAGGTTTTATGTGGTCTAACAGCTGTCTGTGAGGAATAAGATGTGTCTATGGCTGATGAAAACTGGCTGGGTGTTGGATTTTAGTGCGACTGATTGGATGTTTCCCCTCTGTTGGTCTTTCATTAGCTCTATTAGCTGCTAAAATTATTTTTAGACAGATTTCATAATTCATAAGGTCAACGAACCTCAACCATCTGTGAAATGTTGTTTCCATCTAAAATAGTTTGAATTGGTTTAATTTTATTGCTCTAAGCCACAAGCTAGTGGTATTACGTGATAGGCTAAACATGTATCTATGTCTATCAATTTATTTTACAGGCACAGATTTTTTTGTTGCTGTTGTTTTGTTTATTTTTTTACATTTATTGCGTCTTTTAAGACTTGTTTAGTCATATTTCGTGTTTGCGATGGCATTGTGTGTACATGCAGTCCTGCAAATTGTCACATCTCCACGCTTTACATTCAGCAACAGACAGGTATGTGGCCTGGAAGCCACTCCAAACCCGTTCTTCCTGTGTGCATGAAAGACACCCCAAGGCTCTGCTGTTTGTAGTGTCTCCTGAATGAAAGAGGCGTGTGTGTACATGTAAATGCCAAAAGCGGAACACCCAGATGTTCTGTTATTCCCCAACACTGTGTTTCATGCCCACTTGAAAGCCACCCTGGCTTGTGCCAAGAGATTACATATTTCCTCACATAGTGCCACGGGGTTGAGAAGCTTTGCAGTTGTAACTCACTGGTGGGTTCTGTAACAGTTACACATTTCCCCAAAACTCATTATAAAAAGCCTAAATAATCTTCAGCAACATGCATTAAAAGCTTAGTAAGTATACCAACTTCAGCTGCACTGAAGATTTTCTGGCTTTGCTTTATTCTGACAGTTGTCAAATTTTACCTGTTTTTGTGTGGCAATCCACCTCAGCTCCTAAATGATGTTGAATTAAATGCTGTCAACAGACTTCTTGTGAATAGAAAAATCAAATCTCATTATACTATCTATCCATCAGACATATATGCACTTACCTAAGAATCTGTCGAAATGCGAAAAGTAAAATAAATTCACTGCCTTTTCTTTCAACGCAGTCAGTCAAGTTAAAGTCTAATTCAAATGCAAATTCCATTTGCTGCAAATGAAAACGCTAGACAGCAAATCGAAACCTCCAGAAAGAATATTAATACTTATTAGCATTTATGTCTATTTTCAAGCTGTAGTACCGACATGTTACCCCATACAACCACATTTTTTAATGTTATACACGTTAACAGAACTTTTGTAAAGATTTGAGGTCTTGACCCACAGAAATAAGTTTTGATGGGTATGTAAATTCATGTTTTAAGCTGTTTCATGTGATTAATCAGTATGCACGTGACCGTAGGCAAGTTGTTGATTATCTCAGAGGTGTCCACACACCTTCAAACAACTGAAAAGGCCTGGTGAAGCAGACACACACTAACACATACACACACACACATGTCCTGAGCAGTAGCCAGGCAGCCAAGGCCCTGAGATATGCTGTTGACAGAGATTGTCAGCACACTTCTCCGGCTGCCTTTCTCTCCCTGCGTGTGACGGAGTTTACTTTGGGCCCTGACAAGGCTCCACCTGGTCAGGATGAGGGCGAGAGACTCTCAGATACAGAAATGAGGAGCAAAAAAAAAAAAAAGATGAAAAGAATGAGTTCAGAGGGAGGAGAGGGCCTCATAAAGGGAAACATTTGCAAACCGGAAGGGAGTTATGTAAATGGGTTAGTCATTAAGGCCGTCTGAAAGAGCGGAGGCCAGATTGGGGCCAGGGGCAGGCGGTTAGGCAAGTAGAGAACATTAACCCATTATATGAATAGCCTTCTCTATTGATTGGAAGCTTCTTTTTTTTTCCTCTTTTAAGGTTCAGATTTTGTTTTCTGTATACAGTCTTTATTGAAAGACTTCCACCCAGTGGAAACTGTTTGGTATTCACAGTGTGTTACTTTATCAACGCCGCAGAGACTGCAGAGATATATTTTAAAAAGCTGCTCAGAAGGGATTTTTTAAAATGACCATTCGGAGCTATTCTTAGGGGACTCACATTTCTGACACCACTGGTACCAATACATTTCGCTAAAATTGACCAAGCTGACTCTTACCAATCAAATCAAAGTTATGTCACAGCGGTATACAAGATTTACAAATCAGATTGCCAATATCCAAAGTGAAAATAAAGAGAAGATAGAAAATGTGTTAGCACGAATACAAATAGAGGTAACCAGCTATTCCCTGTGACTGATCGAGGCCATTAGAATCAGTTAAGAGATTGAAAAGAACATTTAATGAGCACAAAGAAGAAAACAGAGGAGGCCTGACGGTGGTGTACAGCAGGTTCTGGCAGCTGTACTTCACACATTTGTTGTCAGCAACCTAAAAAAGAAAAGAGGAAGTAAGAGACAAGGAGAACAACATCCTGTGTCTCATGTGACATCTATCAAAACCTGGTGTATAATTTACACAGGAAGGGAAGAGCAACACCTGAGCCCTGTCTGTCAGGAGGCAGGAGACAGCTTGTAGCTTCAAGGATTTCACAGCAAACAGGCAAAGGTAACCTGGCACGCCAAGACTCTTCTCTAGGTGTGGGCAGCACTCAGGTTGAGTCTTGGCATTGAGAAAGCAGACCACTGGGCTGGAGACACTACAGAAAAGTATTGATTACTGATGTAAAATTGATTAAACGGCACCCAATAGGATGGATGCCGGAGAATGTCATTGTCATAAAGTGCTCCGAGGTTTAGATGGCAGTGGGCTGAATTTGATCCGAAGTTTTTTCTTGTTTTCCAGAAAGACTGGAAGCTGCAGTAACGTGAAGTCTGTATTCCTGCTCAGACTGCAGTGCCAAAGCCTGCCTCAAAGCTGTGGTGTGACCCTGTCGCTCACATGTAGGTGTGAGCGCCGTGGGTAGACAGTGCCATCCTGTGGGGAAAGACGCAAAGACACCAACATTCAATACTGCTTGGGAGAAATTCATGGATACATTACACATACAGGTTAGAAGTGTTTAGGAGAAAAATCTGATACAGTTTAGTCATGGTTTTCAAAATTATTTATTTTGAACTCACTTTTTATATTTCAATTGTAGAAGAAATGTTAATGGTAGGAAATTAGATGGGCTGATCGATTAGCATTGTAGAAGGAGAATTTTTATGAGTGGACTTTCACAGGTTGGCACACGCATGCATTACATCTATTTATATTATTTAATGATTGAAGATTAAATTCACTCTATGTGCCAGGAAGCCAAGTGAAATTATATTGGTCTTTAAATCCCTGCAGAGATCTGGGTCCAGGCCAGTTTAACATCGACTTGATTAATCCAATTACAAGTTCATGGTACTTTCTGTGACTTGACCATATGTTTTCATGCTATTCTTTGGAAGTTTACTTGATTGAATTCGCTCCTTTTTATATATGTATATGTATAGTGAGTGTTTACTAATGATCGACAAATTGGACAGAAGAGACTTAAGTGTAAACCTGTTGTTTTCACTTTGGCGCTAATATCACATCATCAGTTTGTTTCGATCTAAAATCAAAATGTTGTTTGAAACACAGTTTGTGTTGACTGATGGACTGATCTTACAACAAACCACTTAATGACCGACTGATTTTTCCATCCTGACCAGTGGTGTCTTTCACAGAAAGCCAAGCTCTTAGATGTTAACATGAACAGCAGTGCAATGAGAGAAGGGCTAGTTAATAGCCTGAGGCACTGGGGTGTGAGGGCACATTGATCTAGCAGAGAGCAAAAAGCACTCCCAATGCAATGCTAAAGAGCCTCTAGCTTATATTTATCAAACCTCTCAGAGTGGGACGGCTGAACTCAGATCAGTGGTTGGGTCATGGTGCCATTTAAACTTCTATAAAACTAAAGGAGTAAAATGGATCACAAATCACCGCTGTAGCATGGAGAAGCTAGGCCATAATCATATCATATCATCAGTGAAACACGAGCCGTTTAATAAAACAGAAAAACAGGCATTAAATCAATATTTCAGAATCGACTTTTGCATTTATAGATAGTATGGATGTCTCCTGATGTAAGCCAAAAGAGCCATTCAAATTTTACAGTCCCACGCTGGTCATGCTTAAATAATATTATAGTGCTGTCTCCAGCGTGCATAGAATAGGTAAGTCCCTTCCACTTGAATCTCATGAAACTTAAATTAAGTAGAGTTAAGATCTTACAGTTCAGACCTCAGATGAAGACAATCGAAAAAAATAGCTTAATCTTGATAAAAGGGACATGAGTGTCTTGGATTGTTGCCATTGATTGCAAAAAGAGAAGAAGACGCAAAAGATAAGCACTAAAGTTAATCGGACACTCGATTTAGATTAGGATTTGTAAATGAAATCAATGAAAGAAAAGTGCATTGGACTGCAAATAAAACTTAAGCAGGTATTTGGCTCCACCTAGTGTAATTAATTAATAGTGCTGTGCATGCCACAGCAACGTCAACTGTTTTGCTCAGGCATGACATGCTCAAATGCTTAATATACAAAATTTTAAAAATAAAATGTCTGGAAACTGAAAAATACAACAGTAGAAACAAACATAAGCTTGTAATGTATTGAAAATTTGGTTAAAATTAAGAAGTAGGCTCCAATGAAAACATTTTAAAAGAAGTAATTTCTTCAAGAAAATGAATATCCAACTCAGCAGATGTGAAGAAATTTGGTTTCTTTGTTTGTACAGGCCAAACTTTAAAGTTTTTATAATGTTTGTATCTTCAAAAATTTCAATGTCATTGAGGCATGAAGAGTTTTTGGAAAAGCACAAATTTACAGATGATTCACACAAACCAAGAAGTGGAAGTTCCTTTTTGAACCAGAGGATTTAACTGGAAATGGACACCTCTTGGAGGTTGCTGGATACTTTCGTGACGCACAACATAGTTGATTTAGCGGATGAAAAAAAGGAAAAACAAAATGTCCTTGTGGTGTATCATTGTGTCCAGATAATGTAGAATCATAAAAGCGCGATCCAGACATCAACCCATGAGCACAATATATTTAAGGTCAGTGTCTGTTTGGGATAATTTAACACACACACATTTCTTCTTGAGAGTGAGCAGTTAATGTTGGCCAGATTGTGTAAAGTACAATCCCCCAGTTGGCTCACAGCTGAGAGCAAAGACCATGAAATCCATCTGAGCCGATCCTCTGTGGGAGACAGCCAGGCAGGTTCAGGACCTGCTCTTTCTGCAGACGTTACAGATGCGTTACATTTACATCTGCAGCGTGTCAATTCACAACGTTTGTCAGACAAACCTGCAAATAATTCAGTGTGGTATGGTTTCAGATTGGCTGTGTGATTGACAGACTGTGCCACCCAATCAGGACGGAGCACAGGGCTCCTCCTCAGCTCCACCTTCACCTCCAAGAATGGTTTTCTTTGCTTTAAAAAAAAAAAAAAAAAAAAAAAGATGGCGGCGGACCTCCAGAGGCTTTCAAGCCTCAGCTCACCAAACAATGGGTGACGTCATGGTGGGTTGACTCTTGGTTCAACCGCCCCCCTTCAAGTTACCCAGAGGAAATATGTAAGCGGAAATATCATGATTCCGCCTTCAAAGTAAACCCTAACCTCAGCACGCATTCTTTCTTAGCACGCATGATCCAAAAATAATCATCCAATTTTGATACATGAATGATTTTCACAGGGACCGGTGCTAATTTTAATATGTAATACACCTAAAGCAATATAGATTTAGACGCAATATAAATATATAAATCTTACGTTGAAATGTTTCACCGGATGTTTTATTTTTCGGTTGAGCTTGGCTCCGTTGGTTTCGCCGTCAGCGGTGTTTTCTCAGCAGTTGCTCGGAAGATAGCAGCCGTTCCCCCCCCCCTCCCTCCCCTGTCTTCTAGCTTTGTTTGAGAAAAACTGTCTGCCGTCCGTGTCACCAACTTCGGAGTAAAAACAAAGGTCAGATTTTCGTCTGGTTTTCTCGGCTGGCTCCCCTGCCAGCTGAATCTGAATCGGGATGGACCCAGCGAGCCGATACCAAGTGGTGAGTGAGATCCGAGATCGAAACACCGTTTCTCGGCTCGGCCTAACCGACTCAGGAGGCAAGGCCTAGATAAAAAAAAAAAAAATATATATATATATATATATATATATGTATATATATGTGTGTGATCAAAACAGCTGTGTCACCCTGATTAGAAATCTACATTTTGTCTGCGCTAGCTGAGTACTGAACAGTTGCTGTATTGTGACTTTTTATTTCTCCACGAATTGTTTTTGTTTTCATAGCGAGCCTCTCGTCAGGCACTTCCGCATTGGCTAAGCTAACAGGAGCTAAGATCAGTCCTATAGGCCTTGAAAATTAGCAGCTGCATAAACGAAATTTCACACTACATTGAGCCCTTTCTTTGGTATATTTAGGTGCTAAAGACAGAATTCGTGATAAATGACACTGCTGCTGACACATTTGTAACTCGAGCCAAGCTCCAAGAAAGTGTTAGCACTGCTATCCTAACGAGTCACATTTATCAGTATTATGTTTTTTTAAGGATTATAAGTTACAGGATGAGTTTATTCCGTGTTTCAGTGCTCATGTCATGGGTGAAGGGACTAGTTCTAAGAACTAGATGAGCAATATCTTAATTACTAACGTTTTGTGAATCAGACTTGCTAGTCCCACCCCTTTGTTACACACTGATGATTAAAAAGTGGTTAATATTGGATAAATATTTGTGCAAACTGGCCCGAACAGGTAACAGCAGCAGCTGAAAAACACTGGGGGTAGTCATGATTGCTGGGATAAAGCCTTGTGTTGAGAGGGTTAGGTGTTAATCCCCCAAGGTTTAACAATAACCAAAGTAAATGAGAGTATTGTTCAAACTGCCCAACCTTGAACAAACTGTAATTTTCAACAATAGCAAAAGTCTTGTCAAAAAAAAAAAAAAATAGATGTACAGGCTTTCAGGCCGAGCTGATAATGGTTATCAGTGTTGTGACGTGCAGACGGCTCCATCCTCTTCTCCTTACACCCACACATTGTGCATGCTGCCTCTTGGTTTCTTTCTTAATGATTCTCAGATTTCTAAAAGAATGGGGCATTGCTGCTCTGAGCTGGCCTGTTCGAGTTCTGGGTATATTTGGACACACGAGGAGGCTTCAGGCTGTGTTTTTAAGGTCTTATGTAATCCTCTGTGCGTGGGACTGCGTTATGCTTTGTCCTTGATTCAGAGCCAATTGTCAGGCACTCATTCACTCTGCCTGGCACATTGACCCCTGCGCTGGTGGAGGGATGGCTCAAATTCCAAAGATTTCTCGAGAACTTAGTCGAATGAAATTAGTCAGGGTATTTTCCTTATTTGAAGTGGTTTCATACCATATCATCTGCTATACCACATCACCACATCTAACTGTGAGAACTTCATGGAAAAAGTTTTGACTATGGTTCTAATAAGAGGAACATAGATACTTAGATAAAAACTGCTACTAAGATTGCTCTTAGCATTTAGGCACAATCGCAGGTACTTTTTCAGATTTCCTGAAGTTAATAGACTGAAAAGTTAAAAGCAGAGGGGTTATGAAATGCGTCAAAACAACGCAAGCTTATTTTTTCGCTTTGTATGTAAAAAAAATTGATTCCACAGTCAGTCAGGCATAACACATGATCAGTTAGGCTGTTTGTTGTCGATTAATGCTGGATTGTTTGTTTGTGAATAACTAACATACATACACTGTGATGTGTTACTTAATGGCCTGATATCTGAGTAAAAGTCAAATGTTATCCAGGTCAGTTATCAACTTTATCATTCTCACACACGATTGGACCACAGATTGTTTTTGTGGGGCTGTAGGACCTTGATACACACCACAGAGGAGGTGCAATAGTCTCCCTAAACTGCCCACGCATATTCTGACACCATCATGTTCCCCCTCCACCCTCTGTAATTTCAGTCAACGTTTGACTCTTTGGTCTTACGGAAATGAATGTGACTTAGTGTGCAAAGAACTTTCTGAGCTGCTGGGACTCGAGCCGATTACACATGTATCACTTTCCTGTGGTGGTATACCAGTGTAGTTCTCTGCTCATCGTGTCTCAAAACATTCTGCTGAGGGCAATTGCTCCTACCCTGCACACACACCACCAGTTATTTCATTTGTGGTCATGCTTTATAACATCAGTCAAAGTTGTGAGACGAATCCAGATATCTTGAATATAACTTGATTCTGGGAAACCATTCAACAAACAGCAACGAGACACCAACTGTCTGAAATACATTGCAAAATGTGTAAAATAATTGTGGGGGGGGGGGCATATTTTTATTTTATTGTATGTATATCCTGTAGCCCTTAAGATCTCACTGATGCAGGGAGCCACTCTTCTCTCAGATTTACAAAGTCTCTGAATAGGAGAAAGTACATGATTGATGCCAGGTTTAGAAATTGAGAAATTTGGAACAGTGTGAGTGCCCCCCTTCGGGCAGCCACACTTTCGGGCTGGGTAATCAACTGACCCACTTGTTCTGACTCCCACCCCCAAACCCTAATAGTTGCACAATGAGGAAGACTCTTCGGAGGCCTCCACCAGCGAGCAGCAGCCATGCACCTCTGCCACGGTCCAGGCCAGCACCTCCAGGCAGGACCACAGTCAGGCTGAGGCTTCCACTTCCTCATTAGCAGGAGAGGCGTCAGGAACGTCAAGGTCTCAGGGAGAATCAGAGGCACCTCCCCCTCCTTACGCATCCATTGACCTTGGAGCAACTGCTGCTACACCCGGTGTGTTTGAGAGCCATCTTTTCTGCAACTTTGTGTGTCCAAATTGCTGTTGCAAACCTTTTGTTGCAGTAACAGGAAGCGTGCAACATTGTGGCAATTATTGGAGGGAATTCACTCATGAGTCACTGTTGATTTCCATTACCACATTACAGACATCTACTTTGCTAAGTATGGACTGTGGTTTCTTTTCTTCCCTTAAACAGAGAGTAGTTTCCAAGGTGACTTCCCAGTGCCTCCACCCTACAGCATCGCCACATCACTGCCCACATATGATGAAGCGGAGAAGGCCAAAGCGGCTGCCATGGCTGCCTCAGCTGTGGAGGTGATGCCACGGGTGAGTAAAAAACACTCTTCCTTCCACATGTGATGATCTGTAGATCTCTTACTTGATGTATGTTAGGTGGAGTTTACCTCAATGAATGCCACTGAAGCTGTCCCACCATAACACATGACAAATTATAACTTTTTAAATTTTACAGTCTGTATTTTGTTCTTTTCTACCAAACATCTTAGATGTTTCAAGCTACAAACAAGTGGCACATATCATCAGCAGCAACCATTTATCAAAATGCCAACAGACAAGACCTTTGATATTGCAGCTAATCTGTTGACTTGTAACTACATAACATGTCTGAGTGTTTCTGAACAGCCTTGTGGTTTATCTGGGCTTTGTGTGTGTGTGTGTGGTAGGATGATGAATTCCCCCCCAGAGATGATTTCAGCGATGCTGATCAGTTGCGAGTTGGAAACGATGGCATCTTCATGCTAGCCTTTTTCAGTGAGTCTGTCTCATGTTAACATTTTTGAAGTGTATGTCAAAATTGTTTGAACAAGCTTACAACTCACTCTTGAGCTCCTTTTATGTCTGACGTTAATAACTGATGTGAAGTCAGCGACCACAGACCGTTCAAATCTCTTATCATTGTTGCCTTTTGTTCGATATGTCCAAGGGCTTTAATTTAGAAAATTTCATATCCATTAAAAAAAAAAGGTGTTCCAAAAATGTCTTGTCTTGTCCTTGTCCTTTTGTTTTTTTGTTTTTTTATGTTGTGTCATTATTTTCCAAAATGCTTTTCCCTCTAGTGGCTTTCCTGTTCAACTGGATCGGATTCTGCTTGTCTTTCTGTTTGACCAACACCATTGCAGGACGATATGGAGCCATCTGCGGCTTTGGCCTGTCCCTCATCAAGTGGATTCTCATTGTCAGGGTATGTATTTTAACATTGTTAAACGTTAAGCGTTAAGATTTTACTTGAAGTGAAAATGTATTTATTTATTTATTTATTTTCTCTCTCGGTTGCAGTTCTCCGACTACTTCACCGGCTACTTCAATGGTCAGTACTGGCTCTGGTGGATTTTCCTGTTGCTCGGTGAGTTTATTATTATAATGCTTCTATATAATGTTTCTTTAAGAGCGAAATCAAGGAAGTCGAAGGTTCTGTTACAGACTAATGAATTTCCCTCTATCCACAGGTCTCCTGCTGTTCTTCAGAGGTTTTGTTAACTACCTAAAAGTGCGTAACATGTCAGAGAACATGGCCACCTCTCATAGAACACGCCTCTTCTTCTTGTACTAAAGGTAGAATACATTTAACTAAGAAGGTCTGTCAGGAACACGACATTGAGGCTCCTGTGACTGATTGTACTTTTCACAGGTGTCCACACCATCGCCATTCCTCTTCAATGTGAAGTTCCCTCCCGTTCCCTGGAATGACCTGACTGAGGAGCCTGGCAGTGGAGAGAGGAGGTGGGGAAGGAATGAAGGAAAGATAAGAGGGAGAAAGTGTTACCAGTCTTTAAAAAACAAAACACTCGGTCTGGAGACGCTACATGTGAACAAAAGCCAAAAAAAAAAAAAGATTTTGTTTCATTTTCCTTTGATTCAAAGCTCGGCATTGCCGAACCAACACGTCTGTCATGTTTCTTCAGAGCATGAGTGCTTTTGACAAACATGACTTTGGCCAAGACAGATGTTCCAAAATCCAATTTTAGACTTGACACTAAGTGAAAGCACAATGAAACAATGCCTTAGATGTTGGAAATGGCATACATAGTTTTGTAAGTCAGCTCATTTGGTCGTGTAAATGCAGTGACAGCAGTGTTATCAGTTTATAACTGAAGGAGAAAGCCTCACCCTCTTGAACATGACATTTGTAATTTCAAAATCAAAAGAATGTGGGAGGTGGAAAGTTACTGATTTTCCCTCCAACTTTTTTGTGAATTTTTCCAACCCTAACCCACATTACAATTCATCTCTGGACGCTTGAAGTATTTGTATTTACCATTCCACATTTATTTGGTTTCAGGGTGTTTTGAAGAAGTCTTAATTTAACTGTGATGTAGCATTTTCATGTGCCCAGTAACCTGCATGGTGCATTTAAATCAAATAAATAAGTACAAGCCGCAAAGCAAAATGGGAGAGTTTCATCTTGAGGGGCACTAAAAATCTGGGAGATGCCATTTACATCCAACACACCTGGCTGTATTTAATGTTTCGATCCGAGGTGCAGAAATTTCACACTTATTTCTGTTGATATTTGTCATTCAGTGGCTATAAAATATATGAGAGGGCAGAAACAGATCATAATTTGTCAAATGCTTCCATATTGTTCTTTTTTTTTTTATTGTTCAGATAAAGTTAAATAGAATCCCTGACCTTTGGACTTTAGTTAAAGTGAAACAGAAATCAGTAGAAGAACCAGAAGCCTGTTTGTCAGTCAAAGTAGTTAAATTTAAAAAAAATCATAATAGAGCATTGTAAACTTAATTCGGAATGTGCACAAACAAAAATAGATCTCTGGGCCTTCTAATGATGAGTGTCATGCTGACCTGACCTGTGCGTACCAAGTTGTTTTTTCCTTCACAACATTTCTGGAGATGGAGGCTCCCTCCTGTACTGGTTAACAATCTCCCTCTTTGAATCAAAGAAAAATGAACGGGAGGCTCCTGATAAGTCCACTTGACCCAAACCAAATTTTAATCATGTTTTTTACCTAATTTTTTCACTCTAACCTCCTTATTCGTTTGTCAAGGGTCATATGCACCTTGCTTTTTCTTCTCCACGCTGGTCTCCAGAAACATCTAGCAAAACCAAGTCTCTAAGCTCCCGAGGGGGCCACAGCTAATCAGTGAATGCTCCTTGGATAAGTCGGTGTTTTTAGGCCACACAGCCTGCTCCAGGGAGATCTGTGGAAAGTGGCCCTGAGATAGGAGGACTGCCCTGTATGTACCTCCTATCTCTCTGCTGCAGAAGCAGAATAAGCATTTTACATAGAGCACAGTGCAATAACTATTATTGTGCTTGGCTTGAGTAAAAACTCCATGGAGTGAAAGAGTCTTATGCAAATTCATCCTGTGATAATGGAATAAATGTAGTCGAGTAGTTTACTTATCAGATATGACATCAGGTTTGTTTGGGAATGAACTGGTTGTTCATGTTTAGGTGAAGCCAAGGTGCTGACTGAAGTGAAACGTGTGTGTTTTTGTGTGCATTGCACACACTCGCCAATGAAATTACTCCAAGTGACAACAAATCCGGGGAAAATGCAATGCAATAAAACTGATAAAACGTGACTGGTACTGTATGTGTTGCATAATCGAGAGAAAATCAGAACATGGGTCTCTGGGATTTTGGCTTTTAAGATAAGATTTGATTTGAATTCTCTTCCCTTTTCTTTCCTTGGAGTGACAAGCTTTCGGTGATGTAACTTAGCTCCAATGGGGACGGTGGTTCTTGTGTGGACAAACTCAATAACAATATCTGCAGAATAGAGTGCGTCATGAAAACGAAGCCTGACTGGACAATGAAAAAGAACCTTGCTCATCAATTATTTTTGCCATCCAGAAAATGAAATGTATATACCAGCTAATGCCAATTCATAATATTTGCACTTTGAGGAACTTATGTACAGTATGATTAAAAAAATCTGCTTAACTTGATGTGGGGATATAAATAGGAAAAAAAGTTATCTTTAGATTTTACAACTGGAGTTCTTAAATCATCCCAAATGGATTATTTGCCTTTTGCACTTTTTATTTTATTTTTATTTTTCTCAGTTATTTTTTTTAAATGGCACTATTGTAATTGTGTGTCAACTTTAATCGCTTTTAGCCTAAACTGTGACAGCTTGAGTGTTGCCAAGGGCTTTTGTTTTTTGTTTTGTTTTAGTTTTTTCTCTTTGGACTCATATCCCACTAACATCTCTTTCAGCAATATCAAGATCTTTCAATGATTTTAAGCTCTGCTGCATGATTTATCCACTTGGATGAGTGGGTTAATATTAGGATTAATCTATAAATACAAAAGTATTTCCTTTGTAAATAGATAAAAGAATAAACAAATTTGATGGCCATCAGGAGAATTCACTCTTGGTCCAGAAAGATCCATGTGACATCTTCTGAGACAATTGTTATACATTTATTGTTAATTGTAACTGGAATTTAATTGACAAACAATGTCTTGCTGAAATGCCAATAAAGTTCAAAAGCCTGCCAGTTAAGTTTTATGTCAGCTCATATATTTTTTTTCCCTAATCTGGAATGAATTCAGGGATCATATGATCTCACCGGTCAAACACTAAAATTAGGATTATTGATAATGTCATGTTCAGATAATGTTATTGCAGGTGAGAAAAGGTGTCTATACAACATACTTAGATGTAGTCCTGTTGTGTTATCTCCCCTGGCTTTCATCTCAGACGTCAGTGAAGAGAAAATTAATAGGAAAATGTAATGACCACCTATAAAGTCACCAATTCTGGGTTTTGCTGGTAAACACTAACTGTCAAAGAAAAAGCCCTGCAGTAAATGTATTACATTTGTTCTCCTTTTCAGCTTTGCCCCCCCCCCCCGGCACAAAAGCTTCCAAGAATGTGTGGTGCACTACGCAACCCAGTTAAGAAGCCACGACGTATGTCAATTTGAAGGCAAACTAACTCATTTTACAGAACGATCCTAGTGCAGATACTTTTGCACAGAACTCCATTGACATTCTTTGACTCCTATCTACCGAGTCGCTTACTGTAATGCACTTAGCATTCCTTCAATTTGGCAAAGGCTGACGAAAGCCACTCCAGAGTGAACAAAGAACGCACAGTGGGGCATTGAAAAAAGGCTCTTCTTGAATTAAATATTAATCCCATTGGCTAAAGTGGGGATTATTGTAGTACATGCATCAGTTAAGCAGCTAATACTGAGGAGGAGAAGGAAGGAGGGGCTTGAAAATGTAGGAAAGACTTAAGGTATCGTAAAAAAAAATATCCTGCATCGCTCTTTAGTAAAGTGTTTTGACATTTTGGAAAGTAGCCTGCATGAATAGCGTTGAGGATTAATGTGTAGAAGTGGCCGAAGAGTTGCTGTTTGCAGCTTTCAACAGCAGCAGCCCTGCAGGTGACTTAAAAGGACCTCAAGTACAGCACAGCACAGCACAGCACAGCTTCTGCAGCAACCACACTTTTAGAGCATTTATTAGTTCTTTAGGACATCTATCAATGACACAAACGCACCTGCACACCAGCACACCAACACACAACACACCACACGGCCAGGATGTCGTTACTTGGCAGCATAATGTGAAGCTAAATAGGTCAAATAAAAAGGTGTTATATAAAGAAACAGTGGGTGTCTCGAACAAGTTGCCGCTTTTCAGCGTGGTATACTCATTCTTATGCCATAAGAGCTTTCATTATTTCATCAAGGGGAGTGTTATGTTCAAGCATGATGGAATCAGTGTATCACAGTTTGTTGCATTTGTTAGTTTTGACAGGTTATAAGTTATATGCATATGGAGGAGGGATAGTTCAATACATTTCCATGTTATATATGCATCCCAACAACAAAGGTCATAATTCATCTTGTGAAGAAATAAATATGGAAATATTTTCTGGAAGGCACTTTATGGAATTTATTCGAGTTGGGAGGTGTGACATGAATATATTTCTGGAAAGTTAAGTTATTCAAAGTGTTTTACAAAACCAAATTAAGAATTTGAACTGTCAAAGTACCTAAATAATCTAAAATCCTAAAACAGAACAACTATTGCGTCACAGCTAGATACAGTAAGGATAATGTGAGAAGAAAAATGTTGCAAATCATAACATTTTTGAAGTGTAAAGATTTGAATTCAGTTTCCACCTAAGCCATCACTTCACACTGTTGACCAGCATTAGAAAAGAAACTCTATTAAATTCGTCCTTGCACAATTTGCCGTTCAAACATACAATATTTAAAGATGTAATTATGGTGTCTATGATTCTATCAACATAGGTGAACTAAAATGGCCACTAATGAACTAGAAGAAGGTGATAATTAGGAAGACAGAGCTTTAATCACATGAACACGCCCCTGTGTGTCTGCAGATAACTGTGCAAATATGTGTTGGGTGGTGCATCGATTGCACACATGGAGACTGGATTCTTTGAAAGTGTCCAGCAGAGGGCACAAAACACAAGATTATACTTTGAGGTGTCTCACTTTCCTCCAAAGGGGCACTGCATGCTGTTTCCTTTAAAATAACAATAATTAAAACAATCAATTGCATTTACATTTCGGAAACTCTAATATGATATTTGATGATAGCTTAAAAAGGAGCATGACGTTTGTCAGGGAAAAAAACCTTTCTCAAAAGTATAATAGTTTTTCTTGTTTAATGTAAGAGTCAACAAAGAATGATGTGTGAACTGGTCTTAAAAGTGAGTAGCTGATTTGTAACTGATCAAAAATAATTTTTAGAGGCGCATATAAATGTGAAAACCTCAAATAAAGAGAAATTTATGAGATGTGTAATTTTCATCAGGTAATGATGTTTAGGAAATCAAGTAGTGGGATGTTGTTGTATTCTCTGGAGCGGCAGCAACAGATGCAGAAAGCCAAAATGCTAATCAGAGTACTGTCTGATAATGTTTATTCCAGAAGACAGATTGTAACGAGACAAGAGAGAAGAGAACCATGCAAGAGACAGAATAATGAACAACATAGTTTTAAAAGCATGTAAGATAGACAGAGGGGAAGAACAGAAAAGAGAGAAGTGAGCTGTTGCTTTTGTATAAACCATTGAGTTCATGATACTTAAAGGCATCATCAAAAAGCAAATTGAAGAGTCAGTGTATTCCCTTTAGTTTCCAAGACTGCCTTTTGATGCTGACTTTCTTTTTCTCTGCCTCTATCCATCCCTTCTCCCTCCTGCTCTCTCCCACGCTCACTCCATTGCTCGCTGTGCTGCTGAATTAAAAGAAAGTATGTCAGTTGGCAGGCAGAGGGATGAGGGAAAAAAGAGAACGAACACATCAGAAAGAATTCATTCTGTGAGTTTTCTCAAGAAGAAACCGAATCTCTCCCAGATTGTTTTTGAGGGACCCAGAGGAGGTTATTTGGGTCAGCAGTTAGGGGTTGAGAATACATCTCAATCTGTCTACTCGGCACTATCGATGTTGTCAACAACAACAAGACTCTTTCCATATTATGAAAATCTTATTAAAAATGTGTTATAATTTCTTTCCCTGTTGATATCTAATCCTCAATAACGAGTAATGTGGAAGAATTCTTCTTGTGCATTTTGATGTTCAATTTAGATTTTCAAACTATTTTTAGTTTATATATAAAAAATATATAATTAATTGTACTTTATCTATCTGTTTGTAAGTTATGTTGTCATGCCTATTGTATTATTTTATGCTGTTTTGGATTCAGAAATTGTATCCAACGTAATTGGCCTTGGCGGACAATTGCGCATGCGCTAACGGCACAGGTGCTCAAGATCACGTGTAGTTGGAGGACAAAAATGGCTGCTTCCGGTGAAACGCGCTTTTAGTCATTTTTACACGGAAAGAGCAGGACGGAGGAGCTTGTCCAGCAGCAGCACGGAGCCAAACACCCGTCTGAACACGGTAAATTCACTGGAGCTAAAGTCTGCCGGCAGCGAACAGCTGACAACAACACCGCCATGTTTCAAGAGGTGAGCAGACTCACTGCCTTCACTGAACCCCGACAATACGGCAGCTTAACTGAATGGGAAGCCTCACATCTGTTTTGCATGATGACCTGTCATTCACCACAAGCTGTGTGAGTATCTGTGTTTTGCCTCTTCACACTGCAGAAAGGCTGCATTTAATCAGTGCACACCATTAGTCTTTGTTCCGACACACCTGCCATAACAAGTACAGGTTAAATGTTATTCTTGTTGTTAAACGTGCTGCATAGGTGGAAACATTCATTTTGCAGCAAGAGATGGCACTTATATAGAACTAAGAAGTTAGTTTTTTTTTGTTTGTTTTTTTTGTCGTGTGTAAATGATTGTCACTTCCAGGTCAAAAATAACCCCGAGGACAATTGTGTACAGCTGTCAAACATAGTCCTGGGTCATTTTTGGCCACGAAGACAGCACAAGGGCGACCTCTGAACACTGGGACCTGGATTGTGGATCAACAGGAGCAGGTACAATAATGTCTTTACACAATTTGCCCACAGGACTGCAGAACATCTAAGTAATATCCAGGCTAAACTGAATTGATCATCCATGGTAAAGTTTATTTAGATGGCGTAGTTCAATGTGCAGTGAATGTGAACATAAGCTGTTCCCCAGTCCAAGTTCATTTAACTCAGTTATCTCAGTTCATGACAGAGCTTCAAGACCCTGGATTTGACATAGGCTACGGACACAAGTTAAGATATATTGTAGATTTAGAAGTGTGCGATTGGATGTTTGATTATGTGACAAAGTCAATGTCAGCAGCATCAAGTAAGGCTACTCTGCAGTCACCACTCAAAAACTAGACCATTCTATGGTTGCAAACTACTAAGTGATTACATCCTTTGGTGTGTCACTTTTTAGTTGTCATATTATGTCTGAACTCTCGGATGTGGTCTCATGGGATTGTATTTGTTGTTCCAAATGTAGGGTCACAGCAGAAGTGCACCATGAGGGTGGATGATGTCCCCAAGCTGCCCAAAACAAGGAAGCAGGTTTGGCTGACTGAGAAGCGGGGACTCAACAAAATTAGGTTATTTAGATCAAACCTCACATTCATTTTATTGTAGCTCAGTCATTATCAGTTAAGCACTTGTTTTACTTCCTATTAAACTTCGCTACTCAAGAAACATAAATTTAATAAATACATGAGAACAGAGAATAATTGAAAGGGCTATTTAATGGTCAAATGATGTTGTCAAGTTTTACACAGATGAAGTCAAGAAGATGCAAAGTCAGTTAGTAAAATAACAAAAACAGTTAAAATTTTTATTGGCTGCAGCCTAGTGTTTAATCCCACTGTGTCTGAGAAAGCTCAGTGCACTGTGAACAGCCTAATCAAAAAAAAAAAAAAAAGAAATTGCAATGCCCACAAGAAATGTTCCATGTTCGGTCTGGATCCAAATCTTGAGTGCAATGTTTATTTTATTCTCCTCTGGGTTTGTGAAATCTAACCCCCTCACCCCCTGCTCTTTTTTTGTATAACTTTTTCAGAGTGTTCTACATCTTGTTACCCCTTTTTTGGTGTGTGTCCCTTCTCTGTATAGCACATGATTCTCTGTGCGTTTGTCTTGTGTTTGAGGTTCTCCGAGTGTACTTTCCTGTCTTTTGTGGAGGTGAGCCTTTTTCTTGCTTCCTCTTTGTGATATGTGGTCTTCTCTTTGATGTCGTTGAAGTGTGAAGTGAAGTGCACTTGGTGCCTGTGGGTCACTTTTGTGCATTGGCTCTGTCACTGTGTGTCTGACATGTAGTGTTTTTGTTGTAGGCTTGCAAAGTGTCCCCTTGATGAAGGTGAGTTCCTGGCTGCTATGTTTGGATATTTGGTCCAGTTTTTCCAGAAGTGGCTTCCTCTTTTTGGTGAAGGTGAGTCCCTTTGACCTGTCCTGGTCACTGGGACTGTGTTGGTGTTTGACTTTGTGCCACCAAGGGTGTTTCTTTGGTGTTTCTCTTGAGTTCGTTAGCTTTTGTTGGTTCCTTCTCTGGGTGGAGTGTAACGAACGGTTTCATAAATCTGTCTGAGTTCCATGCTGTATTGGTGTTTGTGTCTTTCAGAGTTGTGAAGTGTCTTCTTTTGCTGTTTGTAAAGGTGAGTTATTTGTTTTTGACATCTTTGTGTGCTCAGTTGTAGCTTTTTCTTTGAGGATTTTGGAGTGTTGTTGTCCAGCTTAGGTGAGTTCTTCCCTTCAGTGCTGCTTGTTTAGTGTTGGGGTTCACTGTCACTCTGAACATGTTGTCTCCACTTGGTGTGGGCGCATGCTTTTCCCCAAGTAGTTTCCAAGCTGCCTGTTATAGTTTGGTATTTCTGAATGATTGTGTCATGTAGCTTTACGGTGGGTACACTCAGGATGGAAATGGAACCCTCCTGTGGAGAGATTGTGGAATGACCTCATTGATCCTGTTGTTTCAATGTCCAGGATCCAACATGCAGAGTCCAAAGTCCAACGTCCAGAATCTTGAATCCAGGGTCCACGGAGTGACAGAGTAAAAGAGTAGCAGAATGTGATATTAGCAATATTATGTTGGGATTAATTTCTGGTCGATGTCTTTCTGTATTGTCTCGTGCTGGCAGTTTGATGTCCAACAACCAAAATAAAGATTCAAAGTCTCAGAGTGCAACTGATAACTAACATGAGCCACCTATTGATTTATCTAATAATCTATCTATCCAGCTTACTAAGGACATGGGCTGCAGCTGTACTCAATCATTATAGGAAATAATTTAACAGGTATCTAAAAGTTTTGAGAGAAGTAGGCCATGATCACACTTAAGGTACTGGGCCTCTAAAGACAATGTCTAGAACAGGAATCGAACCAACAAGCTCCAGAAGCCCAAACAGTCAACTATCTGACGAGTTACCACAGTCAGACTCGACCCAACAACCCACAGAAGGAGAAGGTAACTCCTTGCCCAATTTCTTATCAATTCCTGTCAAACTAGGGGAAGGGAAAAAAAAAAGCAATAAAGAAACTTTTTTTCCCCCCAAATGAACACATGCTTTCCCCTCTTCCAACGCACAGTTTAGTCTTAAACTCAGTGTTGCATGTGAGATTTCTCAGTTAATGCAGCCCCTGGTTCAAATATATCTGCATGACCGAAACTTGCCTGTGACTTCTGCACCTCTTCCTCACTCCCATTTCCCTCCATCTTCCATTTCCCAGCACCAACCGACCTGCTTAAAACAGATAAAGTTAACATTTTTTCTCAAATGTGACACAAACCTGGCTCAAAAACTCAAACCAAATCTGACTACTTCTGCAGCTCAGTGACACTCAGAATTTGAAACGCTAATTCCTGTCTGTCATGAAATAAAACAGACTGGTTTCCACACAAACATCTCTCCAGTTCCTACTTTGTTTTCAGGAGACACGTGGTGGACTTCTGGCGTCTGCAGCTGAAGTCTGACACTGAAAGCCTGTCTGTCACTCAGGACCATGAGCAACACAAACCGTGACAACCCCAAAAGTAAGACAGACAGCACAACCTTCACCAAGAGGAAGAGTCACACCATCCTGTAAGAAGCATCAAAGAGGAATCAACAGGATTGCAGGAAATCGTTTTTAGCTACCTCCAATTACGCTTCTCCTATAGATAGATTGCAGCTAAATGAAAATCTGTTTTTATTGCAATTTATATTGAAATATATTGAATTTATATCGAAAACTGTAAGCTGCGATCTCTTACGGTTAAATATAATATCAAGGGAAGAGTACATCCAAACAGCGGGAGTGGCGAGGACACTTATTGGACCAAATTAGTAATTTACCATCCACTCCAATTAATCCTGCAAAGGTATTCCATGCCACATAAAATTAAACCTCCAGAATCAAGAATCTCCCCGTCCATGGTACCAACGGGGTGAAATGCCGCCTGAATACCTCTGACCTGTTGACTTCAGGTCTGTCCCCGCCCATTATGACGTCTTCAAGGTGTGAAAAACGCTCCGCCGTGTACTCGGGGGAGCGTATTTTATTTTGAAAATACAACGGATGTTTTATTTTGTGTCTGTGCAGGATTTTCCGTCCCACACGACCTGCTCTGTGAGTAATTTATGCGCCGTGCTCCGGCACAACTATCGTATGCGTATCTGTTCCGGAGCTGTTCCGGAGTCGTGACGCAGCGGAGCCGCAGCCGGAGGAATTTGGGGATGACGTGATTGAACGTGGTTGTTGTCGTGTGCTGTGCGTGCTGTGTTACGTCCCGTCGTGTCCAGGTGGAGGACCAATTAGGCTCACCTGGATTTAATCAGGACTGATGTCGCGGCCTGTTGAACAGGCCGAGCTTCAGTCAGAACAAGCCAGCGATCCGCTCGGTTCTCTGCTTTTGGACGACAGGTAGGTCGGCTTTGTGTTGTTTCAGGTAGTTTCAGCCGTGTTGTGTGGTAGGCTAATCAATTCTCTGTGTGTGTGTTTGTTTCAGGCTCTTTCCGGCTCCACAAGCTCCCCAAAGAGCCGCCTTTCCCGGTAAAACGCACTCGTTCATGTTGTTTTCGTGTTTGTGTGTTTTGCACGCTGTCTGCACCACGGAGGGGTTCACCGGGCACCTGTCTCACTTCACACGTTTGTTTTCGGTGAACAAATGCTGTCAGTCACATGCAGATGATTGCGTGAACTTTACCAGTTTGATGCTTTGTGAGTGTGTGTGACGGTACAGTATACATCTTAATTTAAATGGTGCCCATGAGCTTTATTTAATAGTCTTGTTTCCCTCTGTTAGTGCTGGAGAAGAAGCAGGAGGGGGCGCCAATCAACGCGTTGAAGATGGGTTTGTTTGAAAGTGTAACTTTATGTGGAAACATTTAATACAACGTTGAGGTGTTCATATTCTCACCTTGTGCTGTTGGACTGTCTTGTTTCCATCTGGAAGCAGGTCTGTTGGTGCTGGAGAAGAAGCAGGAGGGGGCACCAATCAGCGGTTTGAAGATGGGTTTGTTTGAAGGCGTCATTTCAGGTGAAATGTACATTTCATACAATGTTGGTGTTCATATTCACACTGTGTGCTGTCAGACTGCTTTTGTGTTCCAGTTTCATGTTGGAGGCGACGTAGACGTTGGGCAGACTCTCTGAAGGGGCAAAGCTGGGTCAGGACTCTCCTCCCTCCCACTCAGATAAGAGTCTCATTTATTCTCAGAAATAGCAGTGCAGTAAATGTCCATTCTGACTTGCTGTACCCTGAAGTGGAATCTGTGCCGCTGCAGTCGTCGTGGTCAGTGGTGCCAGCAGGTGAGCTTGAACTTGTTTGCAAGATGACTGTTGCTGTAATATTATTGCATCAGTGGGTTGTCACTCTTCTTTGGTGTTGGGTAGTCACGTGGCTTCTGTTTTGTGTGTGTTGGGGGCAGGGGTTTATTATTATTATTTTATTATTATTATCATTATTTTATTATTATTATTTTATTATTATTAGATTGTTCCTCTTCTGGACAGTAACTGCTTGTTGGTTGTGTGTGAAGGTGTCCCTCCATGGAAGCAGTGCATGATGTCCGGTCCCAGTAATCAGTGACCTGTCTGCGTGCAGCTGGTCCACCTTCCTGGTCCAGGATGGATGGATTGTTTTGCTGGAGGCCATTTGGTGAGTCGGTGCCATTGTGTAAATTTCCAGGTAAGGTCTTGCCACGATTCTCCGTTTACTGCCGCTTTCTGCTTTCAGGTTCAACCTCACCAGGGACTCCACATCAGATGGGACTGCAGCGAGGGTCGGCTGAGGGTCTGTACAAGCAGCAACTCTGCTGTAGCTGATAGATGAATGAGAGAGGATCTCTTTACAGTGAAGTAGTAACAGTGACTGGATCGGTAATGAATGTCTTTCCTCCTTTCAGAGTACCAGTGTGATGGAAGGGGCCGATCAGCAGCGTCGTTGGACTGATTTCTGTTGACATTGTTTGTTCTTTGTATGTTGTAAATAGGCAAATAATTTTAATGTTTTTTCTTTTTTTTTTCTTTCTTCTTTGGTACATGTGTAGCAAGCGGTTGTGGTTGGATGTTAGTGTGGTCTGTCAGGTGTGCTTTGTTGGCACTGAGTTGTTTAATGGTTGTGGCTTAAGGTTAGCAGTATGTGGTCCAATGCAGTGGTTGTTTGCTTTGGGGCTGTTGTGGCTGTCAGCTTTGGGGCTGTTGTGGTTGTCTGCTTTGGGGCTGTTGTGGTTGTCTGCTTTGGGGCTGTTGTGGTTGTCTGCTTTGGGGCTGTTGTGGTTGTCTGCTTTGGTTTAGTTGCTTGTAGGTGCTTCTTTTGGTTTGGACAGGAGTTGTATTGCAGAGAATATTTGTTCTGTTTATTAACTACTCTTCTTTCTGGTCTCATTTCCATGTTTTTGGAGCTGTTCTTGACCCATTGAAGCATCATCATCTCTCCCTGACTGCAGTTGGAGCTGGAAGGTTTGCACACGTCTCTCTGCATGGTCCTCTTTAGCCACATAGCTGGTGGTGTCACGTGGTGCAGTAAATGTGTGCTTGTATGTTGCCATGCCTTTTTGTCCTGGTGTAGGAGCAGTGCTGATGAGTTGAAGGTAAGTTGGATTCAATTAGCAGCAGTTGTTTTTCTCCTTGGCTGCCTGTTTGTCCTTTCAGTGGCCTGTAGATGGAAAACTCTCTCCCAACCACTGTGAGGCTGCAGCAGCTCCTCCTCCCCTGGATGATGATCCTGATAATGCAGAGTATGTACAAGGCAGAAATGTAAGCATTGATTTTGATGTGATGGCAGCGAAATGTTGGTGTTGCTCCTACTTTATTTTATTTTTTTATATAAAATAAAATGATTGTCTGCTCCTGTAGTCCTGTTTGGTTGGCGTGTAGTTGGTGTTGGCCTGGTTAATGGTTTTCATTTTAAGTGAGGTTGTGGTTTGGGTTGCTACTGCTTGTGTACAGCATTTAGGTCATCTGCATTGGGGGTTATTTTTTATTTATTAATTTTTTTTTTTATTTTTTTTTTTTGCCTATTTACATGTGCTGTTGTGTAAATGAAATGTAAAGTGTATTGACTGTTAACTTGGTGGATGTAAAAGTCTGTGAGGACTTCATGCTACTGTGGAACTTAACTGAATTGAAAAAGTTAGAATATGTTAAAGGAAAATGTAATGTTGAAATGTAAATTAAAAAAAGTGTTTTGATGGATGTTACTGTCAGACAAGTTGAATGTCAACTGCATTTTTGAAAACATTAAAGAAAAGTAATGCAAAGCATTTTTGCCATGTCGTGTTTTTTTGTTTTTTTAGCTCCTTTTTAGCGTTTTCACATTTAGTCTTTTCTTTTATTCTTAAGGTAAAGCACCAAGAAGATGAAAGAAACAAATTGCCAAAGTAGGGAGTGAAGATGACAATGTTGAGTTAACATTTCCTTTTGTGCGACTTTACCACTAATTATTTTTCTTAATACGTTAACTGTTTCTCTTTGCTTTTATTATGTAATGTTTTCTCTACATACAAAACTTTACCTTTTCTTCATGGTCTTTTTCTGTTTTTGTTTTTTTTTTTTTTTTTTTTTTTTTCCACTTTCTCTTGCCTTTTTGCTTTTTAAATTTTCCTCTCGTGCACTTGGTTTCTCTGTTCCCTTTTATTCTTTCACTCACGCCCTTCATCCTTGTCATCTTTCACACAGCCCTCTTTCTCTTGTACATTGTCTTTGTATGTACAGCTCTTGTCTTTTCTGTTATCCTCTTTGACACTGTCTTTTCCTTTGCCACACCTTGACACATTAATCCTGTCATGTTAGCCTTTCTGTCAATTGTCACACCTAGTCTTTTCCTGTTTTTATACTTGATCCTATTCTTCCCATATTGTCAATTTCCTTTCCCCCAGTCCAACACTTTAACAGTCGTCTTAGTACTTTATCTATCTTGACCTTGACATGTGGACTTGACCTCCTGGTCTTGTCTCTTACACGTTGGGTGAGGAGGAAAGACTACTCCCTCCTACCCTCACCCATGTATTATTATATAAGTCTTTTCCCTTTATGTTCTTTGATGCTGACCTAATGAAGTCAGTGACAATCCCACCATAGAAAACATGTTTTTTGGGGGTGTTTTTTTTTTTTTTTTTTTTTTTTTTAAATAAAGCTTTGAGCTACATCCAGCATATTTACATGACATCTCATGTGACTAATGGTTTATTATGCCCTGTCTTCAAAGAGAAATAAATACCTGGCCCCTGGTGCTTCACTCTGATGAGCAGACTCTGCCTGACACCATGAAGCCACTCCCTCAGTGAGTGGGGCAGCTCAAGCACCATCACAACAGTTCTTCCTGACTTGGTGACATTAAACTCACTTCAGCACACTACAGTCCTACATGTCCCTACTCTGACATACCAGAGAAGAAAGAAAAGCTCATTTAGAAAGTCCACAGAAGAAATAAATACACCATATCAAAATTAGAATTGACTTTCTTGAAGGTTTGTTTTTTTTGTAAACACACAACTTGGGCCAGGAACAACACCACAGCCTGCAACAACAAAACACAAACACCAATTACAACCAAACAGTGAGTGTGAGGGACTGACCATCAGCCAGGACAGGGGGCCTCACTCAGCTGCCTGCCTGCAACACAAACACAGCCTGAGCAACACACTAACACCAGAGTACAGCTTCAACAAACACACACACACTTACCTGACACACCTACACTTTGGACAGTGACTGCCACAGTTAGAGGGGTGCAACCAACAAGTGCACCAAAAGGGGAACACTTACAAGAAGAACACTGAAAAACCACCTTAACCAAACTACAACTGACCAAAGTCGGCCAACAGCATCCAATTACTACAGCAAAGCATGACTAGACAGAGAGGAAACAAACTCACCTTCACATACAGGAGGAAGTCACCTCTCACTGACCTGCAAACTGTCACACATGTCAGACAGAGGGACACACTACAGGAAAGACAGACAGTGTCTCTGTCTGATGTGGATTTCAAATGTCCCTCTGTCTGTCTGTCCACTTTAACTGAAGACTCAGACAGACAGAGCAGCGTGAAGGGGCTCTGTATGTGAGATGTGAGTCCTCCAGTCTGGAAACAGCTGGTTCAAATTCATCATGAGAAGCAAGCTAAATTAAAAGAACATTTCACGTTAGTTAAGTTTTCATGTCTGACTTTAATTTCCTGACGAAGTGTAGATGGTCGGTGGACGGACAGTTTCTTTAGATATGATTTTCATTACTCTGAGATACCGAAGTGTCCTGTCAGTGTGAAGTATCGCGAGACTGACGTAACTGCGTGATTCAAGATGGCTGAACACAACAGCAGTTTGAACCGGACAGCAGACAGCGCGGCTCCTGGTCTCAACTTTCTACCGAATTCAGTCCGATTTGTCCGAAGACAGAGTGGATTTACCAGAAGGAGCACTTTGAATGAAGGAGGCAGAGGAGGAACTAAACATGGAGCACACAGAGCAGCAGAGGAGGAGGAGAGCGGGAGGCCCAGCTAACAGCTAAGCTAAAATAAGCTAAGCTAGTTAGCGGAAGTGAAGAATCGTCGGAATCAATTAGGAAACAGAGAAAGATGACTTCTTACCGAATTGAGAGTCAGAAAGAGGTTACCTGTCCATAAATCAGGAGAACGGCGAAGGTAAACTTTAAAATAACAAACATCATCTGAAGGTCGATTTAATGTTTCCTCCCTCTTTACTGTGATTCTCTTCCTGTTAAGGGAATTAAAAGTCACATGAAAACCTGTCAGTGTTCATGTCTGTTTTTTCTTTCTGTTGACTTCAGTTTGATCTCCATGGATTTTGAAGTCCAGCAGCCAAACTGGAGACTCTGAAGCTCTGACTGACATTTGAGTGTCATAGACTCAGTTTTACTGAGCAGAGGGAAATGGAGCCCTCCTGTGGAGAGATTGTGTGAGGACGTCACTTTACCTCACTGATCCTGTTGTTTCAACATCCAGGGTCCAACACAGAGTCCAGGGAGTAACTATAAGAGTAGCAGACTGTGATATTATATTGGGATGAAATTCTCTTCAATGTCTTTTTCTGTATTGTCTCGTGATGGCAGTTTAATGTCAGTTGTATTCATAATCTTTATTTTGGTTGTTGGACTTTAAAATTCACTAATAACTAAAACGAAACTTGCCCTCAGAGAGCATGAACCATCGTTCAGTCTGACTTTTTAATTTTCAGATTTAATGCAGTCCATCAAGATAATTTCATTGTCCTCTGAAGCTGTGACTGACATTGGAGTGTTTATTACTCAGTCAAACTGAGTTTTTGAGTCCATACGAGAGTAACGGTAAGGTTGGGCTATTAATTTCCTTTTGTCAGAATCAGTTTGCTATCAAAGAGTTTTAAAGGCCAACAATTGAACTAAGATTCAATTTTAAGGTTGGACTTTCAATCCTCATTACCTCTTTAAGGAAGCGAGAAAGAGGAAAAAAACAATGTTCTTGGAACTCCAAATGTTTGTATCAACTGTTTGACCCATTAATGTGCTGCTTTGGGGAATCAATTAAAAAAACAGTTTCTGATATTTGTGATGATTCAGAGAAGAAACTCAAAACCTTTCAGAAGCTGTCCTTTCATTGAGTTCATCACTGAAGTGTATTGTGGACAATCACAGGTGGACAGGTGAAGTCCTTCTTCTGATATAATTATGAGGTTTGGCATGAATGTTTGCCCTGTTTTGCCTGCTGGCTGGTGGCTCAGATAGTTGGCGTCCTCGTCCAGTGTTTGGCAAACAGAGATTCAAATCCTGCAACTGATGACGCTGATCACTTGTGTTCTTTCACGGCCAACGCAAAAAGAAAAGCTAAATACGCCCGGAGCTTCTTGGATGGTCACAATGATTAGCTCAGTCAGATGGCCAACCGCTTGGGCTTCTGTGGGTTGGTGGTTCGAGTCTGGCTCTGGTAACTAATGACACTTAGCCCTTGTTTTCTTTCACATGCAACACAAAAGGAAAAGTCAAATACGCCCGGAGCTCCTTGCACTGTCATGACGATTAGCTCGGTCAGTTGGTTGGCAGTTTGGGCTTCTGTGGCTTGTTGGTTCGATTCCTGTTCTGGGCATTGTCTTTACAAGCCCAGTACCAGAAATGCAACCTTAAAAGGACTCCGAAAACATTTGTTAGTGCAGAAGGAGCAAGTGGCGCACAGGGTTCCTTCGTGGCCTTAAGTGTGTGCGCGCAAGTTGGCATTGGTGTGACTCCTGGTTCGAAACCACTGTTGGGTGATAGTGGAGTCGTCTCTGGTCCGTTCTCCGATACAGCTCAGGTACGCCTCCGGTACCTGAGTGGGTGGTCTCGGGTGTGGCGAGGAGGTGGTAAGGGGGGGCGTCTGCCCCCCCGAGATTTGGAGAAATAAAAGCACGGTGTTATGCTAAAGTTTTATTTGCAAAACCTTGACGACAGCTAATAAGAACCCTTATGTAAGCCCTGTCTGTCTGAGTCTTCAGTTCAAGTGGACAGACAGAGGGACGTTTGATATTGATCTTATGGAGAAACTGTGAGGAAACTTGTCATTTGTATGTTACATAAGGGTTCTTAGTAGCTGTCGTCAAGGTTTTGCAAATAAAACTTTAGCATAACACCGTGCTTTTATTTCTCCAAATCTCGGGGGGGGCAGACGCCCCCCCTTACCACCTCCTCGCCACACCCGAGACCACCCACTCAGGTACCGGAGGCGTACCTGAGCTGTATCGGAGAACGGACCAGAGACGACTCCACTATCACCCAACAGTGGTTTCGAACCGGGAGTCACACCATTGCCAACTTGCGCACACACACTTAAGGACACGAAGGAACCCTGTGCGCCACTTACTCCTTCTGCGCTAACAAATGTTTTCGGAGTCCTTTTAAGGTTGCATTTCTGGTACTGGGCTTGTAAAGACAATGCCCAGAACAGGAATCGAACCAACAAGCCACAGAAGCCCAAAGTGCCAACCAACTGACCGAGCTAATCGTCGTGACAGTGGAAGGAGCTCCGGGCGTATTTGACTTTTCTTTTTGTGTTGCATGTGAAAGAAAACAAGTGTCATTAGTTACCAGAGCCAGACTTGAACCACCAACCCACAGAAGCCCAAACGGTTGGCCATCTGACTGAGCTAATCATTGCAACAAGCCAAGGAGCTCCGGGCGTATTTAACTTTTCTTTTTGTGTTGGACAGGAAAGAACACAAGTGATCAGCGTCATCAGTTGCAGGATTTGAATCTCTGTTTGCCAAACACTGGACGAGGACCCCAACTATCTGAGCCACCAGCCAGCAGGCAAAACAGGGCAAACATTCATGCCAAACCTCATAATTATATCAGAAGGAGGACTTCGCCTGTCCACCTGTGATTGTCCACAATACACTTCAGTGATGAACTCAATGAAAGGACAGCTTCTGAAAGGTTTTGAGTTTCTTCTCTGAATCATCACAAATATCAGAAACTGTGTTTTTTTTTTTGATTCCCCAAAGCAGCACATTAATGGGTCAAACAGTTGATACAAACATTTGGAGTTCCAAGAACTTTATTGTTTTTTTCCTCTTTCTTGCTTCCTTAAAGAGGTAATGAGGATTCAAAGTCCAACCTTAAAATTGAATCTCAGTTCAATTGTTGGCCTTTAAAACTCTTTGATAGCAAACCGATTCTGACAAAAGGAAATTAATAGCCCAACCTTACCGTTACTCTCGTATGGACTCAAAAACTCAGTTTGACTGAGTAATAAACACTCCAATGTCAGTCACAGCTTCAGAGGACAATGAAATTATCTTGATGGACTGCATTAAATCTGAAAATTAAAAAGTCAGACTGAACGATCGTTCATGCTCTCTGAGGGCAAGTTTCGTTTTAGTTATTAGTGACTTTTAAAGTCCAACACCCAGAATAAAGATTCTGAATACAACTGACATTAAACTGTCATCACGAGACAATACAGAAAAAGACATTGAAGAGAATTTCATCCCAATATAATTGTATCACAGTCTGCTACTCTTATAGTTACTCCCTGGACTCTGTATGTTGGACCCTGGATGTTGAAACAACAGGATCAGTGAGGTAAAGTGACGTCCTTACACAATCTCTCCACAGGAGGGCTCCATTTCCCTCTGCTCAGTAAAACTGAGTCTATGACACTCAAATGTCAGTCAGAGCTTCAGAGTCTCCAGTTTGGCTGCTGGACTTCAAAATCCATGGAGATCAAACTGAAGTCAACAGAAAGAAAAAACAGACATGAACACTCTGACAGGTTTTCATGTGACTTTTAATTCCCTTAACAGGAAGAGAATCACAGTAAAGAGGGAGGAAACATTAAATCGACCTTCAGATGATGTTTGTTATTTTAAAGTTTACCTTCGCCGTTCTCCTGATTTATGAAAACTTAACTAACGTGAAATGTTCTTTTAATTTAGCTTGCTTCTCATGATGAATTTGAACCAGCTGTTTCCAGACTGGAGGACTCAGATCTCACATACAGAGCCCCTTCACACTGCCCTGTCTGTCTGAGTCTTCAGTTAAAGTGGACAGACAGTGTCTCTGTCTGATGTGGATTTCAAATGTCCCTCTGTCTGTCTGTCTTTCCTGTAGTGTGTCCCTCTGTCTGACAGTTTGCAGGTCAGTGAGAGGTGACTTCCTCCTGTATGTGAAGGTGAGTTTGTTACCTCTCTGTCTAGTCATGCTTTGCTGTAGTAATTGGATGCTGTTTGCCGACTTTGGTCAGCTGTAGTTAGTTTGGTTAAGGTGGTTTTTCAGTTTTCCCCTTTTGGTGAACTTGTTGGTTGCACCCCTCTAACTGTGGCAGTCACTGTCCAAAGTATAGGTGTATCAGGTAAGTGTGTGTTTGTTTGTTGAAGCTGTGCTCTGGTGTTAGTATGTTGCTCAGGCTGTGTTTGTGTTGCAGGCAGCTGAGTGAGGCCCCCTGTCCTGGCTGATGGTCAGTCCCTCACACTCACTGTTTGGTTGTAATTGGTGTTTGTGTTTTGTTGTTGCAGGCTGTGGTGTTGTTCCTGGCCCAAGTATGGATTGTGGAGGGTTGTGTTTACAAAAAAAACCAAAACCTTCAAGAAAGTCAATTCTAATCTGGATATGGTGTATTTATTTCTTCTGTGGACATTCTAAATGAGCTTTTCTTTCTTCTCTGGTATGTCGGAGTAGGGACATGTAGGACTGTAGTGTGCTGAAGTGAGTTTAATGTCACCAAGTCAGGAAGAACTGTTGTGATGGTGCTTGAGCTGCCCCACTCACTGAGGGAGTGGATTCATGGTGTCAGGCAGAGTCTGCTCATAAGAGTGAAGCACCAGGGGCCAGGTATTTATTTCTCTTTGAAGACAGGGCATAATAAACTATTAGTCACGTGAGATGTCATGTAAATATGCTGGATGTAGCTCAGAGCTTTTAAAAAAAAAAAACAAAAACCCCAAAAAAACATGTTTTCTCTGGTGGGGTTGTCACTGACTTTATTAGGTCAGCATCAAAGAACGTAAAGAGAAAAGACTTATATAATACATGGGTGAGAGTAGGAGGGAGTAGTCTTTCCTCCTCACCCAACATGTAAGAGACAAGACCAGGAGGTCAAGTCCACATGTCAAGGTCAAGATAGATAAAGTACTAAGACGACTGTTAAAGTGTTGGACTGGGGGAAAGGAAATTGACAATATGGGAAGAATAGGATCAAGTATAAAAACAGGAAAAGACTAGGTGTGACAATTGACAGAAAGGCTAACATGACAGGATTAATGTGTCAAGGTGGGGCAAAGGAAAAGACAGTGTCAAAATTGGATAACAGAAAAGACAAGAGCTGTACATACAAAGACAATGTACAAGAGAAAGAGGAAGAGGGCTGTGTGAAAGATGACAAGGATGAATTGCGTGAGTGAAAGAATAAAAGGGAACAGAGAAACCAAGTGCACAAGAGGAAAGAGTTTAAAAAGCAAAAAGGCAAGAGAAAGTGGGGAGAAAAAAAAAATAAATAAATAAATAAAGACCGTGAAGAACAGGTAAAGTTTTATATGTAGAGAAAACATTACATTATAAAAGCAAAGAGAAACAGTTGACGTATTAAGAAAAATAATTAGTGGTAAAGTCGCACAAAAGGAAACGTTATAGCGCCAAGAAGATGAAAGAAACAAATTGCCAAAGTTGGGAGTGAAGATGACAGTGTTGAATTACCTTTAGAATAAAGGAAAAGACTAAATGTGAAAATGCTAAAAAGAAGCTTAAAAAAAAAAAAACGACATGGCAAAACTGCTTTGCATTACTTTTCTTTAATGTTTTCAAAAATTCAGTTGACGTTCAACTTGTCTGACAGTAACATCCATCAAAACACCACTTTTTTGATTTTACATTTCAACGTTACATTTTCCTTTACAAAGAACATATTCAAACATTTTCAATTCAAAAATAAATTCCACAGTAGCATGAAGTCCTCGCAGACTTTTACATCCACCAAGTGAACAATCAATACACTTTACATTTCATTTACACAACAGCACATGTAAATAGGCAAACAAAACAAACCCCCCTAAAAAATAATGCAAATGACCTAAATGCTGCACACAAGCTGTAGCAAGTTACAGCCCAACAACCACCACAACCTCACTTCAAACTACTCAGACCATTAACCAGGCCAACACCAACCAAACAGGGCTACCAGAGCAGACAATCATTTCATTAAAAAAAAAAAAAAAAAAAAAAAAAAAAGTAGGAGCAACACCAACATTTTGCTGCCATCACACAAAAAAAAAATAAATAAAATAAATGCTTACATTTCTGCCTTGTACATACTCTGCATTATCAGGATCATCATCCAGGGGAGGAGGAGCTGCTGCAGCCTCACAGTGGTTGGGAGAGAGTTTTCCATCTACAGGCCACTGAAAGGACAAACAGGCAGCCAAGGAGACAAACAACTGCTGCTAATTGAATCCAACTTACCTTCAACTCATCAGCACTGCTCCTACACCAGGACAAAAAGGCATGGCAACATACAAGCACACATTTACTGCACCACGTGACACCACCAGCTATGTGGCTAAAGAGGACCATGCAGAGAGACGTGTGCAAACCTTCCAGCTCCAACTGCAGTCAGGGAGAGATGATGATGCTTCAATGGGTCAAGAACAGCTCCAAAAACATGGAAATGAGACCAGAAAGAAGAGTAGTTAATAAACAGAACAAATATTCTCTGCAATACAACTCCTGTCCAAACCAAAAGAAGCACCTACAACCACAAACAGCCCCAAAGCAAACAACCACAAACAGCCCCAAAGCAAACAACCACAAACAGCCCCAAAGCAGACAACCACAAACAGCCCCAAAGCAAACAACCACAAACAGCCCCAAAGCTAACAACCACAACAGCCCCAAAGCAAACAACCACAACAGCCCCAAAGCTAACAACCACTGCATTGGACCACACACTCCTAACCGTTAAACAACTCAGTGCCAACAAAGCACACCTGACAGACCACACTAACATCCAACCACAACCGCTTGCTACACATGTACCAAAGAAGAAAGGAAAAAAAAAAAAAAAAACATTAAAATTATTTGCCTATTTACAACATACAAAGAACAAACAATGTCAACAGAAATCAGTCCAACGACGCTGCTGATCGGCCCCTTCCATCACACTGGTACTCTGAAAGGAGGAAAGACATTCATTACCGATCCAGTCACTGTTACTACTTCACTGTAAAGAGATCCTCTCTCATTCATCTATCAGCTACAGCAGAGTTGCTGCTTGTACAGACCCTCAGCCGACCCTCGCTGCAGTCCCATCTGATGTGGAGTCCCTGGTGAGGTTGAACCTGAAAGCAGAAAGCGGCAGTAAACGGAGAATCGTGGCAAGGCCTTACCTGGAAATTTACATAATGGCACCAACTCACCAAATGGCCTCCAGCAAAACAATCCATCCATCCTGGACCGGGAAGGTGGACGAGCTGCACGCAGACAGGTCACTGATTACTGGGACTGGACATCATGCACTGCTTCCATGGAGGGACACCTTCACACACAACCAACAAGCAGTTACTGTCCAGAAGAGGAACAATCTAATAATAATAATAATAATAATAATAATAATTCCTGCCCCAACAGAAGCCACGTGACTACCCAACACCAAAGAAGAGTGACAACCCACTGATGCAATAATATTACAGCAACAGTCATCTTGCAAACAAGTTCAAGCTCACCTGCTGGCACCACTGACCACGACGACTGCAGCGGCACAGATTCCACTTCAGGGTACAGCAAGTCAGGATGGACATTTACTGCACTGCTATTTCTGAGAATAAATGAGACTCTTATCTGAGTGGGAGGGAGGAGAGTCCTGACCCAGCTTTGCCCCCTCAGAGAGTCTGCCCAACGTCTACGTCGCCTCCAACATGAAACTGGAACACAAAAGCAGTCTGACAGCACACAGTGTGAATATGAACACCAACATTGTATGAAATGTACGTTTCACCTGAAATGACGCCTTCAAACAAACCCATCTTCAAACCGCTGATTGGTGCCCCCTCCTGCTTCTTCTCCAGCACCAACAGACCTGCTTCCAGATGGAAACAAGACAGTCCAACAGCACAAGGTGAGAATATGAACACCTCAACGTTGTATTAAATGTTTCCACATAAAGTTACACCTTCAAACAAACCCATCTTCAACGCGTTGATTGGCGCCCCCTCCTGCTTCTTCTCCAGCACTAACAGAGGGAAACAAGACTATTAAATAAAGCTCATGGGCACCATTTAAATTAAGATGTATACTGTACCGTCACACACACACACACACACGCAAAGCATCAAACTGATAAAGTCCACGCAATCATCTGCATGTGACTGACAGCATTTGTTCACCGAAAACAAACGTGTGAAGTGAGACAGGTGCCCGGTGAACCCCTCCGTGGTGCAGACAGCGTGCAAAACACACAAACACGAAAACAACATGAACGAGTGCGTTTTACCGGGAAAGGCGGCTCTTTGGGAGCTTGTGGAGCCGGAAAGAGCCTGAAACAAACACACACACAGAGAATTGATTAGCCTACCACACAACACGGCTGAAACTACCTGAAACAACACAAAGCCGACCTACCTGTCGTCCAAAAGCAGAGAACCGAGCGGATCGCTGGCTTGTTCTGACTGAAGCTCGGCCTGACACCAGTCCTGATTAAATCCAGGTGAGCCTAATTGGTCCTCCACCTGGACACGACGGGACGTAACACAGCACGCACAGCACGCACAGCACGCACAACACACGACAACACCCACGTTCAATCACGTCATCCCAAAATTCCTCCGGCTGCGGCTCCGCTGCGTCACGACTCCGGAACAGCTCCGGAACAGATACGCAGAGTTGTAGTTGCATAAATTACTCAGAGCAGGTCGTGTGGGACGGAAAATCCTGCACAGACACAAAATAAAACATCCGTTGTATTTTCAAAATAAAATACCCCGTGTACACGGCGGAGCGTATTTCACACCTTGATGACGTCATAATGGGCGGGGACAGACCTGAAGTCACCTGGACAGGTCACCACACAGGGAGGGCTGGGAATCAAACATCATCTGGAGATTGGTTCAGTCCGCGATGATCATCTTCCTGTAAAGTCCTTTCTTTGTGTTGACAACATCTTTGGCCTGAGCCGAACACTGCCGTGTAAAAATGACGACACTCACCCGGATTAATTACTCTGACATACATGGAGACTGGATTCTTTGAAAGTGTCCAGCAGAGGGCACAAAACACAACCTTATATTTCGGAGTGTCTCACTTTCCTCCGAAGGCACATTGTCTGCCATGTTTCCTTTCAAATAATGATTAAAACAATGAATGTCATTTACATTTCGGAAATTCTAATATGATATTTGACTACAGTTTAAAAATGTGCATGAAAAAAAAAACCTTTCTCAAAAGGTATAATTTTTCATGGAGCTCCGGGCATATTTAACTTTTCTTTGTTGTTGGACGTGAAAGAAAACAAGTGATAAGTGTCATCAGTTACCAGAGCCGGACTCAAACCGACAACCCACAGAAGTCCAAACGGTCGACCACGAACTAGTCCACAACACCAGTTCGTTTCCTGTGTCCATGTTGGTCACGTGTTGTAAACACCATAAACTCACTTCCTCCAATGACACAAAGCACCAACCACAGCACCTGAAACACAACACAGGTTAAGAAACACACAGCAGACTACAGACAGCGACAACAACAAAAGAAGGAAGGAAGGCAAGAGAGACTTACCTTGAACACACACAAGGCAGCACTCCACCAACCTGCAGACAGACAACACAACATGTCACACAACCACATTTGTAAATACTCAAAATTCACCCTCTCTCTCTCTCTCTCACACACACTTAGCTGAAACAGGGGGGGCAAGTCCAGTTTCACCAGCCTGCAAACAAACAAACACACTGTAGTGGCTAGTTTCCTAAACTTTCCATTCATTTCATTCAGTTCCAAAAGCCACTGTGGAGGCTGCCTGGGGGAATAAGTCCTGGCACACATTGCTGTAAAAAAAATCCAATGTCCAGAGGTAGAAAATGATGAACTGGAGATTTATTATACCAGAATCCAGGGTTATGCAAAAATGCACGCCAGCTGGCTCAACGCTTGGCTTTAACCTGTTCATGCAGAGGCAGTTTTTGGCAATTTCTGCCTGTTTTTGCATCACTGCAGTTAAAGCATTATAACTACAGAAGTGCTAATGGCACAACTATGATTGGTGGCGTAAATGAAAGAACTGATTGATTAAAATATTAAATGGAGTCATTCCAAAAAAAAAAAAAAATGGCTTGTGAAAACACAGGTACATCTCAAAAAATTATATCATGAAAAAGTGAAATATTTTTGTCAGTAATTTCAAAAGTGAAACTGGAATTTTATGTAGATTACATTACACACAAAGAGTGAAATATTTCAAGCCTTTGTTTCTTGTAACTTTGATGATTATGGCTTACAGATAATGGAAACCTAAAAGTCAGTGTCTCAGAAAATTAGAATATCACATAAGACCAGTCCAAAAAATATCTTTTAAGCACAAATGTCAGACTTCTGAAAATTCTGTTCATGTTTAGGCACTCAATACTTGGATGGGACTGCTTTTGCATGAATGACTTCATCAATGCACCGTGGCATGGAGGCGATCAGCCTGTGGCACTGCGTATGTGTCATGGAAGCTCAGGTTGCTTTGAGAGCTGCCTTCAGGTCATCTGCTCTGTTGGGTCTGGTGTCTCATCTTCCTCTTGACAACAGCCCATAGATTTTCTACGGGGTTCAGGTCAGGGGAGTTTGCTGGCCAATCAAGCACAGTAACACCACGGTCATTGAACCAGCTTTGGGTACCTTCGGCAGTGTGGGCAGGTGCCAAGTCCTGCTGGAAAATAAAATCGGCATCTCCATGCAGCTTGTCAGCAGAGGGAAGCATGAAGTGCTCTAGAATTTCCCGGTAGGTGGCCGCATTGATTGTGGACTTCAGAAAACACAGTGGACCAACACCAGCCAAATCATCACTGACTGTGGAAACGTCACACTGGAGTTCAAGCAATGTGGATGTTCTGCATCTCCACTCTTCCTCCAGTCTCTGGGACATCGAGCAAGATAAGACGCTTCTGACGTTGTCTCTGGTTCAGGAGTGGCTTGACACAAGGAATGCAACATTTGTTGCCCACGTCTGGTATTCGTCCGTGTGTGTGTGGTGACTCTTGATGCGCCGGCTCCAGCCTCGGTCCACTCCCTGTGAAGCTCCCCCAAATTCTTCAATGGATTTCACTTGACAATCCTCTCGAGGATGCAGTTATCTCTGTTGCTGCTGCACCTTTTCCTTCCACTCACTTTTCTGTTAATATGCTTGGATACAGCACTCTGTGAACAACCAGCTTCTTCAGCAATGACCTTTTGTGTCTTACCCTCCTTGTGAAGCCTTCCCCATGATTGTGTAGCCTGACGACTCAGACTGAGAGACTGTTGAAAGGGTCAGGAAACCTTTGCCAATGTTTTGACTGAATTAGCTGATCAGGGTGACACCAACAGTTTCCAATACTGAACTTTTTCACAATATTCAAATTTTCTGAGACACTGATTTTTTGGGTTTTCATTATCTGTAAGCCATAATCATCAAACGTACAAGAAACAAAGGCTTGAAATATTTCACTCTTTGGGCGTTGACACGATACAAAATTACAGTTTCACTTTCTGGTATGACTGAAAAAAATATTTAACTTTTTCACAATATTCAAATTTTTGAGCTGTACCTGTACAATATGTTTGGGAAAGATAAACTAGTTTGAAGTTTTGTGTGAAAACTGATATTTTATAATCTTAGTGATGAAACAGGTTGATTTTTACATATATGGTTCATACACTCACTGTTCGGGTTAAACCCATCCAGGCCGACAGCATTGACTGTGTGCGTGTGTCTCATGTGCCTCAACTCTGCTTGACACTGAATAAACTAGGTTACGCAGGGCTTATTTGTTGAGAAAATTTTGCCCAATGAGAGATTGTTCTACATCAGAGCCTACATCTCCCTAACCGCAAACAAAAAACTCGTCTTCCACGTGACTTTGATTGACAGGAGATCCTACCTGCACGTAAAAGATGTGCAGTCTGACGAAGTCTGAAAGACGACAAAACGTCCCATTAGCTTGACACGATGGACAAAATTGACCCCAGATTATTGTTGGGCACATCTTCAGCTTTAAAACGAGTGCAGGCTTGTGAGCAGGCTTGTTACTTTATTGGGATATGAACTCCATTTTTGTTTCTGTAACAGTATACGATTTTTTGGTGGTGAAAGAAACGCTGTAAAGATAAGATATGTTTGCACTCCCTTTGTTGTTGACAAGACGTCGCTTGTGGGCTTGAGAAATTTTCAGCAAGTATAAAACCGTAGCACCTAGAAATACATGCAAGAACAAATACAAGACAGTAAACAATCAATAATCAAATCATATTTCTGGCTCCTACACACACACACACTATTAGACAACAACAGAAGCACCATTCAAACAAGCTGAACATTCACTCTGGGACTAAAGGGACTTACTTACCCCAGGCCACCTGCTGCACCACCACGTCCTACAGGACACACTAAATGCATCAATGCTCTCACCTCTCACTAACCTGCAAACAATCACAAATATGTCAGACACAGGGACACACCAAATACAGTTTGAAATAAACACACTATACAGGAAAGATAGACCGTGAGCAACGCACACCGTGACAACTCCAAAAGACAGACAGACAGCACAACCTTCACCAAGTGGGAGAGCCACACTACAACAACACTACTGAACTCAGCTCGGAACACAGACATTGACAGAAAACATGGGACTCACCTTCATCAACTACTGGAAGCCACACCAACATCCTGGAAGATGCAGTCACGCTACTGCTGCATGTAGACACACAGTCAGAATGGAGCTGGAGAAGGCGACCTGCGTGTGTGTTTCGGTTTAGCACCAACCTACGACCCACAAGTCAAAGAGCATTTAAACCATAACCATAGGAGGCCAGACCGAAGAAGCCAGCTACCTGTTAAAGTGTCAAATATGGCAATGTCTGCAGCAAAAGTTCTTTTTTGGACAGATACAAATCCACTCACTTGCTCGCTCACCATCCTTCCTTTCTTTCTTTCCACCTGTGCTGTGGTCTGTGATGTCATAGGCCCATTTCCCACAAGCCAAAAGAGCAGAGGCAACATGATTTCAACAAATGTATGAATTTCACTCCTGTACATGTATACGGGGACAAGGGAGAGGAAGTCTGATTAGATGGTCTCATCAAGCTACAACCAACAACTCTATTTAACTGTGGTGGTTCAGGTAAACATACCTGATTGATAGAAAACACGGGACTCGGCCCCACCACCAAGAACCATAAGCATGCTTGTGATTATACTTCCCTATTCCGTACTCAAGTCTGAAAAATATCCAAAAACCCTGAAGCTGCAAACTTGGTGAAAAGCCATACTTGGGCCGCTCTCCAAACCTTTGGCCCCATTTAGATTGCTGCAGGGACCTGCTAACCTCCCGTGGCCAAACTCGAGTTTCTATTAGGTCAGCAAAGACGTGGAAAAGCTGCCAACTGAGCTCAACAAAGCTCAACACAATTATTAGCAATTTAAGATTAAACTGAAGACATCATACAGTTTGGTCGACACCTGACCTCTCCGTAAAGTGGCCTGATCTAACTCTTATGATTTTGTGCTATATAACCACATATGCTTAGTTTCTGTATTGTCTTCAAAGCCTTTCTAGTGATGTGCATTGGAAATTAGCAATGGCTACCAATTCCTGGACAAGCATGTGAAAACTGCTTGTGGAACCCATCCATATTCATGAGCATTGAATGAAAAACATGTCCAAAATGACACGTGCAGGCAAAAGAAAGCCAAATAAGAAACTGATGCAACTGACAAGACACGCAAAACGACCACACAAGCATGCAAAAGGACAATCAAGTGATGCTGAGCCACCACAACCAGATTCAAAGAGACTCCTGAGCTACTAAATCACAACACAGTAACAAACATGACCAAAAAAAAAAAGAAAAAAGAAAAACTACATTTCCAACAGCTACGTAACAACTTCATATGGCCCTTCTCTTACATGAGAGCATCACAGGGTGGCTTTTACATTTGGAAAGTCCTACACTGATGCTTGATACAAAAATGCAGCCTCATATGAACTGACTTCAGACTGGACCTTTCATTTTCTCTGCTGCTACCCGGAGACAGCAGCAGTCACTGAAATTGCTAAGGCCCAAAACTTTGATTTTTATTATACTTCCTTTTTTCAGCTCTTGGCCACTTTCTTATCAATTCATGTCAAACTAGGGACCCCAAAATAAAAAATAAAAAAAAAAAAGCAAAGAAACTTCCCCCCATCAATGTAAGCAGTTTGTATAACAATTTATTTTTCTAGTCAGTAAGGTGGTTTATTCTACAACCACAAAAAAAAAAAAAAAAAAAAAAAAAAAAAAAAGTGTGGACAATGCTGTTTTTTTTGTCTTTTGATATTTATTAAAATCTC
The DNA here is from genome assembly GCF_900963305.1 of Echeneis naucrates. Lineage (NCBI taxonomy): Eukaryota > Metazoa > Chordata > Actinopteri > Carangiformes > Echeneidae > Echeneis > Echeneis naucrates. The sequence continues at coordinate 15,600,528 of NC_042512.1, read as the reverse complement.
TATATAATATGATCAGCAACTTGTATCAAGCATCGGATCGATTCAAAGTTTGAAGAGCAGTCTCATCACTGGCAGCTTTCCTGGCACCATCTTGGTATTCTTTCCTTCACCCATCCTTAAACATGTCGTCTAAAAACCAAAAATCAAGCAATCACCAACAGCTGAGAGACAAATGGCTGAGGACGCTGGTCAGCTGGGGGGACCAAGATGCTGCCATGCCAGCTGGGGAGGGATGAAGCTCAGACAGCAGCTCTGACACCTGCTGAAAACAGTTCATTGTATTTCTATTTTTTTTATAAACAGACTTTGCCCCTTAATGAAGTCAGCTCCAACATGGCGCTGCTGCAGGAAAACAGAGCACAGTCAGGTCAACAAACTGCACTTCTGAAAAGTTCAAATCAGGTTGTCCTAGACTTTTTCATTGTCTGTCATAATCCATGTCTTTATTACAATCAAACAAAAATTAATATGACAAGTAGTCAATGCATTTAATTTTCATGCATTTGTTAATTGCAAATTCAATTAGAACAAGCAAAATGATGCACTTGTGAAGGCATGAGACAAAACATTCATCATGTTAACAGCAGTGACATCAGTGGCCACGAAAAACACCGACTGCACCCCTATGAGTAAATAACCCAGTTTTATAAAATTAAATACTTGCAATTAAAATATGAACAAACTTTGCAAAAAAAAAAAATAAAGCTAAATATAACTCCGTCTCATTCTCACCTTCCTCCTGTTGTGCATGGAGTGAAACAGGGCGCCTGCTTGTGTGTAATCAAAAGCGTCAAGTGAAGTTGCTGGAGAGGTGATTCGTTAAAATTTTGTACCTTTGCTTCAGACAGACGGCTTCTCATGTCTGTTTTGATATTGTTCTGAAGTAATTGCAACCCATCAAAATGACAAACGGCCTTCAGCTTTGCCCATCAAATTTGAAAAAAAAAAAGAAAAAAGATAGGAACAACAACAAGAACAATAATAATAATAACAATAACAATAATAAAAAAAACCTACCCCCAACACAAAACAGACACCACGTGACTACCCAACACCAAAGAAGAGTGACAACCCACTGATGCAATAATATTACAGCAACAGTCATCTTGCAAACAAGTTCAAGCTCACCTGCTGGCACCACTGACCACGACGACTGCAGCGGCACAGATTCCACTTCAGGGTACAGCAAGTCAGGATGGACATTTACTGCACTGCTATTTCTGAGAATAAATGAGACTCTTATCTGAGTGGGAGGGAGGAGAGTCCTGACCCAGCTTTGCCCCTTCAGAGAGTCTGCCCAACGTCTACGTCGCCTCCAACATGAAACTGGAACACAAAAGCAGTCTGACAGCACACAGTGTGGATATGAACACCAACATTGTATGAAATGTACGTGTCACCTGAAATGACGCCTTCAAACAAACCCATCTTCAAACCGCTGATTGGTGCCCCCTCCTGCTTCTTCTCCAGCACCAACAGACCTGCTTCCAGATGGAAACAAGACAGTCCAACAGCACAAGGTGAGAATATGAACACCTCAACGTTGTATTAAATGTTTCCACATAAAGTTACACCTTCAAACAAACCCATCTTCAACGCGTTGATTGGCGCCCCCTCCTGCTTCTTCTCCAGCACTAACAGAGGGAAACAAGACTATTAAATAAAGCTCATGGGCACCATTTAAATTAAGATGTATACTGTACCGTCACACACACACACTCGCAAAGCATCAAACTGGTAAAGTCCACGCAATCATCTGCATGTGACTGACAGCATTTGTTCACCGAAAACAAACGTGTGAAGTGAGACAGGTGCCCGGTGAACCCCTCCGTGGTGCAGACAGCGTGCAAAACACACAAACACGAAAACAACATGAACGAGTGCGTTTTACCGGGAAAGGCGGCTCTTTGGGGAGCTTGTGGAGCCGGAAAGAGCCTGAAACAAACACACACACAGAGAATTGATTAGCCTACCACACAACACGGCTGAAACTACCTGAAACAGCACAAAGCCGACCTACATGTCGTCCAAAAGCAGAGAACCGAGCGGATCGCTGGCTTGTTCTGACGCGACATCAGTCCTGATTAAATCCAGGTGAGCCTAATTGGTCCTCCACCTGGACACGACGGGACGTAACACAGCACGCACAGCACACGACAACAACCACGTCCAATCACGTCATTCCCAAATTCTACCGGCTGCGGCTCCGCTGCGTCACGACTCCGGATTCATTGGAGTGGATGGTAAATTAGGTCAGGTGTGCTGATTGCTGGCTCGTCTTCTTAAACGCTGTCCAGCCGGTGCGACAGGCTCTCAGTGTCAGACTTCAGCTGCAGACGCCAGAAGTCCACCACGTGTCTCCTGAAAACAAAGTAGGAACTGGAGAGACGTTTGTGTGGAAAATTCAAATTCTGAGTGTCACTGAGCTGCAGAAGTAGTCAGATTTGGTTTGAGTTTTTGAGCCAGGTTTGTGTCACATTTGAGTAAAAATGTTAACTTTCTCTGTTTTAAGCAGGTCGGTCGGTGCTGGGAAATGGAAGATGGAGGAAAACGGGAGTGAGGAAGAAGTCACAGGCAAGTTTCGGTCATGCAGATATATTTGAACCAGGAGCTGCATTAACTGAGAAGTTTCCTTTTTTATTTCCCAGATTTGATGGGCAAATCTGAAGGCCGTTTGTCATTTTGACGGGTTGCAATTACTTCAGAACAATATTAAAACAGACATGAAGCCGTCTGTCCGAAGCAAAGGTACAAAATTTTAACAAGAATCGCCTCTCCAGCAACTTCACTTGACGCTTTTGATTACACACAAGCAGGCGCCCTGTTTCACTCCATGCACAACAGGAAGGTGAGAATGAGACTGAGTTATATTTAGCCTTTTTTTTTTGCAAAGTTTGTTTATGTTTTAATTGCAAGTATTTAATTTTGTAAAACTGGGTTATTTACTCATATGGGCACAGTTGGTGTTTTTCGTGGCCACTGATGTCACTGCTGTTAACATGATGAATGTTTTGTCTCATGCCTTCACAAGTGCATCATTCTGCTAGTTCTAATTGAATTTGCAATTAACAAATGCATGAAAATTAAATGCGTTGACTACTTGTCATTAATTTTTGTTTGATTGTAATAAAGACATGGATTATGACAGACAATGAAAAAGTCTAGGACAACCTGATTTGAACTATTCAGAAGTGCAGTTTGTTGACCTGACTGTGCTCTGTTTTCCTGCAGCAGCGCCATGTTGGAGCTGACTTCATTAAGGGGCAAAGTCTGTTTATAAAAAAATAGAAATACAATGAACTGTTTTCAGCAGGTGTCAGAGCTGCTGTCTGAGCTTCGTCCCTCCCCAGCTGGCATGGCAGCATCTTGGTCCCCCCAGCTGACCAGCGTCCTCAGCCATTTGTCTCTCAGCTGTTGGTGATTGCTTGATTTTTGGTTTTAAGATGTTTCAGGATGGATGAATGGAAGAATACCAAGATGGTGCCAGGAAAGCTGCCAGTGATGAGACTGCTCTTCAAACTTTGAATAGATCCGATGCTTGATACAAGTTGCTGATCAGTTTATATAGAGATTTTGATAAATATCAAAACTCAAAAAACAGCATTGTCCACACAAAGGGTTCGGTTTTTTTTTTTTTTTTTTTTTTTTGTGGTGGTAGAATAAACCACCTTACTGACTAGCAAAATAAATTGTTATACAAACTGCTTACATTCATGGGGGGAAGTTTCTTTTTTTTTTTTTTTTTTTTTTGGGGGGGGGTCCCTAGTTTGATATGAATTGATAAGAAGGTGGCCAAGAGCTGAAAAAAGGAAGTATAATAAAATGAAAGTTTTGGGCCTCAGCAAATTCAGTGACTGCTGCTGTCTCTGGGTAGAAGCAGAGAAAATGAAAGGTCCACTCTGAAGTTAGTTCATATGAGGCTGCATTTTTGTATCAAGCATCAGTGTAGGATTTTCCAAATATAAAAGCCACCCTGTGATGCTCTCATGTAAGAGAAGGGCCATATAAAGTTGAAGTTGTTGCTCCGTAGCTGTTGGAAATGTAGTTTGTCTTTTTTTTTTTTTTTGGTCATGTTTGTTACTGTGTTGTGATTTAGTAGCTCAGGAGTCTCTTTGAATCTGGTTGTGGTGGCTCAGCATCACTTGATTGTCCTTTTGCATGCTTGTGTGGTCGTTTTGCGTATCTTGTCATTTGCATCAGTTTCTTATTTGGCTTTCTTTTGCCTGCACGTGTCATTTTGGACATGTTTTTCATTCAATGCTCATTAATATGGATGGGTTCCACAAGCAGTTTTCACATGCTTGTCCAGGAATTGGTAGCCATTGCTAATTTCCAATGCACATCACTAGAAAGGCTTTGAAGACAATACAGAAACTAAGCATATGTGGTTATATAGCACAAAATCATAAGAGTTAGATCAGGCCACTTTACGGAGAGGGCAGGTGTCGACCAAACTGTATGATGTCTTCAGTTTAATCTTAAATTAATTAAATACTTGTGTTGAGCTTTGTTGAGCTCAGTTGGCAGCTTTTCCACGTCTTTGCTGACCTAATAGAAACTCGAGTTTGGCCACGGGAGGTTAGCAGGTCCCTGCAGCAATCTAAATGGGGCCAAAGGTTTGGAGAGCGGCCCAAGTATGGCTTTTCACCAAGTTTGCAGCTTCAGAGTTTTTGGATATTTTTCAGACTTGAGTACGGAATAGGGAAGTATAATCACAAGCATGCTTATGGTTCTTGTTGGTGGGGCCGAGTCCCGTGTTTTCTACCAATCAGGTATGCTTACATGCACAGTTAAATAGAGTTGTTGGTTGTAGCTTGATGAAACCATCTAATCAGACTTCCTCTCCCTTGTCCCCGTATACATGCACGGGAGTGAAATTCATACATTTGTTGAAATCATGTTGCCTCTGCTCTTTTGGCTTGTGGGAAATGGGCCTATGACATCACAGACCACAGCACAGGTGGAAAGAAAGGAAGGAAGGAAGGATGGTGAGCAAGCAAGTGAGTGGATTGGTATCTGTCCAAAAAAGAACTTTTGCTGCAGACATTGCCATATTTGACACTTTAACAGGTAGCTGGCTTCTTCGGTCTGGCCTCCTATGGTTATGGTTTAAATGCTCTTTGGGTCATAGGTTGGTGCTAAACCGAAACACACACGCAGGTCGCCTTCTCCAGCTCCATTCTGACTGTGTGTCTACATGCAGCAGTAGCGTGACTGCATCTTCCAGGATGTTGGTGTGGCTTCCAGTAGTTGATGAAGGTGAGTCCCATGTTTTCTGTCAATGTCTGTGTTCCGAGCTGAGTTCAGTAGTGTTGTTGTAGTGTGGCTCTCCCACTTGGTGAAGGTTGTGCTGTCTGTCTGTCTTTTGGAGTTGTCACGGTGTGCGTTGCTCACGGTCTATCTTTCCTGTATAGTGTGTTTATTTCAAACTGTATTTGGTGTGTCCCTGTGTCTGACATATTTGTGATTGTTTGCAGGTGAGTGAGAGGTGAGAGCATTGATGCATTTAGTGTGTCCTGGAGGACGTGGTGGTGCAGCAGGTCGCCTGGGGTAAGTACGTCCCTTTAGTCCCAGAGTGAATGTTCAGCTTGTTTGAATGGTGCTTCTGTTGTTGTCTAATAGTGTGTGTGTGTGTAGGAGCCAGAAATATGATTTGATTATTGATTGTTTACTGTCTTGTATGTGTTCTTGCATGTATTTCTAGGTGCTACGGTTTTATACTTGCTGAAAATTTCTCAAGCCCACAAGCGACGTCTTGTCAACAACAAAGGGAGTGCAAACATATCTTATCTTTACAGCGTTTCTTTCACCACCAAAAAATCGTATACTGTTACAGAAACAAAAATGGAGTTCATATCCCAATAAAGTAACAAGCCTGCTCACAAGCCTGCACTCGTTTTAAAGCTGAAGATGTGCCCAACAATAATCTGGGGTCAATTTTGTCCATCGTGTCAAGCTAATGGGACGTTTTGTCTTCTTTCAGACTTCGTCAGACTGCACATCTTTTACGTGCAGGTAGGGTCTCCTGTCAATCAAAGTCACGTGGAAGACAAGTTTTTTGTTTGCGGTTAGGGTGATGTAGGCTCTGATGTAGAACAATCTCTGATTGGGCAAAATTTTCTCAACAAATAAGCCCTGCGTAACCTAGTTTAATCAGTGTCAAGCGGAGTTGAGGCGCATGAGACACACGCACACAGTCAATGCTGTCGGCCTGGATGGGTTTAACCCGAACAGTGAGTGTATGAACCATATATGTAAAAATCAACCTGTTTCATCACTAAGATTATAAAATATCAGTTTTCACACAAAACTTCAAACTAGTTTATTTTTCCCAAACATATTGTGCAGGTACAGCTCAACAATTTGAATATTGTGAAAAAGTTCAGTATTGGAAACTTGGTGTCACCCTGATCAGCTAATTAAGTCAAAACATCGGCAAAGGTTTCCTGACCCTTTAAACAGTCTCTCAGTCTGAGTCAGCAGGCTACACAATCATGGGGAAGGCTTCACAAGGAGGGTAAGACACAAAAGGTCATTGCTGAAGAAGCTGGTTGTTCACAGAGTGCTGTATCCAAGCATATTAACAGAAAAGTGAGTGGAAGGAAAAGGTGCAGCAGCAACAGAGATGACTGCATCCTCGAGAGGATTGTCAAGTGAAATCCATTGAAGAATTTGGGGGAGCTTCACAGGGAGTGGACCGAGGCTGGAGCCGGCGCATCAAGAGTCACCACACACACACGGACGAATACCAGACGTGGGCGACAAATGTTGCATTCCTTGTGTCAAGCCACTCCTGAACCAGAGACAACGTCAGAAGCGTCTTGCTCAATGGTCCAAAGTCCTCTTTTCAGATGAAAGTAAATTTTGCATTTCATTTGGAAATCGACTGGAGGAAGAGTGGAGATGCAGAGAATCCACATTGCTTGAACTCCAGGGTGAAGTTTCCACAGTCAGTGATGATGTGGCTGGTGTTGGTCCACTGTGTTTTCTGAAGTCCACAAGTCACTGTGCTTGATTGGCCAGCAAACTCCCCTGACCTGAACCCCGTAGAAAATCTATGGGCTGTTGTCAAGAGGAAGATGAGACACCAGACCCAACAGAGCAGATGACCTGAAGGCAGCTCTCAAAGCAACCTGAGCTTCCATGACACATACGCAGTGCCACAGGCTGATCGCCTCCATGCCACGGTGCATTGATGAAGTCATTCATGCAAAAGCAGTCCCATCCAAGTATTGAGTGCCTAAACATGAACAGAATTTTCAGAAGTCTGACATTTGTGCTTAAAAGATATTTTTTGGACTGGTCTTATGTGATATTCCAATTTTCTGAGACACTGACTTTAAGGTTTCCATTATCTGTAAATTTTCCATTTTCCATTTTCCATTTCCATTATCAAAGTTACAAGAAACAAAGGCTTGAAATATTTCACTCTTTGTGTGTAATGTAATCTACATAAAATTCTAGTTTCACTTTTGAAATTACTGACAAAAATATTTTACTTTTTCATGATATAATTTTTTGAGATGTACCTGTGTTTTCACAAGCCATTTTTTTTTTTTTTTGGAATGACTCAATTTAATATTTTAATCAATCAGTTCTTTCATTTACGCCACCAATCATAGTTGTGCCATTAGCACTTCTGTAGTTATAATGCTTTAACTGCAGTGATGCAAAAACAGGCAGAAATTGCCAAAAACTGCCTCTGCATGAACAGGTTAAAGCCAAGCGTGGAGCCAGCTGGCGTGCATTTTTTGCATAACCCTGGATTCTGGTATAATAAATCTCCAGTTCATCATTTTCTACCTCTGGACATTGGATTTTTTTTTACAGCAATGTGTGCCAGGACTTATTCCCCCAGGCAGCCTCCACAGTGGCTTTTGGAACTGAATGAAATGAATGGAAAGTTTAGGAAACTAGCCACTACAGTGTGTTTGTTTGTTTGCAGGCTGGTGAAACTGGACTTGCCCCCCCTGTTTCAGCTAAGTGTGTGTGAGAGAGAGAGAGAGGGTGAATTTTGAGTATTTACAAATGTGATTGTGTGACATGTTGTGTTGTCTGTCTGCAGGTTGGTGGAGTGCTGCCTTGTGTGTGTTCAAGGTAAGTCTCTCTTGACTTCCTTCCTTCTTTTGTTGTTGTCGCTGTCTGTCGTCTGCTGTGTGTTTCTTAACCTGTGTTGTGTTTCAGGTGCTGTGGTTGGTGCTTTGTGTCATTGGAGGAAGTGAGTTTACGGTGTTTACAACACGTGACCAACATGGACACAGGAAACGAACTGGTGTTGTGGACTAGTTAGTGGTCGACCGTTTGGACTTCTGTGGGTTGTCGGTTCGAGTCCGGCTCTGGTAACTGATGACACTTATCACTTGTTTTCTTTCACGTCCAACAACAAAGAAAAGTTAAATATGCCCGGAGCTCCATGAAAAATTATACCTTTTGAGAAAGGTTTTTTTTTTCATGCACATTTTTAAACTGTAGTCAAATATCATATTAGAATTTCCGAAATGTAAATGACATTCATTGTTTTAATCATTATTTGAAAGGAAACATGGCAGACAATGTGCCTTCGGAGGAAAGTGAGACACTCCGAAGTATAAGCTTGTGTTTTGTGCCCTCTGCTGGACACTTTCAAAGAATCCAGTCTCCATGTATGTCAGAGTAATTAATCCGGGTGAGTGTCGTCATTTTTACACGGCAGTGTCCGGCTCAGGCCAAAGATGTTGTCAACACAAAGAAAGGACTTTACAGGAAGATGATCATCGCGGACTGAACCAATCTCCAGATGATGTTTGACTCCCAGCCCTCCCTGTGTGGTGACCTGTCCAGGTGACTTCAGGTCTGTCCCCGCCCATTATGACGTCATCAAGGTGTGAAACACGCTCCGCCGTGTACACGGGGTATTTTATTTTGAAAATACAACGGATGTTTTATTTTGTGTCTGTGCAGGATTTTCCGTCCCACACGACCTGCTCTGTGAGTAATTTATGCGCCGTGCTCCGGCACAACTACAACTCTGCGTATCTGTTCCGGAGCTGTTCTGGAGTCGTGACGCAGCGGAGCCGCAGCCGGAGGAATTTGGGGATGACGTGATTGAACGTGGTTGTTGTCGTGTGCTGTGCGTGCTGTGTTACGTCCCGTCGTGTCCAGGTGGAGGACCAATTAGGCTCACCTGGATTTAATCAGGACTGATGTCGCGGCCTGTTGAACAGGCCGAGCTTCAGTCAGAACAAGCCAGCGATCCGCTCGGTTCTCTGCTTTTGGACGACAGGTAGGTCGGCTTTGTGTTGTTTCAGGTAGTTTCAGCCGTGTTGTGTGGTAGGCTAATCAATTCTCTGTGTGTGTGTTTGTTTCAGGCTCTTTCCGGCTCCGCAAGCTCCCCAAAGAGCCGCCTTTCCCGGTAAAACGCACTCGTTCATGTTGTTTTCGTGTTTGTGTGTTTTGCACGCTGTCTGCACCACGGAGGGGTTCACCGGGCACCTGTCTCACTTCACACGTTTGTTTTCGGTGAACAAATGCTGTCAGTCACATGCAGACGATTGCGTGGACTTTACCAGTTTGATGCTTTGCGAGTGTGTGTGACGGTACAGTATACATCTTAATTTAAATGGTGCCCATGAGCTTTATTTAATAGTCTTGTTTCCCTCTGTTAGTGCTGGAGAAGAAGCAGGAGGGGGCGCCAATCAACGCGTTGAAGATGGGTTTGTTTGAAGGTGTAACTTTATGTGGAAACATTTAATACAACGTTGAGGTGTTCATATTCTCACCTTGTGCTGTTGGACTGTCTTGTTTCCATCTGGAAGCAGGTCTGTTGGTGCTGGAGAAGAAGCAGGAGGGGGCACCAATCAGCGGTTTGAAGATGGGTTTGTTTGAAGGCGTCATTTCAGGTGAAACGTACATTTCATACAATGTTGGTGTTCATATTCACACTGTGTGCTGTCAGACTGCTTTTGTGTTCCAGTTTCATGTTGGAGGTGACGTAGACGTTGGGCAGACTCTCTGAAGGGGCAAAGCTGGGTCAGGACTCTCCTCCCTCCCACTCAGATAAGAGTCTCATTTATTCTCAGAAATAGCAGTGCAGTAAATGTCCATCCTGACTTGCTGTACCCTGAAGTGGAATCTGTGCCGCTGCAGTCGTCGTGGTCAGTGGTGCCAGCAGGTGAGCTTGAACTTGTTGATGACTGTTGCTGTAATATTGTATCAGTGGGTCGTCACTCTTCTTTGGTGTTGGGTAGTCACGTGGCTTCTGTTTTGTGTGTGTTGGGGGCAGGGGGGTTTATTATTATTATTTTATTATTATTATTATCATTATTTTATTATTATTATTATTATTATTATTATTATTAGGTTGTTCCTCTTCTGGACAGTAACTGCTTGTTGGTTGTGTGTGAAGGTGTCCCTCCATGGAAGCAGTGCATGATGTCCGGTCCCAGTAATCAGTGACCTGTCTGCGTGCAGCTCGTCCACCTTCCCGGTCCAGGATGGATGGATTGTTTTGCTGGAGGCCATTTGGTGAGTCGGTGCCATGATGTAAATTTCCAGATAAGGCCTTGCCACGATTCTCCGTTTACTGCCGCTTTCTGCTTTCAGGTTCAACCTCACCAGGGACTCCACATCAGATGGGACTGCAGCGAGGGTCAGGTGAGGGTCTGTACAAGCAGCAACTCTGCTGTAGCTGATAGATGAATGAGAGAGGATCTCTTTACAGTGAAGTAGTAACAGTGACTGGATCGGTAATGAATGTCTTTCCTCCTTTCAGAGTACCAGTGTGATGGAAGGGGCCGATCAGCAGCGTCGTTGGACTGATTACTGTTGACATTGTTTGTTCTTTGTATGTTGTAAATAGGCAAATAATTTTAATGTTCTTTTTTTTTCTTCTTTGGTACATGTGTAGCAAGTGGTTGTGGTTGGTTGTTAGTGTGGTCTGTCAGGTGTGCTTTGTTGGCACTGAGTTGTTTAACGGTTAGGAGCGTGTGGTCCAATGCAGTGGTTGTTAGCTTTGGGGCTGTTGTGGTTGTTAGCTTTGGGGCTGTTGTGGTTGTCAGCTTTGGGGCTGTTGTGGTTGTCAGCTTTGGGGCTGTTGTGGTTGTCAGCTTTGGGGCTGTTGTGGTTGTCAGCTTTGGGGCTGTTGTGGTTGTCAGCTTTGGGGCTGTTGTGGTTGTCAGCTTTGGGGCTGTTGTGGTTGTCAGCTTTGGGGCTGTTGTGGTTGTCAGCTTTGGGGCTGTTGTGGTTGTCAGCTTTGGGGCTGTTGTGGTTGTCAGCTTTGGGGCTGTTGTGGTTGTCAGCTTTGGGGCTGTTGTGGTTGTCAGCTTTGGGGCTGTTGTGGTTGTTAGCTTTGGTTTAGTTGCTTGTAGGTGCTTCTTTTGGTTTGGACAGGAGTTGTATTGCAGAGAATATTTGTTCTGTTCATTAACTACTCTTCTTTCTGGTCTCATTTCCATGTTTTTGGAGCTGTTCTTGACCCGTTGAAGCATCATCATCTCTCCCTGACTGCAGTTGGAGCTGGAAGGTTTGCACACGTCTCTCTGCATGGTCCTCTTTAGCCACATAGCTGGTGGTGTCACGTGGTGCAGTAAATGTGTGCTTGTATGTTGCCATGCCTTTTTGTCCTGGTGTAGGAGCAGTGCTGATCAGTTGAAGGTAAGTTGGATTCAATTAGCAGCAGTTGTTTGTCTCCTTGGCTGCCTGTTTGTCCTTTCAGTGGCCTGTAGATGGAAAACTCTCTCCCAACCACTGTGAGGCTGCAGCAGCTCCTCCTCCCCTGGATGATGATCCTGATAATGCAGAGTATGTACAAGGCAGAAATGTAAGCATTGATTTTATTTTTTTTTTTTTTTGTGTGATGGCAGCAAAATGTTGGTGTTGCTTCTACTTTTTTTTTTTTTTTTTTTTTTTTAATGAAATGATTGTCTGCTCCGGTAGCCCTGTTTGGTTGGTGTTGGCCTGGTTAATGGTCTGAGTAGTTTGAAGTGAGGTTGTGGTGGTTGTTGGGCAGTAACTTGCTACAGCTTGTGTGCAGCATTTAGGTCATTTGCATTATTTTTTTGGGGGGTTTGTTTTGTTTGCCTATTTACATGTGCTGTTGTGTAAATGAAATGTAAAGTGTATTGATTGTTCACTTGGTGGATGTAAAAGTCTGCGAGGACTTGATGCTACTGTGGAATTTATTTTTGAATTGAAAATGTTTGAATATGTTCTTTGTAAAGGAAAATGTAACGTTGAAATGTAAAATCAAAAAAGTGGTGTTTTGATGGATGTTACTGTCAGACAAGTTGAACGTCAACTGAATTTTTGAAAACATTAAAGAAAAGTAATGCAAAGCAGTTTTGCCATGTCGTTTTTTTTTTTTAAGCTCCTTTTTAGCATTTTCACATTTAGTCTTTTCCTTTATTCGAAAGGTAACTCAATACTGTCATCTTCACTCCCTACTTTGGCAATTTGTTTCTTTCCTCTTCTTGGCGCTTTAACGTTTCCTTTTGTGCGACTTTACCACTAATTATTTTTCTTAATACGTCAACTGTTTCTCTTTGCTTTTATTATGTAATGTTTTCTCTACATATAAAACTTTACCTGTTCTTCACGGTCTTTATTTTTTTTTCTCCCCACTTTCTCTTGCCTTTTTGCTTTTTAAACTCTTTCCTCTTGTGCACTTGGTTTCTCTGTTCCCTTTTATTCTTTCATTCACGCCCTCCCTCCTACCCTCACCCATGTATTATTATATAAGTCTTTTCTCTTTACGTTCTTTGATGCTGACCTAATAAAGTCAGTGACAACCCCACCATAGAAAACATGTTGGTTTTTTTTTTTTTTTTTTTTTTTTTTTTTTTAAAGCTCTGAGCTACATCCAGCATATTTACATGACATCTCATGTCTCAAGCACCATCACAACAGTTCTTCCTGACTTGGTGACATTAAACTCACTTCAGCACACTACAGTCCTACATGTCCCTACTCTGACATACCAGAGAAGAAAGAAAAGCTCATTTAGAAAGTCCACAGAAGAAATAAATACACCATATCCAGATTAGAATTGACTTTCTTGAAGGTTTTGTTTTTTTTGTAAAACAACACTCCACAATCCATACTTGGGCCAGGAACAACACCACAGCCTGCAACAACAAAACACAAACACCAATTACAACCAAACAGTGAGTGTGAGGGACTGACCATCAGCCAGGACAGGGGGCCTCACTCAGCTGCCTGCCTGCAACACAAACACAGCCTGAGCAACACACTAACACCAGAGCACAGCTTCAACAAACAAACACACACTTACCTGACACACCTACACTTTGGACAGTGACTGCCACAGTTAGAGGGGTGCAACCAACAAGTGCACCAAAAGGGGAAAACTGAAAAACCACCTTAACCAAACTAACTACAGCTGACCAAAGTCGGCCAACAGCATCCAATTACTACAGCAAAGCATGACTAGACAGAGAGGAAACAAACTCACCTTCACATACAGGAGGAAGTCACCTCTCACTAACCTGCAAACTGTCACACGTCAGACAGAGGGACACACTACAGGAAAGACAGACAGACAGACAGAGGGACATTTGAAATCCACATCAGACAGACACTGTCTGTCCACTTTAACTGAAGACTCAGACAGACAGGGCAGCGTGAAGGGGCTCTGTATGTGAGATGTGAGTCCTCCAGTCTGGAAACAGCTGGTTCAAATTCATCATGAGAAGCAAGCTAAATTAAAAGAACATTTCACGTTAGTTAAGTTTTCATAAATCAGGAGAACGGCGAAGGTAAACTTTAAAATAACAAACATCATCTGAAGGTCGATTTAATGTTTCCTCCCTCTTTACTGTGATTCTCTTCCTGTTAAGGGAATTAAAAGTCACATGAAAACCTGTCAGAGTGTTCATGTCTGTTTTTTCTTTCTGTTGACTTCAGTTTGATCTCCATGGATTTTGAAGTCCAGCAGCCAAACTGGAGACTCTGAAGCTCTGACTGACATTTGAGTGTCATAGACTCAGTTTTACTGAGCAGAGGGAAATGGAGCCCTCCTGTGGAGAGATTGTGTAAGGACGTCACTTTACCTCACTGATCCTGTTGTTTCAACATCCAGGGTCCAACATACAGAGTCCAGGGAGTAACTATAAGAGTAGCAGACTGTGATATTATATTGGGATGAAATTCTCTTCAATGTCTTTTTCTGTATTGTCTCGTGATGGCAGTTTAATGTCAGTTGTATTCATAATCTTTATTTTGGTTGTTGGACTTTAAAATTCACTAATAACTAAAACGAAACTTGCCCTTAGAGAGCATGAACGATCGTTCAGTCTGACTTTTTAATTTTCAGATTTAATGCAGTCCATCAAGATAATTTCATTGTCCTCTGAAGCTGTGACTGACATTGGAGTGTTTATTACTCAGTCAAACTGAGTTTTTGAGTCCATACGAGAGTAACGGTAAGGTTGGGCTATTAATTTCCTTTTGTCAGAATCAGTTTGCTATCAAAGAGTTTTAAAGGCCAACAATTGAACTAAGATTCAATTTTAAGGTTGGACTTTCAATCCTCATTACCTCTTTAAGGAAGCGAGAAAGAGGAAAAAAACATTAATGTTCTTGGAACTCCAAATGTTTGTATCAACTGTTTGACCCATTAATGTGCTGCTTTGGGGAATCAATTAAAAAAACAGTTTCTGATATTTGTGATAATTCAGAGAAGAAACTCAAAACCTTTCAGAAGCTGTCCTTTCGTTGAGTTCATCACTGAAGTGTATTGTGGAAAATCACAGGTGGACAGGTGAAGTCCTCCTTCTGATATAATTATGAGGTTTGGCATGAATGTTTGCCCTGTTTTGCCTGCTGGCTGGTGGCTCAGATAGTTGGCGTCCTCGTCCAGTGTTTGGCAAACAGAGATTCAAATCCTGCAACTGATGACGCTTATCACTTGTGTTCTTTCACGGCCAACGCAAAAAGAAAAGCTAAATACGCCCGGAGCTTCTTGGATGGTCACAATGATTAGCTCAGTCAGATGGCCAACCGCTTGGGCTTCTGTGGGTTGGTGGTTCGAGTCTGGCTCTGGTAACTAATGACACTTAGCCCTTGTTTTCTTTCACATGCAACACAAAAGGAAAAGTCAAATACGCCCGGAGCGCCTTGCACTGTCATGACGATTAGCTCGGTCAGTTGGTTGGCAGTTTGGGCTTCTGTGGCTTGTTGGTTCGATTCCTGTTCTGGGCTTTGTCTTTACAAGCCCAGTACCAGAAATGCAACCTTAAAAGGACTCCGAAAACATTTGTTAGTGCAGAAGGAGCAAGTGGCGCACAGGGTTCCTTCGTGGCCTTAAGTGTGTGCGCGCAAGTTGGCAATGGTGTGCCTCCCGGTTCGAAACCACTGTTGGGTGATAGTGGAGTCGTCTCTGGTCCGTTCTCCGATACAGCTCAGGTACGCCTCCGGTACCTGAGTGGGTGGTCTCGGGTGTGGCGAGGAGGTGGTAAGGGGGGGCGTCTGCCCCCCCGAGATTTGGAGAAATAAAAGCACGGTGTTATGCTAAAGTTTTATTTGCAAAACCTTGACGACAGCTAACAAGAACCCTTATGTAACATACAAATGACGAGATTCCTCAAAGTTTCTCCATAAGAGCAACATCACATGTCCCTCTGTCTGTCCACTTGAACTGAAGACTCAGACAGACAGGGCAGCGTGAAGGGGCTCTGTATGTGAGATGTGAGTCCTCCAGTCTGGAAACAGCTGGTTCAAATTCATCATGAGAAGCAAGCTAAATTAAAAGAACATTTCACGTTAGTTAAGTTTTCATAAATCAGGAGAACGGCGAAGGTAAACTTTAAAATAACAAACATCATCTGAAGGTCGCTTTAATGTTTCCTCTCTCTTTACTGTGATTCTCTTCCTGTTAAGAGAATTAAAAGTAACATGAAAACCTATCAGAGTGTTCATGTCTGTTTTTTCTTTCTGTTGACTTCAGTTTGATCTCCATGGATTTTGAAGTCCAGCAGCCAAACTGGAGACTCTGAAGCTCTGACTGACATTTGAGTGTCATAGACTCAGTTTTACTGAGCAGAGGGAAATGGAGCCCTCCTGTGGAGAGATTGTGTAAGGACGTCACTTTCTTTCTTCTGGTAACTAATGACACTTAGCCCTTGTTTTCTTTCACATGCAACACAAAAAGAAAAGTCAAATACGCCCAGAGCTCCTTGGATTGTCACGACGATTAGCTCGGTCAGTTGGTTGGCAGTTTGGGCTTCTGTGGCTTGTGGGTTCAATTCCTGTTCTGGGCATTGTCTTTACAAGCCCAGTACCAGAAATGCAACCTTAAAAGGACTCCGAAAACATTTGTTTGCGCAGAAGGAGCAAGTGGCGCACAGGGTTCCTTCGTGTCCTTAAGTGTGTGTGTGCGCAAGTTGGTAATGGTGTGACTCCTGGTTCGAATCCTGTCTGTTCCAAGTTCAAAACCACTGTTGGGTGATAGTGGAGTACTTGCCATGTGCGCAAGCTGAACTGGGAATCACACCATTAGCAACTTAGGTTGGTTATAAACTGGGAGTCACACCATTAGCAACTTGGTTGGTTGCCAACCAGGAGTCACACCATTACCAACTTGGTCCAGCCAAGTTGGGAATGGTGGTTGGTATGGTGTGACTCCTGGTTCAAATGGAGTCATTGTCTTTACAAGCCCAGTACCAGAAATGCAACCTTAAAAGGACTCCGAAAACATTTGTTAGTGCAGAAGGAGCAAGTGGCGCACAGGGTTCCTTCGTGTCCTTAAGTGTGTGTGCGCAAGTTGGTAATGGTGTGACTCCTGGTTCGAATCCTCTCTGTTCCAAGTTCAAAACCACTGTTGGGTGATAGTGGAGTAGTTGCGATGTGCGCAAGCCGAACCGGGAATCACACCATTAGCAACTTAGGTTGGTTACAAACTGGGAGTCACACCATTAGCAACTTGGTTGGTGAACAGTCACACCATTACCAACTTGGTCCAGCCAAGTTGGGAATGGTGGTTGGACCAAGTTGGTAATGGTGTGACTCCTGGTTCAAATGGAGTCACGCCATTAGCAACTTGGTCCAACCAAGTTGGTAATGGTGTGAATCCTGTCTGTTCAAAACCACTGTTGGGTGGATAGTGTAGTTGTCTCCGGTCCGTTCTCCAATACAGCTCAGGTATGCCTCTGGTACCTGAGTGGGCGGTCTCAGGTGTGAGGGCACCTGAGTGTGGCGAGGAGGTGGTAAGGGGGGGGAGTCTGCCCCCCCGAGAGTGGGAGGAATGGAAGGAAGGGGTTATAGTAGAATCTTAAATGCATTTTTAGACATTACCATTTCTCTTCATTATAATATAGATACCTAATCAGAAATATTTATTAGTTTCAGGACTGGACCAAAATTTTAATATAACCCCTTCCTTCCATTTCTCCCACTCTCGGGGGGGCAGACTCCCCCCCTTACCACCTCCTCGCCACACTCAGGTGCCCTCACACCTGAGACCGCCCACTCAGGTACCGGAGGCATACCTGAGCTGTATTGGAGAACGGACCGGAGACAACTACACTATCCACCCAACAGTGGTTTTGAACAGACAGGATTCACACCATTACCAACTTGGTTGGTAAACTTGGTTGGTTCCCAGCCAAGTTGGGAATGGTGGTTGGACCAAGTTGCTAATGGCGTGACTCCATTTGAACCAGGAGTCACACCATTCCCAACTTGGTCCAACCACCATTCCCAACTTGGCTGGACCAAGTTGGTAATGGTGTGACTGTTAACAAACCAAGTTGCTAATGGTGTGACTCCCAGTTTGTAACCAACCAAGTCGCTAATGGTGTGACTCCCAATTCAACTTGCACACATGGCAACTACTCCACTATCAACCAACAGTGGTTTTGAACTTGAAACAGACAGGATTCGAACCAGGAGTCACACCATTACCAACTTGCGCACACACACTTTAGGACACGAAGGAACCCTGTGCGCCACTTGCTCCTTCTGCACAAAGAAATGTTTTCGGAGTCCTTTTAAGGTTGCATTTCTGGTACTGGGCTTGTAAAGACAATGCCCAGAACAGGACTCGAACCAACAAGCCACAGAAGCCCAAACTGCCAACCAACTGACCGAGCTAATCGTCATGACAGTGCAAGGTGCTCCGGGCGTATTTGACTTTTCTTTTTGTGTTGCATGTGAAAGAAAACAAGGGCTTAGTGTCATTAGTTACCAGAGCCAGACTCGAACCACCAACCCACAGAAGCCCAAACGGTTGGCCATCTGACTGAGCTAATCGTTGTGACAATCCTAGGAGCTCCGGGCGTATTTAACTTTTCTTTTTGTGTTGGACGGGAATGAAAACAAGGGATAAGCGTCATCAGTTACCAGAGTCAGACTCTAACCAAGAACCCACAGACGTTCACGACTAACTTCTATCGACTAACCGACCAAGCTAATGGTTGTGGCAAGCCAAGGAGCTCAGAGTATATTCAACTTTTCTTTTTGTTTTGGAAGTAAAAATGGAACAACGGTGTTCAGACTCAAACGCCGGACCTCCAGGACTTCATCTGAGGTCCTGACAGGGTGAGCTACTGGATCAGACTGATGGTTGCTGAATTTTAAGCCTTCCAATAATTATTTTGTTCAAGAGCTTCCAAATTGACTGGCAGTGTCAAGAATCAAACCCCGGACCTCAACAGGTCCAGGCAGAGAAGGTATCAGGTCGAGCAGACCAGTGGATGGTTGAGATAATGACCCTCTAGAAACCAACTCATCTAGATTTAAAGGCCAGAAAAATTCAAAACATATATATATATATATATATATATATATATATATATAAATAAACAAGAGCAAGGGTGTGATTACAACTGTGTGTTAATTCACAGTTGGACACAATTGGCTTTTCCCAGTCTGAGACCGTCCTCAGAACAGATGCAATCATCATAGCGGGGGATTTGAGTATTCATGAAGATGTTGACAAACTCTGAAAAAAACTCAGAGAATTCAGATAGAAACTCTCAGTAAGGACCAAGTGGAAGAGCGAGTCCGACCACAACAGCTATTTCAATTGTCCAGCAGTTTGAAAGTCTCAGTTTTCGGTCTTTGAGCGCCAAAGACTTGATCTAGAATCGGTTGATAATCTGCAGTGAATTGCCACAGCAATCCTCCTTCTCGACCTGTGAATGTGAAAATGAATATTAGTACGAGCCGTGGATTCGTTGATAAGATTATACTCATCCTTCGACAGCAGTGACACAACAGATCAATGAGATGATCACACTCATCCAAATCCCTGTTGGTCTATGATTTGATAACTGATGAACCAGCCCCAGTCCCTTCATGGTGTTTTGTGTGATCACAGTGATCAGCCTGAATACTAACAGCCTCTTCCTGCCACAGTGACGCTGGTGAGAACAACTTTTTAAGGTAAACACAAGAAACTTGTGCGACAAAAAATGGACCAAACTCAGTGATTAACTCCCTAAAACTAACAACAAACTTCAAACTATCACTGCTCCCTAACAACAAACTTTCGCCCTGCCCGATGTGCCCTACAGCTAATATGTAACTGGGCCAGTGAACAGTGATAGCTAACATGTCTTTGGGCAAGCTACACTAGTAGATTCAGTAACCAAACTCACCTGAACAGTCCTATCATCAAATCAAATCAAACCAACACAGGCCAACTCACCTTGACTAACTGCATGCTCTGAAAGAGGCTGAAATAGGCCACACCACTCCACTTAAATACACTTCCTCTTCCTGGATTTCTTCCTCCGCTCCTCCCTTGAGTCTGTCTATCTTAAGAGCTCCCCCTGCTGGGGCCCCCAGCTACGATTCGTCCTTCTAATCCAAATCCACTGATTGGATCTTACTGCCTCGTCCGACATTTCCTTGACTATTTTCCTCACGCTCTGTCCCCTTCCTCCCAACTCCCTCAACAAAGCAACAACAGATCTGGCCACAAACCCTCTACATCCTACTTCCACTGGACAAATCCTAACCTTCCATCCTCGCTGCTCAGGATCCTGACCTAGCTGTGCATACTTGAGCTTTTTCCTTTCATACGCTTCTTCAACTGAATCCTCCCACGGCTACGTCGGCTCTATGAAATATACTCTCATTCTACTCCTAGACTACAAAATTATATCAGGCCTGAGCTTCGTACAGACTATTTCCTGGGGAACAACAAGCTTTCCTCCTAAATCCACCTGCATCTCCCAGTCACCAGCATCCTCTAAGCCAGTGGTTTTCAAAGTGGGGGC
Source organism: Echeneis naucrates (assembly GCF_900963305.1). Taxonomy (NCBI): domain Eukaryota; kingdom Metazoa; phylum Chordata; class Actinopteri; order Carangiformes; family Echeneidae; genus Echeneis; species Echeneis naucrates. The sequence continues at coordinate 15,580,312 of NC_042512.1, read as the reverse complement.
CGCGGCGCTCGGGGGGGGGGCCTCAGGAAATTAGAGGTTCTTGATTATCGGCATTTTGTTGAAAAGTTGATTATTCAGTGGAAATGTAATACAGTATTGTAAATATGTTATATTATTATGCGAAGCAAATGAAATAACGATTGAATATTGAATAAAATTAAGGAAATCATTCTGAAAGTTGATGTTTGGGGGTCATGGTATGGAAATGTTTGGGAACCCCTGCTCGAAGCTATCTTGCCTCCTTATCTTATTAACGTTCCCTCCTTCTTGAACAAACTGAATTGCAACTCTCTTTGTTTTAGACCCTCCTAAATTTGCCAGCCTCCGTATATCTTCAATGCCTGCAGCTAAGCTTTGTAAAACCTGGCTATGTCGCCACGTATACCGTCCTTGTGACAGACTAACCTTACAACCTGACAAGATGTGCTTTAGAGTTGCAGTACGTGAACTCAACAGACATAACGGGTCTCCATTTACCCAGAGTTTGAGGTTCTGGGGCGTTGGCAATACATCATATGGTGCACATATCAAAAATCGAATACTACTTTCCTCCATACTCCACAGCTCTTTCCAACTAAGCTTTTTCTTCCCGACACCTTCCCAGTTCAACTATTGTCCCTGCTTAGCCTGAGCCACTGCCCTTGCACTCCTTAATATTTCCTCCTGTGTATGAACCTGTTCCACAACTTGCTTCCTCTTTCCAATCTTTGTATGCCTAAGAGTTGCTGTAGCCTCCTGTGCTGCCATTCTTGGATTCCATTTTCTCCGCTTGGTTGGGTTTGGAACCCCCTTACTAACTACCACATCTTTATTCCCAGAAAACAGGAGCTCTGTCCTCACCTGAGTTGAGTACATTTAAACTCCTCCACTAGACTAGATACTGGGAGCTGAAGTATGCCTTTTCCATACAGTGCCACAGTGCGTCAACGTCTCAGAACACCGAGCCACTTCCTCATGTAAGAGCTTACTAGTCTTTCCATTTTCTCTGCAGCAGATATCGGAATCTCATATACCGACAGTGGCCACATCAGCCTGGGAAATAATCCAAACAGCAAACACCACAGCTTCGACTTTCCTGGAAGTCCTGATTTATCTATTCGAGCCAGTCCTTCAGCAACATCCCTCCGAAACTGCACTACCTGTTCTCCATCATGCAAATCTGCCTTGTACCACCTACCTAGGCTCTTGACTGCTTTTTCCCTAATTATTGGAATTTCCTCTTCATCCATGACAAACTTTTGATCACTTAATCTTCCTGGACTTATTGAGATACCTCTACACTTAATAAACTTCAAGTGGGCCAGTATGAAAATTAAGCCTAGTAAGTCTCTCAAGTACTGTTTTCATTCGTGGCACCGTTGTAGTTATTGTCATATCATCCATGTATGCCCTAAATGGTGTAAGGCGCATCCCATCCTGCCGCCTCTCTCCACCTACAACCCACCTAGAAGCTCTAATCATTACTTCCATTGCCATTGCGAATGCTAATGGAGAAATCGTACACCCTGCCAGAATGCCTATTTCTAGCCTCTGCTGACCTGTTGTAAAGCCTGCTGTACTTACACACAGTCTGATATCCTGGGAATATGTTCTTACTAAATTGACAAGTACTCCAGATACTCTAAAATAGTCAAATGCCTCCCAAATAAGGCTATGTGGCATTGTCCAGGAATATCACAAGCAAGTCTCTTTTCTCACTCTTGGCTGCCTGAATCTGATACCAAAATCATGCTAGTGTGCTCTAAACACCCTGCAAAACCTGGTATTCCTGCCTTCTGTACTGAAGTATCTCTTAAGCTATTCCTTTCTAAAGAACTAGCTAGTCTCTGTACAACTAAAGAAAATCTTCCCCTCTACATTCAGGAGAGAGATCATATGGAACTGACTCAGGTCTGAACACTCCTTCTCCTTTGGAATAAGCACACCTCTTGTCCTACGTCATGCTCTGGGAATAGACAGTTTTTTCCAAACTATTCTTCACCCTATCCTTCACTGTGTCACATATCCAACTCGGAGTCTGATCCGTTCCAGTGTCTGTTACCCTGGAGTCTGCCTGTGAGTCAGAAGTCCACTAATAAATGCTAAACACGCATACTGATCTACCTCAGTAAAGTACAATTAAAACTGTAACTGTGCAACACTGTCAAAGGCCTGAAGCCTTAATTTCATCCATTTATTGACCAAGACAGCTGAGACAAGTTTGAGTTTCTGCAGATATTCTTGAAATTACTTTAAGATAGCAAATTGTCCTGTCAGTGTGAAGTATCACGAGACCGCTGTACCTGCGTGATTCAAGATGGCTGAAAACAACAACAGTTTGAACCGGACAGCAGTCAGCGCGGCTCCTGGTCTCAAATTTCAACCGAATTCAGTCCGATTTGTCTGAAGACAGAGTGGATTTATCAGAAGGAGCACTTTGAATAAAGGAAAAAGAAGAGGAACTAAACATGGAGTACACACAGCAGCAGAGGAGGAGGAGAGCGGGAGGCCGCTTGAAGACAGATGGACAAAGACAGCAAAGAGTTCCGGCTGTTAAAGACTGGAAGTGAGGAGCTGGATTCAGGACACCCTGAAGGATTCTCAGAAAGAGGGTCCAGAGGACCGGCTCAGGTTCTGGGAGAAGCTGCTACTTTGGGCTCGTCCACATTTTCTCTCGAAGCTCTACTGTGTCAGCGGCTCAGAAATCTTCAGTTGGCTGGATGTCCAGCAGCCAAACTGGAGAGACTGAAGCTCTGACTGACATTTGAGACTCAGTTTTACTGAGCAGAGGGAAATAGAGCCCTCCTGTGGAGAGATTGTGTAAGGACGTCACTTTACCTCATTGATCCTGTTGTTTCAACACCCTTTAAAATTAACTAAAACAAACCTGAACCTCAGAGAGCATTAGCAATCATTCAGTCTGACTTTTATAATCTTCAGATTTAATGCAGTTCATTCAGATAATTCTATTCTCCTCTGAAGCTGTGACTGACATTGGAGTGTTAAACAGTTTGACTGAGTAATAGAGTACATAGGAGAGTAATGGTAAGGTTGGGATATTAATTTCCTTTTGTCAATATCAGTTTTATATTTTCCAGACAGAAAAAGACATTGAACAGAAATTAATCCCAACAACTGAAATGGAGATAAAATTTTAAGGTTATACTTTGAATCCTTTTTACGCCTTTCAGGAAGACAGGAAGAAAACATTTAAAAGTTATTTGTATAAACTTTTGGGCCCATGAATGTGCTCAAACATTTGTTCAATTAAAAAATATAACTTTCTGATATCAGTGATGATTCAGACAAGAAACAGAAGAAAACCTTTCAGAAGTTGTCTTTTCTTCGAGTTTATCACTGAAGCTCTCTGAGATGGTTTGTTTTAGTTATTAGTTGTATTCTGACACTCTGGTTGCTGGACTTTAAATTCACTGACATGAAACTCATGTCAGTACGAGACAATACAGAACAAGACATTGAACAGAAATTAATCCCAATATAATATCACAGTCTGCTACTCTGAGAGTTACTTCCTGGACGCTGGATGTTGAAACAACAAACAACAAAACAAGTCAGACTGAATGATTGCTAATGCTCTCTCAGGTTCAGGTTTGTTTTAGTTAATTTTAAAGTCCAGAATACAACTGACATTAAACTGATGTCATCACAAGACAATACAGAAAAAGACAAACAGAAATTAATCTCAATAGCATTTTGCAGTCTGCTACTCTGACACTTAGTTACTCCCTGGACCGTGGGTGTAGGACTTTGGACTCTGTATGTTGAAACAACAGGATCAGTGTGGTAAAGGGATGTCATTACACAATCTCCCCACAGGAGGGCTCCATTTCCCTCTGTTCAGTAATACTGAGTCTTTTCCACTCAAATGTAAGTCAGCGCTTCAGAGTCTCCACTTTGATCAACGGATTTTGAAGGCCAAGGTTAGTCGCCTCATTCCTTGGTGGTTGTTTTTTGGAGTGGTCTGTCGTCTGCAGTGTGTTTCTTACCCTGTGCCGTATCTCAGGGGCCGTGGGTGTTGCTTTGTATCATCGGAGGAAGTGAGTGTCATCTTGACAGCACTTTGAGTAACATGTTGCACATAGTGTGAAAGACAGAAAGGACCCAGCCCAAAAAAAAAAAAAAACCCAAGCATTTAAAATATAAAACATTAAAACAACAGTGAGAAACATGAAGCTTTACATGTAGAGAACATGTTATACATACACACTAAAGCAAAGATAACAGTGCGAACATTCAGAGAGAAATAAGAACTACAACAGTAAAGTCTCAGAAGTAAAAGTTAAGAGGAAAGACAAAGTGCCCAAGTGAGGAGAGTGAAAAATGACAGTGTTGACTGTTACATTAAGAATAGAGAAAAGACAGAGTGGGGAAAGTCTAAAACAGAGCTTAAATACATAAATTCCAGACATGACATGGATTTCATGTCAAAGTGGGGAAAAGGACACTGAAAGAGGATGAATCAAAGTATGAAAACGTGCAAAGGAGGACACAGAGCTCAAACTATTTGCCTATGACCTTAACACATTAAATAAACCATTGTTTAAGAAATACACAACTGAAAAACAAAAATGAACATTCGTATGAACATAAGAAACATGAAGACTACCACCTGCTAAGAGAAGAGCAGACAGTGTGAAAATGAGGAGGGAGCGAACACAGAAGTCAGAGGCCAAGTCCACAAAAGCGTAAGCAGAAGCTCCTTTAATTAAAAGACATAAATAAAAGCCACAGACACAGCAAAACTGCTTTACATTGTTTTGGTTTTTATCATTTTCCAAAATACAGTTCACATTGAAATTTGCAGACATTAACACACCATTTAAAATTAAAAAAAACAAAAAAAACATTCACATTTCATTAACGAAGAACATTTACAATTTGAAGTCCTTACAGACTGACATCTACAAACCAATCAATACACTTCACATTTCATTTTGACAAAAGCACATGTAAATAGGCAAATAAACAACCAAATCTATTAAAAATAAAATTTAAAAAAAAAAAAACAACCCTAACCACAAGCTGTAGCAGGTTACAGCCCAACCACCACAACTTCATTTTAACTACTCAAACCATTAACCAGGCCAAACCACACAACACAAGCACACAGGGCGACAATTCTTTAAAAAAAAAAAAAAAACATTTCACTGCCATCACATCAAAATCAATGCTTACATTTCTGCCTTGTACATACTCTGCATTATCAGGATCATCATCCAGGGGAGGAGGAGCTGCTGCAGCCTCACAGTGGTTGGGAGAGAGTTTTCCATCTACAGGCCACTGAAAGGACAAACAGGCAGCCAAGGAGACAAACAACTGCTGCTAATTGAATCCAACTTACCTTCAACTCATCAGCACTGCTCCTACACCAGGACAAAAAGGCATGGCAACATACAAGCACACATTTACTGCACCACGTGACACCACCAGCTATGTGGCTAAAGAGGACCATGCAGAGAGATGTGTGCAAACCTTCCAGCTCCAACTGCAGTCAGGGAGAGATGATGATGCTTCAACGGGTCAAGAACAGCTCCAAAAACATGGAAATGAGACCAGAAACAAGAGTAGTTAATAAACAGAACAAATATTCTCTGCAATACAACTCCTGTCCAAACCAAAAGAAGCACCTATAAGCAACTAAACCAAAGCCAACAACCACAACAGCCCCAAAGCAAACAAACAACCACAACAGACCCAAAGCAAACAACCACTGCATTGGACCACATACTGCTAACCTTAAGCCACAACCATTAAACAACTCAGTGCCAACAAAGCACACCTGACAGACCACACTAACATCCAACCACAACCACTTGCTACACATGTACCAAAGAAGAAAAAAAAAAAAAACATTAAAATTATTTGCCTATTTACAACATACAAAGAACAAACAATGTCAACAGAAATCAGTCCAACGACGCTGCTGATCGGCCCCTTCCATCACGCTGGTACTCTGAAAGGAGGAAAGACATTCATTACCGATCCAGTCACTGTTACTACTTCACTGTAAAGAGATCCTCTCTCATTCATCTATCAGCTACAGCAGAGTTGCTGCTTGTACAGACCCTCAGCCGACCCTCGCTGCAGTCCCATCTGATGTGGAGTCCCTGGTGAGGTTGAACCTGAAAGCAGAAAGCGGCAGTAAACGGAGAATCGTGGCAAGGCCTTACCTGGAAATTTACACAATGGCACCGACTCACCAAATGGCCTCCAGCAAAACAATCCATCCATCCTGGACCGGGAAGGTGGACCAGCTGCACGCAGACAGGTCACTGATTACTGGGACCGGACATCATGCACTGCTTCCATGGAGGGACACCTTCACACACAACCAACAAGCAGTTACTGTCCAGAAGAGGAACAACCTAATAATAATAATAATAATAATAATAATAATAATAATAAAACCCCCCTGCCCCCAACACATACACAAAACAGAAGCCACGTGACTACCCAACACCAAAGAAGAGTGACAACCCACTGATACAATAATATTACAGCAACAGTCATCTTGCAAACAAATTCAAGCTCACCTGCTGGCACCACTGACCACGACGACTGCAGCGGCACAGATTCCACTTCAGGGTACAGCAAGTCAGGATGGACATTTACTGCACTGCTATTTCTGAGAATAAATGAGACTCTTATCTGAGTGGGAGGGAGGAGAGTCCTGACCCAGCTTTGCCCCTTCAGAGAGTCTGCCCAACGTCTACGTCGCCTCCAACATGAAACTGGAACACAAAAGCAGTCTGACAGCACACAGTGTGAATATGAACACCAACATTGTATGAAATGTACGTTTCACCTGAAATGACGCCTTCAAACAAACCCATCTTCAAACCGCTGATTGGTGCCCCCTCCTGCTTCTTCTCCAGCACCAACAGACCTGCTTCTAGATGGAAACAAGACAGTCCAACAGCACAAGGTGAGAATATGAACACCTCAACGTTGTATTAAATGTTTCCACATAAAGTTACACCTTCAAACAAACCCATCTTCAACGCGTTGATTGGCGCCCCCTCCTGCTTCTTCTCCAGCACTAACAGAGGGAAACAAGACTATTAAATAAAGCTCATGGGCACCATTTAAATTAAGATGTATACTGTACCGTCACACACACTCGCAAAGCATCAAACTGATAAAGTCCACGCAATCGTCTGCATGTGACTGACAGCATTTGTTCACCGAAAACAAACGTGTGAAGTGAGACAGGTGCCCGGTGAACCCCTCCGTGGTGCAGACAGCGTGCAAAACACACAAACACGAAAACAACATGAACGAGTGCGTTTTACCGGGAAAGGCGGCTCTTTGGGGAGCTTGTGGAGCCGGAAAGAGCCTGAAACAAACACACACACACAGAATTGATTAGCCTACCACACAACACGGCTGAAACTACCTGAAACAACACAAAGCCGACCTACATGTCGTCCAAAAGCAGAGAACCGAGCGGATCGCTGGCTTGTTCTGACTGAAGCTCGGCCTGTTCAACAGGCCGCGACATCAGTCCTGATTAAATCCAGGTGAGCCTAATTGGTCCTCCACCTGGACACGACGGGACGTAACACAGCACGCACAGCACGCACAGCACACGACAACACTCACGTTCAATCACGTCATCCCCAAATTCCTCCGGCTGCGGCTCCGCTGCGTCACGACTCCGGAACAGCTCCGGAACAGATACGCAGAGTTGTAGTTGCATAAATTACTCACAGAGCAGGTCGTGTGGGACGGAAAATCCTGCACAGACACAAAATAAAACATCCGTTGTATTTTCAAAATAAAATACCCCGTGTACACGGCGGAGCGTTTTTCACACCTTGAAGACGTCATAATGGGCGGGGACAGACCTGAAGTCACCTGGACAGGTCACCACAAAGGGAGGGCTGGGAATCAAACATCATCTGGAGATTGGTTCAGTCCGCGATGATCATCTTCCTGTAAAGTCCTTTCTTTGTGTTGACAACATCTTTGGCCTGAGCCGAACACTGCCGTGTAAAAATGACGACACTCACCCGGATTAATTACTCTGACATACATGGAGACTGGATTCTTTGAAAGTGTCCAGCAGAGGACACAAAACACAACCTTATATTTCGGAGTGTCTCACTTTCCTCCGAAGGCACATTGTCTGCCATGTTTCCTTTCAAATAATGATTAAAACAATGAATGTCATTTACATTTCGGAAATTCTAATATGATATTTGACTACAGTTTAAAAATGTGCATGAAAAAAAAAAACCTTTCTCAAAAGGTATAATTTTTCATGGAGCTCCGGGCATATTTAACTTTTCTTTGTTGTTGGACGTGAAAGAAAACAAGTGATAAGTGTCATCAGTTACCAGAGCCGGACTCGAACCGACAACCCACAGAAGTCCAAACGGTCGACCACTAACTAGTCCACAACACCAGTTCGTTTCCTGTGTCCATGTTGGTCACGTGTTGTAAACACCATAAACTCACTTCCTCCAATGACACAAAGCACCAACCACAGCACCTGAAACACAACACAGGTTAAGAAACACACAGCAGACTACAGACAGCGACAACAACAAAAGAAGGAAGGAAGGCAAGAGAGACTTACCTTGAACACACACAAGGCAGCACTCCACCAACCTGCAAACAGACAACACAACATGTCACACAACCACATTTGTAAATACTCAAAATTCACCCTCTCTCTCTCTCTCACACACACTTAGCTGAAACAGGGGGGGCAAGTCCAGTTTCACCAGCCTGCAAACAAACAAACACACTGTAGTGGTTAGATTCCTAAACTTTCCATTCATTTCATTCAGTTCCAAAAGCCACTGTGGAGGCTGCCTGGGGGAATAAGTCCTGGCACACATTGCTGTAAAAAAAATCCAATGTCCAGAGGTAGAAAATGATGAACTGGAGATTTATTATACCAGAATCCAGGGTTATGCAAAAAATGCACGCCAGCTGGCTCAACGCTTGGCTTTAACCTGTTCATGCAGAGGCAGTTTTTGGCAATTTCTGCCTGTTTTTGCATCACTGCAGTTAAAGCATTATAACTACAGAAGTGCTAATGGCACAACTATGATTGGTGGCGTAAATTAAAGAACTGATTGATTAAAATATTAAATTGAGTCATTCCAAAAAAAAAAAAAATGGCTTGTGAAAACACAGGTACATCTCAAAAAATTATATCATGAAAAAGTGAAATATTTTTGTCAGTAATTTCAAAAGTGAAACTGGAATTTTATGTAGATTACATTACACACAAAGAGTGAAATATTTCAAGCCTTTGTTTCTTGTAACTTTGATGATTATGGCTTACAGATAATGGAAACCTAAAAGTCAGTGTCTCAGAAAATTAGAATATCACATAAGACCAGTCCAAAAAATATCTTTTAAGCACAAATGTCAGACTTCTGAAAATTCTGTTCATGTTTAGGCACTCAATACTTGGATGGGACTGCTTTTGCATGAATGACTTCATCAATGCACCGTGGCATGGAGGCGATCAGCCTGTGGCACTGCGTACGTGTCATGGAAGCTCAGGTTGCTTTGAGAGCTGCCTTCAGGTCATCTGCTCTGTTGGGTCTGATGTCTCATCTTCCTCTTGACAACAGCCCATAGATATCTACGGGGTTCAGGTCAGGGGAGTTTGCTGGCCAATCAAGCACAGTAACACCACGGTCATTGAACCAGCTTTGGGTACCTTCGGCAGTGTGGGCAGGTGCCAAGTCCTGCTGGAAAATAAAATCGGCATCTCCATGCAGCTTGTCAGCAGAGGGAAGCATGAAGTGCTCTAGAATTTCCCAGTAGGTGGCCGCGTTGATTGTGGACTTCAGAAAACACAGTGGACCAACACCAGCCAAATCATCACTGACTGTGGAAACTTCACACTGGAGTTCAAGCAATGTGGATTCTCTGCATCTCCACTCTTCCTCCAGTCTCTGGGACATCGAGCAAGATAAGACGCTTCTGACGTTGTCTCTGGTTCAGGAGTGGCTTGACACAAGGAATGCAACATTTGTCGCCCACGTCTGGTATTCGTCCGTGTGTGTGTGGTGACTCTTGATGCGCCGGCTCCAGCCTCGGTCCACTCCCTGTGAAGCTCCCCCAAATTCTTCAATGGATTTCACTTGACAATCCTCTCGAGGATGCAGTTATCTCTGTTGCTGCTGCACCTTTTCCTTCCACTCACTTTTCTGTTAATATGCTTGGATACAGCACTCTGTGAACAACCAGCTTCTTCAGCAATGACCTTTTGTGTCTTACCCTCCTTGTGAAGCCTTCCCCATGATTGTGTAGCCTGCTGACTCAGAGACTGTTTAAAGGGTCAGGAAACTTTTGCCGATGTTTTGACTTAATTAGCTGATCAGGGTGACACCAAGTTTCCAATACTGAACTTTTTCACAATATTCTAATTTTTGAGCTGTACCTGTACAATATGTTTGGGAAAAATAAACTAGTTTGAAGTTTGGTGTGAAAACTGATATTTTATAATCTTAGTGATGAAACAGGTTGATTTTTACATATATGGTTCATACACTCACTGTTCGGGTTAAACCCATCCAGGCCGACAGCATTGACTGTGTGCGTGTGTCTCATGCGCCTCAACTCTGCTTGACACTGAATAAACTAGGTTACGCAGGGCTTATTTGTTGAGAAAATTTTGCCCAATGAGAGATTGTTCTACATCACAGCCTACATCACCCTAACCGCAAACAAAAAACTCGTCTTCCACGTGACTTTGATTGACAGGAGACCCTACCTGCACGTAAAAGATGTGCAGTCTGACGAAGTCTGAAAGAAGACAAAACGTCCCATTAGCTTGACACGATGGACAAAATTGACCCCGGATTATTGTTGGGCACATCTTCAGCTTTAAAACGAGTGCAGGCTTGTGAGCAGGCTTGTTACTTTATTGGGATATGAACTCCATTTTTGTTTCTGTAACAGCATACGATTTTTTGGTGGTGAAAGAAACGCTGTAAAGATAAGATATGTTTGCACTCCCTTTGTTGTTGACAAGACGTCGCTTGTGGGCTTGAGAAATTTTCAGCAAGTATAAAACCGTAGCACCTAGAAATACATACAAGACAGTAAACAATCAATCATCAAATCATATTTCTGGCTCCTACACACACACACTATTAGACAACAACAGAAGCACCATTCAAACAAGCTGAACATTCACTCTGGGACTAAAGGGACTTACTTACCCCAGGCCACCTGCTGCACCACCACGTCCTACAGGACACACTAAATGCATCAATGCTCTCACCTCTCACTAACCTGCAAACAATCACAAATATGTCAGACACAGGGACACACCAAATACAGTTTGAAATAAACACACTATACAGGAAAGATAGACCGTGAGCAACGCACACCGTGACAACTCCAAAAGACAGACAGACAGACAGCACAACCTTCACCAAGTGGGAGAGCCACACTACAACAATACTACTGAACTCAGCTCGGAACACAGACATTGACAGAAAACATGGGACTCACCTTCATCAACTACTGGAAGCCACACCAACATCCTGGAAGATGCAGTCACGCTACTGCTGCATGTAGACACACAGTCAGAATGGAGCTGGAGAAGGCGACCTGCGTGTGTGTTTCGGTTTAGCACCAACCTACGACCCACAAGTCAAAGAGCATTTAAACCATAACCATAGGAGGCCAGACCGAAGAAGCCAGCTACCTGTTAAAGTGTCAAATATGGCAATGTCTGCAGCAAAAGTTCTTTTTTGGACAGATACAAATCCACTCACTTGCTCGCTCACCATCCTTCCTTCCTTTCTCTCCACCTGTGCTGTGGTCTGTGATGTCATAGGCCCATTTCCCACAAGCCAAAAGAGCAGAGGCAACATGATTTCAACAAATGTATGAAATTCACTCCCGTGCATGTATACGGGGACAAGGGAGAGGAAGTCTGATTAGATGGTTTCATCAAGCTACAACCAACAACTCTATTTAACTGTGCATGTAAACATACCTGATTGATAGAAAACACGGGACTCGGCCCCACCAACAAGAACCATAAGCATGCTTGTGATTATACTTCCCTATTCCGTACTCAAGTCTGAAAAATATCCAAAAACCCTGAAGCTGCAAACTTGGTGAAAAGCCATACTTGGGCCGCTCTCCAAACCTTTGGCCCCATTTAGATTGCTGCAGGGACCTGCTAACCTCCCGTGGCCAAACTCGAGTTTCTATTAGGTCAGCAAAGACGTGGAAAAGCTGCCAACTGAGCTCAACAAAGCTCAACACAATTATTAGCAATTTAAGATTAAACTGAAGACATCTTATACAGTTTGGTCGACACCTGCCCTCTCCGTAAAGTGGCCTGATCTAACTCTTACGATTTTGTGCTATATAACCACATATGCTTAGTTTCTGTATTGTCTTCAAAGCCTTTCTAGTGATGTGCATTGGAAATTAGCAATGGCTACCAATTCCTGGACAAGCATGTGAAAACTGCTTGTGGAACCCATCCATATTCATGAGCATTGAATGAAAAACATGTCCAAAATGACACGTGCAGGCAAAAGAAAGCCAAATAAACTGATGCAAATGACAAAATACGCAAAACGACCACACAAGCATGCAAAAGGACAACCAAGTGATGCTGAGCCACCACAACCAGATTCAAAGAGACTCCTGAGCTCCTAAATCACAACACAGTAACAAACATGACCAAAAAAAAAAAAAAAAAAGAAAAACTACATTTCCAACAGCTACGGAGCAACAACTTCAACTTTATATGGCCCTTCTTTTATATGAGAGCATCACAGGGTGGCTTTTACATTTGGAAAATCCTACACTGATGCTTGATACAAAAATGCAGCCTCATATGAACTAACTTCAGACTGGACCTTTCATTTTCTCTGCTGCTACCCGGAGACAGCATCAGTCACTGAATTTGCTAAGGCCCAACACTTTGATTTTATTTTACTTCCCTTTTTCAGCTCTGGGCCACTTTATCAATTCATATCAAACTCCCCCCATGAACGTAAGCAGTTTGTATAACAATTTATTTTTCTAGTCAGTAAGGTGGTTTATTCTACAACCACAAAAAACCAAACCCTTTGTGTGGACAATGCTGTTTTTTTGTGTTTTGATATTTATTAAAATCTCACTATAAACTGATCAGCAACTTGTATCAAGCATCGGATCTATTCAAAGTTTGAAGAGCAGTCTCATCACTGGCAGCTTTCCTGGCACCATCTTGGTATTCTTTCATTCATCCATCCTGAAACATGTCGTCTTAAAACCAAAAATCAAGCAATCACCAACAGCTGAGAGACAAATGGCTGAGGACGCTGGTCAGCTGGGGGGACCAAGATGCTACCATGCCAGCTGGGGAGGGACAAAGCTCAGACAGCAGCTCTGACACCTGCTGAAAACAGTTTTTCAGTATTCACAACAGTTCAGTATTTCTATTTTTTTTGTAAACAGACTTTGCCCCTTAATGAAGTCAGCTCCAACATGGCGCTGCTGCAGGAAAACAGAGCACAGTCAGGTCAACAAACTGCACTTCTGAACAGTTCAAATCAGGTTGTCCTAGACTTTTTCATTGTCTGTCATAATCCATGTCTTTATTACAATCAAACAAAAATTAATGACAAGTAGTCAATGCATTTAATTTTCATGCATTTGTTAATTGCAAACTCAATTAGAACAAGCAGAATGATGCACTTGTGAAGGCATGAGACAAAACATTCATCATGTTAACAGCAGTGACATCGGTGGCCACTAAAAACACCGACTGCGCCCATGTGAGTAAATAACCCAGTTTTATAAAATTAAATACTTGCAATTAAAATATAAACAAACTTTGCAAAGAAAAGCTAAATATAACTCAGTCTCATTCTCACCTTCCTGTTGTGCATGGAGTGAAACAGGGCGCCTGCTTGTGTGTAATCAAAAGCGTCAAGTGAAGTTGCTGGAGAGGCGATTCTCGTTAAAATTTTGTACCTTTGCTTCAGACAGACGGCTTCATGTCTGTTTTAATATTGTTCTGAAGTAATTGCAACCCGTCAAAATGACAAATGGCCTTCAGATTTGCCCATCAAATCGGGGAAATAAAAAAGGGAAACTTCTCAGTTAATGCAGCTCCTGGTTCAAGTATAGCTGCATGACTGAAACTTGCCTGTGACTTCTTCCTCACTCCCGTTTTCCTCCATCCTCCATTTCCCAGCACCGACCGACCTGCTTAAAACAGAGAAAGTTAACATTTTTACTCAAATGTGACACAAACCTGGCTCAAAAACTCAAACCAAATCTGACTACTTCTGCAGCTCAGTGACACTCAGAATTTGAAACGCTAATTCCTGTCTGACATGAAATAAAACAGACTGGTTTCCACACAAACATCTCTCCAGTTCCTACTTTGTTTTCAGGAGACACGTGGTGGACTTCTGGCGTCTGCAGCTGAAGTCTGACACTGAGAGCCTGTCGCACCGGCTGGACAGCGTTTAAGAAGACGAGCCAGCAATCAGCACACCTGACCTAATTTACCATCCACTCCAATGAATCCGGAGTCGTGACGCAGCGGAGCCGCAGCCGGTACAATTTGGGAATGACGTGATTAAACGTGAGTGTTGTCGTGTGCTGTGCGTGCTGTGCGTGCTGTGCGTGCTGTGCGTGCTGTGTTACGTCCCGTCGTGTCCAGGTGGAGGACCAATTAGGCTCACCTGGATTTAATCAGGACTGATGTCGCGGCCTGTTGAACAGGCCGAGCTTCAGTCAGAACAAGCCAGCGATCCAACACAAAGCCGACAGGTAGGTCGTCTTTGTGTTGTTTCAGGTAGTTTCAGCCGTGTTGTGTGGTAGGCTAATCAATTCTCTGTGTGTGTTTGTTTCAGGCTCTTTCCGGCTCCACAAGCTCCCCAAAGAGCCGCCTTTCCCGGTAAAACGCACTCGTTCATGTTGTTTTCGTGTTTGTGTGTTTTGCACGCTGTCTGCACCACGGAGGGGTTCACCGGGCACCTGTCTCACTTCACACGTTTGTTTTCGGTGAACAAATGCTGTCAGTCACATGCAGACGATTGCGTGGACTTTACCAGTTTGATGCTTTGCGAGTGTGTGTGTGTGTGTGTGTGTGACGGTACAGTATACATCTTCATTTAAATGGTGCCCATGAGCTTTATTTAATAGTCTTGTTTCCCTCTGTTAGTGCTGGAGAAGAAGCAGGAGGGGGCGCCAATCAACGCGTTGAAGATGGGTTTGTTTGAAGGTGTAACTTTATGTGGAAACATTTAATACAACGTTGAGGTGTTCATATTCTCACCTTGTGCTGTTGGACTGTCTTGTTTCCATCTGGAAGCAGGTCTGTTGGTGCTGGAGAAGAAGCAGGAGGGGGCACCAATCAGCGGTTTGAAGATGGGTTTGTTTGAAGGCGTCATTTCAGGTGAAACGTACATTTCATACAATGTTGGTGTTCATATTCACTGTGTGCTGTCAGACTGCTTTTGTGTTCCAGTTTCATGTTGGAGGCGACGTAGACGTTGGGCAGACTCTCTGAAGGGGCAAAGCTGGGTCAGGACTCTCCTCCCTCCCACTCAGATAAGAGTCTCATTTATTCTCAGAAATAGCAGTGCAGTAAATGTCCATCCTGACTTGCTGTACCCTGAAGTGGAATCTGTGCCGCTGCAGTCGTCGTGGTCAGTGGTGCCAGCAGGTGAGCTTGAACGTGTTTGCAAGATGACTGTTGCTGTAATATTATTGCATCAGTGGGTTGTCACTCTTTGGTGTTGTGTAGTCACGTGGTGTCTACACAACACACAAGCAGGCGCCCTGTTTCACTCCATGCACAACAGGAGGAAGGTGAGAATGAGACGGAGTTATATTTAGCTTTATTTTTTTTGCAAAGTTTGTTCATATTTTAATTGCAAGTATTTAATTTTGTAAAACTGGGTTATTTACTCATAGGGGTGCAGTCGGTGTTTTTCGTGGCCACTGATGTCACTGCTGTTAACATGATGAATGTTTTGTCTCATGCCTTCACAAGTGCATCATTTTGCTTGTTCTAATTGAATTTGCAATTAACAAATGCATGAAAATTAAATGCATTGACTACTTGTCATATTAATTTTTGTTTGATTGTAATAAAGACATGGATTATGACGGACAGCGAAAAAGTCTAAGACAACCTGATTTGAACTGTTCAGAAGTGCAGTTTGTTGACCTGACTGTGCTCTGTTTTCCTGCAGCAGCGCCATGTTGGAGCTGACTTCATTAAGGGGCAAAGTCTGTTTGTAAAAAAAAAAAAATAGAAATACTGTACTGAACTGTTGTGAATACTGAAAAACTGTTTTCAGCAGGTGTCAGAGCTGCTGTCTGAGCTTCGTCCCTCCCCAGCTGGCATGGCAGCATCTTGGTCCCCCCAGCTGACCAGCGTCCTCAGCCATTTGTCTCTCAGCTGTTGGTGATTGCTTGATTTTTGGTTTTAAGACGACATGTTTAAGGATGGATGAATGAAAGAATACCAAGATGGTGCCAGGAAAGCTGCCAGTGATGAGACTGCTCTTCAAACTTTGAATAGATTCGATGCTTGATACAAGTTGCTGATCAGTTTATATAGAGATTTTAATAAATATCAAAAGACAAAAAAACAGCATTGTCCACACTTTTTTTTTTTTTTTTTTTTTTTTTTTTTGTGGTTGTAGAATAAACCACCTTACTGACTAGAAAAATAAATTGTTATACAAACTGCTTACATTGATGGGGGGAAGTTTCTTTGCTTTTTTTTTTTTTTTTTATTTTTTATTTTGGGGTCCCTAGTTTGACATGAATTGATAAGAAAGTGGCCAAGAGCTGAAAAAAGGAAGTATAATAAAAATCAACGTTTTGGGCCTCAGCAATTTCAGTGACTGCTGCTGTCTCCGGGTAGCAGCAGAGAAAATGAAAGGTCCAGTCTGAAGTCAGTTCATATGAGGCTGCATTTTTGTATCAAGCATCAGTGTAGGACTTTCCAAATGTAAAAGCCACCCTGTGATGCTCTCATGTAAGAGAAGGGCCATATGAAGTTGTTACGTAGCTGTTGGAAATGTAGTTTTTCTTTTTTTTTTTTTTTTTTTTTTTTGTGGTCATGTTTGTTACTGTGTTGTGATTTAGTAGCTCAGGAGTCTCTTTGAATCTGATTGTGGTGGCTCAGCATCACTTGATTGTCCTTTTGCATGCTTGTGTGGTCGTTTTGCGTATCTTGTCATTTGCATCAGTTTCTTATTTGGCTTTCTTTTGCCTGCACGTGTCATTTTGGACATGTTTTTCATTCAATGCTCATGAATATGGATGGGTTCCACAAGCAGTTTTCACATGCTTGTCCAGGAATTGGTAGATATTGCTAATTTCCAATGCACATCACTAGAAAGGCTTTGAAGACAATACAGAAACTAAGCATATGTGGTTATATAGCACAAAATCATAAGAGTTAGATCAGGCCACTTTACGGAGAGGGCAGGTGTCGACCAAACTGTATAAGATGTCTTCAGTGTAATCTTAAATTGCTAATAATTGTGTTGAGCTTTGTTGAGCTCAGTTGGCAGCTTTTCCACGTCTTTGCTGACCTAATAGAAACTCGAGTTTGGCCACGGGAGGTTAGCAGGTCCCTGCAGCAATCTAAATGGGGCCAAAGGTTTGGAGAGCGGCCCAAGTATGGCTTTTCACCAAGTTTGCAGCTTCAGGGTTTTTGGATATTTTTCAGACTTGAGTACGGAATAGGGAAGTATAATCACAAGCATGCTTATGGTTCTTGTTGGTGGGGCCGAGTCCCGTGTTTTCTACCAATCAGGTATGCTTACATGCACAGTTAAATAGAGTTGTTGGTTGTAGCTTGATGAAACCATCTAATCAGACTTCCTCTCCCTTGTCCCCGTATACATGTACGGGAGTGAAATTGATACATTTGTTGAAATCATGTTGCCTCTGCTCTTTTGGCTTGTGGGAAATGGGCCTATGACATCACAGACCACAGCACAGGTGGAGAGAAAGGAAGGAAGGATGGTGAGCGAGCAAGTGAGTGGATTTGTATCTGTCCAAAAAAGAACTTTTGCTGCAGACATTGCCATATTTGACACTTTAACAGGTAGCTGGCTTCTTCGGTCTGGCCTCCTATGGTTATGGTTTAAATGCTCTTTGACTTGTGGGTCGTAGGTTGGTGCTAAACCGAAACACACACGCAGGTCGCCTTCTCCAGCTCCATTCTGACTGTGTGTCTACATGCAGCAGTAGCGTGACTGCATCTTCCAGGATGTTGGTGTGGCTTCCAGTAGTTGATGAAGGTGAGTCCCATGTTTTCTGTCAATGTCTGTGTTCCGAGCTGAGTTCAGTAGTGTTGTTGTAGTGTGGCTCTCCCACTTGGTGAAGGTTGTGCTGTCTGTCTGTCTTTTGGAGTTGTCACGGTGTGCGTTGCTCACGGTCTATCTTTCCTGTATAGTGTGTTTATTTCAAACTGTATTTGGTGTGTCCCTGTGTCTGACATATTTGTGATTGTTTGCAGGTTAGTGAGAGGTGAGAGCATTGATGCATTTAGTGTGTCCTGTAGGACGTGGTGGTGCAGCAGGTGGCCTGGGGTAAGTAAGTCCCTTTAGTCCCAGAGTGAATGTTCAGCTTGTTTGAATGGTGCTTCTGTTGTTGTCTAATAGTGTGTGTGTGTGTGTGTGTAGGAGCCAGAAATATGATTTGATGATTGATTGTTTACTGTCTTGTATGTGTTCTTGCATGTATTTCTAGGTGCTACGGTTTTATACTTGCTGAAAATTTCTCAAGCCCACAAGCGACGTCTTGTCAACAACAAAGGGAGTGCAAACATATCTTATCTTTACAGCGTTTCTTTCACCACCAAAAAATCGTATACTGTTACAGAAACAAAAATGGAGTTCATATCCCTTTCAGACTTCGTCAGACTGCACATCTTTTACGTGCAGGTAGGGTCTCCTCTCAATCAAAGTCACGTGGAAGACGAGTTTTTTGTTTGCAGTTAGGGTGATGTAGGCTCTGATGTAGAACAATCTCTCATTGGGCAAAATTTTCTCAACAAATAAGCCCTGCGTAACCTAGTTTATTCAGTGTCAAGCAGAGTTGAGGCGCATGAGACACACGCACACAGTCAATGCTGTCGGCCTGGATGGGTTTAACCCGAACAGTGAGTGTATGAACCATATATGTAAAAATCAACCTGTTTCATCACTAAGATTATAAAATATCAGTTTTCACTTAAAACTTCAAACTAGTTTATTTTTCCCAAAAATATTGTACAGGTACAGCTCAAAAATTTGAATATTGTGAAAAAGTTAAATATTTTTTTCAGTCATAGCAGAAAGTGAAACTGTAATTTTGTATCGTGTCAACGCCCAAAGAGTGAAATATTTCAAGCCTTTGTTTCTTGTACGTTTGATGATTATGGCTTACAGATAATGAAAACCCAAAAAATCAGTGTCTCAGAAAATTTTAATATTGTGAAAAAGTTCAGTATTGGAAACTTGGTGTCACCCTGATCAGCTAATTAAGTCAAAACATCGGCAAAGGTTTCCTGACCCTTTAAACAGTCTCTGAGTCAGCAGGCTACACAATCATGGGGAAGGCTTCACAAGGAGGGTAAGACACAAAAGGTCATTGCTGAAGAAGCTGGTTGTTCACAGAGTGCTGTATCCAAGCATATGAACAGAAAAGTGAGTGGAAGGAAAAGGTGCAGCAGCAACAGAGATAACTGCATCCTCGAGAGGATTGTCAAGTGAAATCCATTGAAGAATTTGAGGGAGCTTCACAGGGAGTGGACCGAGGCTGGAGCCGGCGCATCAAGAGTCACCACACACACACACGGACGAATACCAGACGTGGGCGACAAATGTTGCATTCCTTGTGTCAAGCCACTCCTGAACCAGAGACAACGTCAGAAGCGTCTTATCTTGCTCGATGTCCCAGAGACTGGAGGAAGAGTGGAGATGCAGAGAATCCACATTGCTTGAACTCCAGTGTGACGTTTCCACAGTCAGTGATGATTTGGCTGGTGTTGGTCCACTGTGTTTTCTGAAGTCCACAATCAACGCGGCCACCTACCGGGAAATTCTAGAGCACTTCATGCTTCCCTCTGCTGACAAGCTGCATGGAGATGCCGATTTTATTTTCCAGCAGGACTTGGCACCTGCCCACACTGCCGAAGGTACCCAAAGCTGGTTCAATGACAGTGGTGTTACTGTGCTTGATTGGCCAGCAAACTCCCCTGACCTGAACCCCGTTGAAAATCTATGGGCTGTTGTCAAGAGGAAGATGAGACACCAGACCCAACAGAGCAGATGACCTGAAGGCAGCTCTCAAAGCAACCTGAGCTTCCATGACACATATGCAGTGCCACAGGCTGATCGCCTCCATGCCACGGTGCATTGATGAAGTCATTCATGCAAAAGCAGTCCCATCCAAGTATTGAGTGCCTAAACATGAACAGAATTTTCAGAAGTCTGACATTTGTGCTTAAAAGATATTTTTTGGACTGGTCTTATGTGATATTCTAATTTTCTGAGACACTGACTTTTAGGTTTCCATTATTTGTAAGCCATAATCATCAAAGTTACAAGAAACAAAGGCTTGAAATATTTCACTCTTTGTGTGTAATGTAATCTACATAAAATTCCAGTTTCACTTTTGAAATTACTGACAAAAATATTTAACTTTTTCATGATATAATTTTTTGAGATGTACCTGTGTTTTCACAAGCCATTTTTTTTTTTTGGAATGACTCCATTTAATATTTTAATCAATCAGTTCTTTCATTTACGCCACCAATCATAGTTGTGCCATTAGCACTTCTGTAGTTATAATGCTTTAACTGCAGTGATGCAAAAACAGGCAGAAATTGCCAAAAACTGCCTCTGCATGAACAGGTTAAAGCCAAGCGTTGAGCCAGCTGGCGTGCATTTTTGCATAACCCTGGATTCTGGTATAATAAATCTCCAGTTCATCATTTTCTACCTCTGGACATTGGATTTTTTTTTACAGCAATGTGTGCCAGGACTTATTCCCCCAGGCAGCCTCCACAGTGGCTTTTGGAACTGAATGAAATGAATGGAAAGTTTAGGAAACTAGCCACTACAGTGTGTTTGTTAGTTTGCAGGCTGGTGAAACTGGACTTGCCCCCCCTGTTTCAGCTAAGTGTGTGTGTGTGTGTGAGACAGAGAGAGAGAAAGAGGGTGAATTTTGAGTATTTACAAATGTGGTTGTGTGACATGTTGTGTTGTCTGTCTGCAGGTTGGTGGAGTGCTGCCTTGTGTGTGTTCAAGGTAAGTCTCTCTTGCCTTCCTTCCTTCTTTTGTTGTTGTCGCTGTCTGTAGTCTGCTGTGTGTTTCTTAACCTGTGTTGTGTTTCAGGTGCTGTGGTTGGTGCTTTGTGTCATTGGAGGAAGTGAGTTTATGGTGTCTACAACACGTGACCAACATGGACACAGGAAACGAACTGGTGTTGTGGACTAGTTCGTGGTCGACCGTTTGGACTTCTGTGGGTTGTTGGTTCGAGTCCGGCTCTGGTAACTGATGACACTTATCACTTGTTTTCTTTCACGTCCAACAACAAAGAAAAGTTAAATACGCCCGGAGCTCCATGAAAAATTATACCTTTTGAGAAAGGTTTTTTTTTTTCATGCACATTTTTAAACTGTAGTCAAATATCATATTAGAATTTCCGAAATGTAAATGACATTCATTGTTTTAATCATTATTTGAAAGGAAACATGGCAGACAATGTGCCTTCAGAGGAAAGTGAGACACTCCGAAGTATAAGCTTGTGTTTTGTGCCCTCTGCTGGACACTTTCAAAGAATCCAGTCTCCATGTATGTCAGAGTAATTAATCCGGGTGAGTGTCGTCATTTTTACACGGCAGTGTTCGGCTCAGGCCAAAGATGTTGTCAACACAAAGAAAGGACTTTACAGGAAGATGATCATCGCGGACTGAACCAATCTCCAGATGATGTTTGATTCCCAGCCCTCCCTGTGTGGTGACCTGTCCAGGTGACTTCAGGTCTGTCCCCGCCCATTATGACGTCGTCAAGGTGTGAAATACGCTCCGCCGTGTACACGGGGTATTTTATTCTGAAAATACAACGGATGTTTTATTTTGTGTCTGTGCAGGATTTTCCGTCCCACACGACCTGCTCTGTGAGTAATTTATGCGCCGTGCTCCGGCACAACTACAACTCTGCGTATCTGTTCCGGAGCTGTTCCGGAGTCGTGACGCAGCGGAGCCGCAGCCGGAGGAATTTGGGGATGACGTGATTGAACGTGAGTGGTGTCGTGTGCTGTGCGTGCTGTGTTACGTCCCGTCGTGTCCAGGTGGAGGACCAATTAGGCTCACCTGGATTTAATCAGGACTGATGTCGCGGCCTGTTGAACAGGCCGAGCTTCAGTCAGAACAAACCAGCGATCCGCTCGGTTCTCTGCTTTTGGACGACAGGTAGGTCGGCTTTGTGTTGTTTCAGGTAGTTTCAGCCGTGTTGTGTGGTAGGCTAATCAATTCTCTGTGTGTGTGTTTGTTTCAGGCTCTTTCCGGCTCCGCAAGCTCCCCAAAGAGCCGCCTTTCCCGGTAAAACGCACTCGTTCATGTTGTTTTCGTGTTTGTGTGTTTTGCACGCTGTCTGCACCACGGAGGGGTTCACCGGGCACCTGTCTCACTTCACACGTTTGTTTTCGGTGAACAAATGCTGTCAGTCACATGCAGATGATTGCGTGGACTTTATCAGTTTGATGCTTTGCGAGTGTGTGAGACGGTACAGTATACATCTTAATTTAAATGGTGCCCATGAGCTTTATTTAATAGTCTTGTTTCCCTCTGTTAGTGCTGGAGAAGAAGCAGGAGGGGGCGCCAATCAACGCGTTGAAGATGGGTTTGTTTGAAAGTGTAACTTTATGTGGAAACATTTAATACAACGTTGAGGTGTTCATATTCTCACCTTGTGCTGTTGGACTGTCTTGTTTCCATCTGGAAGCAGGTCTGTTGGTGCTGGAGAAGAAGCAGGAGGGGGCACCAATCAGCGGTTTGAAGATGGGTTTGTTTGAAGGCGTCATTTCAGGTGAAACGTACATTTCATACAATGTTGGTGTTCATATTCACACTGTGTGCTGTCAGACTGCTTTTGTGTTCCAGTTTCATGTTGGAGGCGACGTAGACGTTGGGCAGACTCTCTGAAGGGGCAAAGCTGGGTCAGGACTCTCCTCCCTCCCACTCAGATAAGAGTCTCATTTATTCTCAGAAATAGCAGTGCAGTAAATGTCCATCCTGACTTGCTGTACCCTGAAGTGGAATCTGTGCCGCTGCAGTCGTCGTGGTCAGTGGTGCCAGCAGGTGAGCTTGAACTTGTTTGCAAGATGACTGTTGCTGTAATATTATTGTATCAGTGGGTTGTCACTCTTCTTTGGTGTTGGGTAGTCACGTGGCTTCTGTTTTGTGTGTGTTGGGGGCAGGGGGTTTTATTATTATTATTATTATTATTATTATTATTAGATTGTTCCTCTTCTGGACAGTAACTGCTTGTTGGTTGTGTGTGAAGGTGTCCCTCCATGGAAGCAGTGCATGATGTCCGGTCCCAGTAATCAGTGACCTGTCTGCGTGCAGCTCGTCCACCTTCCCGGTCCAGGATGGATGGATTGTTTTGCTGGAGGCCATTTGGTGAGTCGGTGCCATGATGTAAATTTCCAGGTAAGGCCTTGCCACGATTCCCCGTTTACTGCCGCTTTCTGCTTTCAGGTTCAACCTCACCAGGGACTCCACATCAGATGGGACTGCAGCGAGGGTCGGCTGAGGGTCTGTACAAGCAGCAACTCTGCTGTAGCTGATAGATGAATGAGAGAGGATCTCTCTACAGTGAAGTAGTAACAGTGACTGGATCGGTAATGAATGTCTTTCCTCCTTTCAGAGTACCAGTGTGATGGAAGGGGCCGATCAGCAGCGTCGTTGGACTGATTACTGTTGACATTGTTTGTTCTTTGTATGTTGTAAATAGGCAAATAATTTCAATGTTTTTTCTTTTTCTTTCTTCTTTGGTACATGTGTAGCAAGTGGTTGTGGTTGGTTGTTAGTGTGGTCTGTCAGGTGTGCTTTGTTGGCACTGAGTTGTTTAATGGTTAGGAGCGTGTGGTCCAATGCAGTGGTTGTTAGCTTTGGGGCTGTTGTGGTTGTTTGCTTTGGGGCTGTTGTGGTTGTCAGCTTTGGGGCTGTTGTGGTTGTCAGCTTTGGGGCTGTTGTGGTTGTCAGCTTTGGGGCTGTTGTGGTTGTCTGCTTTGGGGCTGTTTGTGGTTGTCTGCTTTGGGGCTGTTGTGGTTGTCTGCTTTGGGGCTGTTGTGGTTGTCTGCTTTGGGGCTGTTTGTGGTTGTCTGCTTTGGGGCTGTTTGTGGTTGTCTGCTTTGGGGCTGTTTGTGGTTGTCTGCTTTGGGGCTGTTGTGGTTGTCTGCTTTGGGGCTGTTGTGGTTGTCTGCTTTGGGGCTGTTGTGGTTGTCTGCTTTGGGGCTGTTGTGGTTGTCTGCTTTGGGGCTGTTGTGGTTGTTAGCTTTGGGGCTGTTTGTGGTTGTTTGCTTTGGGGCTGTTTGTGGTTGTTTGCTTTGGGGCTGTTTGTGGTTGTAGGTGCTTCTTTTGGTTTGGACAGGAGTTGTATTGCAGAGAATATTTGTTCTGTTTATTAACTACTCTTCTTTCTGGTCTCATTTCCATGTTTTTGGAGCTGTTCTTGACCCATTGAAGCATCATCATCTCTCCCTGACTGCAGTTGGAGCTGGAAGGTTTGCACACGTCTCTCTGCATGGTCCTCTTTAGCCACATAGCTGGTGGTGTCACGTGGTGCAGTAAATGTGTGCTTGTATGTTGCCATGCCTTTTTGTCCTGGTGTAGGAGCAGTGCTGATGAGTTGAAGGTAAGTTGGATTCAATTAGCAGCAGTTGTTTGTCTCCTTGGCTGCCTGTCTGTCCTTTCAGTGGCCTGTAGATGGAAAACTCTCTCCCAACCACTGAGAGGCTGCAGCAGCTCCTCCTCCCCTGGATGATGATCCTGATAATGCAGAGTATGTACAAGGCAGAAATGTAAGCATTGATTTTATTTTTTTTTTTTTTGTGTGATGGCAGCAAAATGTTGGTGTTGCTTCTACTTTTTTTTTTTTTTTTTTTTTTTTTTTTTTATGAAATGATTGTCTGCTCCGGTAGCCCTGTTTGGTTGGTGTTGGCCTGGTTAATGGTCTGAGTAGTTTGAAGTGAGGTTGTGGTGGTTGTTGGGCTGTAACTTGCTACAGCTTGTGTGCAGCATTTAGGTCATTTGCATTATTTTTTTGGGGGGTTTGTTTTGTTTGCCTATTTACATGTGCTGTTGTGTAAATGAAATGTAAAGTGTATTGATTGTTCACTTGGTGGATGTAAAAGTCTGCGAGGACTTCATGCTACTGTGGAATTTATTTTTGAATTGAAAATGTTTGAATATGTTCTTTGTAAAGGAAAATGTAACGTTGAAATGTAAAATCAAAAAAGTGGTGTTTTGATGGATGTTACTGTCAGACAAGTTGAACGTCAACTGAATTTTTGAAAACATTAAAGAAAAGTAATGCAAAGCAGTTTTGCCATGTCGTTTTTTTTTTTTTTTTAAGCTCCTTTTTAGCATTTTCACATTTAGTCTTTTCCTTTATTCGAAAGGTAACTCAATACTGTCATCTTCACTCCCTACTTTGGCAATTTGTTTCTTTCATCTTCTTGGCGCTTTAATGTTTCCTTTTGTGCGACTTTACCACTAATTATTTTTCTTAATACGTCAACTGTTTCTCTTTGCTTTTATTATGTAATGTTTTCTCTACATACAAAACTTTACCTGTTCTTCACGGTCTTTATTTTTTTATTTATTTTTTTTTCTCCCCACTTTCTCTTGCCTTTTTGCTTTTTAAACTCTTTCCTCTTGTGCACTTGGTTTCTCTGTTCCCTTTTATTCTTTCATTCACGCCCTCCCTCCTACCCTCACCCATGTATTATTATATAAGTCTTTTCTCTTTACGTTCTTTGATGCTGACCTAATAAAGTCAGTGACAACCCCACCATAGAAAACATGTTTTTTTTTTTTTTTTTTTTTTTTTTAAAGCTCTGAGCTACATCCAGCATATTTACATGACATCTCATGTCTCAAGCACCATCACAACAGTTCTTCCTGACTTGGTGACATTAAACTCACTTCAGCACACTACAGTCCTACATGTCCCTACTCTGACATACCAGAGAAGAAAGAAAAGCTCATTTAGAAAGTCCACAGAAGAAATAAATACACTATATCCAGATTAGAATTGACTTTCTTGAAGGTTTTGTTTTTTTTGTAAAACAACACTCCACAATCCATACTTGGGCCAGGAACAACACCACAGCCTGCAACAACAAAACACAAACACCAATTACAACCAATCAGTGAGTGTGAGGGACTGACCATCAGCCAGGACAAGGGGCCTCACTCAGCTGCCTGCCTGCAACACAAACACAGCCTGAGCAACACACTAACACCAGAGCACAGCTTCAACAAACAAACACACACTTACCTGACACACCTACACTTTGGACAGTGACTGCCACAGTTAGAGGGGTGCAACCAACAAGTGCACCAAAAGGGGAAAACTGAAAAACCACCTTAACCAAACTAACTACAGCTGACCAAAGTCGGCCAACAGCATCCAATTACTACAGCAAAGCATGACTAGACAGAGAGGTAACAAACTCACCTTCACATACAGGAGGAAGTCACCTCTCACTAACCTGCAAACTGTCACACATGTCAGACAGAGGGACACACTACAGGAAAGACAGACAGACAGAGGGACATTTGAAATCCACATCAGACAGAGACACTGTCTGTCCACTTTAACTGAAGACTCAGACAGACAGAGCAGCGTGAAGGGGCTCTGTATGTGAGATGTGAGTCCTCCAGTCTGGAAACAGCTGGTTCAAATTCATCATGAGAAGCAAGCTAAATTAAAAGAACATTTCACGTTAGTTAAGTTTTCATAAATCAGGTGAACGGCGAAGGTAAACTTTAAAATAACAAACATCATCTGAAGGTCGATTTAATGTTTCCTCCCTCTTTAATGTGATTCTCTTCCTGTTAAGGGAATTAAAAGTCACATGAAAACCTGTCAGAGTGTTCATGTCTGTTTTTTCTTTCTGTTGACTTCAGTTTGATCTCCATGGATTTTGAAGTCCAGCAGCCAAACTGGAGACTCTGAAGCTCTGACTGACATTTGAGTGTCATAGACTCAGTTTTACTGAGCAGAGGGAAATGGAGCCCTCCTGTGGAGAGATTGTGTAAGGACGTCACTTTACCTCACTGATCCTGTTGTTTCAACATCCAGGGTCCAACATACAGAGTCCAGGGAGTAACTATAAGAGTAGCAGACTGTGATATTATATTGGGATGAAATTCTCTTCAATGTCTTTTTCTGTATTGTCTCGTGATGGCAGTTTAATGTCAGTTGTATTCATAATCTTTATTTTGGTTGTTGGACTTTAAAATTCACTAATAACTAAAACGAAACTTGCCCTTAGAGAGCATGAACGATCGTTCAGTCTGACTTTTTAATTTTCAGATTTAATGCAGTCCATCAAGATAATTTCATTGTCCTCTGAAGCTGTGACTGACATTGGAGTGTTTATTACTCAGTCAAACTGAGTTTTTGAGTCCATACGAGAGTAACGGTAAGGTTGGGCTATTAATTTCCTTTTGTCAGAATCGGTTTGCTATCAAAGAGTTTTAAAGGCCAACAATTGAACTAAGATTCAATTTTAAGGTTGGACTTTCAATCCTCATTACCTCTTTAAGGAAGCGAGAAAGAGGAAAAAAACATTAAAGTTCTTGGAACTCCAAATGTTTGTATCAACTGTTTGACCCATTAATGTGCTGCTTTGGGGAATCAATTAAAAAAACAGTTTCTGATATTTGTGATAATTCAGAGAAGAAACTCAAAACCTTTCAGAAGCTGTCCTTTCGTTGAGTTCATCACTGAAGTGTATTGTGGAAAATCACAGGTGGACAGGTGAAGTCCTCCTTCTGATATAATTATGAGGTTTGGCATGAATGTTTGCCCTGTTTTGCCTGCTGGCTGGTGGCTCAGATAGTTGGCGTCCTCGTCCAGTGTTTGGCAAACAGAGATTCAAATCCTGCAACTGA
This sequence comes from Echeneis naucrates, assembly GCF_900963305.1. NCBI lineage: Eukaryota > Metazoa > Chordata > Actinopteri > Carangiformes > Echeneidae > Echeneis > Echeneis naucrates. The sequence goes on along the minus strand of NC_042512.1, from coordinate 15,552,168 downwards.
TGACGCTTATCACTTGTGTTCTTTCACGGCCAACGCAAAAAGAAAAGCTAAATACGCCCGGAGCTTCTTGGATGGTCACAATGATTAGCTCAGTCAGATGGCCAACCGCTTGGGCTTCTGTGGGTTGGTGGTTCGAGTCTGGCTCTGGTAACTAATGACACTTAGCCCTTGTTTTCTTTCACATGCAACACAAAAGGAAAAGTCAAATACGCCCGGAGCTCCTTGCACTGTCATGACGATTAGCTCGGTCAGTTGGTTGGCAGTTTGGGCTTCTGTGGCTTGTTGGTTCGATTCCTGTTCTGGGCATTGTCTTTACAAGCCCAGTACCAGAAATGCAACCTTAAAAGGACTCCGAAAACATTTGTTAGTGCAGAAGGAGCAAGTGGCGCACAGGGTTCCTTCGTGGCCTTAAGTGTGTGCGCGCAAGTTGGCAATGGTGTGCCTCCCGGTTCGAAACCACTGTTGGGTGATAGTGGAGTCGTCTCTGGTCCGTTCTCCGATACAGCTCAGGTACGCCTCCGGTACCTGAGTGGGTGGTCTCGGGTGTGGCGAGGAGGTGGTAAGGGGGGGCGTCTGCCCCCCCGAGATTTGGAGAAATAAAAGCACGGTGTTATGCTAAAGTTTTATTTGCAAAACCTTGACGACAGCTAATAAGAACCCTTATGTAACACACAAATGACGAGTTTCCTCAAAGTTTCTCCATAAGAGCAACATCACATGTCCCTCTGTCTGTCCACTTGAACTGAAGACTCAGACAGACAGGGCAGCGTGAAGGGGCTCTGTATGTGAGATGTGAGTCCTCCAGTCTGGAAACAGCTGGTTCAAATTAATCATGAGAAGCAAGCTAAATTAAAAGAACATTTCACGTTAGTTAAGTTTTCATAAATCAGGAGAACGGCGAAGGTAAACTTTAAAATAACAAACATCATCTGAAGGTCGCTTTAATGTTTCCTCTCTCTTTACTGTGATTCTCTTCCTGTTAAGAGAATTAAAAGTAACATGAAAACCTATCAGAGTGTTCATGTCTGTTTTTTCTTTCTGTTGACTTCAGTTTGATCTCCATGGATTTTGAAGTCCAGCAGCCAAACTGGAGACTCTGAAGCTCTGACTGACATTTGAGTGTCATAGACTCAGTTTTACTGAGCAGAGGGAAATGGAGCCCTCCTGTGGAGAGATTGTGTAAGGACGTCACTTTCTTTCTTCTGGTAACTAATGACACTTAGCCCTTGTTTTCTTTCACATGCAACACAAAAAGAAAAGTCAAATACGCCCAGAGCTCCTTGGATTGTCACGACGATTAGCTCGGTCAGTTGGTTGGCAGTTTGGGCTTCTGTGGCTTGTGGGTTCAATTCCTGTTCTGGGCATTGTCTTTACAAGCCCAGTGCCAGAAATGCAACCTTAAAAGGACTCCGAAAACATTTGTTAGTGCAGAAGGAGCAAGTGGCGCACAGGGTTCCTTCGTGGCCTTAAGTGTGTGTGTGCGCAAGTTGGTAATGGTGTGACTCCTGGTTCGAATCCTGTCTGTTCCAAGTTCAAAACCACTGTTGGGTGATAGTGGAGTAGTTGCCGTGTGCGCAAGCTGAACTGGGAGTCACACCATTAGCAACTTAGGTTGGTTATAAACTGGGAGTCACACCATTAGCAACTTGGTTGGTTGCCAACCAGGAGTCACACCATTACCAACTTGGTCCAGCCAAGTTGGGAATGGTGGTTGGTATGGTGTGACTCCTGGTTCAAATGGAGTCATTGTCTTTACAAGCCCAGTACCAGAAATGCAACCTTAAAAGGACTCCGAAAACATTTGTTAGTGCAGAAGGAGCAAGTGGCGCACAGGGTTCCTTCGTGTCCTTAAGTGTGTGTGCGCAAGTTGGTAATGGTGTGACTCCTGGTTCGAATCCTCTCTGTTCCAAGTTCAAAACCACTGTTGGGTGATAGTGGAGTAGTTGCGATGTGCGCAAGCCGAACCGGGAATCACACCATTAGCAACTTAGGTTGGTTACAAACTGGGAGTCACACCATTAGCAACTTGGTTGGTGAACAGTCACACCATTACCAACTTGGTCCAGCCAAGTTGGGAATGGTGGTTGGACCAAGTTGGTAATGGTGTGACTCCTGGTTCAAATGGAGTCACGCCATTAGCAACTTGGTCCAACCAAGTTGGTAATGGTGTGAATCCTGTCTGTTCAAAACCACTGTTGGGTGGATAGTGTAGTTGTCTCCGGTCCGTTCTCCAATACAGCTCAGGTATGCCTCCGGTACCTGAGTGGGCGGTCTCAGGTGTGAGGGCACCTGAGTGTGGCGAGGAGGTGGTAAGGGGGGGGAGTCTGCCCCCCCGAGAGTGGGAGGAAAGGAAGGAAGGAAGGGGTTATAGTAGAATCTTAAATGCATTTTTAGACATTACCATTTCTCTTCATTATAATATAGATACCTAATCAGAAATATTTATTAGTTTCAGGACTGGACCAAAATTTTAATATAACCCCTTCCTTCCATTTCTCCCACTCTCGGGGGGGCAGACTCCCCCCCTTACCACCTCCTCGCCACACTCAGGTGCCCTCACACCTGAGACCGCCCACTCAGGTACCGGAGGCATACCTGAGCTGTATTGGAGAACGGACCGGAGACAACTACACTATCCACCCAACAGTGGTTTTGAACAGACAGGAGTCACACCATTACCAACTTGGTTGGACCAAGTTGCTAATGGTCACTCCATTTGAACCAGGAGTCACACCATTCCCAACTTGGTCCAACCACCATTCCCAACTTGGCTGGACCAAGTTGGTAATGGTGTGACTGTTCACCAACCAAGTTGCTAATGGTGTGACTCCCAGTTTGTAACCAACCAAGTCGCTAATGGTGTGACTCCCAGTTCAACTTGCACACATGGCAACTACTCCACTATCAACCAACAGTGGTTTTGAACTTGGAACAGACAGGATTCGAACCAGGAGTCACACCATTACCAACTTGCGCACACACACTTTAGGACACGAAGGAACCCTGTGCGCCACTTGCTCCTTCTGCACAAAGAAATGTTTTCGGAGTCCTTTTAAGGTTGCATTTCTGGTACTGGGCTTGTAAAGACAATGCCCAGAACAGGACTCGAACCAACAAGCCACAGAAGCCCAAACTGCCAACCAACTGACCGAGCTAATCGTCATGACAGTGCAAGGTGCTCCGGGCGTATTTGACTTTTCTTTTTGTGTTGCATGTGAAAGAAAACAAGGGCTTAGTGTCATTAGTTACCAGAGCCAGACTCGAACCACCAACCCACAGAAGCCCAAGCGGTTGGCCATCTGACTGAGCTAATCGTTGTGACAATCCTAGGAGCTCCGGGCGTATTTAACTTTTCTTTTTGTGTTGGACGGGAATGAAAACAAGGGATAAGCATCATCAGTTACCAGAGTCAGACTCTAACCAAGAACCCACAGACGTTCACGACTAACTTCTATCGACTAACCGACCAAGCTAATGGTTGTGGCAAGCCAAGGAGCTCAGAGTATATTCAACTTTTCTTTTTGTTTTGGAAGTAAAAATGGAACAACGGTGTTCAGACTCAAACGCCGGACCTCCAGGACTTCATCTGAGGTCCTGACAGGGTGAGCTACTGGATCAGACTGATGGTTGCTGAATTTTAAGCCTTCCAATAATTATTTTGTTCAAGAGCTTCCAAATTGACTGGCAGTGTCAAGAATCAAACCCCGGACCTCAACAGGTCCAGGCAGAGAAGGTATCAGGTCGAGCAGACCAGTGGATGGTTGAGATAATGACCCTCTAGAAACCAACTCATCTAGATTTAAAGGCCAGAAAAATTCAAAACATATATATATATATATATATATATATATATATATATATATAAAAACAAGAGCAAGGGTGTGATTACAACTGTGTGTTAATTCACAGTTGGACACAATTGGCTTTTCCCAGTCTGAGACCGTCCTCAGAACAGATGCAATCATCATAGCGGGGGATTTGAGTATTCATGAAGATGTTGACAAACTCTGAAAAAAACTCAGAGAATTCAGATAGAAACTCTCAGTAAGGACCAAGTGGAAGAGCGAGTCCGACCACAACAGCTATTTCAATTGTCCAGCAGTTTGAAAGTCTCAGTTTTCGGTCTTTGAGCGCCAAAGACTTGATCTAGAATCGGTTGATAATCTGCAGTGAATTGCCACAGCAATCCTCCTTCTCGACCTGTGAATGTGAAAATGAATATTAGTACGAGCCGTGGATTCGTTGATAAGATTATACTCATCCTTCGACAGCAGTGACACAACAGATCAATGAGATGATCACACTCATCCAAATCCCTGTTGGTCTATGATTTGATAACTGATGAACCAGCCCCAGTCCCTTCATGGTGTTTTGTGTGATCACAGTGATCAGCCTGAATACTAACAGCCTCTTCCTGCCACAGTGACGCTGGTGAGAACAACTTTTTAAGGTAAACACAAGAAACTTGTGCGACAAAAAATGGACCAAACTCAGTGATTAACTCCCTAAAACTAACAACAAACTTTCGCCCTGCCCGATGTGCCCTACAGCTAATATGTAACTGGGCCAGTGAACAGTGATAGCTAACATGTCTTTGGGCAAGCTACACTAGTAGATTCAGTAACCAAACTCACCTGAACAGTCCTATCATCAAATCAAATCAAACCAACACAGGCCAACTCACCTTGACTAACTGCATGCTCTGAAAGAGGCTGAAATAGGCCCCCCCCTCCACTTAAATACACTTCCTCTTCCTGGATTTCTTCCTCTGCTCCTCCCTTGAGTCTGTCTATCTTAAGAGCTCCCCCTGCTGGGGCCCCCAGCTACGATTCGTCCTTCTAATCCAAATCCACTGATTGGATTTTACTGCCTCGTCCGACATTTCCTTGACTATTTTCCTCACGCTCTGTCCCCTTCCTCCCAACTCCCTCAACAAAGCAACAACAGATCTGGCCACAAACCCTCTACATCCTACTTCCACTGGACAAATCCTAACCTTCCATCCTCGCTGCTCAGGATCCTGACCTAGCTGTGCATACTTGAGCTTTTTCCTTTCATACGCTTCTTCAACTGAATCCTCCCACGGCTACGTCGGCTCTATGAAATATACTCTCATTCTACTCCTAGACTACAAAATTATATCAGGCCTGAGCTTCGTACAGACTATTTCCTGGGGAACAACAAGCTTTCCTCCTAAATCCACCTGCATCTCCCAGTCACCAGCATCCTCTAAGCCAGTGGTTTTCAAAGTGGGGGCCGCGGCGCTCGGGGGGGGGGGGGCCTCAGGAAATTAGAGGTTCTTGATTATCGGCATTTTGTTGAAAAGTTGATTATTCAGTGGAAATGTAATACAGTATTGTAAATATGTTATATTATTATGTGAAGCAAATGAAATAACGATTGAATATTGAATAAAATTAAGGAAATCATTCTGAAAGTTGATGTTTGGGGGTCATGGTATGGAAATGTTTGGGAACCCCTGCTCGAAGCTATCTTGCCTCCTTATCTTATTAACGTTCCCTCCTTCTTGAACAAACTGAATTGCAACTCTCTTTGTTTTAGACCCTCCTAAATTTGCCAGCCTCCGTATATCTTCAATGCCTGCAGCTAAGCTTTGTAAAACCTGGCTATGTCGCCACGTATACCGTCCTTGTGACAGACTAACCTTACAACCTGACAAGATGTGCTTTAGAGTTGCAGTACGTGAACTCAACAGACATAACGGGTCTCCGTTTACCCAGAGTTTGAGGTTCTGGGGCGTTGGCAATACATCATATGGTGCACATATCAAAAATCGAATACTACTTTCCTTCATACTCCACAGCTCTTTCCAACTAAGCTTTTTCTTCCCGACACCTTCCCAGTTCAACTATTGTCCCTGCTTAGCCTGAGGCACTGCCCTTGCACTCCTTAATATTTCCTCCTGTGTATGAACCTGTTCCACAACTTGCTTCCTCTTTCCAATCTTTGTATGCCTAAGAGTTGCTGTAGCCTCCTGTCCTGCCATTCTTGGATTCCATTTTCTCCGCTTGGTTGGGTTTGGAACCCCCTTACTAACTACCACATCTTTATTCCCAGAAAACAGGAGCTCTGCCCTCACCTGAGTTGAGTACATTTAAACTCCTCCACTAGACTAGATACTGGGAGCTGAAGTATGCCTTTTCCATACAGTGCCACAGTGCGTCAACGTCTCAGAACACCGAGCCACTTCCTCATGTAAGAGCTTACTAGTCTTTCCATTTTCTCTGCAGCAGATATCGGAATCTCATATACCGACAGTGGCCACATCAGCCTGGGAAATAATCCAAACAGCAAACACCACAGCTTCGACTTTCCTGGAAGTCCTGATTTATCTATTCGAGCCAGTCCCTCAGCAACATGCCTCCGAAACTGCACTACCTGTTCTCCATCATGCCAATCTGCCTTGTACCACCTACCTAGGCTCTTGACTGCTTTTTCCCTCATTATTGGAATTTCCTCTTCATCCATGACAAACTTTTGATCACTTAATCTTCCTCGACTTATTGAGATACCTCTACACTTAATAAAAACTTCAAGTGGGCCAGTATGAAAATTAAGCCTAGTAGCCTAGCCTACTGTTTTCATTCTTGGCACCGTTGTAGTTATTGTCATATCATCCATGTATGCCCTAAATGGTGTAAGGCGCATCCCATCCTGCCGCCTCTCTCCACCTACAACCCACCTAGAAGCTCTAATCATTACTTCCATTGCCATTGTGAATGCTAATGGAGAAATCGTACACCCTGCCAGAATGCCTATTTCTAGCCTCTGCTGACCTGTTGTAAAGCCTGCTGTACTTACACACAGTCTGATATCCTGGGAATATGTTCTTACTAAATTGACAAGTACTCCAGATACTCTAAAATAGTCAAATGCCTCCCAAATAAGGCTATGTGGTATTGACGCAAACGCATTTGCTAAGTCCAAGAATATCACAAGCAAGTCTCTTTTCTCACTCTTGGCTGTCTAAATCTCATGTCAAATCATTCTAACCTGGCATTCCTGCCTTCTGTACTGAAGTATCTATTAAGCTATTCCTTTCTAAAGAACTAGCTAGTCCCTGTGCAACTACACCAAAGAAAATCTTCCCCTCTACATTCAGGAGAGAGATCATATGGAACTGACTCAGGTCTGAACACTCCTTCTCCTTTGGAATAAGCACACCTCCTGTCCTACGTCATGCTCTGGGAATAGACTGTTTTTTCCAAACTATTCTTCACCCTATCCTTCACTGTGTCACATATCCAACTCGGAGTCTTATCCGTTCCAGTGTCTGTTACCCTGGAGTCTGCCTGTGAGTCAGAAGTCCACTAATAAATGCTAAACACGCATACTGATCTACCTCAGTAAAGTACAATTAAAACTGTAACTGTGCAACACTGTCAAAGGCCTGAAGCCTTTATTTCATCCATTTATTGACCAAGACAGCTGAGACAAGTTTGAGTTTCTGCAGATATTCTTGAAATTACTTTAAGATAGCAAATTGTCCTGTCAGTGTGAAGTATCACGAGACCGCTGTAGCTGCGTGATTCAAGATGGCTGAACACAACAACAGTTTGAACCGGACAGCAGACAGCGCGGCTCCTGGTCTCAACTTTCAACCGAATTCAGTCCAATTTGTCTGAAGACAGAGTGGATTTATCAGAAGGAGCACTTTGAATAAAGGAAGAAGAAGAGGAACTAAACATGTAGTACACAGTACACAGCAGCAGAGGAGGAGAGCGGGAGGCCGCTTGAAGACAGATGGACAAAGACAGCAAAGAGTTCCGGCTGTTAAAGACTGGAAGTGAGGAGCTGGATTCAGGACACCCTGAAGGATTCTCAGAAAGAGGGTCCAGAGGACCGGCTCAGGTTCTGGGAGAAGCTGCTACTTTGGGCTCGTCCACATTTTCTCTCGAAGCTCTACTGTGTCAGTGGCTCAGAAATCTTCAGTTGGCTGGATGTCCAGCAGCCAAACTGGAGAGACTGAAGCTCTGACTGACATTTGAGACTCAGTTTTACTGAGCAGAGGGAAATAGAGCCCTCCTGTGGAGAGATTGTGTAAGGACATCACTTTACCTCATTGATCCTGTTGTTTCAACACCCTTTAAAATTAACTAACTAAAGCAAACCTGAACCTCAGAGAGTATTAGCAATCATTCAGTCTGACTTTTATAATCTTCAGATTTAATGCAGTTCATTCAGATAATTCTATTCTCCTCTGAAGCTGTGACTGACATTGGAGTGTTAAACAGTTTGACTGAGTAATAGAGTACATAGGAGAGTAATGGTAAGGTTGGGATATTAATTTCCTTTTGTCAATATCAGTTTCATATTTTCCAGACAGAAAAAGACATTGAACAGAAATTAATCCCAACAACTGAAATGGAGATAAAATTTTAAGGTTATACTTTGAATCCTTTTTACTCCTTTCAGGAAGACAGGAAGAAAACATTTAAAAGTTATTTGTATAAACTTTTGGGCCCATGAATGTGCTCAAACATTTGTTCAATTAAAAAATATAACTTTCTGATATCAGTGATGATTCAGAGAAGAAACAGAAGAAAACCTTTCAGAAGTTGTCTTTTCTTCGAGTTTATCACTGAAGCTCTCTGAGATGGTTTGTTTTAGTTATTAGTTGTATTCTGACACTCTGGTTGCTGGACTTTAAATTCACTGACATGAAACTCATGTCAGTACGAGACAATACAGAACAAGACATTGAACAGAAATGAATCCCAATATCACAGTCTGCTACTCAGAGTTACTTCCTGGACGCTGGATGTTGAAACAACAAACAAAACAAGTCAGACTGAATGATTGCTAATGCTCTCTGAGGTTCAGGTTTGTTTTAGTTAATTTTAAAGTCCAGAATACAACTGACATTAAACTGATGTCATCACAAGACAATACAGAAAAAGACAAACAGAAATTAATCTCAAAAGCATTTTGCAGTCTGCTACTCTGACACTTAGTTACTCCCTGGACCGTGGGTGTAGGACTTTGGACTCTGTATGTTGAAACAACAGGATCAATGAGGTAAAGTGATGTCATTACACAATCTCCCCACAGGAGGGCTCCATTTCCCTCTGTTCAGTAATACTGAGTCTTTTCCACTCAAATGTAAGTCAGAGCTTCAGAGTCTCCACTTTGATCAACGGATTTTGAAGGCCAAGGTTGGTCGCCTCATTCCTTGGTGGTTGTTTTTTGGAGTGGTCTGTCGTCTGCAGTGTGTTTCTTACCCTGTGTCGTGTCTCAGGTGCCGTGGGTGTTGGTTTGTATCATCGGAGGAAGTGAGTGTCATCTTGACAGCACTTTGAGTTACATGTTGCACATAGTGTGAAAGACAGAAAGGACCCAAAAAGAAAAAAAATCCAAGCATTTAAAATAAACATTTAAACAGTGAGAAACATGAAGCTTTACATGTAGAGAACGTTACACACTAAAGCAAAGATGATAACAGTGCAAACATTCAGAGAGAAATAAGAACTACAACAGTAAAGTCTCAGAAGTAAAAGTTAAGAGGAAAGAGACAAAGTGCCCAAGTGAGGAGAGTGAAAAATGACAGTGTTGACTGTTACATTAAGAATAGAGAAAAGACGGAGTGGGGAAAGTCTAAAACGGAGCTTAAATGCATAAATTCCAGACATGACATGGATTTCATGTCAAAGTGGGGAAAAGGACACTGAAAGAGGATGAATCAAAGTATGAAAATGTGCAAAGGAGGACACAGAGCTCAAACTATTTGCCTATGACCTTAACACATTAAATAAACCATTGTTTAAGAAATACACAACTGAAAAACAAAAAACTACAGAGTATGAACATAACATGAAGACTACCACCTGCTAAGAGAAGAGCAGACTGTGTGAAAATGAGGAGGGAGAGAACACAGAAGTCAGAGGCCAAGTCCACAAAAGCGTAAGCAGAAGCTCCTTTAATTAAAAGACATAAATAAAAGCCACAGACACAGCAAAACTGCTTTACATTGTTTTGGTTTTTATCATTTTCCAAAATACAGTTCACATTAAAATTTGCAGACAAACACCATAAAAAAAAATGAACATATTCACATTTCATTAAGAACATTTACAATTTGAAGTCCTTACAGACTGACATCCACAAACCAGTCAATACACTTCACATTTCATTTTGACAAAAGCACATGTAAATAGGCAAATAAACAACCAAATCTATTAAAAATAAAATTAAAAAAAAACAACCTAACCACAAGCTGTAGCACGTTACAGCCCAACCACCACCAACAGAACTTCATTTTAACTACTCAAACCATTAACCAGGCCAAACCAAACTACACAAACACACAGGGCGACACAATTCTTTAAAAAAAAAAAAAAAAAACATTTCACTGCCATCACATCAAAATCAATGCTTACATTTCTTCCTTGTACATACTCTGCATCATCAGGATCATCATCCAGGGGAGGAGGAGCTGCTGCAGCCTCACAGTGGTTGGGAGAGAGTTTTCCATCTACAGGCCACTGAAAGGACAAACAGGCAGCCAAGGAGACAAACTGCTGCTAATTGAATCCAACTTACCTTCAACTCATCAGCACTGCTCCTACACCAGGACAAAAAGGTATGGCAACATACAAGCACACATTTACTGCACCACGTGACACCACCAGCTATGTGGCTAAAGAGGACCATGCAGAGAGATGTGTGCAAACCTTCCAGCTCCAACTGCAGTCAGGGAGAGATGATGATGCTTCAATGGGTCAAGAACAGCTCCAAAAACATGGAAATGAGACCAGAAAGAAGAGTAGTTAATGAACAGAACAAGTATTCTCTGCAATACAACTCCTGTCCAAACCAAAAGAAGCACCTATAAGCAACTAAATCGAAGCTGACAGCCACAACAGCCCCAAAGCAAACAACCACAACAGCCCCAAAGCAGACAACCACAACAGCCCCAAAGCAAACAACCACAACAGACCCAAAGCAAACAACCACAACAGACCATAAGCAAACGAACAACCACAACAGCCCCAAAGCAAACGAACAACCACAACAGCCCCAAAGCAAACAACCACAACAGACCCAAAGCAAACAACCACAACAGACCCAAAGCAAACAACCACTGCATTGGACCACACGCTCCTAACCATTAAACAACTCAGTGCCAACAAAGCACACCTGACAGACCACACTAACATCCAACCACAACCACTTGCTACACATGTACCAAAGAATAAAAAAAAAACAAAACATTAAAATTATTTGCCTATTTACAACATACAAAGAACAAACAATGTCAACAGAAATCAGTCCAACGACGCTGCTGATCGGCCCCTTCCATCACACTGGTACTCTGAAAGGAGGAAAGACATTCATTACCGATCCAGTCACTGTTACTACTTCACTGTAAAGAGATCCTCTCTCATTCATCTATCAGCTACAGCAGAGTTGCTGCTTGTACAGACCCTCAGCCGACCCTCGCTGCAGTCCCATCTGATGTGGAGTCCCTGGTGAGGTTGAACCTGAAAGCAGAAAGCGGCAGTAAACGGGGAATCGTGGCAAGGCCTTACCTGGAAATTTACATCATGGCACCGACTCACCAAATGGCCTCCAGCAAAACAATCCATCCATCCTGGACCAGGAAGGTGGACGAGCTGCACGCAGACAGGTCACTGATTACTGGGACCGGACATCATGCACTGCTTCCATGGAGGGACACCTTCACACACAACCAACAAGCAGTTACTGTCCAGAAGAGGAACAATATAATAATAATAATAATAATAATAATAATAAAACCCCCCTACCGCCAACACAAAACAGAAGCCACGTGACTACCCAACACCAAAGAAGAGTGACAACCCACTGATACAATAATATTACAGCAACAGTCATCTTGCAAACAAGTTCAAGCTCACCTGCTGGCACCACTGACCACGACGACTGCAGCGGCACAGATTCCACTTCAGGGTACAGCAAGTCAGGATGGACATTTACTGCACTGCTATTTCTGAGAATAAATGAGACTCTTATCTGAGTGGGAGGGAGGAGAGTCCTGACCCAGCTTTGCCCCTTCAGAGAGTCTGCCCAACGTCTACGTCGCCTCCAACATGAAACTGGAACACAAAAGCAGTCTGACAGCACACAGTGTGAATATGAACACCAACATTGTATGAAATGTACGTTTCACCTGAAATGACGCCTTCAAACAAACCCATCTTCAAACCGCTGATTGGTGCCCCCTCCTGCTTCTTCTCCAGCACCAACAGACCTGCTTCCAGATGGAAACAAGACAGTCCAACAGCACAAGGTGAGAATATGAACACTTCAACGTTGTATTAAATGTTTCCACATAAAGTTACACCTTCAAACAAACCCATCTTCAACGCGTTGATTGGCGCCCCCTCCTGCTTCTTCTCCAGCACTAACAGAGGGAAACAAGACTATTAAATAAAGCTCATGGGCACCATTTAAATTAAGATGTATACTGTACCGTCACACACACACACTCGCAAAGCATCAAACTGGTAAAGTCCACGCAATCATCTGCATGTGACTGACAGCATTTGTTCACCGAAAACAAACGTGTGAAGTGAGACAGGTGCCCGGTGAACCCCTCCGTGGTGCAGACAGCGTGCAAAACACACAAACACGAAAACAACATGAACGAGTGCGTTTTACCGGGAAAGGCGGCTCTTTGGGGAGCTTGTAGAGCCGGAAAGAGCCTGAAACAAACACACACACAGAGAATTGATTAGCCTACCACACAACACGGCTGAAACTACCTGAAACAACACAAAGCCGACCTACATGTCGTCCAAAAGCAGAGAACCGAGCGGATCGCTGGCTTGTTCTGACTGAAGCTCGGCCTGTTCAACAGGCCGCGACATCAGTCCTGATTAAATCCAGGTGAGCCTAATTGGTCCTCCAGCTGGACACGACGGGACGTAACACAGCACGCACAACACTCACGTTCAATCACGTCATCCCCAAATTCCTCCGGCTGCGGCTCCGCTGCGTCACGACTCCGGAACAGCTCCGGAACAGATACGCAGAGTTGTAGTTGTGCCGGAGCACGGCGCATAAATTACTCACAGAGCAGGTCGTGTGGGACGGAAAATCCTGCACAGACACAAAATAAAACATCCGTTGTATTAGAATAAAATACCCCGTGTACACGGCGGAGCGTATTTCACACCTTGAAGACGTCATAATGGGCGGGGACAGACCTGAAGTCACCTGGACAGGTCACCACACAGGGAGGGCTGGGAATCAAACATCATCTGGAGATTGGTTCAGTCCGCGATGATCATCTTCCTGTAAAGTCCTTTCTTTGTGTTGACAACATCTTTGGCCTGAGCCGAACACTGCCGTGTAAAAATGACGACACTCACCCGGATTAATTACTCTGACATACATGGAGACTGGATTCTTTGAAAGTGTCCAGCAGAGGGCACAAAACACAAGCTTATACTTCGGAGTGTCTCACTTTCCTCCGAAGGCACATTGTCTGCCATGTTTCCTTTCAAATAATGATTAAAACAATGAATGTCATTTACATTTCGGAAATTCTAATATGATATTTGACTACAGTTTAAAAATGTGCATGAAAAAAAAAACCTTTCTCAAAAGGTATAATTTTTCATGGAGCTCCGGGCGTATTTAACTTTTCTTTGTTGTTGGACGTGAAAGAAAACAAGTGATAAGTGTCATCAGTTACCAGAGCCGGACTCGAACCGACAACCCACAGAAGTCCAAATGGTCGACCACTAACTAGTCCACAACACCAGTTCGTTTCCTGTGTCCATGTTGGTCACGTGTTGTTCAAAGTGTTGTAGACACCATAAACTCACTTCCTCCAATGACACAAAGCACCAACCACAGCACCTGAAACACAACACAGGTTAAGAAACACACAGCAGACTACAGACAGCGACAACAACAAAAGGAGGAAGGAAGGCAAGAGAGACTTACCTTGAACACACACAAGGCAGCACTCCACCAACCTGCAGACAGACAACACATGTCACACAACCACATTTGTAAATGCTCAAAATTCACCCTCTTTCTCTCTCTCTCTCTCACACACACTTAGCTGAAACAGGGGGGAGTCCAGTTTCACCAGCCTGCAAACAAACAAACACACTGTAGTGGTTAGTTTCCTAAACTTTCCATTCATTTCATTCAGTTCCAAAAGCCACTGTGGAGGCTGCCTGGGGGAATAAGTCCTGGCACACATTGCTGTAAAAAAAAATCCAATGTCCAGAGGTAGAAAATGATGAACTGGAGATTTATTATACCAGAATCCAGGGTTATGCAAAAATGCACGCCAGCTGGCTCAACGCTTGGCTTTAACCTGTTCATGCAGAGGCAGTTTTTGGCAATTTCTGCCTGTTTTTGCATCACTGCAGTTAAAGCATTATAACTACAGAAGTGCTAATGGCACAACTATGATTGGTGGCGTAAATGAAAGAAAACCTGCATCCATTTACACCTACTGATTGATTAAAATATTAAATTGAGTCAGTCCAAAAAAAATGGCTTGTGAAAACACAGGTACATCTCAAAAAATTATATCATGAAAAAGTGAAATTTTTTGTCAGTAATTTCAAAAGTGAAACTGGAATTTTATGTAGATTACATTACACACAAAGAGTGAAATATTTCAAGCCTTTGTTTCTTGTAACTTTGATGATTATGGCTTACAGATAATGGAAACCTAAAAGTCAGTGTCTCAGAAAATTAGAATATCACATAAGACCAGTCCAAAAAATATCTTTTAAGCACAAATGTCAGACTTCTGAAAATTCTGTTCATGTTTAGGCACTCAATACTTGGATGGGACTGCTTTTGCATGAATGACTTCATCAATGCACCGTGGCATGGAGGCGATCAGCCTGTGGCACTGCGTATGTGTCATGGAAGCTCAGGTTGCTTTGAGAGCTGCCTTCAGGTCATCTGCTCTGTTGGGTCTGATGTCTCATCTTCCTCTTGACAACAGCCCATAGATTTTCTACGGGGTTCAGGTCAGGGGAGTTTGCTGGCCAATCAAGCACAGTAACACCACGGTCATTGAACCAGCTTTGGGTACCTTCGGCAGTGTGGGCAGGTGCCAAGTCCTGCTGGAAAATAAAATCGGCATCTCCATGCAGCTTGTCAGCAGAGGGAAGCATGAAGTGCTCTAGAATTTCCCGGTAGGTGGCCGCGTTGATTGTGGACTTCAGAAAACACAGTGGACCAACACCAGCCAAATCATCACTGACTGTGGAAACTTCACACTGGAGTTCAAGCAATGTGGATTTTCTGCATCTCCACTCTTCCTCCAGTCTCTGGGACATCGATTTCCAAATGAAATGCAAAATTTACTTTCATCTGAAAAGAGGACTTTGGACCATTGAGCAAGATAAGACGCTTCTGACGTTGTCTCTGGTTCAGGAGTGGCTTGACACAAGGAATGCAACATTTGTCGCCCACGTCTGGTATTCGTCCGTGTGTGTGTGTGGTGACTCTTGATGCGCCGGCTCCAGCCTCGGTCCACTCCCTGTGAAGCTCCCCCAAATTCTTCAGTGGATTTCACTTGACAATCCTCTCGAGGATGCAGTTATCTCTGTTGCTGCTGCACCTTTTCCTTCCACTCACTTTTCTGTTAATATGCTTGGATACAGCACTCTGTGAACAACCAGCTTCTTCAGCAATGACCTTTTGTGTC
The DNA here is from genome assembly GCF_900963305.1 of Echeneis naucrates. Classification (NCBI taxonomy): domain Eukaryota; kingdom Metazoa; phylum Chordata; class Actinopteri; order Carangiformes; family Echeneidae; genus Echeneis; species Echeneis naucrates. The sequence continues at coordinate 15,536,480 of NC_042512.1, read as the reverse complement.
TTACCCTCCTTGTGAAGCCTTCCCCATGATTGTGTAGCCTGACGACTCAGACAGAGAGACTGTTGAAAGGGTCAGGAAACTTTTGCCGATGTTTTGACTTAATTAGCTGATCAGGGTGACACCAAGTTTCCAATACTGAACTTTTTCAAAATATTCTCATTTTTGAGCTGTACCTGTACAATATGTTTGGGAAAAATAAACTAGTTTGAAGTTTTGTGTGAAAACTGATATTTTAAAATCTTAGTAATGAAACAGGTTGATTTTTACATATATGGTTCATACACTCACTGTTAGGGTTAAACCCATCCAGGCCGACAGCATTGACTGTGTGCGTGTGTCTCATGCGCCTCAACTCTGCTTGACACTGAATAAACTAGGTTACGCAGGGCTTATTTGTTGAGAAAATTTTGCCCAATCAGAGATTGTTCTACATCAGAGCCTACATCACCCTAACCGCAAACAAAAAACTCGTCTTCCACGTGACTTTGATTGACAGGAGACCCTACCTGCACGTAAAAGATGTGCAGTCTGACGAAGTCTGAAAGGGATATGAACTCCATTTTTGTTTCTGTAACAGTATACGATTTTTTGGTGGTGAAAGAAACGCTGTAAAGATAAGATATGTTTGCACTCCCTTTGTTGTTGACAAGACGTCGCTTGTGGGCTTGATAAATTTTCAGCAAGTATAAAACCGTAGCACCTAGAAATACATGCAAGAAGACATACAAGACAGTAAACAATCAATAATCAAATCATATTTCTGACTCCTACACACACACACTATTAGACAACAACAGAAGCACCATTCAAACAAGCTGAACATTCACTCTGGGACTAAAGGGACTTACTTACCCCAGGCCACCTGCTGCAACACCACGTCCTACAGGACACACTAAATGCATCAATGCTCTCACCTCTCACTCACCTGCAAACAATCACAAATATGTCAGACACTGGGACACACCAAATACAGTTTGAAATAAACACACTATACAGGAAAGATAGACCGTGAGCAACGCACACCGTGACAACTCCAAAAGACAGACAGACAGCACAACCTTCACCAAGTGGGAGAGCCACACTACAACAATACTACTGAACTCAGCTCGGAACACAGACATTGACAGAAAACATGGGACTCACCTTCATCAACTACTGGAAGCCACACCAACATCCTGGAAGATGCAGTCACGCTACTGCTGCATGTAGACACACAGTCAGAATGGAGCTGGAGAAGGCGACCTGCGTGTGTGTTTCGGTTTAGCACCAACCTACGACCCACAAGTCAAAGAGCATTTAAACCATAACCATAGGAGGCCAGACCGAAGAAGCCAGCTACCTGTTAAAGTGTCAAATATGGCAATGTCTGCAGCAAAAGTTCTTATTTGGACAGATACAAATCCACTCACTTGCTCGCTCACCATCCTTCCTTCCTTCCTTTCTTTCCACCTGTGCTGTGGTCTGTGATGTCATAGGCCCATTTCCCACAAGCCAAAAGAGCAGAGGCAACATGATTTCAACAAATGTATGAATTTCACTCCCGTACATGTATACGGGGACAAGGGAGAGGAAGTCTGATTAGATGGTCTCATCAAGCTACAACCAACAACTCTATTTAACTGTGGTGGTTCAGGTAAACATACCTGATTGATAGAAAACACGGGACTCGGCCCCACCAACAAGAACCATAAGCATGCTTGTGATTATACTTCCCTATTCCGTACTCAAGTCTGAAAAATATCCAAAAACCCTGAAGCTGCAAACTTGGTGAAAAGCCATACTTGGGCCGCTCTCCAAACCTTTGGCCCCATTTAGATTGCTGCAGGGACCTGCTAACCTCCCGTGGCCAAACTCTAGTTTCTATTAGGTCAGCAAAGACGTGGAAAAGCTGCCAACTGAGCTCAACAAAGCTCAACACAATTATTAGCAATTTAAGATTAAACTGAAGACATCATACAGTTTGGTCGACACCTGCCCTCTCCGTAAAGTGGCCTGATCTAACTCTTATGATTTTGTGCTATGTAACCACATATGCTTAGTTTCTGTATTGTCTTCAAAGCCTTTCTAGTGATGTGCATTGGAAATTAGCAATGGCTACCAATTCCTGGACAAGCATGTGAAAACTGCTTGTGGAACCCATCCATATTCATGAGCATTGAATGAAAAACATGTCCAAAATGAGACGTGCAGGCAAAAGAAAGCCAAATAAGAAACTGATGCAACTGACAAGAGACGCAAAATGACCACAAGCATGCAAAAGGACAATCAAGTGATGCTGAGCCACCACAACCAGATTCAAAGAGACTCCTGAGCTACTAAATCACAACACAGTAACAAACATGATCAAAAAAAAATAATAAAAACTACATTTCCAAGAGCTACGGCGCAACAACTTCAACTTCATATGGCCCTTCTCTTACATGAGAGCATCACAGGGTGGTTTTTACATTTGGAAAATCCTACACTGATGCTTGATACAAAAATGCAGCCTCATATGAACTAACTTCAGACTGGACCTTTCATTTTCTCTGCTGTCACCTAGAGACAGCAGCAGTCACTGAATTTGCTGAGGCCCAAAACTTTGATTTTATTATACTTCCTTTTTTCAGCTCTTGGCCACCTTCTTATCAATTCATATCAAACTAGGGAAAAAAAAAAAGAAACTTCCCCCCATGAACGTAAGTAGTTTGTATAACAATTTATTTTTCTAGTCAGTAAGGTGGTTTATTCTACAACCACCAAAAAAAAACAAAAAAAAAAAACAAAAACCAAACCCTTTGTGTGGACAATGCTGTTTTTTGTGTTTTGATATTTATCAAAATCTCTATATAAACTGATCAGCAACTTGTATCAAGCATCGGATCTATTCAAAGTTTGAAGAGCAGTCTCATCACTGGCAGCTTTCCTGGCACCATCTTGGTATTCTTTCATTCATCCATCCTGAAACATGTCGTCTTAAAACCAAAAATCAAGCAATCACCAACAGCTGAGAGACAAATGGCTGAGGACGCTGGTCAGCTGGGGGGACCAAGATGCTGCCATGCCAGCTGGGGAGGGACGAAGCTCAGACAGCAGCTCTGACACCTGCTGAAAACAGTTCATTGTATTTCTATTTTTTATAAACAGACTTTGCCCCTTAATGAAGTCAGCTCCAACACGGCGCTGCTGCAGGAAAACAGAGCACAGTCAGGTCAACAAACTGCACTTCTGAATAGTTCAAATCAGGTTGTCCTAGACTTTTTCATTGTCTGTCATAATCCATGTCTTTATTACAATCAAACAAAAATTAATGACAAGTAGTCAACACATTTAATTTTCATGCATTTGTTAATTGCAAATTCAATTAGAACAAGCAGAATGATGCACTTGTGAAGGCATGAGACAAAACATGTCAACACCACAGTGACATCGGTGGTCACTAAAAACACCAACTGTGCCCATATGAGTAAATAACCCAGTTTTACAAAATTAAATACTTGCAATTAAAATATAAACAAACTTTCGAAAAAAAAAAAGGCTAAATATAACTCAGTCTCATTCTCACCTTCCTGTTGTGCATGGAGTGAAACAGGGCGCCTGCTTGTGTGTAATCAAAAGCGTCAAGTGAAGTTGCTGGAGAGGCGATTCTTGTTAAAGTTTTGTACCTTTGCTTCGGACAAACGGCTTCATGTCTGTTTTAATATTGTTCTGAAGTAATTGCAACCCATCAAAATGACAAATGGCCTTCAGATTCGCCCATCAAATCTGGGAAATAAAAAAGGAAACTTCAGTTACTCAGTTAATGCAGCTCCTGGTTCAAATATATCTGCATGACCGAAACTTACCTGTGACTTCTTCCTCACTCCCATTTTCCTCCATCTTCCATTTCCCAGCACCGACCGACCTGCTTAAAACAGAGAAAGTTAACATTTTTACTCAAATGTGACACAAACCTGGCTCAAAAACTCAAACCAAATCTGACTACTTCTGCAGCTCAGTGACACTCAGAATTTGAAACGCTAATTCCTGTCTGACACGAAATAAAACAGACTGGTTTCCACACAAACATCTCTCCAGTTCCTACTTTGTTTTCAGGAGACACGTGGTGGACTTCTGGCGTCTGCAGCTGAAGTCTGACACTGAGAGCCTGTCGCACCGGCTGGACAGCGTTTAAGAAGACGAGCCAGCAATCAGCACACCTGACCTAATTTACCATCCACTCCAATGAATCCGGAGTCGTGACGCAGCGGAGCCGCAGCCGGAGGAATTTGGGAATGACGTGATTGAACGTGAGTGTTGTGCGTGCTGTGTTACGTCCCGTCGTGTCCAGGTGGAGGACCAATTAGGCTCACCTGGATTTAATCAGGACTGATGTCGCGGCCTGTTGAACAGGCCGAGCTTCAGTCAGAACAAGCCAGCGATCCGCTCGGTTCTCTGCTTTTGGACGACAGGTAGGTCGGCTTTGTGTTGTTTCAGGTAGTTTCAGCCGTGTTGTGTGGTAGGCTAATCAATTCTGTGTGTGTGTGTTTGTTTCAGGCTCTTTCCGGCTCCACAAGCTCCCAAAGAGCCGCCTTTCCCGGTAAAACGCACTCGTTCATGTTGTTTTCGTGTTTGTGTGTTTTGCACGCTGTCTGCACCACGGAGGGGTTCACCGGGCACCTGTCTCACTTCACACGTTTGTTTTCGGTGAACAAATGCTGTCAGTCACATGCAGATGATTGCGTGGACTTTATCAGTTTGATGCTTTGCGAGTGTGTGTGTGTGACGGTACAGTATACATCTTAATTTAAATGGTGCCCATGAGCTTTATTTAATAGTCTTGTTTCCCTCTGTTAGTGCTGGAGAAGAAGCAGGAGGGGGCACCAATCAACGCGTTGAAGATGGGTTTGTTTGAAGGTGTAACTTTGTGGAAACATTTAATACAACGTTGAGGTGTTCATATTCTCACCTTGTGCTGTTGGACTGTCTTGTTTCCATCTGGAAGCAGGTCTGTTGGTGCTGGAGAAGAAGCAGGAGGGGGCACCAATCAGCGGTTTGAAGATGGGTTTGTTTGAAGGCATCATTTCAGGTGAAATGTACATTTCATACAATGTTGGTGTTCATATTCACACTGTGTGCTGTCAGACTGCTTTTGTGTTCCAGTTTCATGTTGGAGGTGACGTAGACGTTGGGCAGACTCTCTGAAGGGGCAAAGCTGGGTCAGGACTCTCCTCCCTCCCACTCAGATAAGAGTCTCATTTATTCTCAGAAATAGCAGTGCAGTAAATGTCCATCCTGACTTGCTGTACCCTGAAGTGGAATCTGTGCCGCTGCAGTCGTCGTGGTCAGTGGTGCCAGCAGGTGAGCTTGAACTTGTTTGCAAGATGAATGTTGCTGTAATATTATTGCATCAGTGGGTTGTCACTCTTCTTTGGTGTTGGGTAGTCACGTGGTGTCTGTTTTGTGTTGGGGGCAGGTTTTTTTTGTTATTATTATTCTTGTTATCTTCTTTTTTTTTTTTTTCAGATTTGATTGGAAAAGCTGAAGGCCATTTGTCATTTTGATGGGTTCGCAATTACTTCAGAACAATATCAAAACATACATGAGAAGCCGTCTGTCCGAAGCAAAGGTACAAAATTTTAACGAATCACCTCTCCAGCAACTTCACTTGATGCTTTTGATTATACACAAGCAGGCGCCCTGTTTCACTCCATGCACAACAGGAGGAAGGTGAGAATGAGACGGAGTTATATTTAGCTTTTTTTTTTTTTTTTTGCAAAGTTTGTTCATATTTTAATTGCAAGTATTTAATTTTGTAAAACTGGGTTATTTACTCACATGGGCGCTGTCGGTGTTTTTCGTGGCCACCGATGTCACTGCTGTTAACATGATGAATGTTTTGTCTCATGCCTTAACAAGTGCATCATTTTGCTTGTTCTAATTGAATTTGCAATTAACAAATGCATGAAAATTAAATGCATTGACTACTTGTCATATTAATTTTTGTTTGATTATAATAAAGACATGGATTATGACAGACAATGAAAAAGTCTAGGACAACCTGATTTGAACTATTCAGAAGTGCAGTTTGTTGACCTGACTGTGCTCTGTTTTCCTGCAGCAGCACCATGTTGGAGCTGACTTCATTAAGGGGCAAAGTCTGTGTTTATATATAAAAAAAAAAAAAAAAAAAAAAAAGAAATACAATGAACTGTTTTCAGCAGGTGTCAGAGCTGCTGTCTGAGCTTCGTCCCTCCCCAGCTGGCATGGCAGCATCTTGGTCCCCCCAGCTGACCAGCGTCCTCAGCCATTTGTCTCTCAGCTGTTGGTGATTGCTTGATTTTTGGTTTTAAGACGACATGTTTCAGGATGGATGAATGGAAGAATACCAAGATGGTGCCAGGAAAGCTGCCAGTGATGAGACTGCTCTTCAAACTTTGAATAGATCCGATGCTTGATACAAGTTGCTGATCAGTTTATATTGAGATTTTGATAAATATCAAAACTCAAAAAACAGCATTGTCCACACAAAGGGTTTGGGTTTTTTTTTTTTTTTTTTTGTGGCTGTAGAATAAACCACCTTACTGACTAGAAAAATAAATTGTTATACAAACTGCTTACATTCATGGGGGGAAGTTTCTTTTTTTTTTTTTTTTTTTTTTTTTGGGGGGGGGGGTCCCTAGTTTGATATGAATTGATAAGAAGGTGGCCAAGAGCTGAAAAAAGGAAGTATAATAAAATGAAAGTTTTGGGCCTCAGCAAATTCAGTGACTGCTGCTGTCTCTAGGTGGCAGCAGAGAAAATGAAAGGTCCACTCTGAAGTTAGTTCATATGAGGCTGCATTTTAGTATCAAGCATCAGTGTAGGATTTTCCAAATGTAAAAACCACCCTGTGATGCTCTGATATAAAAGAAGGGCCATATAAAGTTGAAGTTGTTGCTCCGTAGCTGTTGGAAATGTAGTTTGTCTTTTTTTTTTTTGGTCATGTTTGTTACTGTGTTGGGATTTTAGTAGCTCAGGAGTCTCTTTGAATCTGGTTGTGGTGGCTCAGCATCACTTGATTGTCCTTTTGCATGCTTGTGTGGTCGTTTTGCGTATCTTGTCAGCATCAGTTTCTTATTTGGCTTTCTTTTGCCAGCACGTGTCATTTTGGACATGTTTTTCATTCAATGCTCATGAATATGGATGGGTTCCACAAGCAGTTTTCACATGCTTGTCCAGGAATTGGTAGCCGTTGCTAATTTCCAATGCACATCACTAGAAAGGCTTTGAAGACAATACAGAAACTAAGCATATGTTGTTATATAGCACAAAATCATAAGAGTTAGATCAGGCCACTTTACGGAGAGGGCAGGTGTCGACCAAACTGTATAAGATGTCTTCAGTTTAATCTTAAATTAATTAAATACTTGTGTTGAGCTTTGTTGAGCTCAGTTGGCAGCTTTTCCACGTCTTTGCTGACCTAATAGAAACTCGAGTTTGGCCACGGGAGGTTAGCAGGTCCCTGCAGCAATCTAAATGGGGCCAAAGGTTTGGAGAGCGGCCCAAGTATGGCTTTTCACCAAGTTTGCAGCTTCAGGGTTTTTGGATATTTTTCAGACTTGAGTACGGAATAGGGAAGTATAATCAGAAGCATGCTTATGGTTCTTGTTGGTGGGGCCGAGTCCCGTGTTTTCTACCAATCAGGTATGCTTACATGCACAGTTAAATAGAGTTGTTGGTTGTAGCTTGATGAAACCATCTAATCAGACTTCCTCTTCCTTGTCCCCGTATACATGCACGGGAGTGAAATTCATACATTTGTTGAAATCATGTTGCCTCTGCTCTTTTGGCTTGTGGGAAATGGGCCTATGACATCACAGACCACAGCACAGGTGGAAAGAAAGAAAGGAAGGATGTTGAGCGAGCAAGTGAGTGGATTTGTATCTGTCCAAAAAAGAACTTTTGCTGCAGACATTGCCATATTTGACACTTTAACAGGTAGCTGGCTTCTTCGGTCTGGCCTCCTATGGTTATGGTTTAAATGCTCTTTGACTTGTGGGTCGTAGGTTGGTGCTAAACCGAAACACACACGCAGGTCGCCTTCTCCAGCTCCATTCTGACTGTGTGTCTACATGCAGCAGTAGCGTGACTGCATCTTCCAGGATGTTGGTGTGGCTTCCAGTAGTTGATGAAGGTGAGTCCCATGTTTTCTGTCAATGTCTGTGTTGCTAGCTGAGTTCAGTAGTGTTGTTGTAGTGTGGCTCTCCCACTTGGTGAAGGTTGTGCTGTCTGTCTGTCTTTTGGAGTTGTCACGGTGTGCGTTGCTCACGGTCTATCTTTCCTGTATAGTGTGTTTATTTCAAACTGTATTTGGTGTGTCCCTGTGTCTGACATATTTGTGATTGTTTGCAGGTTAGTGAGAGGTGAGAGCATTGATGCATTTAGTGTGTCCTGTAGGACGTGGTGGTGCAGCAGGTGGCCTGGGGTAAGTAAGTCCCTTTAGTCCCAGAGTGAATGTTCAGCTTGTTTGAATGGTGCTTCTGTTGTTGTCTAATAGTGTGTGTGTGTAGGAGCCAGAAATATGATTTGATGATTGATTGTTTACTGTCTTGTATGTCTTCTTGCATGTATTTCTAGGTGCTACGGTTTTATACTTGCTGAAAATTTCTCAAGCCCACAAGCGACATCTTGTCAACAACAAAGGGAGTGCAAACATATCTTATCTTTACAGCGTTTCTTTCACCACCAAAAAATCGTATACTGTTACAGAAACAAAAATGGAGTTCATATCCCAATAAAGTAACAAGCCTGCTCACAAGCCTGCGCTCGTTTTAAAGCTCAAGATGTGCCCAACAATAATCCGGGGTCAATTTTGTCCATCGTGTCAAGCTAATGGGACGTTTTGTCTTCTTTCAGACTTCGTCAGACTGCACATCTTTTACGTGCAGGTAGGGTCTCCTGTCAATCAAAGTCACGTGGAAGACGAGTTTTTTGTTTGCGGTTAGGGTGATGTAGGCTCTGATGTAGAACAATCTCTGATTGGGCAAAATTATCTCAACAAATAAGCCCTGCGTAACCTAGTTTATTCAGTGTCAAGCAGAGTTGAGGCGCATGAGACACACGCACACAGTCAATGCTGTCGGCCTGGATGGGTTTAACCCGAACAGTGAGTGTATGAACCATATATGTAAAAATCAACCTGTTTCATCACGTTCATCAAGATTTTAAAATATCAGTTTTCACACAAAACTTCAAACTAGTTTATTTTTCCCAAACATATTGTGCAGGTACAGCTCAAAAATTAGAATATTGTGAAAAAGTTCAGTATTGGAAACTGTTGGTGTCACCCTGATCAGCTAATTAAGTCAAAACATCGGCAAAGGTTTCCTGACCCTTTAAACAGTCTCTCAGTCTGAGTCGTCAGGCTACACAATCATGGGGAAGGCTTCACAAGGAGGGTAAGACACAAAAGGTCATTGCTGAAGAAGCTGGTTGTTCACAGAGTGCTGTATCCAAGCATATGAACAGAAAAGTAAGTGGAAGGAAAAGGTGCAGCAGCAACAGAGATAACTGCATCCTCGAGAGGATTGTCAAGTGAAATCCATTGAAGAATTTGGGGGAGCTTCACAGGGAGTGGACCGAGGCTGGAGCCGGCGCATCAAGAGTCACCACACACACACGGACGAATACCAGACGTGGGCGACAAATGTTGCATTCCTTGTGTCAAGCCACTCCTGAACCAGAGACAACGTCAGAAGCGTCTTATCTTGCTCAATGGTCCAAAGTCCTCTTTTCAGATGAAAGAAAATTTTGCATTTCATTTGGAAATTGATGTCCCAGAGACTGGAGGAAGAGTGGAGATGCAGAGAATCCACATTGCTTGAACTCCAGTGTGAAGTTTCCACAGTCAGTGATGATTTGGCTGGTGTTGGTCCACTGTGTTTTCTGAAGTCCACAATCAATGCGGCCACCTACCGGGAAATTCTCGAGCACTTCATGCTTCCCTCTGCTGACAAGCTGCATGGAGATGCCGATTTTATTTTCCAGCAGGACTTGGCACCTGCCCACACTGCTGAAGGTACCCAAAGCTGGTTCAATGACCGTGGTGTTACTGTGCTTGATTCGCCAGCAAACTCCCCTGACCTGAACCCCGTAGATATCTATGGGCTGTTGTCAAGAGGAAGATGAGACACCAGACCCAACAGAGCAGATGACCTGAAGGCAGCTCTCAAAGCAACCTGAGCTTCCATGACACATACGCAGTGCCACAGGCTGATCGCCTCCATGCCACGGTGCATTGATGAAGTCATTCATGCAAAAGCAGTCCCATCCAAGTATTGAGTGCCTAAACATGAACAGAATTTTCAGAAGTCTGACATTTGTGCTTAAAAGATATTTTTTGGACTGGTCTTATGTGATATTCTAATTTTCTGAGACACTGACTTTTAGGTTTCCATTATCTGTAAGCCATAATCATCAAAGTTACAAGAAACAAAGGCTTGAAATATTTCACTCTGTGTGTGTAAGGTAATCTACATAAAATTCCAGTTTCACTTTTGAAATTACTGACAAAAAATTTCACTTTTTCATGATATAATTTTTTGAGATGTACCTGTGTTTTCACAAGCCATTTTTTTTGGAATGACTCAATTTAATATTTTAATCAATCAGTAGGTGTAAATGGATGCAGGTTTTCTTTCATTTACGCCACCAATCATAGTTGTGCCATTAGCACTTCTGTAGTTATAATGCTTTAACTGCAGTGATGCAAAAACAGGCAGAAATTGCCAAAAACTGCCTCTGCATGAACAGGTTCAAGCCAAGCGTTGATCCAGCTGGCGTGCATTTTTTGCATAACCCTGGATTCTGGTATAATAAATCTCCAGTTCATCATTTTCTACCTCTGGACATTGGATTTTTTTTTACAGCAATGTGTGCCAGGACTTATTCCCCCAGGCAGCCTCCACAGTGGCTTTTGGAACTGAATGAAATGAATGGAAAGTTTAGGAATCTAACCACTACAGTGTGTTTGTTTGTTTGCAGGCTGGTGAAACTGGACTTGCCCCCCCCTGTTTCAGCTAAGTGTGTGTGTGAGACAGAGAGAGAGAAAGAGGGTGAATTTTGAGTATTTACAAATGTGATTGTGTGACATGTTGTGTTGTCTGTCTGCAGGTTGGTGGAGTGCTGCCTTGTGTGTGTTCAAGGTAAGTCTCTCTTGACTTCCTTCCTTCCTTTTGTTGTTGTCGCTGTCTGTAGTCTGCTGTGTGTTTCTTAACCTGTGTTGTGTTTCAGGTGCTGTGGTTGGCGCTTTGTGTCATTGGAGGAAGTGAGTTTACGGTGTTTACAACACGTGACCAACATGGACACAGGAAACGAACTGGTGTTGTGGACTAGTTAGTGGTCGACCGTTTGGACTTCTGTGGGTTGTCGGTTCGAGTCCGGCTCTGGTAACTGATGACACTTATCACTTGTTTTCTTTCATGTCCAACAACAAAGAAAAGTTAAATATGCCCGGAGCTCCATGAAAAATTATACCTTTTGAGAAAGGTTTTTTTTTCATGCACATTTTTAAACTGTAGTCAAATATCATATTAGAATTTCCGAAATGTAAATGACATTCATTGTTTTAATCATTATTTGAAAGGAAACATGGCAGACAATGTGCCTTCGGAGGAAAGTGAGACACTCCGAAATATAAGGTTGTGTTTTGTGCCCTCTGCTGGACACTTTCAAAGAATCCAGTCTCCAGTGTATGTCAGAGTAATTAATCCGGGTGAGTGTCGTCATTTTTACACGGCAGTGTTCGGCTCAGGCCAAAGATGTTGTCAACACAAAGAAAGGACTTTACAGGAAGATGATCATCGCGGACTGAACCAATCTCCAGATGATGTTTGATTCCCAGCCCTCCCTGTGTGGTGACCTGTCCAGGTGACTTCAGGTCTGTCCCCGCCCATTATGACGTCTTCAAGGTGTGAAATACGCTCCGCCGTGTACACGGGGTATTTTATTTTGAAAATACAACGGATGTTTTATTTTGTGTCTGTGCAGGATTTTCCGTCCCACACGACCTGCTCTGTGAGTAATTTATGCGCCGTGCTCCGGCACAACTACAACTCTGCGTATCTGTTCCGGAGCTGTTCCGGAGTCGTGACGCAGCGGAGCCGCAGCCGGAGGAATTTGGGGATGACGTGATTGGACGTGGGTGTTGTCGTGTGTTGTGCGTGCTGTGCGTGCTGTGTTACGTCCCGTCGTGTCCAGGTGGAGGACCAATTAGGCTCACCTGGATTTAATCAGGACTGATGTCGCGGCCTGTTGAACAGGCCGAGCTTCAGTCAGAACAAGCCAGCGATCCGCTCGGTTCTCTGCTTTTGGACGACAGGTAGGTCGGCTTTGTGTTGTTTCAGGTAGTTTCAGCCGTGTTGTGTGGTAGGCTAATCAATTCTCTGTGTGTGTGTGTTTGTTTCAGGCTCTTTCCGGCTCCACAAGCTCCCCAAAGAGCCGCCTTTCCCGGTAAAACGCACTCGTTCATGTTGTTTTGGTGTTTGTGTGTTTTGCACGCTGTCTGCACCACGGAGGGGTTCACCGGGCACCTGTCTCACTTCACACGTTTGTTTTCGGTGAACAAATGCTGTCAGTCACATGCAGACGATTGCGTGGACTTTACCAGTTTGATGCTTTGCGAGTGTGTGTGTGTGTGTGACGGTACAGTATACATCTTAATTTAAATGGTGCCCATGAGCTTTATTTAATAGTCTTGTTTCCCTCTGTTAGTGCTGGAGAAGAAGCAGGAGGGGGCGCCAATCAACGCGTTGAAGATGGGTTTGTTTGAAGGTGTAACTTTATGTGGAAACATTTAATACAACGTTCAGGTGTTCATATTCTCACCTTGTGCTGTTGGACTGTCTTGTTTCCATCTGGAAGCAGGTCTGTTGGTGCTGGAGAAGAAGCAGGAGGGGGCACCAATCAGCGGTTTGAAGATGGGTTTGTTTGAAGGCGTCATTTCAGGTGAAACGTACATTTCATACAATGTTGGTGTTCATATTCACACTGTGTGCTGTCAGACTGCTTTTGTGTTCCAGTTTCATGTTGGAGGCGACGTAGACGTTGGGCAGACTCTCTGAAGGGGCAAAGCTGGGTCAGGACTCTCCTCCCTCCGACTCAGATAAGAGTCTAATTTATTCTCAGAAATAGCAGTGCAGTAAATGTCCATCTTGACTTGCTGTACCCTGAAGTGGAATCTGTGCCGCTGCAGTCGTCGTGGTCAGTGGTGCCAGCAGGTGAGCTTGAACTTGTTTGCAAGATGACTGTTGCTGTAATATTATTGCATCAGTGGGTTGTCACTCTTCTTTGGTGTTGGGTAGTCACGTGGCTTCTGTTTTGTGTGTGTTGGGGGCAGGGGGGTTTATTAATATTATTAGATTGTTCCTCTTCTGGACAGTAACTGCTTGTTGGTTGTGTGTGAAGGTGTCCCTCCATGGAAGCAGTGCATGATGTCCGGTCCCAGTAATCAGTGACCTGTCTGCGTGCAGCTGGTCCACCTTCCTGGTCCAGGATGGATGGTTTTGCTGGAGGCCATTTGGTGAGTCGGTGCCATGATGTAAATTTCCAGGTAAGGCCTTGCCACGATTCCCCGTTTACTGCCGCTTTCTGCTTTCAGGTTCAACCTCACCAGGGACTCCACATCAGATGGGACTGCAGCGAGGGTCGGCTGAGGGTCTGTACAAGCAGCAACTCTGCTGTAGCTGATAGATGAATGAGAGAGGATCTCTTTACAGTGAAGTAGTAACAGTGACTGGATCGGTAATGAATGTCTTTCCTCCTTTCAGAGTACCAGTGTGATGGAAGGGGCCGATCAGCAGCGTCGTTGGACTGATTTCTGTTGACATTGTTTGTTCTTTGTATGTTGTAAATAGGCAAATAATTTTAATGTTTTTTCTTTTTTTTCTTCTTTGGTACATGTGTAGCAAGCGGTTGTGGTTGGATGTTAGTGTGGTCTGTCAGGTGTGCTTTGTTGGCACTGAGTTGTTTAATGGTTGTGGCTTAAGGTTAGCAGTATGTGGTCCAATGCAGTGGTTGTCAGCTTTGGGGCTGTTGTGGTTGTCAGCTTTGGGGCTGTTGTGGTTGTTTGCTTTGGGGCTGTTGTGGTTGTCAGCTTTGGGGCTGTTGTGGTTGTTTGCTTTGGGGCTGTTGTGGTTGTTTGCTTTGGGGCTGTTGTGGTTGTTTGCTTTGGGGCTGTTGTGGTTGTTTGCTTTGGGGCTGTTGTGGTTGTTAGCTTCGATTTAGTTGCTTATAGGTGCTTCTTTTGGTTTGGACAGGAGTTGTATTGCAAAGAATACTTGTTCTGTTCATTAACTACTCTTCTTTCTGGTCTCATTTCCATGTTTTTGGAGCTGTTCTTGACCCATTGAAGCATCATCATCTCTCCCTGACTGCAGTTGGAGCTGGAAGGTTTGCACACGTCTCTCTGCATGGTCCTCTTTAGCCACATAGCTGGTGGTGTCACGTGGTGCAGTAAATGTGTGCTTGTATGTTGCCATGCCTTTTTGTCCTGGTGTAGGAGCAGTGCTGATCAGTTGAAGGTAAGTTGGATTCAATTAGCAGCAGTTGTTCGTCTCCTTGGCTGCCTGCCTGTCCTTTCAGTGGCCTGTAGATGGAAAACTCTCTCCCAACCACTGAGAGGCTGCAGCAGCTCCTCCTCCCCTGGATGATGATCCTGATAATGCAGAGTATGTACAAGGCAGAAATGTAAGCATTGATTTTGATGTGATGGCAGTGAAATGTTTTTTTTTTTTTTAATTTGTTTTTTTTTAAAGAATTGTGTCACCCTGTGTGTTTGTGTAGTTTGGTTTGGCCTGGTTAATGGTTTGAGTAGTTAAAATGAAGTTCTGTTGGTGGTGGTTGGGCTGTAACGTGCTACAGCTTGTGGTTAGGGTTGTTTTTTTTATTTTATTTTTAATAGATTTGGTTGTTTATTTGCCTATTTACATGTGCTTTTGTCAAAATGAAATTTTGTAGATGTCAGTCTGTAAGGACTTCAAATTGTAAATGTTCTTAATGAAATGTGAATATGTTCATTTTTTTTTTTATGGTGTTAATGTCTGCAAATTTTAATGTGAACTGTATTTTGGAAAATGATAAAAACCAAAACAATGTAAAGCAGTTTTGCTGTGTCTGTGGCTTTTATTTATGTCTTTTAATTAAAGGAGCTTCTGCTTACGCTTTTGTGGACTTGGCCTCTGACTTCTGTGTTCTCTCCCTCCTCATTTTCACACAGTCTGCTCTTCTCTTAGCAGGTGGTAGTCTTCATGTTTCTTATGTTCATAAGAATGTTCATTTTTGTTTTTCAGTTGTGTATTTCTTAAACAATGGTTTATTTAATGTGTTAAGGTCATAGGCAAATAGTTTGAGCTCTGTGACCTCGTTCAGTGTCCTCCTTTGCACATTTTCATACTTTGATTCATCCTCTTTCAGTGTCCTTTTCCCCACTTTGACATGAAATCCATGTCATGTCTGGAATTTATGCATTTAAGCTCCGTTTTAGACTTTCCCCACTCCGTCTTTTCTCTATTCTTAATGTAACAGTCAACACTGTCATTTTTTTCACTCTCCTCACTTGGGCACTTTGTCTCTTTCCTCTTAACTTTTACTTCTGAGACTTTACTGTTGTAGTTCTTATTTCTCTCTGAATGTTTGCACTGTTATCATCTTTGCTTTAGTGTGTAACATTCTCTACATGTAAAGCTTCATGTTTCTCACTGTTTAAATGTTTTTTATTTTAAATGCTTGGATTTTTTTTCTTTTTTTTGGGTCCTTTGTCTTTCACACTATGTGCAACATGTTACTCAAAGTGCTGTCAAGATGACACACACTCCCTCCGATGATACAAAGCAACACCCCCGGCACCTGAGATACGACACAGGGTAAGAAACACACTGCAGACGACAGACCACTCCAAAAAACAACCAAGGAATGAGGCGACTAACCTTGGCCTTCGAAATCCGTTGATCAAACTGGAGACTGAAGCTCTGACTTACATTTGAGTGGAAAAGACTCAGTATTACTGAACAGAGGGTAATGGAGCCCTCCTGTGGGGAGATTGTGTAATGACATCCCTTTACCACACTGATCCTGTTGTTTCAACATACAGAGTCCAAAGTCCTACACCCACGGTCCAGGGAGTAACTAAGTGTCAAAGTAGCAGACTGCAAAATGCTATTGAGATTAATTTCTGTATTGTCTTGTGATGACATCAGTTTAATGTCAGTTGTATTCTGGACTTTAAAATTAACTAAAACAAACCTGAACCTCAGAGAGCATTAGCAATCATTCAGTCTGACTTGTTTTGTTGTTTTTTTCAACATCCAGCGTCCAGGAAGTAACTCTCAGAGTAGCAGACTGTGATATTGGGATTAATTTCTGTTCAATGTCTTGTTCTGTATTGTCTCGTACTGACATGAGTTTCATGTCAGTGAATTTAAAGTTCAGCAACCAGAGTGTCAGAATACAACTAATAACTAAAACAAACCATCTCAGAGAGCTTCAGTGATAAACTCGAAGAAAAGACAACTTCTGAAAGGTTTTCTTCTGTTTCTTCTCTGAATCATCACTGATATCAGAAACAGTTATATTTTTTAATTGAACAAATGTTTGAGCACGTTCATGGGCCCAAAAGTTTATACAAATAACTTTTAAATGTTTTCTTCCTGTCTTCCTGAAAGGAGTAAAAAGGATTCAAAGTATAACCTTAAAATTTTATCTCCATTTCAGTTGTTGGGATTAATTTCTGTTCAATGTCTTTTTCTGTCTGGAAAATATGAAGCTGATATTGACAAAAGGAAATTAATATCCCAACCTTACCATTACTCTCCTATGTACTCTATTACTCAGTCAAACTGTTTAACACTCCAATGTCAGTCACAGCTTCAGAGGAGAATAGAATTATCTGAATGAACTGCATTAAATCTGAAGATTATAAAAGTCAGACTGAATGATTGCTAATACTCTCTGAGGTTCAGGTTTGCTTTAGTTAGTTAATTTTAAAGGGTGTTGAAACAACAGGATCAATGAGGTAAAGCGATGTCCTTACACAATCTCTCCACAGGAGGGCTCTATTTCCCTCTGCTCAGTAAAACTGAGTCTCAAATGTCAGTCAGAGCTTCAGTCTCTCCAGTTTGGCTGCTGGACATCCAGCCAACTGAAGATTTCTGAGCCGCTGACACAGTAGAGCTTCGAAAGAAAATGTGGACGAGCCCAAAGTAGCAGCTTCTCCCAGAACCTGAGCCGGTCCTCTGGACCCTCTTTCTGAGAATCCTTCAGGGTGTCCTGAATCCAGCTCCTCACTTCCAGTCTTTAACAGCCGGAACTCTTTGCTGTCTTTGTCCATCTGTCTTCAAGCGGCCTCCCGCTCTCCTCCTCCTCTGCTGCTGTGTACTGTGTACTACATGTTTAGTTCCTCTTCTTCTTCCTTTATTCAAAGTGCTCCTTCTGATAAATCCACTCTGTCTTCAGACAAATCGGACTGAATTCGGTTGAAAGTTGAGACCAGGAGCCGCGCTGACTGCTGTCCGGTTCAAACTGTTGTTGTGTTCAGCCATCTTGAATCACGCAGGTACAGCGGTCTCGTGATACTTCACACTGACAGGACAATTTGCTATCTTAAAGTAATTTCAAGAATATCTGTAGAAACTCAAACTTGTCTCAGCTGTCTTGGTCAATAAATGGATGAAATAAAGGCTTCAGGCCTTTGACAGTGTTGCACAGTTACAGTTTTAATTGTACTTTACTGAGGTAGATCAGTATGCGTGTTTAGCATTTATTAGTGGACTTCTGACTCACAGGCAGACTCCAGGGTAACAGACACTTGAACGGATCAGACTCCGAGTTGGATATGTGACACAGTGAAGGATAGGGTGAAGAATAGTTTGGAAAAAACAGTCTATTCCCAGAGCATGACGTAGGACAGGAGGTGTGCTTATTCCAAAGGAGGAGGAGTGTTCAGACCTGAGTCAGTTCCATATGATCTCTCTCCTGAATGTAGAGGGGAAGATTTTCTTGAGTGTAGTTGCACAGGGACTAGCTAGTTCTTTAGAAAGGAATAGCTTAATAGATACTTCAGTCCAGAAGGCAGGAATGCCAGGTTAGAATGATTTGACATGAGATTTAGACAGCCAAGAGTGAGAAAAGAGACTTGCTTGTGATATTCCTGGACAATGCCACATAGCCTTATTTGGGAGGCATTTGACTATTTTAGAGTATCTGGAGTACTTGTCAATTTAGTAAGAACATATTCCCAGGATATCAGACTGTGTGTAAGTACAGCAGGCTTTACAACAGGTCAGCAGAGGCTAGAAATAGGCATTCTGGCAGGGTGTACGATTTCTCCATTAGCATTCACAATGGCAATGGAAGTAATGATTAGAGCTTCTAGGTGGGTTGTAGGTGGAGAGAGGCGGCAGGATGGGATGCGCCTTACACCATTTAGGGCATACATGGATGATATGACAATAACTACAACGGTGCCAAGAATGAAAACAGTACTTGAGAAACTTACTAGGCTTAATTTTCATACTGGCCCACTTTAAGTTTTTATTAAGTGTAGAGGTATCTCAATAAGTCCAGGAAGATTAAGTGATCAAAAGTTTGTCATGGATGAAGAGGAAATTCCAATAATGAGGGAAAAACCAGTCAAGAGCCTAGGTAGGTGGTACAAGGCAGATTGGCATGATGGAGAACAGGTAGTGCAGTTTCGGAGGGATGTTGCTGAGGGACTGGCTCGAATAGATAAATCAGGACTTCCAGGAAAGTCGAAGCTGTGGTGTTTGCTGTTTGGATTATTTCCCAGGCTGATGTGGCCACTGTCGGTATATGAGATTCCAATATCTGCTGCAGAGAAAATGGAAAGACTAGTAAGCTCTTACATGAGGAAGTGGCTCGGTGTTCTGAGACGTTGACGCACTGTGGCACTGTATGGAAAAGGCATACTTCAGCTCCCAGTATCTAGTCTAGTGGAGGAGTTTAAATGTACTCAACTCAGGTGAGGACAGAGCTCCTGTTTTCTGGGAATAAAGATGTGGTAGTTAGTAAGGGGGTTCCAAACCCAACCAAGCGAAGAAAATGGAATCCAAGAATGGCAGCACAGGAGGCTACAGCAACTCTTAGGCATACAAAGATTGGAAAGAGGAAGCAAGTTGTGGAACAGGTTCATAGACAGGAGGAAATATTAAGGAGTGCAAGGGCAGTGGCTCAGGCTAAGCAGGGACAATAGTTGAACTGGGAAGGTGTCGGGAAGAAAAAGCTTAGTTGGAAAGAGCTGTGGAGTATGGAGGAAAGTAGTATTCGATTTTTGATATGTGCACCATATGATGTATTGCCAACGCCCCAGAACCTCAAACTCTGGGTAAATGGAGACCCGTTATGTCTGTTGAGTTCACGTACTGCAACTCTAAAGCACATCTTGTCAGGTTGTAAGGTTAGTCTGTCACAAGGACGGTATACGTGGCGACATAGCCAGGTTTTACAAAGCTTAGCTGCAGGCATTGAAGATATACGGAGGCTGGCAAATTTAGGAGGGTCTAAAACAAAGAGAGTTGCAATTCAGTTTGTTCAAGAAGGAGGGAACGTTAATAAGATAAGGAGGCAAGATAGCTTCGAGCAGGGGTTCCCAAACATTTCCATACCATGACCCCCAAACATCAACTTTCAGAATGATTTCCTTAATTTTATTCAATATTCAATCGTTATTTCATTTGCTTCGCATAATAATATAACATATTTACAATACTGTATTACATTTCCACTGAATAATCAACTTTTCAACAAAATGCCGATAATCAAGAACCTCTAATTTCCTGAGGCCCCCCCCCCCCCGAGCGCCGCGGCCCCCACTTTGAAAACCACTGGCTTAGAGGATGCTGGTGACTGGGAGATGCAGGTGGATTTAGGAGGAAAGCTTGTTGTTCCCCAGGAAATAGTCTGTACGAAGCTCAGGCCTGATATAATTTTGTAGTCTAGGAGTGGAATGAGAGTATATTTCATAGAGCCGACTGTGCCGTGGGAGGATTCAGTTGAAGAAGCGTATGAAAGGAAAAAGCTCAAGTATGCACAGCGAGGTCAGGATCCTGAGCAGCGAGGATGGAAGGTTAGGATTTGTCCAGTGGAAGTAGGATGTAGAGGGTTTGTGGCCAGATCTGTTGTTGCTTTGTTGAGGGAGTTGGGAGGAAGGGGACAGAGCGTGAGGAAAATAGTCAAGGAAATGTCGGACGAGGCAGTAAGATCCAATCAGTGGATTTGGATTAGAAGAACGAATCGTAGCTGGGGGCCCCAGCAGGGGGAGCTCTTAAGATAGACAGACTCTAGGGAGGAGCAGAGGAAGAAATCCAGGAAGAGGAAGTGTATTTAAGTGGAGGGGTGTGGCCTATTTCAGCCTCTTTCAGAGCATGCAGTTAGTCGAGGTGAGTTGGCCTGTGTTGGTTTAATTTGATTTGATTTGATGATAGGACTGTTCAGGTGAGTTTGGTTACTGAATCTACTAGTGTAGCTTGCCCAAAGACATGTTAGCTATCACTGTTCACTGGCCCAGTTACATATTAGCTGGAGGGCACATCGGGCAGGGCGAAAGTTTGTTGTTAGTTTTAGGGAGTTAATCACTGAGTTTGGTCCATTTTTTGTCGCACAAGTTTCTTGTGTTTACCTTAAAAAGTTGTTCTCACCAGCGTCACTGTGGCAGGAAGAGGCTGTTAGTATTCAGGCTGATCACTGTGATCACACAAAACACCATGAAGGGACTGGGGCTGGTTCATCAGTTATCAAATCATAGACCAACAGGGATTTGGATGAGTGTGATCATCTCATTGATCTGTTGTGTCACTGCTGTCGAAGGATGAGTATAATCTTATCAACGAATCCACGGCTCGTACTAATATTCATTTTCACATTCACAGGTCGAGAAGGAGGGTTGCTGTGGCAATTCACTGCAGATTATCAACCGATTCTAGATCAAGTCTTTGGCGCTCAAAGACCGAAAACTGAGACTTTCAAACTGCTGGACAATTGAAATAGCTGTTGTGGTCGGACTCGCTCTTCCACTTGGTCCTTACTGAGAGTTTCTATCTGAATTCTCTGAGTTTTTTTCAGAGTTTGTCAACATCTTCATGAATACTCAAATCCCCTGCTATGATGATTGCATCTGTTCTGAGGACGGTCTCAGACTGGGAAAAGCCAATTGTGTCCAACTGTGAATTAACACACAGTTGTAATCACACCCTTGCTCTTGTTTTTATATATATATATATATATATATGTTTGGAATTTTTCTGGCCTTTAAATCTAGATGAGTTGGTTTCTAGAGGGTCATTATCTCAACCATCCACTGGTCTGCTCGACCTGATACCTTCTCTGCCTGGACCTGTTGAGGTCCGGGGTTTGATTCTTGACACTGCCAGTCAATTTGGAAGCTCTTGAACAAAATAATTATTGGAAGGCTTAAAATTCAACAACCATCTGTCTGATCCAGTAGCTCACCCTGTCAGGACCTCAGATGAAGTCCTGGAGGTCCGGCGTTTGAGTCAGAACACCGTTGTTCCATTTTTACTTCCAAAACAAAAAGAAAAGTTGCATATACTCTGAGCTCCTTGGCTTGCCACAACCATTAGCTTGGTCGGTTAGTCGATAGAAGTTAGTCGTGAACGTCTGTGGGTTCTTGGTTAGAGTCTGACTCTGGTAACTGATGACGCTTATCCCTTGTTTTCATTCCCGTCCAACACAAAAAGAAAAGTTAAATACGCCCGGAGCTCCTCGGATTGTTGCAATGATTAGCTCAGTCAGATGGCCAACAGTTTGGGCTTCTGTGGGTTGGTGGTTCGAGTCTGGCTCTGGTAACTAATGACACTTAGCCCTTGTTTTCGTTCACATGCAACACAAAAAGAAAAGCTAAATACGCCCGGAGCTCATAGGATTGTTACAACGGTTAGCTCAGTCAGATGGCCAACCGCTTGGGCTTCTGTGGGTTGGTGGTTCGAGTCTGGCTCTGGTAACTAATGACACTTAGCCCTTGTTTTCTTTCACATGCAACACAAAAAGAAAAGTCAAATACGCCCGGAGCTCCTTGCACTGTCATGACGATTAGCTCGGTCAGTTGGTTGGCAGTTTGGGCTTCTGTGGCTTGTTGGTTCGAGTCCTGTTCTGGCCATTGTCTTTACAAGCCCAGTACCAGAAATGCAACCTTAAAAGGACTCCGAAAACATTTGTTTGCGCAGAAGGAGCAAGTGGCGCACAGGGTTCCTTCGTGTCCTAAAGTGTGTGTGCGCAAGTTGGTAATGGTGTGACTCCTGGTTCGAATCCTGTCTGTTCCAAGTTCAAAACCACTGCTGGTTGATAGTGGAGTAGTTGCCATGTGTGCAAGTTGAACTGGGAGTCACACCATTAGCAACTTGGTTGGTTACAAACTGGGAGTCACACCATTAGCAACTTGGTTGGTTAACAGTCACACCATTACCAACTTGGTCCAGCCAAGTTGGGAATGGTGGCTGGACCAAGTTGGTAATGGTGTGACTCCTGGTTCAAATGGAGTGACCATTAGCAACTTGGTCCAACCAAGTTGGACCAAGTTGCATTACCACCATTACCATTACCAACTTGGTTGGACCAAGTTGGTAATGGTGTGACTGTCTGTTCAAAACCACTGTTGGGTGGATAGTGTAGTTGTCTCCGGTCCGTTCTCCAATACAGCTCAGGTATGCCTCCGGTACCTGAGTGGGCGGTCTCAGGTGTGAGGGCACCTGAGTGTGGCGAGGAGGTGGTAAGGGGGGGAGTCTGCCCCCCCGAGAGTGGGAGAAATGGAAGGAAGGGGTTATATTAAAATTTTGGTCCAGTCCTGAAACTAATAAATATTTCTGATTAGGTATCTATATTATAATGAAGAGAAATGGTAATGTCTAAAAATGCATTTAAGATTCTACTATAACCCCTTCCTTCCATTCCTCCCACTCTCGGGGGGGCAGACTCCCCCCCTTACCACCTCCTCGCCACACTCAGGTGCCCTCACACCTGAGACCGCCCACTCAGGTACCGGAGGCATACCTGAGCTGTATTGGAGAACGGACCGGAGACAACTACACTATCCACCCAACAGTGGTTTTGAACAGACAGGATTCACACCATTACCAACTTGGTTGGACCAAGTTGCTAATGGCGTGACTCCATTTGAACCATGAGTCACACCATTACCAACTTGGTGTGACTGTTAACCAACCAAGTTGCTAATGGTGTGACTCCCAGTTTGTAACCAACCTAAGTTGCTAATGGTGTGATTCCCGGTTCAGCTTGCGCACATGGCAACTACTCCACTATCACCCAACAGTGGTTTTGAACTTGGAACAGACAGGATTCGAACCAGGAGTCACACCATTACCAACTTGCGCACACACACTTAAGGACACGAAGGAACTCTGTGCGCCACTTGCTCCTTCTGCACTAACAAATGTTTTCGGAGTCCTTTTAAGGTTGCATTTCTGGTACTGGGCTTGTAAAGACAATGACTCCTGGTTGGTAACCAACCAAGTTGCTAATGGTGTGACTCCCAGTTTGTAACCAACCTAAGTTGCTAATGGTGTGATTCCCGGTTCGGCTTGCGCACATGGCAACTACTCCACTATCACCCAACAGTGGTTTTGAACTTGGAACAGACAGGATTCGAACCAGGAGTCACACCATTACCAACTTGCGCACACACACACACTTAAGGACACGAAGGAACCCTGTGCGCCACTTGCTCCTCCTGCACTAACAAATGTTTTCGGAGTCCTTTTAAGGTTGCATTTCTGGTACTGGGCTTGTAAAGACAATGACTCCTGGTTGGTAACCAACCAAGTTGCTAATGGTGTGACTCCCAGTTTGTAACCAACCTAAGTTGCTAATGGTGTGATTCCCGGTTCGGCTTGCGCACATGGCAACTACTCCACTATCACCCAACAGTGTTTTTGAACTTGGAACAGACAGGATTCGAACCAGGAGTCACACCATTACCAACTTGCGCACACACACACACTTAAGGACACGAAGGAACCCTGTGCGCCACTTGCTCCTTCTGCACTAACAAATGTTTTCGGAGTCCTTTTAAGGTTGCATTTCTGGTACTGGGCTTGTAAAGACAATGCCCAGAACAGGAATCGAACCAACAAGCCACAGAAGCCCAAAGTGCCAACCAACTGACCGAGCTAATCGTCGTGACAATCCAAGGAGGTCCGGGCGTATTTGACTTTTCTTTTTGTGTTGCATGTGAAAGAAAACAAGGGCTAAGTGTCATTAGTTACCAGAAGCAGACTCGAACCACCAACCCACAGAAGCCCAAACGGTTGGCCATCTGACTGAGCTAATCGTTGTGACAGTCCAAGAAGCTCCGGGCGTATTTAGCTTTTCTTTTTGTATTGCATGTGAAAGAAAGCAAGTGATAAGTGTTATTAGTTACGAGAGCCAGACTTGAACCAATAACCCACAGAAGCCCAACCGGTTGGCCATCTGACTGAGCTAATCACTGCAACAAGCCAAGGAGCTCCGGGTGTATTTAACTTTTCTTTTTGCGTTGGACGGGAAAGAACACAAGTGATCAGCGTCATCAGCTGCAGGATTTGAATCTCTGTTTGCCAAACACTGGATGAGGACGCCAACTATCTGAGCCACCAGCCAGCAGGCAAAACAAGGCAAACATTCATGCCAAACCTCATAATTATATCAGAAGAAGGACTTCACCTGTCCACCTGTGATTGTCCACAATACACTTCAGTGATGAACTCAATGAAAGGACAGCTTCTGAAAGGTTTTGAGTTTCTTCTCTGAATCATCACAAATATCAGAAACTGTGTTTTTTTTTTTTTTATTGATTCCCCAAAGCAGCACATTAATGGGTCAAACAGTTGATACAAACATTTGGAGTTCCAAGAACATTGTTTTTTTCCTCTTTCTCGCTTCCTTAAAGAGGTAATGAGGATTCAAAGTCCAACCTTAAAATTGAATCTCAGTTCAACTGTTGGCCTTTAAAACTCTTTGATAGCAAACTGATTCTGACAAAAGGAAATTAATATCCCAACCTTACCGTTACTCTCGTATGGACTCAAAAACTCAGTTTGACTGAGTAATAAACACTCCAATGTCAGTCACAGCTTCAGAGGACAATGAAATTATCTTGATGGACTGCATTAAATCTGAAAATTAAAAAGTCAGACTGAACGATCGTTCATGCTCTCTGAGGGCAAGTTTCGTTTTAGTTATTAGTGACTTTTAAAGTCCAACACCCAAAATAAAGATTCCGAGACAATACAGAAAAAGACATTGAAGAGAATTTCATCCCAATATAATATCACAGTCTGCTACTCTGATAGTTACTCCCTGGACTCTGTGTTGGACCCTGGATGTTGAAACAACAGGATCAGTGAGGTAAAGTGACGTCCTCACACAATCTCTCCACAGGAGGGCTCCATTTCCCTCTGCTCAGTAAAACTGAGTCTATGACACTCAAATGTCAGTCAGAGCTTCAGAGTCTCCAGTTTGGCTGCTGGACTTCAAAATCCATGGAGATCAAACTGAAGTCAACAGAAAGAAAAAACAGACATGAACACTCTGACAGGTTTTCATGTGACTTTTAATTCCCTTAACAGGAAGAGAATCACAGTAAAGAGGGAGGAAACATTAAAGCGACCTTCAGATGATGTTTGTTATTTTAAAGTTTACCTTCGCCGTTCACCTGATTTATGAAAACTTAACTAACGTGAAATGTTCTTTTAATTTAGCTTGCTTCTCATGATGAATTTGAACCAGCTGTTTCCAGACTGGAGGACTCACATCTCACATACAGAGCCCCTTCACGCTGCTCTGTCTGAGTCTTCAGTTCAAGTGGACAGACAGAGGGACATTTGATATTGATCTTATGGAGAAACTGTGAGGAAACTCGTCATTTGCATGTTACATAAGGGTTCTTAGTAGCTGTCGTCAAGGTTTTGCAAATAAAACTTTAGCATAACACCGTGCTTTTATTTCTCCAAATCTCGGGGGGGCAGACGCCCCCCCCTTACCACCTCCTCGCCACACCCGAGACCACCCACTCAGGTACCGGAGGCGTACCTGAGCTGTATCGGAGAACGGACCAGAGACGACTCCACTATCACCCAACAGTGGTTTCGAACCGGGAGGCACACCATTGCCAACTTGCGCACACACACTTAAGGACACGAAGGAACCCTGTGCGCCACTTGCTCCTCCTGCGCTAACAAATGTTTTCGGAGTCCTTTTAAGGTTGCATTTCTGGTACTGGGCTTGTAAAGACAATGCCCAGAACAGGAATCGAACCAACAAGCCACAGAAGCCCAAAGTGCCAACCAACTGACCGAGCTAATCGTCATGACAGTGCAAGGAGCTCCGGGCGTATTTGACTTTTCTTTTTGTGTTGCATGTGAAAGAAAACAAGGGCTAAGTGTCATTAGTTACCAGAGCCAGACTTGAACCAACAACCCACAGAAGCCCAAACGGTTGGCCATCTGACTGAGCTAATCATTGCAACAAGCCAAGGAGCTCCGGGCGTATTTAACTTTTCTTTTTGTGTTGGACGGGAAAGAACACAAGTGATAAGCGTCATCAGTTGCAGGATTTGAATCTCTGTTTGCCAAACACTGGATGAGGACGCCAACTATCTGAGCCACCAGCCAGCAGGCAAAACAGGGCAAACATTCATGCCAAACCTCATAATTATATCAGAAGGAGGACTTCACCTGTCCACCTGTGATTTTCCACAATACACTTCAGTGATGAACTCAACGAAAGGACAGCTTCTGAAAGGTTTTGAGTTTCTTCTCTGAATCATCACAAATATCAGAAACTGTTTTTTTCATTGATTCCCCAAAGCAGCACATTAATGGGTCAAACAGTTGATACAAACATTTGGAGTTCCAAGAACATTAATGTTTTTTTCCTCTTTCTCGCTTCCTTAAAGAGGTAATGAGGATTCAAAGTCCAACCTTAAAATTGAATCTCAGTTCAATTGTTGGCCTTTAAAACTCTTTGATAGCAAACCGATTCTGACAAAAGGAAATTAATAGCCCAACCTTACCGTTACTCTTGTATGGACTCAAAAACTCAGTTTGACTGAGTAATAAACACTCCAATGTCAGTCACAGCTTCAGAGGACAATGAAATTATCTTGATGGACTGCATTAAATCTGAAAATTAAAAGTCAGACTGAACGATGGTTCATGCTCTCTGAGGGCAAGTTTCGTTTTAGTTATTAGTGAATTTTAAAGTCCAACACCCAAAATAAAGATTCTGAATACAACTGACATTAAACTGTCATCACGAGACAATACAGAAAAAGACATTGAAGAGAATTTCATCCCAATATAATATCACAGTCTGCTACTCTTATAGTTACTCCCTGGACTCTGTATGTTGGACCCTGGATGTTGAAACAACAGGATCAGTGAGGTAAAGTGACGTCCTTACACAATCTCTCCACAGGAGGGCTCCATTTCCCTCTGCTCAGTAAAACTGAGTCGATGACACTCAAATGTCAGTCAGAGCTTCAGAGTCTCCAGTTTGGCTGCTGGACTTCAAAATCCATGGAGATCAAACTGAAGTCAACAGAAAGAAAAAACAGACATGAACACTGACAGGTTTTCATGTGACTTTTAATTCCCTTAACAGGAAGAGAATCACAGTAAAGAGGGGGGAAACATGAAATATACCTTCAGATGATGCTTGTTATTTTTAAGTTTACCTTCGCCGTTCTCCTGATTTATGGACAGGTAACCTCTTTCTGACTCTCAATTCGGTAAGAAGTCATCTTTCTCTGTTTCCTAATTGATTCCGACGATTCTTCACTTCCGCTAACTAGCTTAGCTTATTTTAGCTTAGCTGTTAGCTGGGCCTCCCGCTCTCCTCCTCCTCTGCTGCTCTGTGTGCTCCATGTTTAGTTCCTCCTCTGGCTCCTTCATTCAAAGTGCTCCTTCTGGTAAATCCACTCTGTCTTCGGACAAATCGGACTGAATTCGGTAGAAAGTTGAGACCTGAGCCGCGCTGTCTGCTGTCCGGTTCAAACTGCTGTTGTGTTCAGCCATCTTGAGTCACGCAGGTACGTCAGTCTCGCGATACTTCACACTGACAGGACACTTCGGTATCTCAGAGTAATGAAAATCATATCTAAAGAAACTGTCCGTCCACCGACCATCTACACTTCGTCAGGAAATTAAAGTCAGACATGAAAACTTAACTAACGTGAAATGTTCTTTTAATTTAGCTTGCTTCTCATGATGAATTTGAACCAGCTGTTTCCAGACTGGAGGACTCAGATCTCACATACAGAGCCCCTTCACGCTGCTCTGTCTGTCTGAGTCTTCAGTTAAAGTGGACAGACAGACAGAGGGACATTTGAAATCCACATCAGACAGAGACACTGTCTGTCTTTCCTGTAGTGTGTCCCTCTGTCTGACATGTGTGACAGTTTGCAGGTCAGTGAGAGGTGACTTCCTCCTGTATGTGAAGGTGAGTTTGTTTCCTCTCTGTCTAGTCATGCTTTGCTGTAGTAATTGGATGCTGTTGGCCGACTTTGGTCAGTTGTAGTTTGGTTAAGGTGGTTTTTCAGTGTTCTTCTTGTAAGTGTTCCCCTTTTGGTGCACTTGTTGGTTGCACCCCTCTAACTGTGCCAGTCACTGTCAAAAGTGTAGGTGTGTCAGGTAAGTGTGTGTTTGTTTGTTGAAGCTGTGCTCTGGTGTTAGTGTGTTGCAGGCAGGCAGCTGAGTGAGGCCCCCTGTCCTGGCTGATGGTCAGTCCCTCACACTCACTGTTTGGTTGTAATTGGTGTTTGTGTTTTGTTGTTGCAGGCTGTGGTGTTGTTCCTGGCCCAAGTTGTGTGTTTACAAAAAAAAACAAAACCTTCAAGAAAGTCAATTCTAATCTGGATATGGTGTATTTATTTCTTCTGTGGACTTTCTAAATGAGCTTTTCTTTCTTCTCTGGTATGTCGGAGTAGGGACATGTAGGACTGTAGTGTGCTGAAGTGAGTTTAATGTCACCAAGTCAGGAAGAACTGTTGTGATGGTGCTTGAGCTGCCCCACTCACTGAGGGAGTGGCTTCATGGTGTCAGGCAGAGTCTGCTCATAAGAGTGAAGCACCAGGGGCCAGGTATTTATTTCTCTTTGAAGACAGGGCATAATAAACTATTAGTCACATGAGATGTCATGTAAATATGCTGGATGTAGCTCAAAGCTTTATATATAAAAAAAAAAAAAACAAACCAAAAAAAAAAAAAAAATGTTTTCTGTGGTGGGGTTGTCACTGACTTCATTAGGTCAGCATCAAAGAACGTAAAGGGAAAAGACTTATATAATACATGGGTGAGGGTAGGAGGGAGTAGTCTTTCCTCCTCACCCAACGTGTAAGAGACAAGACCAGGAGGTCAAGATAGATAAAGTACAAAGAAGACTGTTAAAGTGTTGGACTGGGGAAAGGAAATTGACAATATGGGAAGAATAGGATAAAGTATGAAAACAGGAAAAGACTAGGTGTGACAATTGACAGAAAGGCTAACATTACAGGATTCATGTGTCAAGGTGGGGCAAAGGAAAAGACAGTGTCAAAGAGAATAACAGAAAAGAGCTGTACATACAAAGACAATGTACAAGAGAAAGAGGAAGGGGGCTGTGTGAAAGAGGACAAGGATGAAGGCCGTTAGTGAAAGAACAAAAGGGAACAGAGAAACCAAGTGCACGAGAGGAAGATTTAAAAAGCAAAAAGGCAAGAGAAAGTGAAAAAAAAAAACAAAAAAAAAAACAGAAAAAGACCATGAAGAACAGGTAAAGTTTTGTATGTAGAGAAAACATTACATAATAAAAGCAAAGAGAAACAGTTAACGTATTAAGAAAAATAATTAATGGTAAAGTCGCACAAAAGGAAACGTTAAAGCGCCAAGAAGATGAAAGAAACAAATTGCCAAAGTAGGGAGTGAAGATGTGTTGAGTTACCTTAAGAATAAAGGAAAAGACTAAATGTGACTAAATGTGAAAACGCTAAAAAGGAGCTAAAAACAAAAAAAAATAAAAATAAAAAAATAAACACATGACATGGCAAAACTGCTTTGCATTACTTTTCTTTAATGTTTTCAAAAATGCAGTTGACATTCAACTTGTCTGACAGTAACATCCATCAAAACACTTTTGAATTTAGATTTCAACATTACATTTTCCTTTAACATTCAAACTTTTTCAATTCAAAAATAAGTTCCACAGTAGCATGAAGTCCTCGCCGACTTTTACATCCAAGTTAACAGTCAATACACTTTACATTTCATTTACACAACAGCACATGTAAATAGGCAAAAAAAAAAAAAAAAAAAAAAAAAAAAAAAACAACCCACAAAAATAACCCCCAATGCAGATGACCTAAATGCTGCACACAAGCTGTAGCAACCCAAACCACAACCTCACTGAAAACGAAAACCATTAACCAGGCCAACACCAACTACACGCCAACCAAACAGGACTACAGGAGCAGACAATCATTTTATTTTATATAAAAAAAAAAAAAAAATAAAGTAGGAGCAACACCAACATTTCGCTGCCATCACATCAAAAATCAATGCTTACATTTCTGCCTTGTACATACTCTGCATCATCAGGATCATCATCCAGGGGAGGAGGAGCTGCTGCAGCCTCACAGTGGTTGGGAGAGAGTTTTCCATCTACAGGCCACTGAAAGGACAAACAGGCAGCCAAGGAGACAAACAACTGCTGCTAATTGAATCCAACTTACCTTCAACTCATCAGCACTGCTCCTACACCAGGACAAAAAGGTATGGCAACATACAAGCACACATTTACTGCACCACGTGACACCACCAGCTATGTGGCTAAAGAGGACCATGCAGAGAGACGTGTGCAAACCTTCCAGCTCCAACTGCAGTCAGGGAGAGATGATGATGCTTCCATGGGTCAAGAACAGCTCCAAAAACATGGAAATGAGACCAGAAAGTAGTTAAACAGAACAAATATTCTCTGCAAGACAACTCTGGCCAAACCGAAAGAAGCACCTATAAGCAACTAAACCGAAGCTAACAACCACAACAGCCCCAAAGCTAACAACCACAACAGCCCCAAAACTAACAACCACAACAGCCCCAAAGCTAACAACCACTGCATTGGACCACACACACTCCTAACCGTTAAACAACTCAGTGCCAACAAAGCACACCTGACAGACCACACTAACATCCAACCACAACCGCTTGCTACACATGTACCAAAAAACAAAACAAAAAAAAAAAACCCCAAAGAAAGAAAATAAAATAAAAATTATTTGCCTATTTACAACATACAAAGAACAAACAATGTCAACAGAAATCAGTCCAACGACGCTGCTGATCGGCCCCTTCCATCACACTGGTACTCTGAAAGGAGGAAAGACATTCATTACCGATCCAGTCACTGTTACTACTTCACTGTAAAGAGATCCTCTCTCATTCATATATCAGCTACAGCAGAGTTGCTGCTTGTACAGACCCTCAGCCGACCCTCGCTGCAGTCCCATCTGATGTGGAGTCCCTGGTGAGGTTGAACCTGAAAGCAGAAAGCGGCAGTAAACGGAGAATCGTGGCAAGGCCTTACCTGGAAATTTACACAATGGCACCGACTCACCAAATGGCCTCCAGCAAAACAATCCATCCATCCTGGACCGGGAAGGTGGACGAGCTGCACGCAGACAGGTCACTGATTACTGGGACCGGACATCATGCACTGCTTCCATGGAGGGACACCTTCACACACAACCAACAAGCAGTTACTGTCCAGAAGAGGAACAATCTATTAATAATGATAATAATAATAATAATAATAATAACAACAACAACAATAAAAAAATAATAAAACCCCCTGCCCCCAACACACACACAAAACAGACACCACGTGACTACCCAACACCAACGAAGAGTGACAACCCACTGATACAATAATATTACAGCAACAGTCATCTTGCAAACAAGTTCAAGCTCACCTGCTGGCACCACTGACCACGACGACTGCAGCGGCACAGATTCCACTTCAGGGTACAGCAAGTCAGGATGGACATTTACTGCACTGCTATTTCTGAGAATAAATGAGACTCTTATCTGAGTGGGAGGGAGGAGAGTCCTGACCCAGCTTTGCCCCTTCAGAGAGTCTGCCCAACGTCTACGTCGCCTCCAACATGAAACTGGAACACAAAAGCAGTCTGACAGCACACAGTGTGAATATGAACACCAACATTGTATGAAATGTACGTTTCACCTGAAATGACGCCTTCAAACAAACCCATCTTCAAACCGCTGATTGGTGCCCCCTCCTGCTTCTTCTCCAGCACCAACAGACCTGCTTCCAGATGGAAACAAGACAGTCCAACAGCACAAGGTGAGAATATGAACACCTCGACGTTGTATTAAATGTTTCCACATAAAGTTACACTTTCAAACAAACCCATCTTCAACGCGTTGATTGGCGCCCCCTCCTGCTTCTTCTCCAGCACTAACAGAGGGAAACAAGACTATTAAATAAAGCTCATGGGCACCATTTAAATTATGATGTATACTGTACCGTCACACACACGAGGCCAAAGCGCAACACGAAATACACGCGGTGTAAGTTAGTGAGTTAGTAAGTGGAAGAGTCGCAAAGTGAGCAGAAGTGGAAGAAAGTCAAAGCGCGTGCGCAACGTCAAATTGAGCCAAGGCGGAAGGTCGGTATAAATACCGAACCAAAAAAAAGACCACACGGGTCCTTTCCGAAAACTCAGACACATGATTTCATTTGGACAACTGCTTCGGCGAACAGAATTCGTCAGACTCTTACCTGAAGGAGTGTGAACGGTCCAGGTGTGCCCCTGATGGAGACAGCTCCAACATACATTACCATCCAGATATCTGCTGACTGAATGAATTTATATTCAACTGATCCTCATTTTTAGTCCTCCGTTTTCCTCCATTTTGGTTTTGTTTTGCCATTATATTGTCTTCTCAATGCCTAAAAACAAACTGTTTAAAAAAAAAAAAAAAAAAAAAAAACATCGTTTAGTGCACGAACAAACATTTTTCATTGTTCACTGAGGAGCGGCGACAGGAACTCACTTGTCTTCTCCCGCCTACCTGTTTGATTTCGGGACCACAAGTCTGAATGCGGATTATTATTTTTATTTTAAACATGTGCTGCGGAAGAACTGACAAACAAACGTGTGAAGTGAGACAGGTGCCCGGTGAACCCCTCCGTGGTGCAGACAGCGTGCAAAACACACAAACACGAAAACAACATGAACGAGTGCGTTTTACCAGGAAAGGCGGCTCTTTGGGGAGCTTGTGGAGCCGGAAAGAGCCTGAAACAAACACACACACAGAGAATTGATTAGCCTACCACACAACACGGCTGAAACTACCTGAAACAACACAAAGCCGACCTACCTGTCGTCCAAAAGCAGAGAACCGAGCGGATCGCTGGCTTGTTCTGACTGAAGCTCGGCCTGTTCAACAGGCCGCGACATCAGTCCTGATTAAATCCAGGTGAGCCTAATTGGTCCTCCACCTGGACACGACGGGACGTAACACAGCACGCACAGCACACGACAACACCCACGTTCAATCACGTCATCCCCAAATTCCTCCGGCTGCGGCTCCGCTGCGTCACGACTCCGGAACAGCTCCGGAACAGATACGCAGAGTTGTAGTTGTGCCGGAGCACGGCGCATAAATTACTCACAGAGCAGGTCGTGTGGGACGGAAAATCCTGCACAGACACAAAATAAAACATCCGTTGTATTTTCAGAATAAAATACCCCGTGTACACGGCGGAGCGTGTTTCACACCTTGAAGACGTCATAATGGGCGGGGACAGACCTGAAGTCACCTGGACAGGTCACCACACAGGGAGGGCTGGGAATCAAACATCATCTGGAGATTGGTTCAGTCCGCGATGATCATCTTCCTGTAAAGTCCTTTCTTTGTGTTGACAACATCTTTGGCCTGAGCTGAACAGTGCAGCTAATAGTGACTCACCCTGGTCCACATCAATAACTGCCTCACATTCAACACTGAGTTTTTTTAGACTAAATTGTGCGATGGCAGAGTGGAGAGCTTGTTTGAAATACTGCTTCCTACTGCTCCGATGACCTTTGGTTGGCTCCCTCTTTACAGGGCCCTTGGGTGCTCTTTATTAGTGACTTGGCATCTGGTTTGCCTGAAGTCATCTACCCCAATCTCTCCTTCAGTCACTCTGTGACCTGCTCGTGAGAAACATCACATAGATCCTGTTTTCTTTGACCAAAAATTAAATCTTTATTAGTTGAGTTTAGAGGGGGGAACTGTGTGTGCAGGTTCAGATCAGAGCTGCCAGATCGACTGCATTTGCTGCAATAAACCTCTAACAAGCTCGATGATCTCAGCTTTGGCTCCTTCGTCCTCAGGACTGCCTCATTGTGGCACACAACCTTTACAACTCACATTTGAGGGAGGTGTGTGTCTGTATGTGGCTGGCTGGCTGTTGTTGATAACAAGGCACAAACAAACTGCTAAACAACAATATTACTTAATGATGAGTTTAATGATGAACTGTGCATTACACATCAGGGGTTAGGACCCTTATCTACATCATAAAGGCGCCAAAGAAAAAAGAGATTAGAATCTCACACCCTGGAGATATATTATGGGTGGGAACAGAAAGCCGAGCTCAGCAATTTCTTCAGTCATTATGCATAAAGTAATGTGTGACACAGCCAATACATTTTTTTTCTCTACCTGGGCCTGGGGGGGCGGGTTCCTTGCAGAGTCAGCTGGAGCTGTTTAATTCGCTCTTTCACTAAAATGCCACCTTGGTTTTTGTGTGTGTTCAGCAGGTGTCATGTAGTATTTACAGTGAGCAGCAAATGCAGTTTGATGTCTTTGTGTCGTGTTGAAATTTGGATTTGTCAACCATCTTTGCAGAGTGTCATGCATGCTTGCAACATCAACTATGCAGCTACAATGTATATCCTTTATTTGATGGTTTAACATGATAATCTATTGAAAAAGGAAGAGAAACATACAGAGAAATACAGTATAAATCTAAGCCTAAATACATTTTGTGGCAGCACAGAACATTTCACATTCCATTATGGGACCAAGGCCATACAACACCTGGATTCTTTGATGACAATTATTTCTTCTTCTTTTTTTTTTTTTTTTTTCTTCTCTCTATGTAAGCTCACATGGCATAATGTCATCTCTACAATAAGCAGTTGGCAACTCTCATAAAGGAGTTTGCAAATCATCCTTTTTTTCTTATTCTTCTCATTAAATCTTCCAAAGCTAGGATTTGAACATGCATGCAAGATAAACAAGTATCTGGAGAGTGTGACAGTTGCCTCCTCTTGTTTTTTTCAGCTGCATTACATGGCTCATACAAGTGCAAGAACTCTTTTTGAATCTCACCACATTCACCAAAAAGAATGCTTTAAATCAAAACGAACCAATCTGCCAGGAAGATTCTTGCAGCGTGCACTATACAACTGCGATTTTCCAGGTGTAGCCTTCAAAAGATCTGACTTTGTACATCCTATTGCAGCATCTCCTGCAGCAGCATCGCCAACTGTTTGGACATTTTGCAGGTTTAAGGTTTTCATCAACGTACAACAGCTCCAAATATCTTTGGACAGAGACTTCAATATCACTTCAACTTGAATGCATGAGGCCACAAAATATTTCTTCGTGGCCAAAACCAGAGCAAAGAGAGAGTCCAGGCAGAACTCATTAGAGAATTTCAAAGGTTGCAGTTGAATGCAAAGGGAAATTGATGATGACAATGATGATAGAAAATGAAGAAAGACTGTTGCTAACTCGTTCACATCTAATGGACATTGGTTACGTTGCCAGTTTTGGGGAAAATTCCTCAGTCCAGCAGTTCCATTTGTGTAACAGAGAAAAATTCACTTCAGGTTTCAACTGACCAAACTTTTTCCACTCTTCAAAAACAAACACAAACAATACATAAATAAAATTGCTCAGCAAAAACCTGCTAACATCAGGCTGGAAAAGGCTGCAATAAGCACTCAAACCTGGGTCAAACCACTGCATTCATGCAAACACAACACCTTTTTTCCTGCTGCTTTTTTATAGTTTATAACCCTTGTTTAAATTACACCTGGAACGTTTTGTCTTTGTTGGACCCGCATCATTTTTGCACTTCACCACATCTACACAGTAGAAAACAGGACAAGAAACCAACAAAGCAGACACTCGGGGTCACTTGAACGCGGAATCAACTGGAGCCCGATATTAATCAGGGTTGAGCTCAATTCTCCTTCCATAAAGTAAATTTTTGCAGCAACAAACCCAGGACAGTACATTCATTTCTTTGTCATAGATCAGACTGTACAAAGAAACTTGACAGCTTGTATGAACCAAGCCTCTCAGTCACAAAGCACTGTTGTCAGGTGCCAACATTTAATTTTTTTTTTTTTTTTTTTTTTGCACATGCACAAGTAGTGGATGTATATTATGTATCTATGACAAGGATGCTTCATCTGTACATCGACACCCTTGAATTTGAACTTCAGGTGGAATGGCACAGGTTTTCCAGAGTCAAAGGGGAGAGCTACTTTTATCCACAACACCATTAGAACAGACATGTGTCCAGAGTCAAGCAAACAGCACAAAAAAATAAGATCTACCCACATCCTTCCTCTCCTAAGCTCACTGTGTCCATTTCCCACCTCTCTCTCATTCACTCGTTCACTCTCTCACTCACGCACTCACTCAGAACACTGCGGCTTGCCTCCCTTTCTTCATCACTCACATCATAAGAATGGGCTTGTTACATTCCGATGGAAATATGATGACCATGGCTCATTATCCTCTCCCTGAAGAATGGATCTGATACATTCAATGCCAGTGTGTGCTTATTAGCCAGCGGACCACGGGAACGCGGTCCGTCTGCAGGATGACTGAAATCCATTTGCATGACTTGCTGCAGAGCAGACAACACCTTTTAAATGCACAGTTGAACATACATAGTCTGTAGAGCGGATGTTTGAGAAGAAATTAACTCACTGCAATGCTCAAAAACTAAACTGATATTTGAAACTGACAAGCAGTACATTTGTTTAGTGCTTGTCTTTTTTCTCAAAAATAAAACTTAGTTGTTTTTTTTTTTTTTTGTTTTGTTTTTTTTGAGGGGGGGGTGCACAAAATTTTCTGGCAGTTAAGAGCCGGCATGACAATCACTAAATGCTCAATATTTGTTCATCTTCATTTTGGGTTGTACACACAGTATATATATATATTTACGTATATACACACCTATGTACAAAAAAACAGGTTTCATTCCTCCACTCTACTACCACAACAGAGTTAGTGAAAACAACACAGAAATCAAATGCATACCTGAAGACAGAGTACAAAAATATTACAATATTTCGTGGGTTGTGGTATTGGGTCGCGCAAAAGGCCCTTGGCAGTTGTCTTAAATTAAAAGTTTTGGAGGCGGTTTGAGAAATTTGAGTGCAATTCTGTCATGATTTCACTTGAAGTGAAGATGCGAGAAGCTAGAAATCCTAAGAAAGAAATCAATGGCAGTTACATATTTGTGCTTTTCTTAGCCTTTAAAATGACCAAAGAGGAGATTTCTCTGACACTTTTCTTTGACTAGAAAAGATGCCAAATAGCAAATATTCAAAACCTGAGTCCCAGCCACATACAAAGTCCTTACCTTTAAATTATTGTGTTGGGGTTAAAGTTTATTGGATTAATAGCAAGTGCACTGTATTATTAGTACTAAAAAAAAAGAAACGTAGAGTCTTTCTTCTTCTGCAAAGTTGTGCCATAACCCAAGGCAGAGAGGGAGTTATTATTTTTCCACTATGGCTGATGATTACATGCATAGGGTACCGGTAAACCACATGGAAGTTTGGATTTTTAGAAATTTCCTGCACTTATCTGACCACCTGCGTTGTATAAATTTCTCTATATTATTTTTTGGATTAGAAAAATCTTTGCATCAGTTGCTTTTGTGTTTGTTTGTTTTTTGCAAATAATGTATTATTATTATTATTATTATTATTATTCAATTGCTGGCTTTGTATTGCTCTATTTACATGTTACCGAGAGGGAAAGTGTTGGGAAATGTCACAAGTCCCAATTACAGTACGTACTTCAGAAAATAAAAAGATCTCCATAACTTCAAATATAAAAACAATTTTGACAAGAACTTGGTCCAAAACCTAGTATTCTTTCTTAGTCTTTTTTGTTGTCTTGTGCTGTGGCAGTCTTTAACTTAACAGACAGACTCCATCATGGATAAAAGCAAGAGAAAAAGGAAGAAAAAGAACCAAAATTAAAAAAAGGAACTCAAACAACATCAAACACCTCAAGAAAACAGTTCAATCAGACGTAGTAGAGCCAGTAGACGAGGTTGAACAGAGAGAAAACAGAGGGGAAGATGATCCGTGACCAGCGGTCGATGGCGTTCACATCCGTCAGGTCGGGAATTTTGATTTTGAGCTGCGAGGACCGCCTGCGCAGGCGACTGCGTTTCATCTGCGCAGACCGGTCCAGAGAGTGGCGGCTGGCAGAGCGTGGGCCTACTCCTCCGCTCTGCTTCCGGTACTGGATGTGCGATGAAGCCGTGCTGTCCAGCTGCACCATGGACTGAGAGTTCCTTATGTCCGCCACGCTGGTGGTTATCTCGCCACCGGCCACTTCGTTATGGATCTCCAGAGTGGTGAGCAGGATGTTCCCATGGCCGTGGGGTTCTGCCTGAAAAGGACAAAGAGACAAGGAAGCTAATTAACAAGCTGCAAAAATAAAAGGAAAAGCTAAATAAAGAGGACACTACCTATGGTTTCAAGGCATTTCATGCAAACCACATGATGAAATATGCACATTACCCTGAAAGGACAGTTGGTTGAACTGACTCAGGGGTCAAGGGGTCAGAGGGCCAGAGCCTCAGTTTGAGGTGACTATTCGCATTTCTTACAGGAAAACTCCAAAAAAAAAAAAAAGATAACCAAAAGTGACTCCAAATTAAAACAAAGTCACTAAAAATCAAACACACATCTATTTCAGCCTGGTTGTCTGTGAGTTGATGCAGTCTGAAAATACAGCTGTGGATGTCGTGCGATGTCTGCGTCAAAGCTGCACATTCTGAACCGGCCCCTTTTAAGCTTTCAGTTTTTATTTATGAAACTGGTAGCCTTTTATAATTCCTTCAACAATTCTGACAAAGCAATGAAAACTCATGTCTCAGCTTTGGCTCCAGACTAAATCACATATATGTCACTTATCTCGTTCTTACATGGACACATTTCATGCTCTTATAAACCTCTTTCCGAAGATCTCCCAAAAAAAGTCTCTCTTCTGCCCTGAAATGTTAATGCAGAACAGTTTCTGTGAAATTCAAACAATGCATGATTTGAGAAATGACCGAGATCTATTTTTCTCTTCTGAAGGGTTAAAGTCATCTAAGATGTGGAGGAGACAGATGGAGTCGAAGCATCTCCTGATTGGACTCTATCTTGTTCCCATACCAACCTGTGGCTCAGGACCCCGACCCTCCACCCCCCTGTGAAGCAGGTGAAAAGTCAATTTCCTAGCTGAATTAATATTTAACCGAACATAACTTTCAACAGTTTTAATCTAACACTCAGGAGATACATTATTCTCTGTGTCCCTGACGTGTCTACAGAACAACAACTAAACTGTGATGGCAGATATTCCTTCAGATAGAGCAGATGAACAACACATGAAACTTTGGACCCTGACCTGAAACATGTCCAACGTGCCTCAGAATGTGGTGCTTTGGCTGACTGAACATCTACTTGCAACCACTTGCATCTTCCTTCTGCCTTTCATTAACAGCTTGTGAAGTCCCCCGAGGGGAATTTGTGATATTAGACTGCATAAATAAAACTGATTTGCCTCAATTACGCTGGGGCGTCAGCATTCCTCACACGCTTCTTAAACGCACAGGACAAGTCTTACATGCAGAAATTCACACGCACCTCTAAAATCTCAATATTTTACCTGCTGGTATTATTCATACATATTCTCACAGTTACATCAATATCTGGATATGCTACACCTTTCAGATGAAAATGAGCATTTTTCAAGGAATCCTTTCACCTTCCAACGTGACAACCCACTCAAAGTGTGAGTTACAGCATCCTGACACATGCACTTTATGACAGCTGTGTGAGAAATGTGGCTGTTAATGATGACTTCAATGAGAGAGGATCTCCAGGCAACATGCAGTCAGGATGAGCTCTGTAAGGAGGAACAGGTTCATACCCACAGCATCGGCTTCACAACGTAAGGCCGAGCATGATTGTTTCAATGTGTAAAGAACGGGAGATGAAGGAGTCATTGACACATGCCATGAGCATCACTTCTCCAATGTCATGGGAATGAGAAATATCTCACATTAAGGCACAAGAAAATAATAACCACAATATATTGGCGGATGGCAATGGCGCTTCGTGGATATTGAAGTCTCATTAAACAAACAACTCACCGAGCGTGAGTGGCGAAGACCTTTAACCTGATTGGACCGCTTTAGGGATGCAGTCCTACTACCTGCCTCCTGAGGAGATGGAAATATTCAGCCACACGTGGGGAACAAATCCCTGAAATGTCATTATTGCAACCTTTCTTTCTTTCTTTTTTTTTTACCAACTTATTTTGGTTGCTGCAGTCCCGCTGGAAATACAGATGCCCGTGAATAATGCGATGAAGTAATATAGTTCAATTATGCAGAGCATTTTTCTGTTGCTGCCTCTGCTGTCAAAAGTTGAGTAAAGTTAATTTCAGAATAATTGCTATGTCAAAGTTGCTTTATCATTCCTGCTCTTTTGGGAAGAAGAAAAATTGAAGAGTTTGAACTTTTCCACTCAGACAGGCCTTTCTTAGAGTGCTGGGGCATTTTCTGGGGAACCAAGTATATCAGAGTCATTATTGATTCAACGTGCAGCCCGCAAACCGCAAAGAATCAGAAACTTGAAGTTCACAGAAGTTAAACTTCAACGGCGACCGTAATCTCAACTTACCCTTGCAGCGTCGTACTTGGCCGCCCTCTCGTTGTTGGCCTTCTCTGCTTTTTCCGCGAGCTTCTTCTGCATCTGGGGGCCTCGCCCGAAGAAGATGTAGTTGACAAAGGCGTATTCGAGCAGGGCCAGGAAGACCATGACGAAGCAGCCCATCAGGTACATGTCAATGGCCTTGACGTAGGGGATTTTAGGCAGCGTCTCCCTCAGGTGGGTGTTGATCGTTGTCATGGTCAGCACCGTGGTGATCCCTTTGAAATGGAAAGTCATCGGTTATCTCAATACATTTGTGATATTTCCAGACAAAATGTAATCAGAAATAATCATGAAATACTATGAATCGATTCATCTGTAAAAGCAGGAAAATGGGGAATGAAAGCTCTGTCACAGGAATCCTGGATTCGTGGTGCCCTCCTGCAGCCAGAACGGACATTAGTTCTAGAGCCTTTGCTCGCAAGCTGCGTTTGTGTTTTAGTTTGGTGATAAATTAGCTAAATGATGACATCCTGTTCACGTCCTTCATCTGTCTCTCTGGTGATGCTTGCAAGCCAAACTGTAGTAAATCCTGCCCTGTTTAGATCATCCAGCCTGGGTTGTGTGTTTTTCCTGCGTGACCCCTTCCTCAGCAGTCTTGGCAGTCTGTCTCAGATGGTACATTTGATGCTTAATTAGTTCAAACTGGTCATGGCGTGAGCTCTTAAAGGAGAGGCCCACCGTTCTAAGCAGATGGTGCCATCTTGTCAGTAACCTTACAGTCCCGTTGGTGGAAAGACGCCTTAGGTGTTACTACGGAAACAAGGATATTTTTAATGAAAGCATGTCTCCTTTGTGGCTATTTCCTCTGCGTGTTTGGAAGACTGAGCCAGTGTAAAATCCACAACCTCTGCTTCATTGAAATTCAAAGGTCTGCCTTAAAACCTCCTAGTAGCCCTCGGTCATCAGGCAGAAATAACTCATTGGAATAGTGCTGTATGTCTCTAGCCCCCAGCTCCTTGTAACCTTCACCAGCAGGGGTACAAAGTGGGGTGGCTATTTGCTACCAGTCAGAAAAGGCACCTTCACACCTTGTATGGTTCAGCATCAGAGAGAGAAACAGACATTGAGACTAATAGAGCCAAATACACGAGGGGAATTTGGATTGGCTGGAGGTTTTCTCTCTTGGCTTTGAAATGCACGATGCACTATAGACAACGCACAAAAATTATTGATTGATAGGATGGGGACAGATGCTCCAAGAAACTACCTACCCACTGTACATTTCGCCTGCTGGGGCAAATGCATGCAAATCCTGACCTGCAGCGCAACAACAAAGTTACAGATATAGCTGACTAAAAATATTCTACTACTTCGCATATCTGTGTTGGAAATACAGTACTATGGAGCCTATCAGCAGCTGGGATGCTCACAAAACAAACAGTGACAAGGCATTTGGAGAGAGTGCGTGTGTGTGTGCATGTGCGTGTGTGCCATAAAGTACAGTGGGGAGGGAAGGAACGGTCCGGAGCTCGGGGAGGAGGGAGAGGGACGTCTAAGGTCATTCGAGCTCTAATTATGATTTATTGGCACATTACAAGGCTAACACCACTCGCATGTGAATGTACGTGCGTTGTGAGAGAAGCCATGGAAAGCTGGTGTGAATGTGTGAATGTGTGAACGTGCTCGAGCTGGGCTGCCCGTGCACATGCTCTGTGTCACTGCCCTGCTGAATGCTGCAATCTCTCTTTTCTTGCTTTAGCGACAGCCTCGCTCTTTATAGGTGTTCTCTCTGCTGTGCCATTACTCTCTGCCCTTCACTCCCTCGCTGCCTCAATTCCTCCTTCCCTCTTTTGCTCCCTCTCTTGCTCCCTTTTCGGACAATTTAA
Organism: Echeneis naucrates; assembly: GCF_900963305.1. Lineage (NCBI taxonomy): Eukaryota > Metazoa > Chordata > Actinopteri > Carangiformes > Echeneidae > Echeneis > Echeneis naucrates. The sequence goes on along the minus strand of NC_042512.1, from coordinate 15,493,619 downwards.
TCAAGAAGCCGTGTGCACACGCATCCCCCCCTCCCCTTTTCCATCATGCTTTTACAATCTCCAGGGAGACATATAGTTTTACAGGGTTTCTTTTACTCTCTGTCTTCTGCTGTCTCTCACCCTCTCTCTATCATTCTTTGTCTGTCTCATTCTATTGTTCCTTTCCTCTTCTTCTTTTCTCTCCAGCTGTCTCAATCTCTCCTGCTCCCCTTCTTCATTTGTCCTCAATCTCTTGTGTTCCCCTAGATCTCATCATCTTTTAGCCGTGGTTTCCCTCGCTGCTCGCACACACAGCAACCCCCCCACACACGTTATATGTCCCTGAATCTCTATTCCACCTAAACAGCTGGAACAAAGGCACACAGCAATCAAATCTCCTCTAATCACAAACCAATAGGCCATTAGCAGCACGGCTCAGCATTACAGAAAGGAAAAGGTAACGTGTAGGATGCAACAAAGGACATGTAGCGCTCATGAATGTTGACTGCAGGAACTGAGGCATGGGCGGTAAATCAAAGCAGTGTTAATTGAACACTCCCATACATCACTTGCAGTCGCTGCAGATTGCCAGCTATCTTGTTAACACAGTCTTTCAGCACTTGTCACTTTGGGAGTCGGTGATTGACAAAATGAGGTTTCTAAAGTCTGGAAGAACGCACAGTAAAGTCTAACTTTTGTGTCTGCCATTACGCTAACAGTGCTCCTCTACCGATTTCAGCTAATGCCCACACCTCAAGTTCTCATGTAATATGGTTATGAGCGAAGAGCATGACTGTGGGAAATGGTTTGGAACTGGATTACTGGTGTAGGCTGGTCATTTGTAACATTGCAATCCTTTGAAATTACTCAAGAAAATGAGATTCTCCTTTGAACAATTCAATTGTTTGTCTGCTGCCTCGTCGAATTGATTTCTCCCTGATCATTACACTGCTCTTACTGGCAGGTTTGCACACATAAAAGAACCAGTGCACGCACACACACACACACACACACACACACGCATAGGCCACAGCCTCCACCCAACATACACCTGATCTCCTGCCATCAGCCTGTTATGATCCATCCGGGGGAGTGAATGGACCTCCGGTTGCCTCTCGGCTGTAAGTGTGTGTATCTGGTCTGTGCCTTACACGTCAGATATTACAGTAAAGTGGGATCACTCACACACTAATGAACAGGCACTCATAGGCGTACATGCCTTAACACAAGAAAACCATTCAGTTTGAGCAGGCAAATCAGGGTCGATATATATATAGTATAAGTATATATGTTCACAGTGTTTGCACATTTACACACCAATTCATTGTAATTTGTCATAACTTGCCGAAGATAAGCAAAGGTAATGCCCTTGCTGTTCCTTTATTCATCCATATGAAGAATTCATTTACCTGCCATCAATAATCTGGTGCAACATGGATGGTGGTGTTTTGGAAAGCATGTTGTGGGGGCTTTGATGCACGATACACTGGATTGTTGCCAATTCAGAAACAGTGGACTCTTTTCTGTGCTAAACAACTAGTCCCTAAAGGAACTGTGTTTGCTGTAAACTCCTACACTATCTTCAGCAATGAGAAATGTTACTGAAGCAAAGCACCAGTAATAACCCGACGCAATGGCTAAAAACACATCTGAAAGTGGATGGGTGCATTTGTATGTGATTGGGTTTCCTGGAGTGCAAAACTGGAGTCCAAATCTGAGAGAGAATGAAACGACGGTGCTAACATTAGCCAGAAAGCTGATTGCTTTCACACAGTGGAGAAAAACTACACGTTTCATTTGTTTGTTCCAAGAAAGACACTTTTGTCACTGTGTTTTTTTAAGTTTTTGAAATAAAAAAGCCTCTGCTTCCCAAACAACTGCAGTCTCTCAACTAAAATTAAAGCAAAGATGGGTGTAGCAAAGAGTCAATTACCAATTTAACGTGGTTTTATTTAGACTGCTGCAGAGAGGATATTGTCTACACTGCAATTTTGGCTACTGTCTTATCGACACTCCTATCATGGCTGTTCCTCCATCTAAGATGAGCCGGTTCAATAGTCAACGATGACAAAACAGCGTCCTGTGAGGAGAAACTGTGATTACGAGAGTGACCCGCTGCCTCCGTCTCTGCCTTGTTTATTGCTCCCAGGATCCCTGCGGTGAGTAGGCCTTTGCAGCCACACAGGCACTCCTCAGTAATAAGTGTGACCTAGTTTGGTCTAAGTCCAGGTTGTGCAGGCCTGCTGTTGCCCAATAGAGAGGCACGATGGATGAAATAATGTGTACATGTGTAACAGAATTTCATTAAATCAGTTTGTGTCCACACAAAACAGATACCTGACTTCACTGCAACCGCATCAGACGAATTGGAAATGTTGTTCATATCTATTTCCATTTGGTCCGAGTGATTGCTTAAACCTCCCATCAATCCCAGGCTAGTACAGGGAGTTGAGTCTCTTTCTGAGAGGCAGTGCTTTTGAAAACCCAACAGGGAGTTTGTGGCTCATTCCGGTCCCTGACCTGATCTGTAAAAAACCAATTCCCTGCTCCCTAACAGCTACCGGCTCTTACCTAGAGCCACTCTGGCTGCAGACCGCGTCGTAGTTTATCCAGAAGGAGACCCAGGAGAGGATGGTAATCAGGATCGATGGCATGTATGTCTGCAAGATAAAGTAGCCGATGTTCCTCTTCAGCTTGAAACTCAGAGACAGTCGTGGGTAGGCACCTAGGAAAAGACAAAAAGATTAATTTTACATATTCTGTTTGAGAAAGATTTTTAAGGTAGTATTAACAGCCAGAGGAAAACAGAAGAATGTCTGCCACTTAAAAAACTGTAAAACATTAATTGCTGGCAGTCAAACACATGACCTGTATTATTTCAAGGACCGCACAGGGACACCTTATGTTTTTTTTTTTTTTTTCTGTTTCCATGACAACTCTTACAGCATGAGTTGGATTTATTGCCATGGTAACAAGTATCGCCTTCACTTGCTTGAACACAGACCAACTCCTTCTTTTCTTTCCACATACACACACACAGACAAACTTTAACCCTATTTTTTGATGATGTGACAATATTCGGTGCAGTGATAAGAATTTCAGCACATTTTGAGTCATCAACTTTTCACATCACATCCACCCCCACAATCCATGTGATGATTCTGAGGGATTCAGCGTTACTGCAGGAGTGATATGGCTTCCTAAATGCACGTTGCAGCTTGTGATGCTTCATAACATGACATTTGATGTCATATTCCTCAACACTGTTTTCTACAAAAAGTCTTTCTAGCAAAGGCTGTCCAAGACCAGCAGTGTAATGAGCATCTGAGCATGCACATGCGTCTCAGAAATACAGTCAGGGTATTGTGGAATTTCTCATCAGTCTCCCAGCACACGTCTCTTTATGGATTGAATCTATGGCTCGTTACTCCCACTGTTCTGAGCCATTTTTCCCATTTTCCTTTTATATCAGAGGAGAAGTGGGGGCCATTACGCTGTAATTTCCGAACAATGGGTTTCAGCCAAAGCTGAACCTGGGTCCCATTGACTGCACGCTCGTGTGCAGAGTTGTCATTCTGAAATAACACACAGTCTCATTAAGATTCAGCGCATGCTTCATATCAGACTGGAGTGAAAATCCCAAAATGTTCAGAATCAGATATCGGTGTATTTTTACTTTGCATAAAAATGTCATTGTCCTGAGAAAATGTGGACACAATTAAAGTCTGTAGCAAACATCCACCAAGCACCCTGTATGTCAGGAACAGTTTGTAATGATCAATGCGAATAACACACTGTAACCTCTCACATGACCAACCGTGGTCACGACTTCAGGTGATGAGATGACAACTCTGGCCACAGTTGTCATAGCAACCAGCGACATTCATCAACCAGGAGCACTGGCCAAATCCAGGTGTTCGGATTGAACTTCCTTCGATAAAGGTACATGGGAGGAAATTTGACACAAATAAATAAGCCATATCTTATTTATCACACTTCATGATCCTTGGCTTCCAGTTCTGGCAGACAACGCAACACATGCTGAATGTGTACTTCATTATAGCGAACATGGGAACAGACTGCCACAGACCTTAAAATATCCCATTAAGTTTTTTTTGATGCCTTAAGGACAGCTCTTGGATCCTGAATCCTGAATCCGAACCGAGTATCTTTGCAGGAACAGATGCAGAAGTGGTTTCAGGAAAACAGGGGCCGAGGTTCGCACCACGTGTGGGTGTAGAACTGCACCGGCTGTAACTGCTACGCCAAACAACATCCGCGAGTGGGAGGAAGACCATGTGTGAGGCAGAGGAGGAGAGGGAGGACAAAGAGGAGACGAGGCAGGTTTGATTTAGAGCGCAGTTCATAAAGACAGCAGAATGACTGGGAGTCTCGGACGGCGGCTGGATAGACAGTAGAAAGTCTGCAGTCTCTGTTTTGCCTCTGCAATTTTAAAGTAAAGGCACATCGCCCTTGATTGAACTTAATTGAGCTGTCTGTAAAGTACAAAAAACACATAATATGTAATATTACATAACAGATTTAGATATTCAATATTCAAAGAATCATTTATTTCGAGCAACAAATATCCAGCCCTAACCCTTGATACCAATAGGATGACAGCGAGGATATAAAGGATATAAATGTGCAATGCATAAACAGCAGACACTTAAATATCAGCTAACACTGTCATGTTGTCTGCTCAAATATGCATTGGCATGTGGACGTGTATACTGTATGTTCACACACAAACACTGCCTGTTTGTATGTGTGCTTAGACAAGAATAATTGACGTTGTGGGCCTCATTGCACATGAATATATAATGCCTTGAATCCTGGACTGTTTTTCTGTCAGAGAGCAAGATAATTGGCATCCAACCACACCTCTTACAAGAGAGAGGAACAGATTTACTGAAGAAGGAAAAGAAGACGGAGTGAAAGATTCGACAGTGTGTGGGGAGAGAGGAAACAGGAGGGAATTAAAGCTGGCTAGTGGCACGTATAATGGAAATAACCTGCTCATTAGCCAGCCTTGCAGGGAGCCTTTGACGTCCTGCCAAGAGCACGGGAGCGGACCACTGGACTCTTTAATCTTAAACTTTAATAGTCACCACCAACAAGGGACCCCATGCTTCTTGCAAACAAGTGCACTGTGGAGCGATGACTATGGCGGCATCATGTGCAATTCATGAATTGGGTGGCGGGGGGAATCTGAGCAACACATATACTGGAAACACCGAGGAGGAACGGTAAACATGGTGCAGCATTGTGGGTGAAAGACAAACAAACACACTTTGAACAACTGTGAAAGCACTTAATGAGCAGTAAGTCGGACTGTGCAGGGAGAAAGTTATCTGTATGTTGCCTTTACAGTTTGCCTTTTTGTCTCTGGTTGTTGAAACAAATAAACTTACTTTACCCTGAAATGTCAGAAAAATGCAAACAAAAGCCCTTTTTACAGTTGATGTCCTTTGCAGAGTATGTGTGCATCTTCCTCATGACTAACTAACTCACTAAATGTCAGAGAGCTTTTCCCAGACAAGCTGCCTCTCTGAATGCGTCTCCATCGACCAGAAGTTATGCTATTTGGTTAGGGAGAGTTAATAAAGTTCTCCATCTGGGCTTATGTGCCCATAAAATTTGATTCATCCGGACCTTGGTGTAAAAAAGTTCACATTATGTTTTAGAAAACCCTTGTGTCAATCAGCTACTGACAACGCCGACCGAAGAGGCTAATGTTGATTTTTATTTTTCCTGAATATTGGTTTTCATTTTTTACTTAATAATTATTTTTAAGACGGTTTGAGAGATTGCTTGGTGTTGCTGTAGGCATGTGAAAATATTTACACCAGCGATGGCAATTTAAGGTATTGGATCTCTATATGTTAGTGCAAAATCTATCATGAGCATCCAGTGCTTTCAAGATGACCTACCATCAATCAGATTCATTGTATTGGCTGATTAAATTGATTCGTTAGCTACATTTTGTCAACGTCAACCGAAAATAATAACCATTAATCCAAGCATCATCTCTCCGGGTTAAGAGCCATCTGAGACATTTGCACAGTAATCACAGCTTTTGCTACATCTTTCGGTTAGGTATCATTCCAGCATCCTTGCATCAGCCGCTACTACTCGAGGGATGCATCAAAGGCTGCATGTTTCCTCACTTCAACCCAATTAAAAGCACTGACAAACACAACTCAGGCTCTGAGGATTTTACATCAACTGATCAAGCTTGGCACAGATATGTTTTGCAAAGCTTGAGAACGAGCCAATGTTTTGATATGAACAATAACATCTAAAATGGAACAACCCCTTGTCAGCATGTCATGTATTATTCCCAAAGATTTAGTGTGTGACGGCTAAAGGCAGAGAACTCTGACACAACATGAGACAGTGTGGCGCTTACCTGTGGAAAAGACGACATTTCTGGACACCAACTTGTAATCGACAATGGAGAACTGAGGCAGCTCGATCCGCGTCACCCGGTCACAGCTGAATCACCTCCTTTCCAGTAGAACTCGATGTCATCTGTGGTGTAACCATCTGTACAAAAAGCACACCGAGACACAGCAGCAAGATGTAACCATCTGTTTTAACTTTCACTGGAGACCAGATATTCTGGGTGTCTGATCATCCAACTGGGCTCTCATTTGGGAAGAGAAAAAAAACAAAAAACAAAAAACAACACGTTTGAAGTTCCTTCCAAGAACCAGGCAGTGCTTCAAAAATCAAGACATCTGAGTCAATGAAAATGTCAAAAGGATACAGAAATAAATTCATATTTTTTATTTCCTTTTAATGTTCCAATACTAGGAGTCATTCGTTCTTGAAGGATTGTGCGCTGTGTACAAAATTGACCCACAACAGCTGCTGTGTTGGGTGTGAATCAGCCCCTGATGAGATAAAAACTCACCAGCACTCTAGATCTGTCTTGTTAGGTGACTGTAGGCGTCAGGATTCCCCCGAACTTAGAGTTGAGAGCCCTTTTACATTAAGACTTAACATATCCCATAAACTTGTGGTAGATTCAACAAATTGTTTGGGATTTTTGGTTTCATGCTCTTGTCAACCTTGTTTTAAACAACCGTGCATCTGCCAAACAGCAGACAGCTGACTAAGGTTATTTATGAAAGAAAAACCCCTTTATGAGTTGGTAGACAAACGAAACAACACAAAAACTACAATAGTAAAGGCCAAAAAGGATTAATATTCAGTGCATTGGTTTATTTAGTAATTATGTTTGGTCAAATATCTCAGTGATTTCCATCTTTTAGTTTATCTCTTCTCAGTATCATTTCACCTGCATAAAATTTTTTATGTCGGCCAAGCTTTACTCATTACCTCACTCATTCTGCTTTGCTGCTGCTACATGCTCTCAATACAATGGATGAGCAATGAGAACCAGAACTGCGATCTAGCAGGGATCATTTATAATGGATGTAAAATTATGAATGGCGCTCGCAGGCCCAAGAAGACAGTTGAGTTATTTCTTCCTCTGTTATGAAGGGAGCTTTCAAAAGCTGGACAAACAAGCCTAGCTGTCGAGTTATCTTGCCAACAGCAAATCCATAAAATACCCAAAGTGAGCTTATGATTTATGTCCTTGTCCTTGTCGAGATTTAAAAGAAAAGCTACAACACTCATAAGAAGAGAAATGGATCAGGTCTGATTCGGTTTCACTCAAACTGTAACATTTCACTTAAATGACCACGCTGGTTTTTCTCTTTCAGCCTGCGCGGCGGACTGAATGTCAGCCCCGAAGGCATTCGGCCTTTCTACTCACAGCTCTCTATCTCCAGAGTGCAGTTCTGTCATCCAGGGGATACCTCCTGAGATCCATCATACACGCTGCTGTTGTAGTTATCCTACAGAAAATGACAGAGAGAGAAGATGGGAGTCAGGAGATAATATATTTTAGATAGTGTGTGTGTTGATATACAAGGTGGATAAGAAGTGTGTATGAAGAAAAGGGTTACTCCCAGTTCTCTGGCCTGTTTGAATTGTTATGATAAAAACAGCAATGCAGCAAGTAGCTGCTTAACAGAGACGCTAGAGGGGACTGAGGGACTGTAATTAGATTAAAGCATAAATGTGATAGCACTTGACTAGGTCTTATCATCCTGAAAGGAACTTTATGTCCATTTCTCCTCACACCACGTACCTCAGTTAGCTTCATATTACAGGAGACTACAGTTAGAGTCATCTGGAAATAAGATTATAGCCTTGTCTACAAAGTAAAATGCTGACTGTGTAACTATATGTGTGACTGTACTCTGGGTGTGTCGCAGACCGGCAGTCCTTTCTCTTGTTTATGACTCTGTTCACGCTTCCTTCATCAAAACTTACTGAAATCTGTAACAATGATAACAATGCCGAGCCAAAACATTTAGCAGAGACTGGTGTCCTGTTCGTGTGATCTAGGTCACGTGGAGGTATCCCTTTGTTTATCAGACACATGAGCTCAAACAACGGATCATCGTTGTGTTAAAATAAGCAACATAGTGAAATGCACATTGAAAATGACTTCGACTGAGTCTGGCCTGATCAAACGTCGGCTGCTTGGCAGTTCGCCACTTCTCGTCTTCATTCACTTAAGACTCAGATGAGCGCAGTTGTAGAAACCCATTCAACAATATGATCACACAGCTAAGTTTCTAACACAACATCTGGTCCGTGAAATGTGAGCATAGCTATAACTAGAGCAACAGTCTTGTGTTAATGAGCGAGCTGCCTGTGTGCAGCAAACAGCCTGGTTGAAAATTAGACTGTCATTAAAAGTGACATTATCAAAAAAGATGAAAAATCTGAACGAGAACAGAGCTTCAAAAAGTCTTGCATTAAAAATGGAAGGAATTAAAAAATGCTGGAAAGTTGGAACGCTGTAGAAATAATTAATGGACAGAGAAAAAAAATAATTACTCGCTTTTTCATCAAACATCACGCATACATTTCAAGAATGCTTTCTTTGATAGCGTGACATGAATCAGTTTTCAGCATGTAACGCAACATTACCTGACATACGTTTATATAACCGCTCATATCACAAACACCACGTCACACATCTCCCTCTCCCTTTGATCTGTTGAAAGCATTGAGAGGTCTATAAGTAGCCCACAAGGCGAAGTGCTATGAACTCCACTTGCATAATCAAGCAAGACTGTTAAATATGAACACTGACAGATACAAACACAGGCGTTGGAGTACACATGCAAACGCACACACGTGCACAAATACACACGCAGATGCACAATTTGGCTTTGCACTCAAAATTCAAAGCATACATCCATATTCATAGATTCACACCAACTCTTCTGAACCTGCCAGTCGACAAGATCAATGGAAATTCAAAACAAGTGCTTTACGAAACAAATATCAAACAACAGCTGCAAGCTTAACATCACATCAATACACTTTCTAACCAGTCCATTCTTTTTTTTAGTGGAAGATCTATGAATGAACTCTCCGTCATGTAAAAAAAAAAAAAAAAAATCTGTGCTGGCGTGCCCTTGAGCACGTCACATAATCCTCAAAGCTGCTCAATTCTCAGTGCTTCAAGATATAAAATTAATTTGATGCTGTTCAACTCTGAGAGTCACTTAGGTGAACCAGAAATTGCCGCTTACAACTTTACAAATGTAATAAAATCAGAGTGAGGCACATAGTT